>NC_136475.1:48671904-49344404 GCF_902686455.1 Sciurus vulgaris
TGGCAGGATTAAATTCATCACACTAGCTTAAACAAGTGATTGAAAGATGTTATTCATCATACCACTTTAAACAATTGTCCCATTATTAACTAGGGTAATGATGGTGTTCATCATATTCTTGTCTTCTTCCAGAAACTCAGAAAATTTACTTCTCAGCTCTTACAAGTTAGAGTTAGTCAAGGCCTATGACTAACTCTAAAGGATGAAGACAAGCTAGACCAATGAGTGTCTTCTGGATACTCCAGTTCCTTTTGTGATAGGAATTTGGGAATAAAGAGAAAGATACTGAGTCTCAAAGAAAGTACCCATAATTACTGAAATGCAGGAAACACCCATGAACCATTGCAACCTGCACTTGGTCAGCACCCTTGTAAAATGAGGGAAATGCACAAGCTCAGGGCAAATAGGCACAAAATTGTGCAGCTCCACCCTGGCTCCACCTTCAGTCCAGTCCCTAACTCCTGCCCCGCTATATTGAAACCCCAACCCAACGAGGGGCTTTTCACTCTCCAGATAGCCCACATTCCCCCTTGAGTTTGTATCTACTTTCCTAAATAAACCTCTATCTATACCTTTGCCTGTCATGTGCTAAAATTCTTTTCCACCATGTACACCGAGAATCTTGTTGGTCCTGAGTGAAACTCCCCCTCCCCTCTGGGAACTCCTTGGACCCTTCATGGAGACATCTTTTCTGTGACACTTTGGCTCTGCCAGGTGCACAGAGATCTGCCCTCCACAGCAACAGGAAGGTGAAGCCTTTGTCAGTCTCTGCAGTGAATCACTGGTTCTCCCTGGAGACTCATCCAGCTCTCCAGTGGACTTTGCATAAAGATAAAAATAAAGTTTGATTTTATAAAACCCCTAAAATTCTGGAGTTGTTTGTTGCTGCAGCATATTATCCTATCCTAATACACTGACCTTAGTATTTTATGTTCTAAACAAATGCTATGATTGTAATTTGCACAATAATATAGGATTGTGGGATTGGGGAGTAGGGAAGGTAGATGTTAACAGTTATTAGTAAACATTTAAAATGTGACATATTCAAATATATCTGGTAAAGTAACAATTTAGGTGGCCTGTTTTAGCATGACTTCCTTTTTTTTTTTTTTTTTTTTTTTGGCATTCTTTTCTTGTTTTAAAGCATTTTCTTACATAAAAGTCCAACTCTTTCTTTTGACTGAATGCCTTATAAGAAAAAGATGCTCTACAAAAACAATGACTAAGTCACTGGTCTAAATGTCACAGATCATAACACTTAACTCAAATAAAGGTTGTCGGTTTTGTTGGCTTCAGATTCTTCATTTGTACACTGGAGACGAATGTCCCATCAGAACCACTGTGATCACAGATTCAAAGATTTAGAAAATAATGTTCCTAAGAAGGTTCTAACTTTTTGGGTCCAGAATTAAAGAGAATGGCTGTCAATTCCATGAACAAGCCTATAAAAACATGTCCTATGCACTAACTTAGTGTTTCAGCATTAAGCCAATGAGATCCAGCACAGGCTTCAGCAAACATGCTTGGAACCCAGAAATAAGCCGGGTAAAACTCAGAATAGGAAAAGGATCCAGGAGAGCATGAGTTCCCACCCAGTATCCATTCTCCCCTGCTTTTGTCATAAACTTGGAGTATTTGCAGGAAGTACAGTGCTTATTAGCTAAGAGATTTTATTTCCTGGCCTATTTTGCATTGAGATGTAAGTTAACAAAGGAGGCCCTTGAAGAAGTCAGCTGACACCTAGAGGAGATCCTTCTTTTGCTTCCTCCTTTCTTCCTTCCTGCCCTGCTGTGAAAGCTGGAGGTTCAGCCACCATCTTTCTACTGACCTGTGCTACAGATGGTAGACATAAATATAAAAGAATTCATGTTCCTGAAGATTAAAGGAAGTCTGCTTGCCTGCTCTGAACTCTCCTCTTACAAGCTTCCTTCTCCAGAGGAGAACTTCCATCTCATTAAGACACACAGACTCTCCAGACCCCTACTACCAGCAGAAAAAAGTCCTAATGTAGGAGCAGTGACCATGGGCAGACCCAAGGGAGAGCGCTGTAAGTCTGGAGCCCAGAGACCTGCATGAAGTTGTCAAGTACCCAGAGTCTCTCACAGAGGAAGGAGTTCCTGACTAGATCCCTGCCCTGAGCATGGGTTTGAACCCTCAGGAGACACAATGACATAAGAGCACGACCTTTGGTTGGATTCAGCTCTGCCACCTACTATCCATGGTCTTAGCAAGTTATAGAACAACTCTTACTGTAGTGTATAAGATTTCTCTGTTTAATGAGAATCCAAAATAATTGTTACCTTTAGCTCCGACATTACAGAAATATATTTTATAGAAACAAATTATATATTTATATATTAATATGTTATTTAAGACACAGGCTTTCCCACCTCTTATAATCAAAATAGAATTCCTAACTAACAAATAATATAATCAAAATATAATAGAGAGACAAATAAAACTGCATGCATGTTTCTCCTCCCTCCCCCACCTTGCAGTGCTATGGCTGAAACCTGGGGGCTCAAACATGCTAGGCAAGTGCTCTACCACTGAGCTATATGGCTAGGCCCCTGCATAGGTAATTCTATGTTTTTATAAAATGGTCCATAGGATTGATAGGATTCAATTATTTTAAAAGTTAAAAAAATGCAAATTTTCTGTAAGTTTGAAATTACATAAAAAGAAATGTTACAAGAAGGAATAAAATAAAGGAAAAGGCTCTGTCCTCCTCCTTTCCCAGACATCCTTCCGGAACCACTTCCAGTCCTGCTTCATGATAAAGCTGACAGATACAAACTCTCTCTCTCTACTTCAGGACGCTCATGGTCCTGGATATTACTCCTGTAACCTTGCACATGATTGGTGTGCAATAAATAAGTTTTGGAAGAATGAACATATAAATACAATGGCCACCTAATTAGTCTTCCTGTTTTCTGTCTGTCCTCTATGTCACCTCTGAGATGATCATGTTGCCCCTCTGTTTAAACTCTATCAGGATTTCCCATTTCTCCATAGCAATGGCCCTCATTTTTCAAAAAAGCTCCAGAACAACTCTTTCAAGAAAATCTGACTCAAAAGCTCAATTCATAAAGCAACTAAAGGAGAAGTTATCTTGGTGGAAATAGGGGTGAGGCCCAGTCTATAGCTCAGACATCTTAAGTGAACAGCACCCATCCCACTGTTCCTAAGGAATTTCAGAACAGTGCAATTGAAAAGCCACTGGTTTAAAACACTAAATTCCAAATTCCTGCTTTTTACCACTCACCTCCAGTCTTTTGTCTCCAAATATACAAGCACTCAGCCATGTGGAATTGCCCACAGTTTACTTTGTTTGCTGTTTTTGCTTGTTTTGTTCCCATCTGTGAAGAATTCTATTCTCTATTTTGCTGCCGGATAAAAACCAATCTATGATTGAAACCCCTGCCCTTCTCTTGAAGAGTTCCTTGATGGCTATTAACCATCTTGGTCTTCTTTGCCTTTGGCTTCCACATTACCTTATGTGTATATGTCTCTCACTTTCATCATACTATACCATAATTATATGCATTCTCCACCACCATCATGCTCAATGAACTGAGAGTATGCCCTGTACCTTAAGCACCTTGTGTTCCAGGTGCTGACTAAAAAAATCTAGTACATAGTAGATGCTTAATAAGTCATTGTTAAGTAAATGATTAAACAAACGGATGTATCACCATACCAATTAATTGTTTGTTAGTTGTTTTGTTACTCTGTCTTTTCTTCCTAGACATATTTGAAGACAGGGCCAAATCATATTTTTCTTAGTTTTACCTTACCATAGGGCTAGCAACATGGATACACCAATAAAATATTTTCTACTTGAAATACATTACATTTGAAAGAGTTGGCATTCTGTCAACAAATGCTTATAAAGCATTCAGCACATGGCAAGTTGTACTAACATCAAACATGCCATGGGAATAAAACATTTGCATTCTACCCCAGAAACAAGACAAATATATTTTTGGTAGCAAGAAACCAATTTTGAAAATAAATATGGCATTCAAGTGTCATAAAAATTCAAGGACTTCCTAGATTTTGGACATTATATATTTCTAAAATGTGTTATTTCAGAGTTCAAGAAGACGAAATAAGAAAGAGCTAAGCATAGTCATATGGGTACCGTAGACTTTAGAAAAGATGGTTTCAAAGTGTTACATGAAAAGAGAAGCAAGAACTCAGGCCAGGGACTTATCAAAGCAAAAGCTACTCAAGATAAGAGGGAGGCTTTCAAATATGAAACTCTGACAGCACAGAAGGGAGAGGTGTTTAAGCAGGTTACGTGGCAGCCAGGGAGCAACCTGAAAACCACAGATTCTATAAAGGTATATACAACGGATCACAAGAGGAATAACACATCCATGGGGAAGAAAGTACCCTGGCAAGGAGGTACAGTACCAGTTGAGTAGGAGGCCCAAAATGAGTGCAAGTTTGAGAGAAACCCTAATCACCACGCAGTCTTCTAAAGCTATGTCTAGCAACACAGAAGTGTTAGAAAGTCTACTTGAGAACAAGGTATAAAATAAATCATGACAGAGAAAGTGAAGCCCTTCAAATCCTTTTTGTTTTCTGTCAAAGCGAGTGATTTTTACATATAAAAGATTAAACATAGCTAGGCACTGTGACCCACACCTGTAATGCCAACTGCTCAGAGGCTGAGGCGGGAGGATCCCAAGTTTGGCCAGACAGGGCAATTTTACAAGGCCCTGACTCAAAATAAAAAAATAAAATAAAAAGGGCAAGGAATGTGGTTCAGTGGTAGAGCACATGCCTAAGCATGCCTGCAACCTCCAGCACTGCAAAAAATAAAACATTAAAAAACACACGAAGCCCAAGCTCAGTAAGAAAGATACACAACAGGAGGATCAGTGATCCCCAAGATGGTCAATAACTTTATAACTCATGGGAGTGATTTTGTTCAGGACACTGAAAGAACTCACAAATGATATCTTGACCAATTAGGAAAGTGCCAATGGATCTGAAAAGGGAAAATAGCTTCAACATGAAGGAAGTTCTAGAGGAACAGACCACAGAACTCTTCCCGTAGCCTCCGTCCAATATTGATGATCTGATTCACATGTACATGCCATGTTTATCAATACTTGGATGCCTCAAAGTTGAGAAAACCAATATTTCAAATGCACAATGGGGATCTGGAAAATATCCCAGCATATTGCAACAATATGGTGACTCAAATAAGACTCCATTTAATAGGTAAAATCTTCAGTTGGATAAAAAGAGAATTTACAAAAACTAAAAAATTTGGAAAATGTGACCTATAAATGGTAGACTGACCAAAAAGCATTTAGGAATCTTAGTTAGCTATAAGCTCCATATGCATCAAAAATTAAGATATGGCTGCCAAAAATGTTAATTCAATTTTAAGCAGTATGAATAGCAGTAAAATTCCAATAATAAAGATAATGGTCCCACTTTACTATTAAAAGTATGACCTACAATATTTTGCTCTATTCTGAGTGCTATATTTAAGATGATACATCACTCACTGAAATACATTCAAAAAAGAGTCATCAAATAGTGTGGAAACTCCAAATCATATGCTGTGAATAATGGCTGAAGGAACTGATGGCCCTTTATTCTGCAGA
The DNA here is from genome assembly GCF_902686455.1 of Sciurus vulgaris. Classification (NCBI taxonomy): domain Eukaryota; kingdom Metazoa; phylum Chordata; class Mammalia; order Rodentia; family Sciuridae; genus Sciurus; species Sciurus vulgaris. The sequence goes on from NC_136475.1 coordinate 48,677,532, forward strand.
AGGGAAACTTAGAGAGGGAAATTATTATACTATCTTCAAGTATTTGCAAGACTCTTGGATCAAATCTGTACTGAACATACGCAGACCCAAGTTCCACACATAAAAGTTAGAAGGCAGCGAGCTCTGACCTGGCATAGTTCTCAAATGTTTTGATCTCAGGACCCAGTATTCAACAAATACTCAGGACTCTCTGTACTTTCATTTATGTGGGTTACATCTATTAATAATATATTTGAAATTCAAATTAAGTGATTAAAAAATTCATGATTCCTTTAAAATAATAATAAACCTACTATATAAACAACATTTCTAATAAGAAATAAGTATGTTCCAAGTAAAAAAATAATAATTTAATAGGAAAAGTGGCATTTTTTTTGTTTTGTTTTTAAAAATCCCTTTAACTTCAGATTTAATAAAAGACCACTGTATTCTCATATCTGCTTTAGCATTCAATCTGTTAAGATGTCACATTACCAAGTAGGAACTGGAAAACCCCATCGTACTTTTGTGGGAGAAAGAGAATGAAAATGGTGAATAATTTCTAAGTGTAACTGTAGCAATGAAGCCCTGGGGAAAGGGTTTCAGGGACCTACCAGTTTCCCCCATGACATTTGGAGAACTGCTGGTCTAGAATAAGGAGGAATTACTAATGATGAAAATTATACAAATTTGGGGGGATCATCTCACAAGACAAATTCTAGGTTCATGGAGCCACTAAACCAGTCTGAACTTAACTTGCCAAGAATTTCATATTTTAGGAAGGGGTGCCATCCTTCTATGGCAATGTTGGAGATCACTGTTAATTTTTTAAGAAATTACCATTTTAAAAGTACTCATGTCTACCAAGTAGGTGGACTTTTTCAGAGTTGCTGGGGAAGGTAGATGTTTGTGGTTCAACTTTTCATACACCACAGAATTATCTGTGCAGTTATTCTAAACGCAGAGGTTTGAAACCTTTGGTGATGAACATCTGTTTCAGGAGTCTAACCTATTTCCATTCTCTAAATATTACAATTTCTTTCATTGGCCTGGAGACCTGCTTCTCTCCTACTATTTAGGTTTGCCTACTCTAACAATCTAGAATTACACTGCTCCCTCTTCAACATGACAGGCCTTCAAATATTTTGAAGACAGTGATTTCATGTTTAGAAGCCTTTTTAATAAACAGGTTAGACTTCTTGCATGAGATAAATAGAATTTGGTTGGTAGTTTAAGCTGTAATTTTCTAAGAAATGGACCAAAAGCTATTTCAAAGAAAGCATTTTTTAATGAAAAAGTGAAATATTAGCAGAGAGTTATGGAAGCTTTCTCTCTGCAAAAGTTCTTTTGGTTTGGATTTTGTAAAAAAAAAAATAATAATAATAATTCCTTTAAAATATTATGCTGTATTTCAAAGAAACTCTATCAATCACCCAGGTCCCCTTGTATGTGAACGATGAATTTATTAGTCTGAAGTTGACTTGTAGAAGGTATTTTTTAATCTATATCAAAATGGGGTTTTCAGTCTGATTTATAGTAGATTAATCAAGACAGAATACAAAGTGATTTTCTGTTTTGTGAAGTTACATTATATGAAATCTGATCCAGGTTACTGAACTGATTATTAATGAAAGAAATATGTATTATGTATCATAATCTGAAGTCAAAATCTGTTTATATCTGAGCTGACCCATCAGTTACAAATGAGCTTCCCCACCTACTTCCCACCCTGATAATAATGGAACATACTGATCAACGGCAGCAAGGGTGCACAGAAAGCATGCTTTCTAGCACAGCTATGCTAATCAGTATTCACTTTCATGTGCCCTCAATTCATGTACAGTTAAAATCCAGGGCCTGCATCCACACCCAAAAATGCAAGCGGAGCCTGGAGCAGTGGTAATCCCAGCCATCTGTGAGGCTGAGGCAGGAGGATTGCAAGTTTGAGGCCAGTCTGAGCAATTAAGGGAGATCTTGTCTCAAAATAAATTTAAAAAAAAACAAGATGGGCAGGATAGGGTGAAGTGGGCTCTGTGGTAAAGTGCCCCTTAGTTCAGTCCCCAGTAACACACACACACACACACACACACACACACACACACACACACACACACAGAGCAAGAGAAATGAGTGATTGATTAGTTTCCGTGACTTGTTTGGAACTGCATCTCGACTTCTTAACATGCAAAATTCCATCCTCTTGTTTTATCTATTTCCTTGTGTTTTTCTACAGCCTTGGGTATAGAAACTGAATTTGGGGTTCCACGTGGCCTTAAGTCTTTCAAAATAGGAAATGTCTACTGTTTTCCAGACTTGAGGAAGTGCTTCTATTATCTGAAGTTCTAGAATCATGAAGAATAAGAGATCCTCTTTCCTTCTTTTGTTTGCTTCCTATCAGCATGAAAGGCAAAGTTGAAATAACTACTGCCTGCTGCCTCATCTAAACTTAGAACACTCTCGACTTGAGGACTAAGTGGATTCAACTCTTCCAGTCATTGCTGTAAATAATACCTACTTTCCTGACCATAAACCACTAACATCCTATTGTTTTCTATAAGGTAGGTCCTTAATTCTCTGGTTGTCAACTTTTCCACATGCTATAAAAGCCTCCCCGCCCCCATTTATATTAAGGCAAAATTTACATGTGGTTAAAGAACAGATCATTAAGAGTGGGATTTGATTTGTTTTGATGAATGCATATGCCATGGATTCCAAGTGTGACGCAGCCACCTCAATCAAGATATAGATATTTTCACTCAGGAATGTTCTCTCATGTCCCCTTGTACTCTTTCACCATTTGCACATAGTTTTGCCTGTTCTTCAACTTTATGTCATGATAACATACGTCAGACTCGTTTCACTTAACATGATGTTTTGGAGTGGTTAATATTCCACCATGTGAGTCCTTCAGAATCACCTTGTCTATTTGTGGGCATGAGAATTGCTACTAGTTTAGGGATGCTACGAATTAAGTTGCTATAAACTTTTCCCCAACAAGTCTTTTATTATGGATGTACATTTGCATTTTTCCTGGGTAAATATCTAGCAGGGGCATTACCAGGCAGAGGGTAGGTATGTGTTTATCTTTATGAGAAATTCCCAATAGTTGGTATGAGAGTTTCAATTGCTCTATATCTTCACCAAGATTCCATGGTGGGAACTCCCCTCTGCCCTCCTTTTTCCTAGGGCTAGTTTCAATTAAATCAAGTTTCCTACATTTCTAATCAGTGCTTATCTTTTAAAATCTTTTGACATTCCCACCCATTTTCCAAAGCGAGTTTTAAATTTCCCATCAGAAATATGTAAGAATTTTAGATATTCTACCTCCTTGCTGATATAGAATGTTCCCCGCCACACACACTCATGTGCTTTTTTTGAAGTTTCTTGCACTATGTCTCCTTAAAATTTTTAATCAGCTTTTATGATCTAAAGAAATGTCAAATAAAACACTCCCTAATGGGACTAAATTATGATTCATACTACAGATAGAATTTTAAAATTGAGTCTTCAATATACTCTGCCCAAAGCCTGAATTTTATACAAGAGGAACTTAAAACACAAAGAGTTTAAAAACCTTTCCAAAGAGAATCCACCTAATAAGGGACAGAGGCTATTAGTGCCTTCTCCTCACCCTGCCTGACAACCTTATGATGATTCCACATGGACTTTTGTATTTGGTTCAAAGGCTAATATTTTATTTTAACAGACAAAAGGCAGTGTAGCTCAATGGTAGAGCATGTGGTTAGCATATACAAGACCCTGGGTTCATCCCCAGCACTCCTCACCCACTAAAAAAACTGTATGAGCCAAATTATTGCTATATCATTTTCTCATCTCAAAATAATAAGTAGTTTATTATAATTCTGTACATTCATGTTATTAATAATATGTTTATTTAATAGCATTTTCAGAAAATATACATTTTAAGTAGGACAGGATAATTTCCCTATATTTTTATAAAGAACAAACAAAGTACAGAGTATTACCTGATGACCAAGATCGATGAGGCCAAACTCAGAAGCTTTCCACTAGAGCAGACCATTCCTTTTGCACATGATTCACCAAATGGTCAATATTTTTATACATAATCATAATATTTTTTGAAACTATAAAGTTAGGCCAACTTTTTTAGCACTGTACATTTATTCCTGGAGAGTTTCACCTGGCATGGTTATAAGTGGGAGAGAGATGTGGCATAAGTTGCTTTTTAATCACACTGTTCCCCATAACCAACCACAGCATGCTTGCTCTGAGCCCTCCCTGTTCTGGAGCGTTGTGTGGGTGACCTCACTTTTATTGTGTGCTTTTTGTGTGTGGTGGTCCTAACCAAGAAAGCCAAAAGATAGATTTTGTATAGATTTGTGTCAAATTCAATAATTTTTTAAAGTTGAAAAATCAGTTTTAAAAATTTCCTGTAACATAAAGAACACTCAATTTGCTATAGATCAAAGAGTTTAGCACATTTCAAAAGTATTGAAACTACAGAAAAATGTAAGCAATAAGGAAAGTTAACATTTTATAATAGTAAATTCTGAAGGGCCCTTCGGAGTGAGTAGACAGGATTTATTTTTATGTTATGGAAAAACTAGATGTTTGAAAACCCAATATGTTGCATTATATCATGTTTCTAATATTGTCTTTTCTACACGCATTTCCTCTAACATCAAACATTCTTTAACACCACTATTTGGGGCAGTTTTTATAAACAATTACATTTACCTGGGGAAAAAAAAAAAACATGAATGTCTTTTATCTCTAGTAGTCAAGCCACTTTGTAAAACTTCTATCAACAGAAGCTAAAAAATCTATCATTTGGTGTAGTTAATATTTGAGTTTGCAAGAGTAAAATCATCAGCTGACAGCAGCTGTGCACTGTGTTAAATCTAGGGCTGGCATTAGTCTATCAGATATGCAAATATTTATATCCTTATTGGCTAAGAACTGCTCAGCTCTGCAGAAATAAAAGATTTGTTTTGAAATGCTATAAGGGACTCCCTTTTCTAACAACGGCTTTTCTTGTGCTAAAATTCACATTCCTAGTTTGTATTTTCCTAAAATTTCCAACATAAAATCTAGCAGAAATCCATATACACCTCCAAAGGAAATCATAGATACCAAAGGACACAATTGGATAAACCAGATACAGAAAAAACATTATTGCAATTTTCACTTTCCATTTTCAAATATATAACGGAAGATATCTTTACAAAAACATATTCATTTATAAAATTTTTAAAGGAAAATGGGGTACCAATTTTAATGAATAAGGATTCAAACCTTTGCTTTTATGAATATACCATACTAAATTTAATCTCCTGTTTGGGGAAATTTGGGGCTTTTTCCCCCAAATTTTTATATAATGGAAAATGATCCCCTGGTAAATTTCCAAAACCAAATATTTTTTTAGGATGAAGCCCCAAATTGAAATTGATTAATCAAAGGATATCAATAGTTGTAAAGATGTTGAAGTCTATTGACAATCTTGAGCTTTTTCTTTTTTTTTTTTTCTTTCTCAAGAATGGATTCAACATTGAAAGCTCTTGACAATGTTCCAGACAAAAATAAAATATATTTTCCCACCTTACTTTATAAAAATTTTGAAGTATAACAAACATATGGAAATATGCATAGCACATCAATATACAGTACAATAAATGATAGGAAAATGAATAATTATAACCCATTCAGGTAGAGCAAGAAAAGCTTCCTATGTGCCCTTTGTCATGATAAGCCTTTCTTTTCTAGTGGATAACCACCATCCTACCTGTTATGCAATCACATCCTTGCTTTCTTTTTCAGTTTGGCTACCTGATTATGTACCACTAAATAACACAGGTTGTATTGTGATATTTTTTAATCATACAGCACATATTCCATTGTGTGTGGTTTAGCATCTTTACTCAATATTAGATTGAGGCAGCATGTCCACAGTCATGGGGATGGATGAGGTCATGACTGTGGGAAGAGCAAGAAGAGAAGAGGAATGATAATGAACTCTAAAAATTGTCTAAGGGAACATTAATTAATCATTGAGAATGCTGGTATGTGTATGGTTATAAATCTAAAGTTAAGGGACAGCAATGTATATCTGGAGTCATACTTATGTAATGGAAATTAAAACTACAAGTGAAAATGAACTTTCCAAACCAAAAAAAAATTATGAAATGAAAGGAATGAAGATGAGATTTGAGAAAGTATCCACATATGTTGAATACACAGATAAAGACCATTCTAATAAAAACATGTAGTCTTTCAAAACATAAAGAAAATGAGAACATTTCAAAGATCAGAACATGACTTGGTATTGGTCCAATCATACTCTCAGCCTTTCCTGTTCCCTTTCAGATCATGCCACCCAAAGCAAGAGAGCCAGTTATAGTCAACTGCCATAATGTTGACCTTGGGATAGGGTGAAAATAATAGATTGGCATGAAGCCTCATGGTCTTCGAACCAAAAACACTTGATCCCTTTTCTACACCCATCCCAAATTTCTAGTCTAAATATTCATTTCCTTTAGTTCCTTTTCACATGTACAGCAACCAGTTAAAGATTTTAATGGACATTTTCAAGAACGAATCATTCAGTATCACTTGAAGTTTTCAAGTTGAACTGATAGGTTGAAAATTATTCTTATGGAAGCTAGACAAGCTGTTTTACATGTGACATGGAGAAAAGGCAATCTCAGCTTTACTTAGATTGGAAACAAACTTTCCCTATCATAAATTTATCCTTTGTAAGGAGAAATAATGGGTTATAGACCATTTCCACAAATATTCCTAATGCTATTAATTCCTAAGAAAGAATACTCTGAGATAATCCAGGATATAGTGCTCTATTAGCTACACTTTCTTAAAATGTTTTGAGTTCTTCAAATCATATATGGATAAATTTCTAAGTTAAAGACAAAAACCATATATATGCATAGATATGCATAGATATATATACCCCCACACATACAGACACACACACAATACTTAGGATGCTATATAAACAATCTTTTTTTGTTCTACTTTAGAGCAGAAGTACGATATGGAGATAGTAATCAGCTGTAATTATTGCTTTTGAAATCTCAAGCTTTAAAACCCACAAAATACTTTAAAAATAAATGCAGGAAGCTTCATAAAATACATTTTCTCAATTCAACAAAGAAAAAAAAAAAATCAAACCAGTTAGGACACTCAAGTGTTATTTGCAGCAATCATGATAAGTCAATTTTGGCTTAAACCATGATTGTTATAAACACTCACAAAACATATTATTTACCAGATGGCAATCTTACTCAAGCAAACACATAAAACTTATGTTTCATTATTATCAAATAAGGATGAACTTGCCACTGGGATAACCTCCAGTAGTTAAACAAACACATCTCCACAAAATGAGTGCTGTGGTTTCTATCATTGGATAAATACACGGAGGAAAAAGAACTATCTTAATATTTAGCAGCACTGCCTTATATTCAAAAACCAAAGCCGACAAGAGAATCACATGTAACGTGACATATTCTTTTCTGTGGCTGGACTTGTACTTTCCCTTTCTCAGTAAAAGAGCTACTGCATTGTAGTATTCACAGAAGGAAGAGTCTAAAACTGTGACTTAAACTAAAACACCTTTGTAAAATATTATTAGTTCATATTATGAAAGGTATAAAGCAATCCAAAGACATTCTTATTACTGCCTTTCTCCACCAAATATGATATCCAAATCAAGATTAATCATCCGTGGAATGTACATTTTCAGAATTATACTTCATAAGTTAATGCCACAGGCTAATAAGATAGAGACTAAAAATCCGTTTGTGATGACCACTCCATTTTAATATGTGTGTATGAATGCATGTGTGGGGGGATAGTCTGTTTGAAAAGTGATCCTTTTTGTAATTTCAAGTCTTTTTAAAAATATCATTAAACACAAAAAAGTAGTTTCAAAATTCATTTTTATTGAGTTACCTTAGTTATAATGGAATGAGGAATGAGAACCCCTTTTGCCTACTCTTTTTCTTCCTGGTCAAAAGCAACACCCTGAAACAATCTGTGACTCAGAAGCTCCACTGTAAGATGAGACAGATGTTTGCTCAACTTGGACAAGCGCGGCCTGGGCTCAGAGGTATCACAGCCCTGGAAGCCACGGGAATGATCAGAAACTGAAGCCATAATCATCAGGACTCTCTGACAAATCTTGTCTTCTCACCTTGTCAGATCCTCCAAGGCTGGGAGCTCAAGCATTATGGAAGGAAACCTACAGAGCACTGATGCCCAACAGGACAAGAAAAGGTCCAGGTCTCCTGCCATCTCACTCTTGGCAATGCCTGAGGCTACAAATTCCTCTTATTGCTTTGACCCCGAATGAATCCATGGCTGTGGCAGAAGCAGCTTTCCCAGTGAACCCAGGACTTCTGGTTAAAGACAATAGAACAAAGACATTCTGGTCTTTGACAAACTTAAATGGATGTATTAAATTGGAAAAGTATCCTGAAGATTTTCCTCTTCTCCATACTGTTCTCTAAAGCTAATATCTAAGGGAGGGGACTTCTCATAGGATGATACCAAAGCAAGAGACAATCTTTCCACAGAGCATTAGGGAGGCACTTCATCCCTGCAGAAGAGTGTGCCACTGAAGGACAGATTGCCTTCAGATTGCAACTTCCTTGAGGGTTGAGTCTCTCTATTACATTCTGAATTGCACCTAAAATATGGAGTACTTTCAAAGAATATTGGGTTGTGACAGACAAAAATGGATCACTTACACTGCATATCAGTACCAAAAAAATTTAATGGATTCCGTGAAGGTCTTTTCATCACTACCAAGTAGCTACAGAGAGACAATTAGAGAGAGAGAGAAGCTTCGACAGTTGTTCCTTCACAAGTGCTCTCCTAACTTGGACCAAAATTGAACTATGATTCCAGAAACAATAATAAAGTATATAGTATGCTCACAACCTCTAATACCCTGATAAATTTGCTGGGGCTGTATTTTTATTTGTAAAATCTATTCTGCTCTTTCCCTGTTGCTTAGAAAAATAAATAAATAACCCAGGCAGGATACAAAGCACTCGTGTGCTCGCTCTTGCCCTCTCTCTCTCTCTCTCTCTCTCTCTCTCTCTATATATATATATATATATATATATAGAGAGAGAGAGAGAGAGAGAGAAATGGGTTGTATTATATATATATACACACACACATATGATTGATATATATACACACACATATATATGATGGACATATCATATATATATCAAAGCAAACCAATATATGTATGATTGATATACATATATATGATTGGTATGTATATTGCTATTAGTCTTTTTTGTTTCCATTCAAATTAAATGCTGGTAGAAATACTTTTGAACTGATGATGCAATTGTAGCATATGACCAAAATTTGTATTATTAATTTATATTATAAACTTTATTTTGTATAGTTAGTATAGCTTCATTACAAAATAGTTTGGAAACTATCTCCCACAATTTCTCCAGCCCTCTAAGTACTTTCATTGCTCTTGCTACAAGTGATGAACATGTTAAGTGAGTTAGATGTTTTTAGCCTTCACTTAGCAGCCTACTCCCAGTCACAGAGCCGTCTCTCCTTCTATGCAGAGGATAATAGAGAATTCTCTGATACAAACATCAGAGATCTGTTTTTAAATGAGCTATCTTCATTTAACTGCCCAAGTACCACCATTTCAATAATTCTAACTGATTTTTCACAATTGTGAAGGCTGATATTCCTTATCAAAATGTAAAAAGTCATCATTTTATGACTACAAAGAAACAGAAATTGCACTTCCTTCCCCACGTGTTTTCCTCCCTCATGGACAGAAGGGATTCAGTGAACAATGTTTCTCTCTGCTAATGTGGCTTGAAATTCCATAATACATTGCAATAGGCTCTCTCCAGCGGACCACTGGGAAATATCATCTATATACATTTGTGCCACTAGTTCTCATATACACCCCTCAGTGCCCCTGGTTAATAACATGGTATTTCCCTAGATAATGAAAGGCATACAGTCACGACCCTTTTAAACAGAAGGACAGCATGACAATATAAGTTCTGATCTGCCATGAGGGCTGAGGGTGGAGCACAGAGGCCCTTCCTCTGCAGCATATGCTCAGGCAGTGGCTGACTCTTCTGTGGGTCAGAACCTGAGTGCAGTCTCTAGCTCTGTCTGGAGCTTCTCCATGGGTGTGGAAATAGGTTAGTGCACTATAGAGTCTGGGAGTAGAGGATTCTTTGCTTTTTCTTCTCTTCCCATCCATATAGGGATCAACACATGGGAGTCACAGGATTCAGACTCTAATCCTAATCCTGGCACCCCAGGCCAGTCCTGCCAGAGTTCAACTTCCTCCTCTAAGAAATGGGGAGAATCCTAATGCTCACTGTGTGGGGTTGTCCTGGGCATGCAAAGAGACAGCAAGCTTTATGTGCTATATAAACTCTTGAGATTATTGTACACTTTTATCACTGAGAACATAATGATGATTTATTAATGCTAGTATAGTAAGTTAGGGCAATTGTTTTCTTGGCATGTTTAGAAATAGAAAAATCAGAAAATAATTCCTATTGATTTCATAACAAATCTAGGAATATAAAACTGAAAAACAGGTCACTTGTAATTAGGTGGCTCTGTACCTTCTAATTTTTAGAGTATGATACAATATGATAACCCTTTACTTTTATTAACTGCCAGAATCAATCTTAGAACACATTTTACCAATATTCTGAAATAAAAAGAGGATTGTTTTCCTTAGACGCACAGATGCAGTCTCATCTACATGCATGCATTTCAGAGGCATTATTTAAGCCATAGTGTATATAATGAACAAACTGTAATCATATCTTTGTCCCAACTCAATTACAAAATGAACTCATAACTTAGCGCCTCGCAATAAATATCTATTTCCAATTTTAGGCTGATCATTAAATATGGTTCACACTAGGAATCTGTTAAATGAAAGAATGTTAAAATTCACTTACATCACTTAGAGCATATTGATTCTGATGACTATTAATCCACATAAAACAAGTGGCACATCTACAGAGAAAACAGCATTTCAGGAAAATTCCAACCAGCTCTCAGGAATTGCTTGCTGGCTGTGTTCACATTCGTTTTCCTCAGTTGCCCATCTCTCTCTCTCTCTCTCTCTCTCTCTCTCTCTCTCTCTCTCTCTCTCTCTCTCTCTCTCTCTTTCTCTCTCTCTCTCTCTCTCTCTCTCTCTCTCTCTCTCTCTCTCTCTCTCTCTCTCTCTCTCTCTCACTCTTTTATTCAGTGGTACCCTCTTGGACATTGGTGTTCATTTCCTTCCATCATCTTCCTGCCTATCAAATCTTACCCTCAGGAAAGAAATAGAATACATTATTCACATACATATATGCTTAGTGATAAAGATTCAAAAATTATAAATCCCATGGGTAATTGCATTTTAATAGGCAATGTTTGTCAATCTAGTGAAATTATCTTTTACCTAGAAACCCTGAAAAAAAAAAAAAAATCTGCTCTGAGATGTTATGGGTTGAGCATCCCTAATCTGAAAATCCAAAGCACTGTTGTTCTTGAAAAGTTTTAGATTTCCAGACTTGGGATGCTCAACTGAGAAAATCTAGGCAAATATTCCAAAACCTGAAAAACTCAGAAATCTGAAATATTTCTGGTCCCAGGCATTTTAGATTAGGGGTACTAAACCTGTATCTCTGTTATTTTGAAAAAGGCATCATTCTGTAGACCTTTAGTTCTTTACCTGTGAAATAAGAGAACATAACTTTATGGAATTTCTAATATTTGAGATTATTTTAAATTTTTTAAAAATGGAAATTTCCTGTGGTTTAACTTAATCAATTAGAGAATATAAACAGATACTTTGATAGTTTAAGTTGCTAGTATACATGTATCAAGTAGGTAGCTCTGAGAAAATCGGGATTGCTGGGGCTCATGGCAACCTGAAGAACACATGCCTCCTTTGAAGAGGTTTGGATTAAAACTTAGCATGACTATGTCAGTCAAACTAACAGTGCTCTCAGGAGGGCTGCCAGGCTGCTGGTTGGTGAATGCCAACCTAGATGACTACAGAACTTCCTTCCCACTCTACCTTCCTGTGGTTCTATATGGCATGAATCAGGCTGGGAAAAGGGAGATCTTAAAAAATATTAGCCTGCTTCCTATACACCCTAGAGAAGGCAATGAGGAGCTATGCTAAAATGAAATAATTGCAACGAGCTATCTTCTGTCCCTGCCTTCTAAAGATCAGACCTCAAACAAGAGTCTCCATGATCAGGAAACCAGAAAGCAAGAAATATGACATGCCAACATGAATGAGAAAGGAAAGTCAATAAACTGCCAAATTTTCCCTGTGACAAATAGAAAGGCCAGGGAACTTTGCTTTACTTTCTCCATTCATTTTAGAAAATGACACACTTCTCATCAATGCCATACAAATAATAATAACAACAACAACAATAAACAGGGTGGCTCCAAAGTGCATCACATATGTTCATTTATAAACAAAATAATGGGTTCGTCTGAATTTTTAAAATAGGAGAAAAAGAACACAGGGTTTTCCTTCACTTTTTTAAAAAATTCTCTTAACAGATCTGGAGCATATCATCCAAGAAGCATTTCTCTCTCATTCTATAGCATTTGCTAGACAATAGACAGAACCCTGTGCAAGTCTGCTGAGGTTAAATGCATACTCATAATGGGTTATAGGTTTAAAAAAAAAATCAATCTTACCCACTTGAGTCAATTGTGGAAGTCTTAATATTGACCACATTTACTCATCTGTCTGCCACATATATCTCATAGCTATTTCAGGGTTTATTTATAAATGATATCTATATAACACCCTCTCCAAAAAAAAAAAAGTGGTTTGAAAAATTATTTTGCTTTTCTTTTCTCTTTAGTGGAAAAATGTCACCATATCAAAATGTCTATTTGCGTGCTGTAGATCTGTATCTGAACAATAACTATTGTTAAGTACAGAGGAGTCTTCAATGTGCATGTCTTATAATAAAAAGTAATAGATCAAAGTTTTGTAAGTACACATATCAAAAAAAAATAGGAAATAAAGAAACTCATTTCTTTATCTTTTCTCTCCCGCTTGCCTAAAACTTTCCCCATGACCATATCTGGGATCTGATTCCACTCTAAAATCTATATAAATCTAGTACTATTATTTCTAATGAGTTGTACACTGGAATTACACAGCACTGATAAGTGTGGTTTATTGAGAATGTGATTTTGGCAGTGAGATAGAAGGAAGATGCTGTTGAGGGGTCTGGTGAAATTTAAAGGACTTGAAGCTTCTCACTCCTTGGTAATATTTCCAAGTATCATAAGACATTAAGTTATCAAAAGACACATTTTATTTTAGTTTTCTCAATGTTAAGCATGGGTGTTTATAAAATGTGGATGTCTAGAGTCTATATACATCCTGCAGAAATCACTGCAGTCTGCTTTAAAATATTCCTGAAAGAGTCACATCAAGATTTATGTCAGTGACTCCTGGTTGTCTTAAAATGTCGAAGATCAACCAAGTGTGGTGGTGCATGCCTGTAATCCCAGAAGCTAGGGACACTGAGGCAGGAGGATCGTGAGTTCAAAGCCAGTCTCAGCAACTTAGCAAGGACCTAAGCAGCTCAGCAATACCCTGTCTCTGAAGAGAAATTAAAAAGGGGTGTGGTCAGGGATGTGTCTCGGTGATTAAGCACCGCTGGGTTCAATCCCTAGTACAAAAACAAAAATAAAAGTAAAAATTCAAATATCATGACTGATAAACTGATGAAGAAAAACACATCTTCTCATATAAGAAATAACAGTATTTATAGACTAGTCTTTATAAGCAATACAGTGGATTAATCCAATCTGATATGTGATGATCATTATGAACTATCTTTGACATAACTAATTTAAAATCATTTAAAAATCTCAATGATTTCTACCTCCCTTGGATCTTCTCAGTACTATCTCAAACATGGAAAACCTTAATCACAAGTTACTAGCTAATCATACTACTGAAACTACAAAATAGCTAAACTGAGAAAAACAATGGTGGAATTTTTATAGATTTAGAAACCTATATTGGAGAAAATCTATACATCAAGTACAAACTCCAATGCTTAGAGAGAACAGGGAAGTGATGAGATTATGTGACAAGGACAATTTGGCCTGTGACAAACCCGGAAATCCTACTCTCCATCACAAGGGACAATAGCTACCTTCCCCCTGTGGGTTTATAATTTATAGAGATCCCCTTGCCAGATCTAGTTCTTCAAGAAAAACAGGTAATCTAGACATTGTGAATTCTCCCATATTTTAATGATTGGCAACTAGTCCAAAAATTATGAAATCCAAACAAAAAAGACAAAAACAAAACAAGCAAACAGCACATCTGGAGACCACAGGCCTCTAGGCCATGGGTTAACAAATTAACCCCCTCCTCAGGCTTCCTGACTTCGCATCTCCCGCACCACATTTCCACGAAGCAGCTCTCTCCTGCACTTGAACCCTGTGGCTATGAAGCATTGAACTTTCTCAGGTTTCAGTCCACTTTTTAGGCAGCTCTTCTCAATTTTGAGTCAAATTTTACCTGTCATCCTCATTACTAGAACCACCCCTCAGAATCACGAGAAATATTCTTCAACATAAAAAGCTTTCAAATACTTGAAGATATAAGAAGAAAATCACTATTTAAATGAATAAGTAAATTAAAATATTTTCAAACTCATGTGTGTGTGTCTCATAATTTAGAGCTATCTCATTAGCCATGAGACTTTTTTTCACGTGATTTAAATTTTTTTAAATAAAATTGCATCAGATCATATGTTGGAAAATAAAGAGATCTCAAGAACATGAAAACAGGGGAGAGGAGGGGCACTTGCATTAGTCCACGCCTTCTGACTCTGCACCATGAGCTCACTCACTCCTTTACTGAGGGCAGTGCATCAATGCCTGTGGACAATGGCCCTGTGCATTTCCTCACATCTATAATTCTGAAATACTACATCCCATTCCTTTATCCTCAATCAATTCCCCGCATATGTACGTCCCATTCAAAATTCCATTTCTGGTTTTCAATCCTCCATGGACTCCAGCAGTCTACCCCACATCCTCTTGCTCTCTCGAATCTCTTCAAACCACCTCCCACTTCTTCTTTTCCACAGAACTTTGTCCCTTTCCTCTCCAGTTTTGCTGCAGTCTTCCAAGGAGTCTCCATCTTGATAATTCGCCACATGTTGGCATTTCTCAGTTGCCCGTCCCCCCAGTCTTCCACACAAAAGACTTCCAGTGATAATTATTGGAGCTGTTTTATAAAATTGTTGTGTAATGATCTTCATTTGTAACCTGTACTTAGTTGTTTAAAAAAAAAAAAAAAAAAAAAAAAAAAAGCCAAGTCAGAAATGAATAGCATTGTGCTTTTTTTTTTTTAACTTTTTTTTTTTGTTTGTTTTGTTTTTTGTTTTATCCTCAGATATGTGAAAATGCGATTTTGTGACGGTTTTGTTTGGGGTGAGAATTTGGTCTTCTTCTCCCCTTCATGTGATGGTCCCTGGTGTCAGCAATGCCTATGAAGTGAATAAAGGCCCTTGAGTTACAAGAGCCATATCACTTCTTTTTTAATCAAGGAAAAAAGGATCAGATGAAATCTCCCTCAAGTGCTAAAAAGACAGCAGTTTATTTAAAGAAAGTATTTATACTCCTCACTAATTACTTAGGTGTGCTCACACCAATACCAGTGTAGAACTTCATACCCTTCAACCATCTTCAATATATCATTAAATTAAATTCATAAAGAGATGTGGGTTTAAATCAGAAACATACTTCAACAATTGGGAATATAATATCTTTCAACCCTCTCACTTTAAAAGAAAAAGAAAAAAAAAATACAAAAACCCTAATAGAATCTTCCTTAAGAGGCAAAGAACATTTATACAACTGGGCATATATTCTTATCATAAATATAGAATGACTGCCCTCCTCTGATTAAAATTTTGTAGCAAAAAAAAAATCTCATTGTCCCACCTATTTTACCAGATAAAAAATAATTTGATTCAAAGAAAAATATAGCCTGACCACTGTAGAAAGTAAAAAACTTTAAATATGCATCCCTTATTTTAAAATGGAATATTTTCTTTTTTTTTTTCTTTCCCCTGGGGGGAACCCCTTTTTTTTAAATTGGTTCTTTTTAGTTATACATGGCAGTGGAATCCATTGTGATTGTTGTCCAGATTCTATTTTTCTTCTTTTGTGGGATTGAACCCAGTGCCTCACACATGCTAGGCAAATGCTCTACACTGAGCCAAGTCCAGGGCCCTGTGCTGAATTGTCTACACCCCTAAATGAATCCCCTCTCTATTTTCTCTCTTGTAATCAATATTTACAGAGTGCCTTCCATAGATAAAAGTGTACTAGGTATTGGGACAAAACCAGAGAACAACCGAGATGGGGGCCTCTACCTTCATGGATTTTCTTGGAGTATTTGGATGGTAAATATAAACTAGTACTTCCCTAGTTAACTGTTTAATCACACTTTGTAGTAAGTTTCGGATGAAGGAGGAGAGTAGGGTGACAACGCAGCATACTGAGGGAAATAGGGGGGTTCCAGGAGAAGGGGACAAACACATGAGGACCAGCCAGGAGAGAATGCAGGGCTAAGGGGTCTGGGACTTGGGGAGTGACCGGGTGAGGTGGCCAAAGGGTAGGAGAGGTGGATATACCATCCTTCAGGGATTGAGATTGTGATAAATATCTTCATTTTTAGTTTTAGACAAGGGGGAATTCAATTAGAGAAAATAGATGGAAATTAGGTTGGAAGAGGATGGAAGAGTATCAGGGGGTCATGTGGTTAGGGAAAGAAATGACAGCAGCTTCCGTAGTACAATCACACTCTTCAAGAGGAGAAATGGTCAAAGTCAAGAAAAAATTAGGAAATGAGACCGACAGGATATGATCAGTGCCTGGAGATGAACAGCGAGGTACGTGGAAAACTGGAAGAAGAATTGGCAGTTGTGGAGAAGTTGAGTCTGCCTGTGAAACATGGTGGGTATGTAACACATCCGAGGCTAAAGGGAACCCTACGCCAGAGATGCACAATTGTCCTGTGAAGTGGTCCATAAATAAACGTGTGGCCATAAGTAAAATCACCTGAGACAGAAGCATGGAGTGCAAAGAGAAGAGGGGCAGAGGGCAAGCTTTGAAACTCTCAAACATCTAAATACTGAAATATGGAAAAGAGTGAGCTGATAAAAGCTGTTGGGGAGGTGTAGCCAGACTCAGAGGAAGAAAATCAGAAGTTGTGGTGTCAGGAGCCAAAGGAAGAATATGTTTCTTCATTTATTAGGAGAGTGTAATACATCAAAAGATGCCGGCAGAGCGGGGAGGTCAGCAAAGCAGGCATGAAGACAAAGCATGCATGGAGGTTATTGCTGGCCCAAGTACAGTGTGTTGAGGGGTACATGGAAGGTAAGGGAATAAAGACAGCATAGAAAAAATCTGACAGAGACGTGACTAAACTTCATGTAATAATTTGGCCATATCTGGGAAGGTCTAAGTTCTGAATCTCAGGGGGGGAATATCAACTACCATTTCACAGTCTTAGCCCAGTTCTGGTCTCCCTCTTTTCCTGGACTCTCCCACTCAGAAGAAAACTTCTTTTTCGGTTTTCCCTTTCAGCTCTGTGCCCGTTCGTTTCTCACTCCTATCCTAACTCCTTAGAACTTAAACATCTTGAGCAAGAGTAGACTGTTGGCAAGCTCATAGGCAGGGATGCTTTATAATGTGGCTGTTCAGACTTATTCCAGAGACACATTTAACTCATAAGCCTCACAGTTCAAAAGACTGATGGCTGATAATTTCTTAAGAAAAGGCATAAGGACTTGATTTTTTAATGTAATAGGGAGTTAAATAAAAAATGTCACCGTTCACTTGTGCTACCTCAACCATAACTGTACTGCATTGAAATTGTCCTTATCTATTCAATAACTAACTGTATCTTGTCATGTAAAAGCTCTGACATGACAATTAACATCTCTGTTATTCTGCAAGTAAAATTAAATCGCTCACTAGTAAAATAGAATAAAGACAACCAGAAAAGGCAGATACACCACCTATCTTCTTACCCCCATTCTATCCTTGTGTGCCTTTTTCTCGAGAACTTACAGAGAGAGGGGAGGCAAGGACTTTTGACATTTGTTCCATGATGTAATGGGGAATTCACCCATCAAACTGTGGGTCAAAGAAGATTCAGGCCTATGAAGCTACCTCTCACCATGGAGGGAAACAGAAGTAGGCAAAACGTTAGTCACTGCGTCCGACATGGCTCACCTTTCCAAAACCGTGTCCTTCCCAGGGTGTCTGTGAGGATCAAGCGAAGTGAAAACGACACTAATAGCAGCCATCTATTCAGGATCTACCTGTGCCCGGCGCCGTGATAGATGAATCACGTGTCTCCTCTCCACAGGTGATCAGTCGGCATTTCTGTCCCCATTTTTCAGATATGGCTAAACTACAGAAGTTAAACAATTTGCCCAAAGTCGGCCAACCATTAAACAGATAATGGCTAAATGTCTCCAAAAGTGACAGAGCAATAGTCTTTCCACTACACCACCCTGCCTCCCTAAGTGAAAGTTATCTTTAAACTGCAGAACTAAGTCAATGTGAATTATTAACAGAGAGAGAGACACGCACACACACACATATATACACACATGTATATGATATTAGGAAGGCTGTCCAGTGTCAGGGGAGGAGAATAAACTCTGGAATCATATTTCTTGGGTTCAAATATCAGCTTTGGTTTTTACTACCTGTGTGATCACATGATCTTAACCTTGGGAGAATTACTCAACTTATTTGTAGCTCAATTTCTTTTATATGTGTGTGTGTTTACCTCAATTTCTTGACCTGTAAAATGGCTGTAAAAAATGTACCAAACATACAGTTTTGTAAGGATTAAGGATTAAAGGATTTAACACTGTGTTACACACACACACACATACAATTAAATACATAGTAAGTACTATAACGATATTTGTTAATATCATCATATTATGAATCCAAATTAATGGTAGGTAGGTACATCTAGCTTCATTGGTCATAGGTTGTGATTCCTGCAAAAGCCAATTAACTTTGCAAAAGGAAAAATAAAAGACTATCCATCCTGTGCAGCCTTTAAAATAATAATGTAGATTAGTAATTTGCAACTCCAGCTGTGTATCCAAATCACTTCTTCAATGTAGGAACATTGGCTTCAACTTTGAAGTCTCTGGCGGAGTTGGTCTGGGGCAGAGCTTAGAATGTGAGCTTTAGCACTCTCCACCTATTGCACCATCATGGCTGAGAACTACCAGCCTAAGTTCAAAGATATTCATGTCCACTGTAATGAGAAAAAAAAAAAAAAACCAGGTCAAAACTGGCATGCTGTCCTTCAAAATATTTCAAGAATGTTATCTACTAAAATGTTAACAGCATTTATCTCTGGGTGGTGGAAATATGGGTAATATTTTACATTCTATTTTATTCTTTATAAATGCTTTAAACTTTTCAATTTGCTTTTAAAGTCATTCTGCTCATCCATTTTGGTTCCCCTTGGCACAATTTTTAGGTACCTAAGACATGGCCCAAAACAAAACACAGTCCCTGTTTACAATTTTGGGGGTGGAGGAAGAACACAGACCATAAGGCCAGTGGGTGATTCATGTGGTGAAGGAAATGAAAGCTTAGAAAGGTGGTGGAGAGCAGGTCCCAGGCTGGTCTATGTAGATGGGCCCATGCCCTCTCAGACCGGGCATATCTGAGCAGAGACTTGAATTTAAAAAATACCCAGCCAGGAGCATCATAGCAGGGAGAGCATTCAAGAACAGTAAACTAAGGTCCTAAATTTGGTAAATCTACATTTCTTTTATTATCAGATTCTAAAAACTATAAAGCTATTTTTAACTGGGATAAAAAGGGGAAAAAAATTTTTTTTTTCAGGCCACAGAATCTTCCCTGGTCCTGGAGCGGAATCATCAAACTCGCCTCTCTGACACACTATCAACAACAGAACAAGTGGGTGGAACTGCGCTTTCCCCCTTGATTGTATGGCACTGGTTCAAAAGCAAGTTTTACAAGGGAATCCAGCGGTTTCCTTCACTCACCAATATCTAAAGGCAAGCATGAGTTAGCATCATTACCTTCCCACGTCACTGCCTGCACAGTGTCCGATAACTGAGCCATGTGGGGAGATACAGAGAAGCATGAGGCACATTGCTGGCCCCCATTTCAGGAACAACCTCATCAGAAACACTACACAGTCAGAATGATCAGAGATTCCCACGTGACAGAATGCCATCAAGACTCCAAGTGCTGCATGATGCAGACGACGGTCTCCAAGTGAACTAAGACGAGTCAGTGGGTTCCAAAGGCCATGAACTATGGCAGTTATTAACAAGGCAGGGACAGTCATCCCTCAGCCCCCTTTCACCTAAATGCATTGTTGTTGGTGGTGCTGTGTTTTAGCCCAGTAAAAGCGATAGAAATGCCAAGGTCACGCACAGCCTGACAGGGACAAATTCAGGGCATTTCCACTGCTAGGCATAGAGAACCTCTCAAGCTAGTGAAAGAAAAAGTTATAAGAACACCATGATGTCCTGGATACCCAAGGGCAGGACCCATAGTAGAGATGCACCTAGACATGGAAACCAGCATGCGGGAACTGAGTTTACTCCTCCATCCCTCAGGGCCCGTAGGCTGTCATCTTTACTTCCCTATGCACATTTGCACCATCCCCTTCACTCAGCAGCTTCCTCAGATCTCTACTACCAAGCCCTCATGACTTCAGTGTACAGGTGATGTCAGAAAAACAGACTGTGCACTAAATCCATATGCCCTTGAACCTTCATCTCAAGGATTCATCATATGCTGCACATTCTCAGGTCCTGTTTCCTGTTCTCAGGGTGAGAGTCGGGGGAGTATTGTTTATCATAGCCCTGGTCTGCCAAAGGTTCCGGAGGCCACCTATGCCTTAAGAGGCTATGGCAGAGGTAGGACCTAAGAAAAGGCATGTGAGTGTGGCAGTCAAGGAATCCTGCCTAGTTCTGATTAAACTGGGTCACAGCTTTCAGAATGTCTGAAAAGAGCCCCCAGGTCTAACAGGTATTTCCAAAAAAGATAGTAGATGCGTGGCTTATGCTGTCAGTCATTATGTGCTCTGTACCCTAACATGTATAGATATCCTGGTAAGGGGTTTTGAGGTACAGATTTTAGGGCTTTGGGGGACTTCTCTGAAGAAGTTAAAAAAAAAAAAAAATCAGAGTACTAAAAAGTTCCCTTACCAGAGTTTAAACCAAATTTCCTCTATCCAGATGGCTTCCAAGGCCAAGAGGGAGGGAAGTCCCGCTGCCTTTTTATGTTGGTCTTGATTGTTGTTAATGATCCCCAGCTGTAAGGCTCCCACATCTCTTTAACCTCTCTCTGGTTGGCCTCACATCTCTGCATCTCTTGCAGGGAAAATGGAACACTAAACCCAGCACCCATTCCCCAGCAGAGCGTGTGCTGCACAACACATGGAGGTCAATCTCCAAATGGACCCCAAGGCTTGCTTGGTGAGCACTGCCAGGACCCTTCATTCGTCCTGGAAGAAGCCCGCCTCAGCATTCTCTTTCCTGGAGGCAATGTGGAGCCATTCCAGCTCCCAGCAGGAGAGCTGGGCCATGCAGTCACCTGTGGCCAGTGCTAAGAGGTTTCCTCTTCTGAGTGTGGAGGACGCATTGCTGGGCAAAGGCATAATTTTCAGGGATGAGATATGCATTAGAGATTCTGAATCTAAAATCGGACTCCTTGCCAGAACAACCTGAGGTTCACAACTATTTTTTTCTGATATTCTATCGTTTACACATTCAAAAACCTTCTCTTGAGTTAGCTGTAGATTGGCAACCTTGTAGATGCAGGAGGCATAGAGATAAAGCAAGTCACTGTGCTGAAGAAGCTCAGAGTCT
The DNA here is from genome assembly GCF_902686455.1 of Sciurus vulgaris. Taxonomy (NCBI): domain Eukaryota; kingdom Metazoa; phylum Chordata; class Mammalia; order Rodentia; family Sciuridae; genus Sciurus; species Sciurus vulgaris. The sequence goes on from NC_136475.1 coordinate 48,699,482, forward strand.
GGTTGCCCTCATGGCACTGTACACACGGTGTACAGATCCGTAAGTGTTAATGTAACATGAAGGAGGAACCCCGTTCAGTCTACGCAAAACTGGGAGGGAAGAGGTGCAGCTCTTCAGAAAGGTGTACTGGAGGTAAAACATCAAATGAGTTTTGAAAGATAAGTAGGATTCATCCAGATTATGCATAAATGAACAAGCAAAGGAACAAATGAAGACAGGAAGTCTTCCAGGCAGAGAGAGCAACTATGCAAAGACTTAGGCACAGGAGAAAAAGTGCAATTCTTAGGGTATATATGAAGATCTGAAAGGGAAATAGACACTCCATCTTGTATGCTCCATTAGGGAGACCCTCTTATGAAATCCACTCACAACAATTTCTCTCCATCTGATCTAATCAGCGCTGGTCATTGGCTGCCCCACACTGCAGACTATTGGTTGAAACTTTGACTGGTTAATAATGGTCAATTGAGCACTTTATTTCTATGTTTCTTCAGCTCTTTTCTGCATCAGTTGGCTTTGCCTAATCGTAACACCAAACCCAGGAAGGCAGGGAACCTCTGCTCTTGTCTTACAAATAGTGGGCAATAGACAATTACTTGTTAGAGTTAATTGAAAATGTCTCTGAGTGGAAATTTTTTCCTTACTAGCAATGACTGAAGAAGGTTTAACCTTCTTTGTGAAAAACATTTCTTTAATCTTCCCCTCCCAGATACACATACACATTGTAGCACCTATACCACATCCCTACAGCAGCATTCCAATTGCCTACCCCAGGTCTTAAGCCAAGTCCAAATGAAATGCCCCCAAGTCCAGAAGAATTTCCTACTCTAGGATTTTAAAAATGGACCCAATAAAGAAAATTAGATTTCCAAGCACGGAATCAAGTTTCCTTTGTTCTTTCATTTTATTCTGGGCCAGAGGGAGCAAGACCCTTTTGGTGCCTTTACTGTGGTTCTAAGGAAGAAGAGTAGGTGAGATTTGACTCTTAACCCTGAAAACCCCAGCCAAGAGAGAGCAGCCATGGTGGCATGCAGACCATGGAAAAAGAAGGCAGGCCTCACCCCTCCAGCTGCCCTGCCTTCTCTTCTCTGCCCAACACCCCAGTCCTCTGTTTCATGTCCCTCTCTCCCAATACCTCCCCAGTGTTATATTCAAGAAAGCTCTTCTGTCCATCTTTTTGAGAGAGCCACAAAATTACTTTTAAGCGTAAATACAACAGAAAAACAGGAAATAGCTGGCTACAGACAGAGGGGGTACAGAACTGAGAGACTTCCGTCAATGCTCATGTCAAGACCCTTGTTTCACTTGAGCGCTCTATAAAAAGGAGAAAGAGTTTTATGTCTATATGATTCCAATGTCATTATTCTTAGCTCTTTATCACATAGAAAATTCAAAAGAAAAGCCATAAGAATCATGTAAAAGTTGTATTGAGCTTGCTTTGTATTTCTAGCAACCTAGCATTTATACCCAAAGGAAGAAGCAACCAAAAGAGGAAAGGGAATTAACCTGTATCAAGAACTTACCACATGCCAGCGTTTTACACACAGCATAATGCACTGCTAACATCTCTAAGAGGGATGTTTTCTTATACCCATGATAAAGATGAGGACAGTGCGATTAAATCAGTAAGTGACATTGCCAGATTGAGACTGAGACCCATTTGCTCCCAAAACCTGCTCCTTTTTTCTCTATCACATGGCAAATAACAGGCAGCTCCCACCCCCACACAAACACTCAACTCCATTTGGAGGACATTTGTCACACACCTATTGTGCCAACCACAGCATTAAAGGCCACAGATGCAACGGGAATAAACATGGAAGAAGGGGAAAAGTCCACACTTCCAGGCCCCAGGAAACAAGACCATTTATCTACAAAAGCCACAACATATAACATAAAGTAGAGCAGTGTTATTTCCAGACAAACATCAGCTCTGCCAAGTGGACAGTTATGAAAATTCTATCCAGAGAGTTGTTGAGATTTTCCTCAAATGCCAAAAGTCAGTGTGTTAAAAAATCGCACCCCTGAGACAGACCTACAATCCCTCCCTGGCTCCATGTCATGTTTCCTCAGTTTACTTCCAGTCAAAATGCATATTTGTGCCACCGCTCCCAGGGCTGGGGTCAGCTCAGCTAATGAAAAGCAAGCTGTCTTTTCTCCCTGCCATCCACAGTGGTCAGATAACAAAATACAGGTTCTGATCCTGGCATGTTTGTTGTTGGTGATGATGTATAAACTGATGGCCGACAGCTTCATTTTCTCCAAGCTGGGAAAGCCCTGCTGGGAGAATTGGGGAGGAAAAAAAAAAAACTTCTGATTTTGACTAGTAGTAAAACAGTTGGCTAAACATGACATGACATGGATGTCAGAGTTCATAATGCAACTGCGTGGACCCAGATGGGATTGGAGAACATGCAGGCATGAATAGAATGCATGCCACTGAGATTCAGGCAGGGAATAGAGCCTGCTGTATTCTTATGGTATTGCAAAACAGCAGAATGGAGTTCTGACTAACAGGCCAAAACAGGAGAGATCCTGAAAATGAAGAACTATCTTTTTAACTTTGGGATTATAAAATGAAACAAGAAAAAAACTAAAAATCACTAAGTAATTTTGGGCGTAAGGGCAGATGCCAAGGACAGGGAGCACTGGGGGGCATCATGGGAGATGTGGAATTGAAATAGAGAAGGGGGCTGAAGCACACTTTTGAAGGAGTGACAGGTGAGTTAGAACATTAGGTGAAGTGCACAGGGGCACTAGAGGACAGGTCCAGCTCTGCAGGATACACTGGGCAACGTATTTAAACTGCTCTAGGCCTGAGTTTTCACTAGATGAACATTCTCCCTTCTCACTCACCACTTAAATTCTCCTTAGTTCTGATAGTTCATCCCAAGCAAGCAATCCAGTGTCACAATTGGTTCTTGCTATTGGAGAAGTGGGGTCTATCTTCTAATTTGTTACGAAGCATGTTCTAATTAAGTTCACAGCACAGAATAATGCACTAAACATCACAGGGTATTATCAAAATATCGTTCTTTTATAGCCACTTAGACAAGTTTTGTTGAATCTTTTATAGATTACTGCTTTGATATTCTGATAAAAAGAAGGGGGAGAGACTTATCCCAGGGGTAAAAATGGAAAATGCCAGATATAATTGCACGAGGTTTAAGGATTCCTTGAAATTGAGGGAGCTTATGAATCCCAGGCCTTGAAGCAGTAAAAAGGGTCTAGGACCCAGCCTACTTACTGGGCTTCATGGGTACCACCAACGAATACCTTCCTCTAGCCACACATTCCAGTTATTGAATTCATTTCTATATTCCATATAACCACCACTTAGAAGGAATCCCATGACTTCAGTTGCTGTTTTGTAACCTCTAGTAAACACAGAGAATGAGAAAGTCTTCTCTCCTCCTCCAGCTTTGTAGCTCTTGTGTTTCTGCTGCCGACAGCCTTTAAATTCCATGAGAAAGTATACACATTGCAGAAGGTTTCAAATATTCTCAACCCACAGAAAACCATTTTCCTATGAGTCTTTGCTCTCTGCTCTCCATCAGCCCTTGCTGTTTGTTCTCTGACAGACATCTAGGATCCCCTCTCCCTAATCTAAGCCCGTGCACCCTCTTCAATGCCAGTCTCACCCATCTCTCTTTTTCTAACCCACTGGCCAGCAGCATCTAAGGATGGAGATGGCAGTAGGGGAAAGAGGACCGCAGCATCCCTATAGGAGAGGTGACTTCTCTCTCGGAACCTACAAAACTGTGGCCAGAGGGATGGTTTGAGGTCAATTCAATCAAAGTTGCCTCGGCTCCAGGACAGTATTTATTTCTGGGTGGAGCTATCAGTTTAAGCTGTGGATGAGATCAATTGGCTCAGGGCCAGAAATAGTAGCTCCGGTAGGGGAGGGTTAATACAGAATGGGTGAAATTAATCCCCTGGCTTGCTTTTTATACCCTTGTAGCTCAGGGTTCAGAATGTTCATTCATGGAAAAAGTCTCACCCTTTAAGGCTGGTCAAATCAATAATGAGGTTTGGTAATCAGTAATGGAATTAAGACACCTGCTATGGCAGATGAGCTTCTACCTGAAACCTGAACAACCATGCCCTTCTGTCTTCAACTCAGAGCAGCCACAGGCTACCTTCAGACACATACTTCTGTCTAGAACCTTGCTCTTCCATGTGCGGCTAAAGAGACTACAGCTTAATAAACATGCAAAATCTTAGGCCTCACCCCAGATCTACTGAATCAAACATCTGCATTTTGAAAAAGATCCCAGATAACTCAGGTGCACACTGACGGTAAAGAAGCATTTTAAATAAACCAAAGAAAATGAGATTGCTATCAGAGAGCTCTCAAGCAATCAAGACTAAGACATTTTCTCTTTTAATGGATGAAAGTAAATTTAACTGGTTTGCTCCAATGGTGAGAAATGATTTCTGGAATACATGCACTACCTTGAAGTTTTTCTGACGCACCAGAGAAGAACTGAGAAAAGATAGGCTTGGAAGCTTGGGTGTAGGCAGGGGTGGAGTCTGTCTCCACCTCACAGAGGAGGCTAAGACCCATGGCAGAGCACACTGTGGCCCAGGAGCTTCTGGACTTTAGTTGATGAGAGACTGATTCAGTTTCTTGTAATTTTCATACCACGTTAGGCCTTCAGAAAACTGTCCTCTAATTAGTGTCTCTGCAGCGTTTCCAGGTGATAGACGGTGATGGAGCTCTGTGATAGGGCACCTTCTCTCCATTCATCACCAGGCCCATAGATTATAGCAGATCTAATAGAGAGTCAGACATGATCTGTTGTCCAAGGAACTGTCACCCATGATATATGAATTACACAAGTCTTGGCGTTTTAGGGACTCCTATGAAGTGTCAGATCAAACAAAGCCATCGGAAACTTAGAGAAACAAGCAAAAAGAAAATATTAAACACTGCCCAGTCACAGATACAATGTTGATATATGAGAAAAAATATCCACTGTTGAGTTACCCTATTGATATCAGGGACATACTGTAATATATGTATTCCAATTACCAAAATTCTTCTGCGATGTCTTGGAAATCTTTAATCTACCACCTAATATCAGCTATAAGATTTTAGTCTTTTTAGTAATTCAGAATGCTTCTCTAAGTCCTTTCACTGTTTATAGTATTTATGTCAACATCTTTAAGTTCATCCCTCTTCAGTTTTTTCACATAGGCACGTCTACATTTATAGTTATAGGTCAAAGGTCAGATGGAAAAAATAAACAATGGATCAAAACCCTATTCATCAGATACTTGATTTTCAAAATTACAGATAATCTTAGAGCAAGAGAGTATTGAATAGACATGCAGTGTAACGTATGAACCTCAAATAAGAGAAAAGCACCAGGCTGAGTGCCAGCTCTAGATTCTCTATTGGACACTACAGCAAAGGACAGTTGGTCAAAAGCCAATTGCTCAACCTTCCCAAGGATGCTTTGCTCTATACCTATTTGGAGATCCTCTGGTCTCTCACGCCACCTGCTCGGAGGATTAGCAGAAACACAGTGGAGTTTTCTCCCTAGTGCTGCTTCCCTATATGGTTCTGAGACCTTAAACATGTGAGACCTAAACATGTTATAAAGCGTTCATCGTGTATGATGCTCTAGATAAATTATGAATGAATTTTGAAGTGGTGACTATTTTGTATAATATCTCTGTATTTTTCCAAGTGAAGAAACTGAGGACTTAATAGGCTAAGTAACTTGCAAAAGGTGAATCTAAAAATTGGTAGCAGAAAAGAGATTGCAACCCAGGGCTTCCAACTTAAGTCAGATAATATTTTCAACAACTCAAAATAAGCTCCACGTCTTTAATATTTCCCCAGTGTAACTCTGGTCCTTTACAAAGTTAAACCCTGAATGACCTCAGTCTTAGGTGCATAGGCTTCAAGCATTTTTGGGAACAGAAAATTATTAGATGATTAAAAAATATTCACTAAGATTTTGAAAATCTCATATATTAGAATTTTTATTATTCAGTGGCTCTATTTATCCAAAAATAATTTGGATTTTTATGATTTTACATGCAAGAAAATAGCAGTCTTTCTAGCACACCATAAAGTAGATTGTAAGCTATAAAACTTGTTCGAAAGCACAGAAGCATCAAACAATTCAATCATTCCAAAGTGGCGGTTCTGGATGAGTAAAACCTATATATGAAGAAAAAAAAAAAAAAGAAAAGAAAGAAGAAAGCAGGAAGGGAGGTGTGTGCAAGGCAAGTATTTTCTACATTGCAAATAGAAAATAAGCATTTTTTTTTTCATTCCAGCACATTCATGCAGCAAAAATTCCTTTAATTCTAATTAAAACCTTTGCAAACCTTTTGTTCATACTACATTGAAGAGCCTGTGGACAGATAGCTTTTGGGTAATATTCACTAGGACTGGGTATATATATTCCTGGGTGGATTATTCTGGAAGAACTATCTGATTATAATCAATGAACAATCTGTTGAGAATACCAGGAATGTAGTGAGGGTGTGCCTGCCTGTTGTCCAGTCAGCCTGGCAGGCTATCCCTGGAACTAGCTAGAAAGGTACCAGAAGCGTTTTATGCACCACTTGCACCTCCTTGTTCTTACCTCATTCCTGCAGGTTCTATCCCACTTAACCCGCACCCCACTTAAGAGGACCCCTAAGCCTGCTCAGTGTCAGTTGCAAACTTAATATGGATCTAAAATCCATAAAATAAGCTTAACACTTCTTTAGTTTTAAAATGTACTATCGAGGCACATAAAGTTACATAATTTCAATAGCTACTCTGTGAAGTGTATTTTAACTCCTCTTTCCCTAAATTTCTTCTTTCAAACTTTGAGAATTCTCTCTGGGCTAATTTCTGGTTGTTTGCAGAGACGTTCACTTGTTTCTGCCTATTTCCTCATCCCAGTTACTTCCACTATACCTTTACAGTGGCAGAAATGCAATGGCATGCGATGTGAATAGAAACCAAAATTGGAGGAAAGGTTTTACACCTCCCATGTCTATAGGGTTAATAGTCCCAGTGATGTCAAACCTGAGTTCTTCCTTGCTTGAAATTAGCTAATTCTTTTTAATTAAAAAAAAAAAAAAAAAAAAAAAAAAAACACCAAAAAACAAAAGAAAAAAAAAAAAAAAAAAAAGACTTCAAGAGATAGACTAGCCAAAATAAGAAAAGAAAAATAGAAAGCTGGAGAATGTAAACCGGCCTTTCCCAACATGCATAAAGAATAAAGATGAACCTAGAAACTCCCATCTCTTGAATCTTCACAATATGCTAGGAGTGTGCTAAGCACCTTCCAAACCTATGAGCAAGTTCTTATCATTCTCATTTTCCCGAGAAGGAACTAAAGCTAAGCTCTACTAAGTAACCACCTCAAAGCATGCAGTAGTTATGTGGCACATTAGGCAGGTTGTCTGATTGCGAGCCTGTGCGCATACCCTCTACTCCACATCAAGACCATGCACTTTTAACCTTGTGCTTCAGGACACCCTAACATCTCAGCTCCATTATTACAGCAGAAGCCAAGATTCCATATCCCATAAATTTTGTGAATGCTACTATTTGTGACAAAGAATGTTCATCATCATCTAGCCTTATAGGTATATGATGGGATCATAGAAAGACCAGTTAATAACCATTTGTTAGGAAGCATGACAACAATGGTCTGGCAGATAAGTGGCTCAGGACAGAAAGTACTCAGCACCTTCACTCATTCATTCTTCTCGTAGTAGAAAAAAACACTAAAAAAGAACACTCGACTGAGCAAAAATAAGAATTTCTCTCCAGTCAGGAGACAATTTTATCACACCTAGATTTTTTTCAAAATATGCAGCAACCCTTTTTGTTAAGAATGCTGTCTTCTTTATTGGATGGTGTGGTCTTCTGCTATGGATCACCCAGAAGAATTGCAGATTCTTGTGAAACAGACCCTGAACACTAAGAATCAAACTAAGCATTGCAGATCTCAGCAGAGATGCCAAGGATTCATGCCTGGGTCTGAAGTGCTGGTCTGTATCAAATCGTTCCTTTGAAAGTTCCTGGAACTTGCATGATTTTTCTCAGCAACCTGTTTTGTACTTTCAGCTAGTTCTTTCTGTGGGTTTGTTCTAACAGGTATTAGCTATTACTGCTGACATGCTCTGTCTCCCCCCTGCCCTGCACAACATTATCTGCCTCATTATCTGCTCTGTAAGACATTATCTGTCTGCCTCAATCATCCCATCCATAAAATGGGGTTAATAATATCAGCCCTCATTTACCTTGAACAAATACTGTGAGGGAAAATGAGGATATAAATTAAATTGCTTGCTGCTCTTTGGAAGAAAGTTGCCTTAGAAACACAGCCTTATTATTTCTCCATAGAAAAAGCTAAATATATTAGGGTTTGCACAATGTTACTTGCTGTGATTCTGCTCTTTTTTAACCCTAGGCAGAAGGACTACATTAATTCCAGTCCCTAGGTGAACCTTTTATTCCATTTTCCACTGGAGGAAAAAAAAAAAAAAAAAGTTACTTTGCAAAGAAAGGAAAGAAAGGGAAAAAATGTAGTATTCCCAAACCTCATTTACGGAACATTCTGTTCTCCAAATTACAGCACAGCAAGCAGGCAAGTGGGAACTTTTAGAATCCTGCATCCAAGCCGGTTCCACACAGCACCCACTAATACAAAATGGCTTTAATTACTTTAATATAAATCCTGGAAATGTGCAGATGGATTGTAATAATTATGCAAAACTGCGATGGTCCTTTATAGAAACACAGATCTTGCTAGCTTAAAAGAGAATGAAAGGAACACAAGTTCAACACAATATGTCAGGAAGCATATCTCCTAAGAAGTCCTGTATTTCAAATGCCAAGCTGTACGTTTCATCTGATGTGGCAGTTGTTATGGAAACTATGCTTTTTGATTGAATAGCAGAATAAATACCTACCTAAAATCAGCATGATGGGCTAGTGCATAAATTAAGAACTCCCCAAGACAACAATTACTTGGAGTTCTTCCTTGAGATAAATTTGAAAACAAATGCATATATATGTATATGCTTAAATTATATGCTTAAATTTTTCTGAACTGAATCCCCTTCCTCACCCAGAACCTGCTTCACAGAGCATGTAAGTGTGACAGCGTTTTTATCTCCCAAACACACTCACTGACACCCTTATACACTTAAAGCTTAGTGAATGAAAAAATCTGATGCTTGCCAAAAAGACAAAAAAAAAAAAAAAAAATTTTTTTTAATAAAAAGTCACATTTCTTCACTTTCCTTCTAAATTAGTACAGAAGCAGCCTTGGGAAATGAATGTGGGGTTATTAACATTGTGATTTTTAAATCAAGTGGGTCATATATAAATGCAGAAAATCCCCAGGCATGAGAGAAAGGTCAGTCAAACATGGTTTTCATATTTTTATGAGTCTGATATTAGACTGTTGCTGATTCCTATTGATATTAACAACCTTTCATAAATCATAATACAAATACTTCTATCTTTCCATGTAGATATAATTCACCCATTTGCTGACTTAATTAAAGGCTCACTGTATAAAATATGAAATAAAACATATTGAGGTTTGTTTTCCTTTTTCACATTTTACATGGAATGATATGCCAAGGAGAAAGTGTGAGTGCAACAGGCACCCATATCACCAACTTCTCCATAATGGGCATGCATTCACCCATTGGATCAACATCTTTCAATTTATTAGCATGACAAAGGACACAATTATTTTGGATATGCCTGAATGCAATTTTCATTAACTTTGCAATGATTTATTAACAAAAGTGTCAGGAATGTAATAAAAGCAGCAGGACTCCTCAAAATGCCAAAATAAAAAAAAAAAATGAAGAATACAGCAGAATTTTCCAACACGCCTTACGGCATCAGGTCAATAAGGTTGCCTGATTCCATCAAAAGCATCACCATGGTGAGTGAACTCTGCAATTAACAAAGAGTAAGCACAAAAAATGCTAATATCTCATTTGAATGTAATTATGCACAGATTACTGTTCACTGGAACAAGAAAAGGGATTTTAATTGTCATCCAAAGTTACATGCAAACCCTAGATTCTAGTTAACTTTTTTTTTTTTTTTTTTGGTTGGGGAGTTCGTATGAGAATATAGCATTCGGTTCACAAATTCTTATGTTCAGGGACATTGTAAAAGGCAATGCCTTTGTTTAGGGATATAACTTGCAAAGTTTTAAAATGACATCACTCCATGTATGTTGGCAAGGTTAGTTTGTAATAAGTTTCACCATCGTTTGCATTTTAATACTATTTGATCTCATTTACATGTTTAAATTTGTTCCTGTAATAAAATTCATTAGTATGTTTATCATAACCACATAATGAATATAGCCCTTATGTAAAATAAAAAATTGAAAGTACATTAGAGACATTACAAGCTGTTTGAAATTACTGTGCTTTGCATATTATACCTTATTAATTAAATTATAAATTATTTATTTATGTTATTTCTTTAATCAGGGGCAAGCACTAGAACAATATTATATTAGTATAAGAAACACAACACAACTCAAAGCTAAATCACGCATGGACCAATTTTATGTTCAGAGGCACACACATCCATTTTGCCATGGGGTGGCAAATACCACTCCCCCTGCTGTGCATCAAGGGATGCAAAAGAGCCATTTAAAGGAGGGTGGAGGGTGGAGGGAATAAATGTTTCCTGCGCAAGTTAAAAACTTCACTTGTTAGTATAATTCTCCCTTTGCCTTCTCCTTTTATTAGTATAATTAGATCAGATATGCAGATGGAAGCAAAGAGCAAATCATTATAGGAGTTAATTCCATGTCCATTTTATTTGGAGTCCATGGTAAAGAAAAAAGTAATCTTTCCTACTCTTTCTTTTTTCTTTTGGTTTCCTTTGTCAGCAGTGAGTGATAAAGAACATGAATTAGAAAAAGAGAGAAGAAAAAAGAGAAGAAGAAATATATTGGGAAAAGAATTCAATATTCAGGGAAACAGCACTAACTTGATTTTCTTATTCATCTCTATAAATAATTATTTAAGCATCTGTGATCTCTTTCCACATTTATATGACTTCCAGATCTCTTTTTAAGCTGTTTCTAATCCCTTGTTTGAGTACACTGGTTTGGTTACAGCCTCAGTCTCTGTCTGTACTCACAATAGATTCAATTGTTTTGATAACCAATTACTTTGTTCTACGTGGTCAAACATGTTGAGCTTTGGAAAGGACCTCAGCCTTTAAGAAAGTTGTGGGGAAGTGCAGTAGGCATGGGGGAGGGGGAAGGTCATTCAGAACCTCCTGTTGTGGAAAGTCTTTAGCCGGGTCAAAGAGGTCTGGATTTTAATTAAAGGAATCTCTCTTTCCAAATAGGGACAATCCCTACTCACAGAATTGTACAGTACTTTTTAGAAGACTAATGTTCATAGACTAATATTCGTAAAGGGTTTAGCAGGGTACCTACACAGTAGTTGTTCAGGAAATGTTAGTTCCAGGACTGTTGTCACACAGCAACATAAGAGAACATTCTACCAGAATATCCTTCGTTGTATCCCACAAGACTGTATGCATACTGAAACTCATTTTTAATAGAAGTCAGCTTTTAATACAGGAAAACAAAGTTAATATTCAAAGCAAATGATGAAAGAGGCCAATGCATACTAACGATAAATATTACCTTAAGTAGCTAAATAAATTTTATTTACTTCATCAATTCTTGTTTGGTGTGCATTTCCCTTTCACTCCCATCTTACGGTTACACAATTTGGTCAATGCCAGGAGTGAAGAGGGGACAAGGAAAGCAGTATCAAGAAGGGAAACAGCAGGGTGAGAGGGCTCTACCACTGAGAGTCCTGGCTTTCTGATTCAACAGGGTCTGTAGAAGATTGCTAAGACTCAGACATACCTGAATTCACCTCTCCTTGGCACTCAGCTAACCCACCTTTCAGAGTTCTCCCTACAGTTAGGTAAAGACATATGACTAAGTTCTAGCTAGTTACCCAGACACCTGCATAAACAGAAGTAATAGATGCAATTTCTAGACCTGGTCTCTAAGAACTACCAATCCTCCATGCTATTTCCCTAGCCTCTCCTCTCTCTCTCTCTCTGCATAGAAAAGATCAGTCAAGAACACTGAGCCTTGAGGAGATAGGGTGGGATGGGCAACTGGATGGAAAGAAGCTGATCCCTGAATGCCCATGTGAATTGAAGCACTGGCCCTCATCCTAAGTGAAGTGTGTCAGGAAGAAGCAAAACTTGTTGTGTTATGTCATGGAGAATTTAGACTCTCTGTTATAACCGTTAGCCTATCCTGACTAGAAGGCGGTTATAATGAAAGGCAAGCTGTTTTTGTTTTTCTAGAAACTTCTTTTTATTAGAGTAGAATTGCAGGGGCTGGGATAGTGGCTCAGTGGTACAGCACTTACCTAGTATGTATGAGGCACTGGGTTCGAGTCTCAGCTCTGCATACAAATAAATAAATAAAGGTTCATCAACAATTAATGAAAAAAATTTAAAAAGAAAAATAGAATTCTAGATAAAATTAATTTGACTGGTGTCAGAAGATGCTCTAAAATTATTTTTTAATTTTAAATGAAAGTTGACAAAGATAATCTTACAGGATCTTTGAGCAAAGGAGTTTTCTCTAGTATTCAAGGTATTTTCTAAAATCATAAATGATTATTAGAACCACATGACTGCATATTAGGCTTTCAAGTAGTGCTCTATACATCAGTACAGGACTGGAAAATCAAGGCAATTTCTTGTGGGAGAAATAAACCAGTACATATAGATGTTCATTATGGAGAAATTAGATTCACTCAACAAAAGAGTTCATCAAAAACACATGTTTCCAATCAGTGCGCTCTGTTTTCCTGAGGGCAAATTTCCAGCCAAAGTGCTTCATTAGCAAATAATCATGACACCCCTACCTTTGTGTTACTTCTGAACTAGGGAGCTGGGAGTAAGCCACATGGAAAGACACACTGATCACAAAAGCTCTGAAGTCCTAAAAATGAAAACAAAAAATATGTCGTGGATTCACTTGGTCATGGAGTGACACAACACCACATAGAAAAACAAGGATAACAGAAACAAAATCGACTTTCATTATATTTCTAATGATCCAATAGGTAAAGAATCTCCAGAGGGCTAGTACTTCATCAGTTGCTATTTTAATCAGCACATCTTAAAATATCAGTTGCACATGTCAATACTGTACATAATTTGAAGCATATTTCATAATCTATGCATATTTTCTCAGTGTTTATTTAAGCATCTGGATGTTGGGTATGAGCCTATGAGCATAAGGTTAAATATTCTTCAAAGGTAAAAGCCTAAAAGTCCATTCAAAAGTTTGCTCTGCTTACATAATAGCACCCCATAATCCAGACCATCCATTAACAAACACTTGTGAAGATAAGTACTATGGTATACTCACCAGAAAAGGAGAATTACAAAACTGTGGCTTAGTTCAAGAGTAGGTATGCTCTGAAACTATATTAAGTCAAGAATCAGAGCCTGCAGCCAAGCAATGCAGAATGACAAATCTTTAGAAGAAATTAAGAAAACACACAATTATATGCATATAACAAATAATTTACCACTTAGACCCGATATTTATCTACTTATAAATAAAAACTGGCATGAGACTGTCAATTAGAAGGTGAAAAAAATAGAGAAAGGAAGGGCAACTCGTGTTTGTTGAGCATCTATTATGTAATAAGTGCCTTCATTTCCATATCCCCATGGAAACATCTCTTTTCAAGTGTACTGGTGACTTTCTGGTTTCCTACACTCAACCAGGACCTCTCCACTGAGCCCCAGACCAATGCACTTGCCAAACTCTCAACTCATAGCTGCAGTGGAACATCTTATAGGCTTGTCAAATTTAGCACACATTAACTCAAGTTGGATTTTGCACCTCCCCCTACTTGGTTCTGTTGCAGAGTGCTATAGCATAGCAAAGAGCAACTCCCTCTTTCCAGATTTTTCAGGCCAAAAAAATTGAGTCTTTCTTGACTCCTTTTCTCATATTCCTCATGCAATCCAAGAGCAACTCCTGTCAGTTCTACCTGCAGAGAAAATGCAGAATCTGACTACCTTTTGCCCCTTCATTGACACCAAACTGCAAAACTGGGGCTCTCTTAAAAACAGATGTTAGAGCATGCCACTCTGCTCAAAACCACCAGTAGGTTCCCATCACATTCAGGATGAGAACCAGAGTACCAACAATAACCCAAAAGGTCCTGTGTGATCTGGCCTTACAGTTGCCTCCCTCACTTTATCTTCCTCTTCTCTTCTGCTCACTACGTTCTCTCTAATAATACTGGCCTCTTTGCAGTTTTTTAAATAAATGGGAAGCACCATCCTGGCTTAGGACTCTCACCCTTGCTATTTCACCTTCAGGGAGCGCTCCTTCCCTGGAGGCTTTTGTTCCAATGCCCCCTCTCCTGATGACCTTATTTAAATGGCCATCCTTGTACCTCTTGCCCCAGCAGTTCCTAGCCACTTCTTTTTTGCCTTATTTTTCTCTATCGCCCCTAACTTTCGTTGTCTATCCTCTCCCATTAGAATGTAAGCCATTTGACTGATTGATTGATTGATTGATTTAGATTTAGTTTTTTTTTTTTCCTCTTTGCTAAAATTCCAGAGTCAAGGAATCCAAAACTACAGGTTAATATGCATGTTTGGGAGGACTATATTAGCTTACTTAATTCAGATGAACACTTCGAGTTAGGAATCATCAGCATTCTCACGTAAGAGCTAAAAAATATTAATTAATTAATTAAAAAAACAAGGTTCAGAACAAAAAGAATAGCTAATTGCCCAGGTAGCAAAGGTAGGGAGGGACAGATGGATGAATGAAGTCCCAGTTGATTTGGGGGGATACTTGGCTGTTTCCACCATACCACTTGGCTTATACTTTTAGAAAATTTATACACTATTTATTTAAAGCCTTCTCAGGTTCTAGAGTCTGAGATGATTCAAGCATTTTGTTGAACTTTTTTTTCTTTTCCCAATCCATTTGTTCAGTTTCATTGGCCTTACTTGAGTTTTAAAACACACTATACCTAAACATCAAAATGTATTAAATTGAATTTGAAAAAGTATTTCCTTCAAAATTTGGCACAATATTTAACCAGGAATAGAATCACTGATGTGAACCAGCTTTCTAGGATAAACTTGAAAATTACAAATTATTTCCTTTGGTTTCATGCTATAAGAAAAAGGTGAAATATAAATTTTAGGGTTGAATTTTTTTTCTTAACTTCCTGTAATGATACAATTTATTTTTGATCAACAGACACATAATAAAAGAAAGAAGGAGAATGGAAAGAATGGAGGGAAAGGACAGGGAGGAAAAGAGAGAGGATAGGAAAAATAGTAGAATGAATTGGACATTACTATCCTTTGTGCACATATGATTACATGACCAATGTAATTCTACATCATGTACAATCAGAAGAATGAGAAGTTAGACTCCACATATGTATAATATGTCAGAATACATTCTATCATGTGTAGCTAACAAGAACAAATTATATATGTAACAAAAGAGAAAAGAAAAAGGAAAGAAAAATTAAAAGGAGAAAAAGAAGAAGGGGAAGAGGGAGAGAGAACAAAAGAGGAAGGTCAAGAATGTTCCACTTCATAAATGAGTAATGATTATTCTTATTCAAATCTGCCTTACAAAATTTAGAGAAAATTTGAAGAGTTCTTCAAATAGATTTGGGAACCTTTATAGACTATAATTCAGTTTGGAGAGCAATTCAGATACTACATTCAGAGGAGGCAGCAAAAGCCAAGAATTCCAGACTCCATGCCCAAAGAAGTGAAATCAACTATGTTCTGTTGATCTAATTTAATTTCCAAATCCGCCCCCCCCACCTCACTCTCCCTCTCTCAAACACACATGTACACAAATTCTGTGGACATTTATGTCAAGCCATCTTGAATATTTGGGGATTTCCACAGTTTCTTGTGATTCTGAAATTGGCATCTATTATCATTAACTTATCAGATATTGTCCTGTGGGAAGATTCATACTGCTAAATTTAGAGATGAAAATTAATTCCTTAAGCCTATATGTTTAACCAAAATTGAGGATAATTTAATTTTTATATTAAAAAAAAAAAAAGATGTATGCACAGGTCCTGAGTTCAATCCCCAGCACCACACACACACACAAAAAGTCATGAAAGTAACATACTTCCTGCTAACTTCACATATTAAATTTAATATATGGAAAAGCATGCTGCAATGAGTATGTTTAAGTCAAAAGTGTGAGTTTGAAGCATACATTTTCCTCTTAACATGGCAAGTTTCTTCTAAACGAATCAAAAATAGATGTTAAAGCTTAAAAATTAACAATAATAAACAGCATCTTAGCCAAGTCTTAGGTCCACATAACAACTGTGGGTATTTGTTTTAAAATCTGAAAATGATTTTTTAATTCTCAAAAAAAAACTTTATGAAAAGATATCAGTTGTGATTCATCCTGTTTGCTTACTAATCACTTCACGCTCTTTATACAAAAGCGTGAAACGTGAACCAGCCACACTAACTTCACCTGGGAACTTATAAGACACGCACATTCTTGAGGCCACCCAGACCTACTGAGGCAGACTCAGTATTTTATCAAGAGATTTGTTTGTAAAGTCTGAGGAGCATCAATGTAAACAAACTATTGCGTCAAAAACCTATTTTTAGGGCTGGAGATATAGCTCAGTTGGTAGTGTGCTTGCCCCTTAAGCATAAGGTCCTGGGTTCAATCCCCAGTACCAAAAAAAAAAAAAAACAAACCTTTTTTTAGACAATTTCTAAGAATTCAATTACCTTTGGACCCCAAAACAAAAAGTAGGACATAGAAATAGGCTACTGCAGAACTTGTCTATTTGGAGAGAGATCCTTTAACTTGGTGACTCCACTTCTCTTGCTTCTCATTTCAGAGAGGGAATAAAGGCAAATGGGAACCTATACCAAGCAACCATGGCTTCCTGAACATTGACTCAACTAGTCTGAAAGCAAAGTCTTTGAGTTCTGCCATAGGACTGCCATTATCACCTGAATAAAAATAATTTCATTTCCAATTCTAACATTTAAATGATATAAGATTCCAATTTAATTAGGACAACAACGTGAAGCCAGCTCAAATAAAAAGCAGGAACAATTTTCTAATGGATTTAAATTACGAGCTTGTGACAGACTATGACAGATGACATATTTACTTTTCATGGGAGCTAAATGAATACCTTAGATAAAATGCGAGCTAAAAACACAGCACATTTGGAATTAATTAATCCATTGACAATATATTTTTAAAAAATACTTTCTCATAAGGGAAAATAGAGCCGAAAAGCCAAACAGTTGGTTAACACAGCAAAATTCAGCACATTATTGAAGCTTGGTAACAAGTTGGGAATTTGACCTTTCCTCAGAAATTGAAGATGCTCTAATCAGAATTAGCCAGGTGTACACAGGGCTCAAGGGCCATCCTGAAGTTTCACTAAATAGCTGCTATTTCATCTCTGATCACAAATGCTTCAGATCCCAGCTTTTGACATCTCGGGAACTTCAGTATTGTGGTTAGGCAGCTGCCACTTATTTCATTTATAATGCATCAGTTTTTGCATGCCTCAACTAGGGGCCTTTTGGCAAAATGTTTAATCTAATAAATTCATGATCTAGCACTTTGTCTTCCTTATCATGACCTTCGTTTCCATCAGAAATAAAGAATTCAAATATGACTGCAGAAACTGAGTGGAAAATGTGAATATAAGTGTACACATGCTTGAAGACATCACGGTGAACTAATGACTAATTACTGTGCAATTGAATACTAATGGAGAGACCCATGAAATCAACATGAACAGGAAATGAACTCAATATGACCAATGGTTCTACAATTAAAATCAAATAAATGCTTCTTAATAGGACGACTTAAAAGATATTACTACAGTCAGTCGATTATTATTCAGGTTACACTTTACTAAAAAATAAGCACAATGCTAGGTAAAGGTATCTAACTTGATATCTTTTGAAAAGTTAATGTGCATCTGAAATGTGAATCATAGTACTGTAATTATCTTCAAATTAAAGTATGTAAAACTAGTTCAATAGCAAGTCGCTTATTAAAGCAAATCAGATAAACATGAATTTCAGGAAGGAAACTTGAGAGGTTAACTTTCTAGGACCGCTTAATTAATTAATTATTGCTCTGAATGTTTAACTCTTTGAGTCTTGGCAGTTCAGTAAGAAAACCGTCAATGAATAAAAGCAAGCTTAGGGTTTGGAAAAAACAAGAAACAAACAAAACAAACAAATTATTACAGCCTTACCATTTAATGTCTGAACAGCTAGTGGCAATTTATAAAAAACCAATTAATAAATTTTACAACCACTTTTTTAAATTGCATGCATATTTCCTTTCGTTCTATTTCATTTACTTCCTTTTCCACAATCCAATGGCTGAGTGAGGGAGATTGAAACAAACTGCAATATTTTCTCTTGAAAAGTCTACTCACTTATCAGCTGTGGATCTAATCAAGGACCTAATAAGTCCATAATGGTACATTTGCTTCCCAGGAGAAACCACTGTTTCTCATCATTCCAGAAAATACCCCCTTGCAAGGTGCAACCAAGAGCTACAGACTCACTGCAACAGTCTAATAATTTGATTGGGAGCCCTTAGGCAGGGATAACTTAAATTACAATTAGAGAGCCTTCACACTGGCGCTAACATCTGTGTACTGAACCACTGTATACTGATTAAAGGTTTTTAAAAGAGAACTAAGCACTTCCCACATTAGAGCAAGTCTAATTCTAATGGCCCTCATCCTTGGTATGTAATACTTCAACGTTCCCTGCTGAGCTTCCCACTTGTGCGTCCAAGGAATGCACACCCTGGATAATAACCGTCTCAGAAGTGTCCACTAAATTGCTCAGGTGTAAATGGGCAGAAGGGCTTAGCCCTGCAAAGGGAAAGAAAGCGCTATTCATTTCAGTACTCTTCCTGTGCCTACCCCCGCACCCCCTTTGAATTTGTAGCTACATAGTTGAGATGTTTTTGTTTTTGTTTTCCAGATAAAAATGAGTCTAAGGAGAGGGTCAGAACTCAGAGAAAATGTCATGGGGGCACCAATTAATGAAAGTTGAAATGAATGAGGGCACACACACCATATCGCTCAGCGTCCTCCCTGCCTTGTTATTAAATGAATCGTGCAGGCAAGAACAGTCAGGAGAAAGCAGAGCCACGGAGCTCTCCCCCCACGCCCTGCCACTCCTCTCCTTCCCCCTGCATTCATTAGGGCCTTTTTTCAAGCACATGGCTGCAGCAGATGTCCCTGAGAGAACATTTTGTTTCCCCCCTGCGTCCAGGCTCAAACACCTGGGCTCTGACATGACGTCCAGTGGAGGCTATTTTCTTTTTCCTTTTTTAAACTTTCCTTTTATTTGGTTTGCATACAAGGCTAATAATGAGGTTTAAAAAACTATACACAATCAGTATACAATTACACTCATCGGGAGCCTGACATGTAATTTCTGATAAACCCATATAACTATGAACAGCAAAAGGAACCACAGAGCGCACACAATGTGTGGGGTCATCAGAACACAATGCCAACACAATCTCTGCGTCACGTCTTGTTGCATAGTATTAATCAGTGCAAACATTGTTTGGGAAATGAGAGGGGAGAGAAAGAGCAGTTTCCCAGCTGCTAGTGCTTTGCCATCAAATCTGATAGTCGGTTCCATCTCACATAAGAAACTTCAGTAATAAAGCTCAGGACCAAATAATGACTCTTGAGGAGTCTGCTTAAATGGTTCAATATAAAATCAAATAACAGATCCTTGTATATAGACTCAACGGTCCTGATCATTTCACCTAAGACATTTCTTGTGCAATTTGAATACTGCCACAAATTTGGGAAATATATTCAAATCTTTAAGTTACAACAGGCAGGTATTGAGTATCCACATTATCTAAATAATCAGTGTTATAACCTATTTAGTGGCTACAATTTTGATTTATTTCCAATTTTGGATACCTACATGTTAAAACATGATTATTTTTCTGTTGATTGTTATAGGTAAAGGATACGATAAGGTTTCATTAAGAAAGAATTATCCAGGAACACAAGATGACAGCTCGGGTCACTGAGAAGCACAATGCAATACTATTGTCAATAGTATTGATGTGTCTTAGGAAAAGTGAGTCTAGGAAAAGCAGAAATGTCACAAGCTTTGTTTTACCTTCATGTTAATAGAGCATAGCGTGACCTGTATGGGAGGGGTTGACTACTTCAATTAGGTTTATGCTATTTTCAATAGGACTTCCAATCAGTGCATTTAGCTGGAAAGCAATTCCTGGCTTTATTATTACTGTTGTCATCCTTAAAATGCTTTCTATTTATTTTTTTAATTCACCAGGAGGGGCGAAGGGAAGATGGGAACAATAAAGAAAAGCCAGTAACATGCCCTTAGGGACCAATAGCAAAGGGAGAAGAATCACAGGGGAAGAGAGATAAGAGATGAAAATGAAAGACGTATCTTATTAAACCATCATAATTAAGAAGTAATAGGTATTCATAAAGAGACCCAAGCCCAAAGGCCTAAAGATTTCTACAGTAGCAAGGGCAAATGTTTTCTAATAAGTAACAATCAACAAATAATCTACACAAAAAAGCGATCTGGATCACACGAAAAGGAGAAGACAGAGAGGTCTATCTTCCCCTGCCCCCAAAATAAAAAGGTGACCTCTTTTCAATGACACGTGAATACGGGCACGTACAGGTAATAAGCATTGGTAACTGTACCTCATTCCCTATCACCTGTGGCTTCTATTACGGAATGGCCCGGCTCCAAACCCCGCGATTACAACTCCTACCAGAGATCCCAGGGTATCCGGGCCTGGTGATGAAACTGACCCCACATTATTCATTTCAGCACAAGACAGGAATTAATTGGATGGATTTTCCCTTAGCTCCCGCACTTTAAGTTAGCTGGACCTAGGAGCACCGAAGAGACAAGGCTGAAGGGAAGGAGAAACACATTTGGTCCTTGGACACCCCCTAGTGTCTGCGTGGGCACGAACGCGGCTCGCAGGTATCTCCCCTGCTCTCCTGCGGTACTGAACCAAGAGCCGAGGCTGGCTCCTCCAGGCGCAGCGTCAGGTCTGCAGCCGGTGGGAGGTGTCAGACTCCCAGCCCCATTCCAAAGTTCTTAGAATTCCTGTTTGCCAGTAACTCTGTCTCAATGTGTCTGAGTTTGTCTCAAGAAAATATGGAAAATTATTGGTGGGTCAGGAAGGGCTGATAATTTGCTTCCCAAAAAAAGAAAGAAAAGAATAAGATGAATTTCACAGTTAATATATTGGATGCAAAATGGAGGAGGGAAATGGGGGAAAAATCTACTTCTGAGAATATATGGCAGTTTGTCTTTCTATAGATAACTTGTGAGTGTTTGAATAAGCACTGGATGTATTTATGTTTACCCATGTGATTGGGTGTGAGTACTGAATAAAGTCTGGGGAGACTGCTTGCCACTTCTCTCAGTCAGCGGTTCCCTGAGCGGTATTTCATTCGTGTGATGAAGATATCATTTAAAAGTGCCGTGGAAAAGCTTTAGAGCAAGCGCCTTTGAAAGTTTCCATACAAATTGTGTGATTTCCTTTCCATCTAGGTAAATTAATTTTTTGTGTCTTAGGGTTATCCAGGGAGTACACTGTGTTAAGGTGGCATGGAATTTAGGAAGTATTACCATGCACTCTGTCCACAGTCACCTCAAAAGTGCGAATGTGCCCAGAAGTCATTACTATATTTGACTGATATAAATGCCCAAATCTGCCCCCAAAGTCCCCACAGTTCTGGGGAAAGCGGCCCTCTATATCTGAGTTATGGGACTCCAAGAGACACTTCATATTTTCCTAGTTTTTCTAGCATGCTGCTTTCCCCCAACTGTTTTGGGGAAGCAGCCCCTCATTCTATTAAATGCTAAGGAATATGTTTTGGCAACATAGAGCATGTTTTCTCGCTGCATCTGTGCTCAGTCTGATCTTTACAGAATCTCCTAATTTGAGAGGTCAGGGGTCCTGAGAGAGCACTGGATTCACATCCTTACTCAAGGAATATGGAGTTCAGAGTGACTGCACAACTTGCTCAAAGCCACATGACAAGGTTGCCAAAAAGGCTACAACAGGAACCGGGGAATCCTCCATCCAGCCCATTTTGGGTCACTGGCTTTTTTTCCAAGCATAAAATTGTGCAGGAGAAGCTTCATAGACAGACAAAGATATCATTTGTGGCCCAAAAAGGGAAGCCTGATTGTAATGTCCGCCCCCTTCATATTGAGGACACACTTTCTGAAAGGGGAAAAGGTCCAGCCGACTCTACGTTCCCCACCTGGGAAGATGGCCGATTCAAGGGCTCTCATGCCCTTGATTTCTCATTCATGACTACACATGTGGCTTACATTATAGACAGGAAAGAAATGAGAGGACAATGTCAAGAACATCTCTGCCCTCCCCACCATCCCCACCCCAAGTGTGCCAGAGTCTGTTATATTCCCTTCTTTCCTTTCCTTCTCAGCAGGAAATGCTACTGTTTTAAATACCAAACAAAGATAGCACTTGCTTTCGGTTACAGCCCCCACAAAACAAACTTACTTTGAAAAAGGAATCTTGGCATATGGTAACAAAACCTATATAATTCTCTTGATCTTTAATCTCTATGCCAATGTCTGTTTTACAGATTATGGCCTCAGCCCCTGACAAATCTGCTTAGTGAATTTTTGGCTGACAAATCTGGCAATACAAACGCTGTCTGAAATACATTCAAAAGGCTAAACATTTTCATAATAGCTACTTTACATAGCCTAGTAGGTTTCCCTTTAGGACACCAATTAGATTTTTTTTTAAAGTGACAGTGTTAATTTTTATGATTACACACAGAACTGAGATTTTTATTTAATACACTGGGCCTTCTTTTAATGCTTTTCGAGGGGATCAACCACTTTGCCAACAGACGGGTGTTACAGCAGGGGTGATTATAGTAATTTTTCATGTAATTGGGAGTCACCATTTGGTTGCTATCTTTCACATGCTTGTTGACTCGTCATATAATCCTTTATAATGGGGGTTTGTTGTATGTCACAGGAACGTGCCAAGCAGCCGGGAAATAACAAACAGAGGAACCCTCCCTGGCTGGTGGGGACCACGAGGGTTTTTTAACATCTGCCCGCTTCTTTAGACTGCGATAAATTTTCATTAACAGCAGTGACCAAACACTGAGAGGAGGGTTGTGACGATTTAAGGAGAAGCTATGTTTTCTCCCAAGAGAAGATGTCTTCAAGAACAGACTCTTACAGACTGGGAACACAGTGTTTAAAAGATAAAAAAGGCATAAGTACTCATTAGAAATATCAAAGCCCTTTTGTTCCTTCCCATAAAGTCAAGAATTTAAGCCCCAAACAAATGCAGCATGTTGTCCCTTAGCTTCCCTTATCATGATTTCACTCCATCTCATCTGAATCTCAGTACTTCACACAGTGCTTTAATGGCACAAATGCAAAAGCTGAGGTTCCATGCGAATATTGCAGAATGCATAAAATAATGGGGAAGGGTCAGAGCTGGAAATTGGGACACCCAAGTTCTGAGCTCTGTCTTAGGTGAGTCACGTGAACATAACCAGACTTCAAATTTCCTTAACATTATAAGCAAAGAGGAGCACCACTATGATTCCTGAGTTTCCCTAAGAAAGAAGTAAAAATAAATAACAGAGTGAGTCTGAAAATATTTCATGAGTAAAACACTAAATACTAGGCCTTACAGTTTAACTTGAAATGATGGTTTCTGTTAACACTTTGCCATCTGTGAACCAGTAAGGTTGGCACAGCCATCTGCAATGTACATTCTATCTGACTCTGTGTGCATAGTTTCCTTTGGAATTTTCCAAGAGTATTAGAACTAAGCTGCTCATTTTTATGAAAAGTATCAGATTAAAAAGTCTCCCTGTTATTTGCTTTTAACTGATCGTAACAGCTTTTTCTTCCATGCAAGACCATGACATCATCAGCCAATTTGCCTGAAAACGGCGGCCAGAGTTGCATCCAGCCAGAGTTCCACCCACTCTAGAATATTGGTTTGATTTTTAAGAACTTGGGTTTGTCTGGGCACAGTGGCACATGCCTGTAATTCCAGCAACTCAGGAGGCTGAAGCAGGAGGATTGCAAATTTGAGGACAGCTTCCAGCAACTTAGCAAAACCATTACAAAATAAAAAATAAAAAGGGCCAGGGATGTGTTTCAGTGGTAGAGCTCCTGGGTTCAATCCCCAGTACTGGAAAGAAAGAAAGAAAAAATCTAAATGAACAAAAAGAACTTGTGTTTGCCTTTTTATCTAATTTTCCAAATTCTATTTTATAACTGAAGCGCAATATTAAATGTACCCAGATTTTACTTCATTCCTCAGGTCTACGATAGGTAATTTGCCTCACTATCTCTAGTATAAGGGCTAATATGAGTTAGCCCTAGGTTTGGTATCTTCAATAAATCCTACACCTGTTTTTAATAAGTAAACATAAGATAATAATGATAAACAGAATTCTTACAATACTAATAAGTTCTTTTTTTGTTGTTCTTTTTTGCAGTGCTGCAGTTGGAACCGAGAGCTTCACACATGCTAATAAGCATGTGCTCTACAACTGAGTATAACCCCAGTCGCCCCAAATAAACTCTTTATTGAACTGAGTTTAAGTTTTATGACACCAAAACTAATACAAAAAGATTATCTTCTTATAAATTAAAAATCAGTGTGTGTCATGTACTTTTAGACTGCTGCTTACCCATAATTATTTCCAGTGTTTAATTTCACAGACTCATTACTATCAAAAGGCCATCAACGATACAGGTTTCTGATAGAAGCTAGTTGAATAACAAACCATCAAAGATAAATGGTAAAATTCAAATCTATTTTTATCTAATAAGTACTTCAAATTTACTAAAAGTAACGACAGGATCCCTGAAACAATTTGTAACCAAAAGTGTAAATAATCAAACAGATAACTTCATACTTTCTAGAAATTCCTAATCATTGAGGATAATTCACTTGCTGAATGTTCATATTTATTCAGTTACACAGGAATTAATTGTTATGGATTGGTAAATAAATAAGCTTTTAGACAGGATTAGAGGATCATTTTATGATTTATCCAAAAGGAAACAAATCCTTTTCTTAAGTTCAGTTCTACTATTTATTTAGACCGGAGTACATTCCATTGATAATGACCTATATCTCACTCCTAATGGTCATCAAAACAGAATCCACAACATACCAAATTATAAAACCTATTTAGGTGATACGCTATTCTTTTCCTCAACGGAGCAAAATATTTTCTCAACTGAATCATGTTTAGAAATATTAAATGTGCAAGAATCCCTTTCCTTTCACAGCTTCACTCTTTTGGATACAAACATTTATCTGATGAACTACTTGTATCCAGCCAAATGACACTGATCAAATTAGGGAGTAAAAAATTACACACACTCTTTGTCATATTCCTTTATTACAGAGTTAACAACTTACTTAATTCCATTAATAAATTTGGTTTGGTAATGGTTTTATCACTATCCTCTTTGATTTTTTTTAAACTCAGTAGAAGAGGGAGGTACACAGAGACAAGGGTGTATTAGAATTGATGCGTCCTCTAGTTTTCCTCTTGAGGGTAAAATCATAAACTATTCACTAGTGTGAATTCTTAGGAGCAGCCTGTCAGATGCATTGTGATAATTAATATAATGGCATACTGTAAATGCCACTGTTGTTAAGGTTCTTATCTTGGTGATTGCTGTTGTTTCTGTCAATGCTAGTAATAACATTACTATGTTGATAATGATACTAACAAATACTATTAAACACAAACAACACAATGTACTTTGTACTATACATGCAGGGAAAAACAGTGTGTTTCCTGGCCACGAGCTGATCATCTAAATAGAGGCAGTACTCACAGAACTTACCTTGAGAGCATCCATATATTGGACCAGAGTGGGTGGGACTTTGCCAAAGAACTTGTGGAAAACCAGTTTTACAAAGTAGCTCTTTGGGTACAAATCAGAAGTTGAAAGATTTTGTGAAGATTCCAAGATGAGGAATCTTTGGTAAGACAAGACAAAGATTTATACTGTTAGAATTTCAAAGAAGTACATATGATAGCAGTAACAAAGCAATAACTAAGAAGAAACTCTATTCCCCTAATCTTTCCCTGATTACAAATATAATAACTCAGTTGTTTTAAAAAAAAAGTGGACAATATAGCGTAGTAGAGCAGAAAATAAAAAGCTTGTTAATACCAATAATGTACAGGTAATTTAAATTTTGAGTAATTTATTTTGTAATGGGGAAAAATCCTAACCCAATTTATCTGAGTGTTTTTCAAATATTCCTTCATGACCCATTTAGTGGAAGGTACAATCAATTTTGGAGTATATGTTCAGCATTCTTTTTTATAATAGGTGTGTTTACAGTACAACAGAAATTTTTCATGGAACTTTTATTCATATAGATAATGCGTGTAGTCACAGGGTTATGATATAACACGAATTTCCAAGTGGGGGTTGCAGACAAGATAGTGAGATTAACAGCTAAAAGACATCAATTGTCATCATTTTAGTTGGCTTATCTGAAAAAGAGTAATGCATTTGTATAGTATTCCAATAATGAGACATATTTCATAACAAACAATCTTGGTAAGAAAAATCTTTAAATACCATTTTATTGTGATATTGATGGAGATGTCAATGACCTTCACTTGGTTGCATTCATATATGCTGGATGCCATTAAGTAGAAACAGACATTGTTTTCAACCTTATGGAGCTTAGAGAGAGAGTAGATATTAAATAATCAAGAAAATATAACATTTCAGTTGTGATAAATGTCATGATGCTCAGAGGGTACAAAGTAAGAGAATATATTCTAAGTAAACGTAAATGAAAATTCAGGGAAGCCTTCCCCCAAAAGGTAAGATCACTACATTTTGAAGGGTAAGTATGAAATGAAGAGGAACAGATGTAGATGGTATATTCCAATGCCTGGTCCCCAGATGGGTCCCAGGGAGCACAAAGACCAAGTACTCACCCACTTTAAATTGTGACCAGCTCACAAGGAGATCACAGGTGCTTAAACTGATGTACCAGATGTGTGTGCCCAGTGAGGGACACATTGTCTTTCCTTGATGACCTCAAGAAAAGGAGCTCATCTATTTCAAAAAGTTAGGTGATTCTACTTAAAATATAAATGTGGGGAGTGTCTTAGCACTTTCTGTGCTACCACAGCACATAATCGCAAACTAACTTATGAAGAACAGCAACTTATTCCACACTCCCAGTGGCATCTGGTGAATGTCTTCCAGCTGTGTCCTCCCAGGGCAGAAGACAGAGAACCCGCTTCCTCAAGCCCTGTTGACAGCAGCACTAATCCACGCAGGAGAGCAGAGACCTCCTGGCCAGAACACCTCCAGTGCCCCATCTCACAGCACAGTCACATTGAGGATGAAGTTTTCAACGTGTGAATTTGGGGGAAACACATCCAAAATACAGCATTGGGTTAAATGATCTATTATTATGTAGCCTGTGATACTGTTATTTATTTATTATTTATAATCATGTTAATAGTTCCTTTGTCGATTAGGAAGTTGAAAAGCCTTAAAATGTAAATAAATGAGCCAGTGTTTATCTTCATATTAAGTGAACATGCACACACCCGTGGTAGTAATTTCTTCAGAAACCACCAATACATCCCTCATAATAATAGCTCACTAATGCCCCTGGTTAGGAGAAAAGTAACTACGAAATGTTAAATACATCTCATATGCACTGGCAGGCACATAAACAGTCTGATCAGTTATAATTCTGAATTCTAAAAACTGGGTAGAAGCACATTTTGAGCTCTTGATTTCTTTTACTCTAAAATTACTTGGCAAATCGTTAGGTACTTAGCATTAGGAATCTAATTTAAAGAAAATCAGTTTCCAAAAACAGAAACAAATTTAAGGAGATAGTGCTGAAAAGCCAATCTTTTGAAGCATTATTATACAATAGAAAAAATAAGAAAATTAGAATAGGTAAAGTTTATTTTACCACATTATGAATACTTTCTCAGAGTCATTTTAATATGTTTGTCCTCCTCCAATGTTGGCTACCAAAAATTAATTTGCTTTTTAAAGCATCATTCTACCTTCAGTCTGGAAGTTCACTTATTCACCTAATTAACCCTAATTAGACACATATAACCGTGATTTGAAATATTTATGGAATGATCTATAATGAAAGAAACTCCTCCAATCCATTTCCTACATAGGAACAAGACACATTTGGGAATCGTAAATGTAATTGTGACATTGCCCTGCTTCAATCATATTCCTTTGTACTTTAGACAAACATCTACATCTATGTGGTGACAAGGAAAGCTCTACAAAAATCTGATCCTTGCCTGGTTTCCAGCCTCATCTTACCAACCCTCAGTTAAATGCTCTGGTCACATTGGCCAGTTACCAGCTCTCCCTTGAGGACTTCATATAGGCCATTTCCTCACAGAGAACCCAACTGCTTCCATTCTTCACCTGGATGACACCTCCTCATTCTTCAGGTGGCTATTTCCATGTGCCAACATAACACACCAGTGAAAATTGCATCCCCCTATCAGAACACCCTGCACTTTTTCTTCATAATATTTATCATGACTTATAATTATGTGTATTTTTGTATGATTCTGTTTTATACTGGGGATTGAACCCAGAGACACTCTACCACTGAGCTCCATCTCCAGTCCTTTCTAATTTTTATTTTGAGATGGTGTCTTGCTAAGTTAACTTGACTGGTCTCAAACTTGTGATCTTCCTGCCTCACACACTCCCCTCCCAGAGCCGTAGAGATTGCAGGCATGTACCACAGCACCTGGCTATTGTATCAATTTTTTTTTTAATATTGCTTTCCTACACTACACTATAATCCCCAGAAGGGCAAAATGTCTGGTTCCATATATATGGAGAGAGAGAGAGAAAAAAAAAGCATTCAGTCCAATAAATGTTTATAGAATGCTTTGTTTCACTTCTAAAGTGATTGCTAATTATTTAGCCTGACACTAGTCACTTATCATTTCTGAAATCAATTTTGTCATCTAAAAATTAGTATAATAGCGCTTCCTTTTGTATTACATTTAGTTTTTTTTATTGTAAACAAATGGGATACATGTTGTTTCTCTGTTTGTACATGGAGTAAAGGCATACCATTTGTGTAATCATAAATTTACATAGGGTAATGTTGTTTGATTCATTCTGTTATTTTTTCCCTTCCACCCACCCTCCCACCCCTCTTTTCCCTCTATAGAGTCCTTCCTTCCTCCATTCTTGCCTCCTTCCCTAACCCTAACCCTAAACCTAACCCTAACCCTAACACTAACCCCTCCCACCCCCCATTATGTGTCATCATCTGCTTATCAGCGAGATCATTCGTCCTTTGGTTTTTTGAGATTAGCTTATCTCACTTAGCATGATATTCTCCAATTGCATCCATTTGCCTGCAAATGACATAATTTTATCATTCTTTATGGCTGAGTAATATTCCATTGTATATATATATATGCCACAGTTTCTTTATCCATTCATCAATTGAAGGACATCTAGGTTGGTTCCACAATCTGGCTATTGTGAATTGAGCAGCTATGAACATTGATGTGGCTGTATCTCTGTAGTATGCTGAATATAAGTCCTTTAGGTATAGGCCAAGGAGTGGGATAGCTGGGTCAAATGGTGGTTTCATTCTAAGCTTTCTGAGGAATCTCCATACTGCTTTCCAGAGTGGCTGCACTAATTTGCAACCCCACCAGCAATGTATGAGTGTACCTTTCTCCCCACATCCTCGCCAACACCTATTGTTGCTTGTGTTCTTGATAATCGCCATTCTAATTGAGGTGAGAGACCCTGCATCTTATAGAAGAAAAAGTAGGTCCAAGTCTTCAACATGTCAGCTTAGGATCAGATTTCCTTAACAGGACTCCCATAGCACAAGAAATAAAAGCAAGAATCAACAACTGGGATAGATTCAAACTAAATAACTTTCTCTCAGCAAAGGAAACTATCAGTAATGTGAAGAGAGAGCTTACAGAGTGGGAGAAAATCTTTGCCACTCATACTTCAGATACAGCACTAATTTCCAGAATATATAAAAAACTCAAAAAACTCTACACCAAGAATACAAATAATCCAATC
The DNA here is from genome assembly GCF_902686455.1 of Sciurus vulgaris. Lineage (NCBI taxonomy): Eukaryota > Metazoa > Chordata > Mammalia > Rodentia > Sciuridae > Sciurus > Sciurus vulgaris. Next base: position 48,729,732 of record NC_136475.1, read on the forward strand.
AACAAATGGGCTAAGGAAATGAACAGACACTTCACAGAAGAAGATTTACAAGCAATCAACAGATATATGAAAAAATGTTCAACATCTCTAGTAATAAGAGAAATGCAAATCAAAACTACCCTAAGATTCCATCTCACCCCAATTAGAAGGGCAATTACATTTAGATTTTTTAAATACTATATACATTGCCTAGAATAGAGTAAGATTTAATAAATAAATGTTTCCCCAATTCCTTGTTCATCACCTCCAGGCACATCTAAAAATGTTTTAACACTCTGTCCAAAATAAAGAAATGATTCACAAATCTGGCATTTACCAGCCACTAGTTTACTTTCCCTTCCTACTCCCCAATTAAGAGAAAGCTCATTTTGAGGTTTAATGGAGAGTGTCGCAGGTTCATCAGAGTTCAATTCAGCAGTCTGGAGTGAATCTGTAATAATCCATGACCACAGACCAGTTTGTATTTTTCCACTAATAAAACCCAAGAATGGCTATGTTTAAATGGAATTTTGCAGGTCATTAATCCATCCTAAGGACTGACTCTTTTGGCTGTTTAATTGGGAAACACTGATGGTAGGAAGAGATTAAGAATCTGGATATATCTAGGAGATAAGGTGGTCAGTTGTTTATATTTCATACATTTTATATTTCAAAAGAATTTCTGAATTAAACTAAAATTAGAGAAGCCACTGTCACCTTTCTGCATCAAACAGGATTTGGATGATAAAATTTGCAATGACTCTATGAAACACCAAACTCTGGTGAGCCAGAAACTCCTTTCTTCTTTAAAACTCAGGAAATGAAAGCTTTGAAAGGCTGTCCTTTCTTGTTCTGAAGTGACCACTGTACTCTGTTTTCCTACCTCAGAAAAAACTCATCCTCTTCTAAATAATTGTTTAAAACATAGGCGAGAACCACAATTTGGGCCAACGAAACACAAGGGCACCTCTACATGGAGATTTCTAGGAGAGTTTTCACCTCTTCAAATAGTAAATAGAAAGACATTCCCTTTTTCTGCCTCTGGATGTTACAGATTACAAAATATGGTAGCTGTCTGGGAGTGGTTACAATAAATGAGATAAGAAATATTATCATTTGCACTGAACAGAATAACAAAGTGAAGCGTAAAATACGTGATTCTTTTAAACAACACATATTGTCCCAGTTACTGTGGGACAGTAGATCACCAGTATAGACAGTATAGATCTGGTAAATCTATGCCCTTTCCTCACCACCCACATTTTTTATTACAATTAGTCTGGGGAGTTTATAATTCTGGAAAATGCCCATGCAAATGTTCCATCACTCTTAAACACCATTTTTTCTTAAAAAGTTGTAATGTACTACTTGGAAGAAAGATGGCCACTTATTGTTAATCTCATACTGCAAGGATGCACATGGATGGATAGATGGATGGAGAAATCTTATACAAATATGTACTTGACAAATATTGAACAACGTGCAGTAGCCCCCGCCCCCATGCATGGAAAAGACAGTCCAAGACTCCCAGTCGCTGTATGACACTGTGGATAGTCCTAAGCCCTACATATATTGTGCTTTTTCCTATATATACATACCTATGATGAAGTTTAATTTATAATCACACTAAGAAATTAATGCAAATAAATTACTATAGAACTTAACAATTTAAGCATGACTTTTCCCCCCTTATTAAGAACTTTCACCTTTTCACTTAAAATGAAGGACTTTTATATTCTCTTTTTATATTTGCATATTCAAATTGCCAATATGTCTACTTTCACACTTTGGAGCCATTATTAAGTAAAATAAGTTTCTTGAAGACAAATACTACAATACCCAGACAATAGATCTGATAACAATGACTGCAACTGAATGACTAATGGGTGGGTAGTGCATACAATGTGGATATACTGGACAAAGGGATGACATGTCTCAGGTGAGACAGAGTTGGACTAGAGCATGATGGTGTGAAATTTCATTGCAGTATTCAGAATGAAGTACAATTTAAAACTTAATGTTTATTTCTGGAATTTTCCATTGAATATTTAGAAACTATACTTGATCACAGATAAAACTGTGGATAATGAGATACTACTATATTTAACATGTAGTTCATATAAATGCTCAACATAAATACTAAACAGGCAAAGGGCTGGGATTGTTGCTCAGTGGTAGAGTGCTTGCCTAGCTTATGTGAGACACTGGGTTCAATTCTCAGCACCATGTAAAGATAAATAAAAGAAAAGAAAAATTTAAATTTAAAAATGTACATTTTGCATATATATTCACATATGTGTATATATATATATTTGTGTATATACGTGAGTGCATGTGCGTGTGTGTGTGTGTGTGTGTGTGTGTGTAGAAAGAGAGAGAGACAGAGAGAAAGAGAGGGAATAGTTACTGGGTCATAAAAATTCAAAAACAAGCTGAAAGCCACCCCAACCCCCAGATTCATATATTCGACATTTTTATGAAGGACTAGCATTGTTCGTCGCCAGCACACAGATGAGGAAACTCTATAAAAGCAATGCTGGCCAGTAGGAACTTTGTTTGTTTGTTCTTCCTCTTTGCAGAGGTCTTAATGACTAACTGCCATTTCTCTCCTTCATTTATCTATCTTCTTGGGAATTGTAATGATTTGCCCTAAATAGGAAGACTGAACATCCACAGTGATTTCATACTGTCACCCACAGTAAAGACACAGTTAAAAACCCTGTCAAACAACAGAAGAATCAGGAAATTACAGATTTCTACAAGAAACGAAAAGAAATGATCACTGGAAATGTTCAGTTGAAGGTTAAGACAAATAAACATGTTGTCACTCCATTCGGGAAGGATCACCATCATTTCTCCATTTTTTTTTTTTTTTTTTATATGCACAGATTCACTTCAACCACCCCTTAAAAAGTCAAAGCAAAAAGTGAATTTTATTTCATTCCTCTACTTTTGTTGGAAAACTTGAAATCTTGACTCTCACCAAATGTAATATTCCTGTCGCTTGTGTATAGTACTACACTGGATAAACCAGCCTGAGACTAGGGATGGCCTCCTGTCCTGGTCTGTGCTTGCTGAAAGACAAGCAGTGAGAGACAGAAAACAGAGAACTCTGCATGGAAGCAGAATTCTTTTTCCTTTTTTAATATGAGTGTGGGTTCTTCTCATTTATTCATAAACTATGTGCCTCTCCTCCAATCTCTAAACCACTAAACCACAGCCAATAATTAAAACATCTTACTGCTAAAAATATCTTTTCTTTTTTGTCTCCTACACTATTCCTCCAGGACCCCGGCCTCCTCCTTTTCTATACTGATGAATGAGCCTGGAAGAAGTTTAGGATAAGTTTTGGCATTTAACACAAACATCACAGTACAGCACAGATCTCATAAATGACAGCTGTTGGGTTTTGAAATAACAGCAAGTTTTTTAATCATTTGTTTTTGTTTTAATCTTATTTTTTTTTTTTAATTCAGACTAACTGGATTGAAGGATAGATAGCCTTTTAAGGATACTGAGAAATTAAAAATAAAATATTTTTTTTCTATAATAGGAATGACACTAAAATAGAATACTCTGACATTTAAGATTATAATATTGCCAAAATATGTCACTAAATCCAAGATCATATATGTGAAATATGCTGCTTCCAGAAAAAAAATCAGGATTTAAAAATTACAGCTTATGAGATTCCACTTTAAGATGACATAATAGAGAACAGATTAGTTAATGTTTCTCACAAATGAACCAACCCATTGTATAATTACAACCATATTTAATCATGATGGTAAAGGACAAGGAATAACAATCTCTTTTCTATTTGGACAACCCGTCTCAGACTAAAATTAGCTCGAAAGTAAATTCATTGAGAATCGGTTATCTGGATATACCTGACCATTAAATTTGATTTTTTAAAAAAATTTCTGGGTTTAAACAGACACATGGCTTTCTAAAATAAATGTAGGCTTTTTTTTTTTTTTTAAGGCAATTACTCAGTGTTTGTTTAATGTTTGATGCACTCAATAGCAATTCACCCCTTAAGCATTTATGAAGTAGTTTGTGGACGTGTTTGCAGTAGTATACTTGTGTGCAAAAATCAAACATAAAAACTGATCACATGCTCACAGCTGGAACCCGTGTCAGGCTTGATTCCGTCAGGTATCAGGCATTATCACTGAGCGCTCCCTCAGCAGGAGGAAAAATGGTGGCAGAGAGGAGACCGATCACATCAGACACACTCCAGGGTTTCCTTCCCCTACATTGTTCCTCTCCCAAATGTAACTCTTTAAATTTTAAATAGGAAAAGAACACACAGAATCATTGCTCAGGAAAAAAAAAAAAAAGAAAGAAAGAAAGAAAGAAAGAAAGAAAGAAAGAAAGAGGAGTGGAGTGGATATGGAGGGGGAAGGTTGTAGCAAAACAAGAAGGAAACACTTCTCACTAAACAAGTGAATATCAGAAAGTTCAGCAAACACTTTAATGTGTCCTTAAGACCTACAGAGGCACACAAATCAAAGAGAGTTTGAAGCTCTAGTTCAGATAGACTAGTCTTTCACTGTGCTCTGCTTTTATAATTGTTGATCATGAACAAGTTACTCCTTAGGAACCAAATGCAAATGTACTCAAGAATAGCTCATTGATGAGGTTTTGTCTTCTAAACCTATACTTATCAGGCATAATATATATTAAAACACATTAAGATAATTGAAAGACTTGAAGACACATGAACTGGAGTATGTCTTATTTTTCCTTTTCCAGGGAAGAAATCACCTTCAACCCCTATTATCTCATTCAATTTCTTTGTAGAAAATTATACTTGAGGGCTGGGGTTGTAGCTCAGTGGTAGAGCATTTACTCAGCATGTGTGAGGCACTGGGTTCGATTCTCAGCAGCACATATAAAATGAATAAAAAAGGTCCATTGATAACTAATAATAAAAATAAAAATAAATATACTTAAGCAATTTGTTTCAACCTCCCAGAATCTCAATTTTCATGTTAGACCTTATATACTATAATACTACCATCATTGTTTTAGAAAAAAATTATTATATTACTAAGTTTATTCTACCAGAAAAGCAAAATTCATAAGAGGTGTAGTTTCAGAAAGTGTAGGAATTGCTGAATAAATAGTAACTATTATTCCATACTCATGGTAGAACCTCCAATGTGTTCACTGGCTATATAACCAACACCCTGAAGTTGCAGAAGGATGGGGCACCCTGTCCTCTCCCCCAGTGTACCTGCAACACCCTCATCTCATTGGCACTGCAGACATTCTCTGCACCCTTTGTGATAGAGACCACAGAGCAGCCCTCTGAGCCCCAAACACTTGCCTATCTACCCTGCCTCTGGATGGCTGGAGAAATATCTCTCAGCATGCAATAGCTAAGTAAAGATGGAACATAGATTTCGTTCCATCCATCCTTCCTTCTGTAAGTTCTCTGGGATTAGAGATGAGTCACCCTCATTTCTAACCTTCACAGTGAAATATAGTAAAATTCTAATTTCTTTTTTCTTGGAACTTTGTCACAATACAAGAATTAAATCCCAAATAGATTAATTAGGGGTTTAAAGTAAATATTAAATAAAATTGAGAGGTCACTTTTAGCTTCCTGAGTACAGAGCTATGTCTTCTTCCATTGGCTCCTATCCTGAGTTTGGCATGCATGTGTGTGTATGTGGGTGTGCATATAGGAAGACATACACATGTGAACATAGAAGGTATATATATATATATATATATATATGAACACAAACATATTCATATGCATATGTACATACACAAATATCCTTTCACATTTTTAGTTTTTTTCTTTTCCGCAAAGAGAAAAATATAATAGATAAATTCTCAGCCTAAAATAGAAAGGAACAAACTGAATATGTGCATTTTCTTTTTAAACAGGGAATCAGATCAGCCTAACAAGATGTTTCCCTGAAATATTGGCCTCAAATGAGTCCATTCAGCCATGGCAAGGAGAGGTTTCCAGCCAAAACATTTAATTAGTGCCCAATTAAGACAGCCAGAATGATGTGAAGTCCGGGCTCTGGCCGCGTGCTTGCCTCAGGATGGGTAAGCAGCTTAAGTGAGTCTAGTCTGACTAAAAGCTGTCAACTGTCAAACTGTCAGTGGGCCATATGGGTCAGGCAGCATCTCTCTGAAGAATTTGGCTTGTCCACTCGTCAGAGGAAAAACACCTCCAACACCATTGGGTTGACAAATACCCAGCAGCTTTTCAAAGCAAGAAGGAATTGAAGTTATGGTCCGATTAAAGGAAGAACTCTGTCATGTCCCTTTTAAACTTTACTGGCACCCCATCAGCTACAGGAAAAGGTCCAAAGTTCCTATCAGGACAGATAATACCCCTGCCTAATTATCTGCCCTCCTGTCTCACCTCCCCCTTTCTCTGCTTTATCCTTGAGCCATGTTAAACTGCTTGATGTCCTGTCCACATGTACATTGCTCTTCCCAGACTCCAAAGCTTTGCTAATGCTGTACCTCTGCCCAAAGCACCATTCTTTCTTCTCCCTCCACCCCAGTGCATTCAGCTCTTGTCAAAATTCACCCCTTTTTATTAAACTAAGTCAACCCCTACAGGAAATCTTCCTTACCCATCCCTCCACCTCAATCTGGCAGGGTTAGAGCCCTCTCTCCAGGACTCTCCAAAGCCCCTGGGTATCTAGTACCCATTTTAATGCACATGGTTATCATCAACTCTTTATCAGCCCACTTCCCCCTCTCGACTCTACACAACATGATGGTAGAAATGTCTTCTTTGCCTCCATCATCCCAGTATCAGGGACACTGAAAGTTCCTAATATTTGATTCTAAGGATCAATAACCTGATCACTAACTATTCAAGTTAAAGCTAATCTCAACCCATGTTTAATTTCTTCTTTTGTTTTAAAATATTTCCATTAGGCAAATAAGCACCATCATACAATTGGACTGATTTGCCAGTGTAGACAGAGTAAGCCAATACACAAGTGAGTCACTGGTGCTCAGGTCAGTGGGCACGCCCTTTCCAAAGGGCAAACACAGGGAGAGGTGTTTGAAATTAGAATCCATCATGATACCAGTATGGGTGATATCAAATAGGGGACTCTACAGGCAACTGAAATCAAAGATCATTATAATAAGTTACTTTTAAAAAAAACTGTCAGTGTAGGTACATCAATTATTACCAGTGTGCATCTCTCATGGGAGATGTTGATAATGGAGAAGGTTATACATGTGTGGGGCTAAGCTGTATAAGGGATATCTTTGAGAGATTCTCAACTTCGCTGGTAACCTACAACTACTCTTAAAGTTTTTAACTATAAAGAAATAATAAATGTTTGAGGAAATATGTTTCACCTGATTTAAACATTATGCAATGTATACATATATCAAAACATCACATGGTACCCCATTCCTCTGTACAATTCTTATTTTTTTTTTTTCTTTAGGGATTTCTTTTTTTTATTATTTAGCTTTAAATTTTTTACAGACTGCATTTGATTCATTGTACACAAATGGGGTACATCATTTCGTTTCTATGGTTGTATATGATGTAGATTCATACCATTCGTGTAATCATACATGTACATAGTGATTAATAATAAAAATAAAAATATTGCAATAGCAGTTTTCTAAACATTAGTTTTAAAACTTCATTAATTGATTAATGTAACTCTGGTATTTTATCACAATCAGAAACCAAATAAGATGTGGAAGAAGCTGGGGCAGGAGGAAATATTTTGATTGAGGGCACATCCTTGTCCTTTTCTAGCCTCTTTCTTGCCAGAAATGTTTTTATGAAAACTATTCTAAAGAAGAAACCATTAGGCGTGGGCACGAGACCCCTCGGAGAGGGCCCGAGAGCGCGGCGGCTGCTCGACCCCCGCCGGCCGCAGCATGGCCGAGGAGGGGCTGGAGACGCTGAGGAAGCAGAGGCTGGCCGAGCTGCAGGCGAAGCCCGGGGATCCTGGCGATGCAGCACAAGAAGCAAAGCACAGGGAAGCAGAAATGAGAAACAGTATTTTGGCCCAAGTTCTGGATCAGTCAGCTAGGGCCAGGTTAAGTAATTTAGCACTTGTAAAGCCCGAAAAAACTAAAGCAGTAGAAAATTACCTTATACAGATGGCAAGAGATGGACAACTCAGCGGGAAGGTATCAGAACAAGGCTTAATAGAAATTCTTGAAAAAGTAAGCCAAAGAACAGAAAAGAAAACAATAAAATCAACAGAAGAAAAGGAATGGACTCTGATGAAGATGACGATTACTGAACTAAAAATGTTTAGAGACTGGACCTTAATGGAACAATTCTAGTACAGAAGTTAAGATCCGTTTAAATGTTTACTTTGTTTACTGTCTATATGCCTTTAAAAAAATAAACTTGTTATTCAAAAAAAAAAAAAAAAGAAGAAGAAGAAGAAGAAGAAGAAGAAGAAGAAGAAGAAACCATTAAAGACAAACTTGAAGAAGAGAGAAGGTAAAAAGATGACTCCAGAACTCAGCCAGAGCTTGGAGCCTGTGAGTGAATATGCTGGGGGTTCAGGTTCTCAATCCCCAAAACACACTAAGCAAGTCTGGACCATTTTTTTTTTTTTTTGCTGGGGATTGAACCCAGGGCCTTGCATATGCAAGGCAAGCGCTCTAGCAACTGAGCTATATCCCCAACCCCATCCACAAGTCTTTTTGTTCATGTGTCCTCTACCTTCCTGAGTAGATATGCCACATGTACCCTCTGGCAATGCAGGCCAGTCTCCACCCCTAGCCAACCCTGGGATAAAAGAGTATTACCATGTGACTAACCAGTGCTATAACAAAATGTAGTACTTCTCTTTTTGTTTTTAGATACAGAATAAGTCATATCTTTTGAATAACTATCTTCTCATTGTTTTTGTTTGTTTATTTTGTGGTACTGGGAATCGAACCTAGGGGCACTCTACCACTGAGCCACATCTCCAACACTATTTATTTACTTATTTATTACTATTTATTAATTTATTTTGAGACAGGATCTCACCAAGTTAAGGGAGAGTGGCCTCAAAGTTGCTATCCTTCTGCCTCCACCTCCCAAGTAGCTGGAATCACAGGAATGTAGCATCATGCCCAACTTAGAGTAACTATCTTAAAATTAGATCAAGGATGAGACATTATTACTTAATCCTAAATGTTACATAATAATTTTATTTAACCAAAAAAAATTTCTAAAACTTGAATGAAGAACATGCATTGGAAAACAAACATTATCACACTTTATACTTTTATATGTTCAGGACAAAGGTAAAACTTATGAACTATCATCTAACAGAAGTATCTTGAAAAAGAGCACATGTGACTGACATCATCTCATAAATACCAGGTACTGGTCACACTTCCCAGCAGAGCTAAATCAGACTGTAGCTATTACAACAGGGTTACAACATATATTCCTTTAATACATTGGGGGTGAATCACTTGTGCACAAACCTGGAGTGCTGCTTTCACTGGCTGTAAGGAAAAGGGCCCCGAAGCTCCATACAGAGTGGCTGTGCTGAGGCATACTAACTGTCATAAGCTCCCTGCACAGATAGTTTCTGTAGTGTGGATAAAGAATTGGTGGAAAGAGCCTTACCCTAGGGAAGGCACATCCTATGGAGAACATCGGCAGGATAGAACCATGACTTTTTACATAAAGTGCCAAATGTCACCTTTCCTGCATTCCCAAGGGAAGACCTGGATTGTTTCCACCTTCACAAACGTGTGTGTCAAGAGAAGACAGCATCATCAGGTCTAGGAAGGACTTCCCAGGTACCTCCAGACCTGTAGGAGGCAACTGCTCAAGCCAAGAGTTGACAGCAAGCAGCTGCCTTCCCTCTATACAGCAGCACAAGCACATCCCCTGATAGCACCCACTCTACTTCCCTGCAAGAACAGAAACAACCAGAAGTAGAAAGGCTTCCTCTGTCCTCTACCATCTGCACAAGCAGTTTCTGAGCCTTTTCAAAGAGAGACTAAGAATGCTTAGGCAACAGGATGGGGCTTCCTTGTCCTTTCTCACTTGCCTCTTCTCTCCTTCCTTTGCATTGTCCCTTTCTTGGGAAAAGGACATGTGCTTGAGGGAGAGAGAGAGAGACAGAGACAGAAACTCATTTGCACAAATGAGCAGAAGCAAGGTATATGCTGGCTCTCCCGAAAGGATGCAGATAACATGCAAAACCTAACAGCTCAAGGGCCTGCTGCTGCCATTCAGCACAGCTGTATGTTCGAAAGAAAATTGTATGGACCATACTGATTGAGAAACAAAACTCTAGAGAGAAGCAGAAACGTTAGAAAACAAACAAACAAAAAACAAAAGACCTAGACGCTAGGAAGAAAAGAGGAAGGGAGAAATAAGGAAGCCCTGGTACCTAACTGATGTCCTTCGTAAAAGTAATGGAGGAGGCCCTGATGATAACTGATTCCTTGATAAAAGTAAAGTTTGAGGCAATGAACTCTGGATTTATCTACATTCTTGAATATTTAATGGTCTTTTCCTGATAATGGACTATTTACCCCTCACAAGCAAAATTTAGTTGTTACAGTCCCTGAAATCTCTTTTGGTCCTCTCTGGAAAGAATGTGGGAGAGGTGGCATGGAAAGAACCTTCCTCTCTCCCTTTTTGGGGAGTATTCCTTCCTTAACTCAGAGAGAAGATGTGAACTATATTACAAGGAGTCCTTCATTTGAGTATGTTTATCTTGCAGTGAGTAACATAAGTCAGAAAAGAATTAGTGTAGGGCCACTTGCATAAGCTGGGGAAAAAAAAAAAAAGTTCTAGAAATGAATGTTGCAGGAAGAAGTTCCCAGATTCCTGATGCCAAGTCTGTATAGTGGTTAATCATAATTAGGGAAGAAGGTAAGTTCACAGGTGGCAAATCATACTCAGTGAAAACATAGTAGTCAAGGTCAGGAAGGAATCTGGGGAAAACATGGCAAAAAGGAAGTGATGTAAGAATTAAGACACCTGAGTAAAGATTTTTTTTAATTTTTTCTTTTTAAAGTAAGTTACACAAGAACTATGATTCCGAGTTATAGGTGTTTTGAGGGGTTCAGGAAATGGTACCCCAAAATATGTGGCATTGAACTTCAAACCAAGAGCCCCTGGGAGCATATGGAGAGAAAGGCTTTCTCTGAAGTTCCTTCAGCTACCTGAAGACCAGATTTACCAAACAGGTACACCTTCCTATTGAAATGTCATTAATGGAGGAAGACTGAACTTGTTTCACAGGGAAGAGATTAAAGGCTAAACACCACACCTAGAGCCCAGGAGAAATTTGCTCCAGGTCATCTCTGTTCTTCTGGCACATCCTGTACCCTAAAATTCATTTCCTCCCTCTATAAGAGTGCCTATGGCCCCCAATTCTCTTCTCCCTGTGAAGACGATATTTGAGTCTTAAACCATCTACCCTATCTTTGAATTTCACATTCTGTGTGGCTCCCACATACATGTACATGTTAATAAATCTGCATGTCTTTGCTCCTATTGATCTATTGTCAGTTTATTTCAGCAGACACAATTCTTAAAACTTTCCAGGGAAAATCAACTTTTCTTTATCTTCTAGGGCAGGACCCAGAACCATGTCACAACCAACAGAACAATGATATTTACATATATATAAATTTTAATAGCAAGAGAAAATATAAAGAAAAAACTCTTGTAGGTTCGTAAGATTTGTTTTACAACAATAATTTGTTTTGTAACATTTCACAGTACAAAGAACTTACCAAACTCAATAAGTTCTGTGAAAGTAACAGCAAGCTTTGTGTTGCTGATACCTAGGAATTATAACTGGGCCTTAATTCATATACTTTAAATAGAGAAAATCATACACTGAACTTGTATTAACATATAAATGTTAAATTGGGGAGCAGGGTGTTGGGGTTGTGGCTCAGTGGTAGAGCACTTGCCTGGCATGTGTGAGGCACTAGGTTTGATTCTCAGCACCACAAATACATGAATAAATAATTAAAAAAACTTTAAATTGGGGGGCACAGAATATAGAAACCAATTCCCTTTACTGCGATTAGCACAGATGACAATTCTAGTAAGCAAACTGAACCTGAACACTCTAGTAATAATGACCATAAAGCCTATAGACTGTGTCTGGAAGAAAGACGGGGATGGGGGTGAAAAATGTCTAAGGTGTTGAAACCCTGAAAATCAAATTGTAACTGTCAAAGTAGAGAAAGAATTGAAAATTGAAATTTAGCAGTACCAAAATTATTCCAGGTTATCTAAGAAAGACAGTATTCTTTATAATACTGGAGACTTTAATCAATAAATATTTATATAGTGAGTTTAAAGTATGGGTAGCAAACACTAACATTAAAGCAATAGAAGAATTCTAACTCTTCTCAGGGTATTAAGATACGTGTACAAAAATATAAAAATGATATTTTCAAATATCAAATTGAATGTTGCAGAAAGTATATTTTAACTATTTTATAGAACTATTTCTACTATAAAAAGTTTTAAAAAGTAAGAAAAGAATAAGCATTTTAATAAGTTGTCAGCCATCTAGTCATGAGGAGGGCGCCTACGATATTCTTTATACTTAGTTTCCCATTTGGGGTATGCTTAAGCTTGTGAATATTGAGTTATACACTTAGTATCTGTGCATTATTCTGACTGAAGAAATGATAAGATTCAATTTTAAGAAGTTTTCTAAAAAAAAAAAATTCATAGTCAATATTCCTAAAAGTTTGAGTTTATCCTTTGCTAAAATACTTAAGAATCAGGCCCAGCATAAAAAACAACAACATATTAGGTTATAAAGAACAGAGGTCTTTAAAAGAATTGAGAAGAATTCACACTTGGTCAATAGATAAAGTCTTGAAAAGGATATTAGGAAATATCTGCTTGGATCCTAAGAAAATGGTCAACAAGCAGAGCCCCTGACTGGGAGGTGTAACACCAAGGTCCGTTTAACTGGAATGAACTTATTTCAGGAATAAAATGTACATGTTTCCATTCCTTGAGATCATCCCAATGATCAAAGAGTGTAACATTTCTCCTGGTTGACGGGAACACATCATGCCCCAGTTATGAAACCACATGCCCATATTCAAGGCAACTCTTCCACTTCTCCACTGTCTACTTTTGAGCAAGACATTTAACATTTCCAAGTCTATGATCTCTATACACAAGGAATGGGATAACATGTCATGCCCTATTTACCTGTCTGGATTATTCTGTGTCATATACAAGATAACATAAACAAAGGGCTCTGAGTTGTTGGGGAAAAAAAAAAAAGAAGAAAGAAAGAAAAAAGTATAAAATAATCCTGGATTTATCTGAATTTGATGAACTACACTGATTTGACATTTACTCTCTTTGACCTATCTGTGTACTATTTGCCAACATACAACTTTCTTAAAACACACACTTGTTCCATCATGCTCCTGTTTCAACACTTCAGGATTCCTCTTTTGTCTGTGGCCTCCAATATTTAACAATCTTAGCCTTGCTAGTCACGTTCATCACTCAGGATGTCCCATTTAGTGCCTTTCAAATCATACCATGCTCCTTCCTGTCAATCACATCCTCCCCTCACGGTGCCCTTCCCACTGCTACTCCTTTCAAATTACTTCTATCCTTTAAGGACCTATTCACATCCTCCCTTTTCCATGAAGCTTCCACCATTGAGTCTGGTGAACTGATCTGGTGATTATCCCTGAATTCCTGAGGCTATCATCTTCCACATGTATATATCAAGATTTGTCTCACCACACTGTAAAACCCCTCTAGAAGACAGGTTCTTTCTTTCCTATTTCTTTCCTTTTCCCAGTAACCAACACAATACTGGGCAAATGGTGGTGAAACTGTTTTAATAAATATTGCAGTTCTCAATAAAATGCATGGAAGTGAATTAATAATTCCTTAGGGAACTTCTGACAGTTACATGAAATCTGTGTATCAAAGGTATTATTTCTCTTGCTCATTTCAAATATGCCTTCTGGGAAGTGCTTTGAGAAGCTACAAATAAATGCTCTCCTCTACCAGAAGGACAAAACAAACCTAGGTCACCGTCCCTGATTTACAGGACTGGGACAAACATAAAAATGAATCCATATATAGGACTCACATAAATATAAAATCAATTCAAAACAAATAAATATGAAATATTAATACTCTAAAATATGATTTGCATAATAAATACTTAAAGAATAGTTGAGTTTTGACAAAAGGAGCTCAAGGAGTTCTACCAAGATTAAATTCAATGAACCAGGTCACTAAGGACTGAGAAGAAAAGAGATCTGAATGTGGATGGGTGATAATGGAGATAGGCAGGGTACTCAGTGGAGAAGAGAAAGTAGGGGAGGAGGACAGTGAGGAGATGCAGGGAGAACTTTCTGGAAGCTACTTTAATTGGTTAATGCTAGGGTTTGGACAAAGGTACCCCAAAGGTCCATTTGTTAAAGATTTGGTCAGGGTGGCATTATTGAGAGGTAGTGATGAAGTAGAAGAAATAAAATATAGGTAGAAAATAAACAAAAGGGAAGGACAAGGAAGTATAATTTTAATCTGAGGTTCTGATTACCTTTCCAGGCTTATAACCCCTATCCCCCCTCTAAGCCAGTCTTTCTTCCAGGGCTAGCGCACCTAAAGTTCTGGGAAATCTATAAATCATAAAGTCACCACAAATTTGGCCACTTATAAAAATCACCTTATGCACTGTTAACTAGCCCACCAATAAATAAATTATGCAAAGAGAGGTAGGATCTTTTAAGAAACCCATAATTTAAGGGACTTTACAGCACCTTTGATCAGATAAAGGAGACCATGTCAACCTAAGGATCTGAGAATGACCAGACTACTGTAAACCAGACTGATGTCCCCACATGCCTTCCCATGACCACCCCTCACCAGTTTCCCTTTAAAAGAAGAGCCTGAGAATCCCAAAAGCATCTTTTGCTGCTAAGATGGCTACTTTCTTCCTTGAATGTGTATTTCTTGCTTAGCCCAGTCTCTCCCTTGAGATAGTTCTCATTCTTCCTTGAATGTGCATCTGCTTTCCTAAATAAATCTCCATCTGTGTCTCTGATTGTCATGGGATGAGATCATCTTCTGTCATATGCCATGGCCTGGACTTGTTCTGAGTCAAGGTCCCCCTCTCCAGGAACTCCTCAGACCTCTTCTGGTGATGGTGGAACCTTTAGAAGATAGGCCTCAGGGGAAGATGTTAGGTAATGGGGAGGCAGGCCCTTGAAGGAGACTGTGGGACCTTTTGCTTCCTAGCTAATAAGGAGAGCAGTTTTGCTCTGCCATGTACTCATCCATAATATGCTGCCTCACCACAGGTGCAGATCAATGGAGCCAGAGTCAACTAAATGATGTGGACTAGAACTTCCAAAACCTTAAGCCAAAATAAACCTTTATCTTTTTATACGTGAATTATCTCAGGTGTTTTGTTATAGTGATGAAGTGGACTAATCCAGCTGACTTTCATGGTTCTATTTTTTGGCTTTTTTTTCTTTTTTTCCACATTTTTTCCTTTTCATTTTGTACTCATGCCCAGATTCAAAGTGATGGCTTCATAATAATAAATAAATAATTAAGAAACCCAAGAAAGGATCCAAAAGATATGCCAAGAAGGGTTATAAGCTTGGCATCAGATCCTTCTTTAGTGAGAGACAGAAAATAGGTTTGAATTTGCCTGCCTGGATGGCTGGAAGGCAGTGACAGACATCCAATTATAAAGCTCAGGGGGCATTTTCTCTTGCCACCAGTAGAAGCCAGGCTGCCTGGCATTCATGTTTTAAAACGTTTCTTTTTATTCCCAGAATTTAAGAGATAGTAGTGTTTTTTCCCTTCTTTTAGAGGCTTAAATATATACATATCTTCCCATAGACCTTTCTTTAGTGTCAGGAATGAGTGAGGCTTGGGGAATAACTGGACTCCTACAGGTCTAACCCACAGAGAACTTTGCTCTGATTTATCCAGTTCAGATTATGTGCCCTTGAACCCTTGCCTCTAGCTTTCAAGAGAAGACCAGTGACCAGGATGGAAGAGGGAAGAACAGGTGCTATGAAGAAATGAGTTAGACAGCAACTGCTCACTCAAGTTCATGGACTATATTGTTTATACAGTTTATAAAATGTTTTCACAACTATTACCTCATTTGATCCTCATACAACCCTGTGAAGCCAGCAGACTAAAGACTGTCATCCTCATAGTGTAAACGGGGGGAGAATCTCAGAGGTGCAAGCTGCTCGTGCTTGGTCACACAGCTGGTGCACTTCCCCACTGGGACTGGAGCTCAGGGACCCAGAGTCATCCACACAGAGGAACAGAGGACTGAGCTCTAGGGACAGCAAGCAGTTCAGGGACTTTCTGAGACATATGAGACAGACATAAAATCCCAACCCAGAAAAGGGCTCAAAAATATCAAATCCAATTCCCTCATTTTACAGATAAAACCTAGTTTGATGGAACGATTAGCTCAAAATTACCCATTAAACTCCTGTATAAGTAGCTCTCCTAACTCCTAGTCCAGTGTTCTTTTTCACCCACCATGATCTCTTTCGATTAATCTGGTTTAAACAAAAAAACTCAAAGGCATCTGGACAGGAAGTCAGTGAGAGAGGTTAGGATCCACTTAACCTGACCAAGCAAATTGGAGGTTTGATCAAATATCCAATGAAACTGAGATCTGCTAATGGATTAACTAGAGTTAAAAACTGCCTTGTGCAAAATGTACAAAGCTTTGAAGAGGGCTAGGAGGTAGGAAAAAGTACCAGATGCAGAATTGGTAGGTCCTCATTTGCCCCTTCCTATAGAATGACTCTGGAAACCTGGCAGAGGGTCAGTCTCTTCATTTCAGTAACTACAATGCCTACTTGATTGGGTTGTTAAAAGAAGTTACTGAGATAAAGGGTGTGAAAGTTCATTGCCAACAATAAGATATCTTCATCCGTTTTTGCTATGGTTTGCTTCCCTGAATTACCTGGCGAATGGCCCTATTTCACTTAATTTTTGGTTTTGTTTATGGGGCCCCACTAGCTATCTAGTGTGAGAGTGGCACCCCATAGTGCAATCACACTCAGATTAGACTTTAAAAGGACCCAGATGGTCCTTTTTCACACTGGCACTTTGAACAAGATAGGGAGGTATATAGATATTCCAGAATGTGGCTCTAAGATTACCTCTGAAAGGCTGAGAAATGATATCTAATAATGACCTTAACCATCTATGAATATAAATCACCTAAGAGATTATTAATGTATGTCTATAGAAATTTAGGAGTACCCAAGTTTCTAAGGAATGTGGATATTGTTAACTGAGCTAAAACTGAAGAGACAAAGATGGATTCCCAAATTAAGAATTTATAAGGTGTCTTTAGCCTTGCCCAAATTAGAGGATACTTAAACACCTGGGTTCCAAGGATGGAGACAATCCAAAAGGCTATCAGAACTTTAGGAAGCTAGCTGAAGGCCAAGATAAATCCACTGGCTCTCAGGACTTGCTCACCAACAAAAACCTGTCCTTAAACTTCAGCTTGTAGCAAGAGTCACCTGCACATATCAAGCTGACCAACTGATAGATCGCCCAGTCTTGCTGTGAATAAACATCATTCATTATTAATGAATTTCATGTGAGCTTGGGTAGCAAAGTGTTATTAGTCAGTCCTCTTGACCTTACTCATCCTGGGAAGAGAAAGGAAAGGGAACTGGAAGACCTCACTCAAACTTGTTCTCTTTTTCAGCTTCTCTCACTTAATTGTAGCCACAGGCACCCACAAAGGGGCCAGGTTGCACAACAACACTTGACCTGAGTGGAAAAGTCATGTTTTCCATGGGTTCAGGACACACTGCCCCAAAATATTATGCCACCCTGACATGCTGAAAGCAACAGAAGCAGGAAGGTCCCTCAGATACCCACTCACTGTTTTTCTCCCTGAAGCAGGTGAGGAAGCCAGGAAGGGTTTTCTGACATTCTTTGAATAAGATCCTCATGGGAAAGGTGACCTCTTTATCCCTGAAGGAAAGAGGCACCTTCTCTCTCTGAAAATGAAAGGCCACAGTGAGGAACCTGAACGGAGTCCTGGCTGAGTTTCCATGTATCCTACCACATTTTTCCATGACTGTCACTCTTCATCAAATCTACCATAAAAATACACAGGAAACTTTCTTTTGTGTTCCTTTCCTTACCAAGTCTCCCATGTCATGTATAACTTGTTTTAGGTAACTCTGTGTGCTTTTCTCTTATTAATCTGTCATTCATTATAGGTACCTCAGCTATGAGCCTATATTACCCAAGAACACTCCACCTTTTCAGGGCCTATAATTAATGACTCACACTGAAAACATACTGATTTTTGAAAAAAGAAGAAAAAGTTGACAACATTATCCATTTTGAAAATAAAGTTATGTTCTACATTAGGTATGAATTTAGCCCAATTCGTCCCTTCTTTCTAAGGCGTTTTTGAAAATGCCTGAGATAAGCAACAATGAGGAAGTACATAAAAGCATAAATTTAATGATAATCTATACAGCTAAAGTTAAAAAGTAAATGAATATTTTCAAGAAAAAACATTTCAATTAAGATGGTTGGAATTAAAGGAATTATATTACCTTTCAATTAACCAGTAAGCTCAATTAACCAAAATCACATATTTATTGTGCTTTTCAGTTAATGAAGATTTTGGAAAATTTAATAGTAAGTATATATCAATTTGTCATGAAGATAATATCCAGTCAATATAGGATGTGGGCCCAGAATTTCTTTCAATTGCTTTTATTGAGTGGTATTTATTTCAGAAAGAGTCTAGAGTTAAAGAAGGGTGATATTCTTAAATTCTTTCAGGATGGGAAACAGTGGGGTCAGAAAAATGGAAAAGATGCACCACAAGAAAAAAAAACAGCATTTCCTTTCTCAAACTTCTTAATCCAAGTGGTCAATTGCTGGTTGTCATTGCATTAATCTAATTATAACTCTTTCCTGTTGAATTTTAAAATACATGAAATGACTGGGAAAAAAATAGCAACTTGTAAAAATCAAAGGGTTCCACCGTTAATGTTACATTCAAAGGTAATTACTTAACACAGGCAAAGCCCAACCGCACAACCTACAATTCTGCAACTTTCTATAGGCCCTTTTGCTTCTACTTTAAATAAAAGAAATTCCTTTCATTTTGTCAAGAAAACTTTTCTCTACCTCACTACTGCCTGACAAGGGAACAGATGGCAATTTAAGGGGAGAATTTATGAGAGCCACAATCTTAATGTTGCATAAAGGAAAGAAAAAGACTCGCATCAAAACCACTGACAAATGTACTTGCTAATATTAATGCACTCCCCATTCATCCAATATGCTTCCTAATTGCTTTTCTGTACATAATAATGTGGCACCTGCTGCTCAACATTGCAAACGCATCAGGATTTCTCCAAAGTCAAACAGCTCTGCAACTGGCCCTCTCCCAGTGATAAATGTAGAGCACTGTATCACGCACAGTTCCTGTCAGTGGCATAATTAAAATTTTATACTTACAGAAAAAGATAGTAAACAATCAGTTCTTAAATGGATTCACAAGAGGAACTCTTGTTACAGCCAACTTTATAATTAGTATGCATCATGTACTGCTAATATATCCATGACAAGAAAATAGGAAAAAAATTAGAAACTTGAGTTGTTCCCTTTAATGCAATGTTAAACGACAAACCAAAAAAAAAAAAAAAAAGAGGAGGATGATGAAGAGGAAGTAATGATATACTGTCCTGTATTGTTGCATTAAGAACCTCTCTCATGTTAGCAGACTGCTTCTCCCATACAATTTGTCTGTGCTTTCTCTAGTGACAATAAGATTAGTGTAGAATGGAGAAAACTTTTGTACACACACACATCAATGAAAGCATGACCCGAAATTCTGGGTATTATGTGGTCGAGGGGTCAGAAAATTACAGCTTACTGGCCAAATCCAGCCCACAGACTGTTTTTAATCAAGACTAGTTTTTTATCTTTTTAAATGGTTGAAATAAAAATCAGAAGGAAAATAATATTTTGTGACACAAGAAAATTATATGAAATTCGAATCTGTGACCATAAATAAAGTTTTATTGGAACACAGTCACGCTCATTTATGTATTGTCTGCCTGCCTTCTTGCTTCAAAGGCAGAGATGAGGAGTTAAAACAGAGACTGTATAGTTCGCAAAGCTTAAAGTATTTACTATCTGGTCCTATACAGAAAGAGTTTGTTGACCCTGATCTAAGACTTTTGTACTCTATAAATCTGTGTAATTGGAGTGTGTAGTTATTTATATGTGTGTGCACACCAAAACTATTAGTGATCAATGAGATAAAAGTAGGGTTACAGCAAGTTTACATCTATGAGTGTGCACATGTGTGTGTGAAAGGTTAAAAACTATAATTCTAAGTATAATTAAAAATTAATGTCTGAGTTGTGATAAAAATCTAATTATATTAATTAACTACCTGGGCTTTTACCTTGGTTATAATTACATCTAGCAAATTTAGTACCACTTTTGCACCTAAACATTTTATGTTCGTTATGTCAATCTGTGAAGAGTCCATTTTATTAAAAACAAACAACAGCAAAATAACAAATATTTGCTTTTACTATCACTCAGTGTTGAACTAATGAGAGATTTCATAAAATATCATCACAATTTTTTTTCACAAATCTGTGACTAAAAAAAAAAAAAGTTATATGATGAACTTGCTTGAAACCACGCACACACAAATACAAATGGATACCCGTAAAACTAGTGAAGGTCCATCGATGGTCAGTTTCTGTTTGCAGGGTTTGACACCATATTAGGATTAAGTCATATGTTACCAATGCAAGAAACTAGGTAAAGAGTACAAGGGACCTCTATGTACTCATTTTGCAACTTCCAATAATTCTCGAGTCAATCATTATTTTCAATATTGAAAAGATTTTAAAGTTACTTACAACTTAAAAAGAACAGAAACCTTCTTTGAACAGTATGGTTAGTTCCTTTGTCTGATACGAAATTATGTTGTACCAGGATTTTTAAAAAGGTGACAGGGAAAAAGGAAAGGAGAGAGAAAGCAGGAGAGAAGCAAACATATGTACAGGTTCCCACACTCTCCCTGTATGAAAGGAGGCTGAAACAAATCAATCAGTTTAATTCTTCCTGATCAATACAATGGGGGGCCCAGCCAGACAGGTTACCTACGTGGCTGGAGGACAGTTCTGCTTTGCGTGGGTAGTCATGCATCTCCTAAGTCTGGCCTTCTGGGCCTGGTGACCAGCTCTTTTGCCCCTGGTGCCCTTCATTTCAGGTCCCCCAAGCACATTTCTACTGGCCAGAAGCCTTCCTTTATTGTACAATTACCATCTTTTACATCTAGATGAAAATCCTTTTCTTCACAGTTGAAAGAGAAGGGAATTTGAATCTAGAGGATTTCCCCTTGCTTTGCTTCACCAGGAAAGTATGCCCCATACGATGTAGTGCCTTTTAAAAATCACTGTTCCTTTGAGCAAACAGTATTAATTCCAACACTTTTGAAAAGAGGGGGAGGACTACCTGTGAATATAAATAAAGTGACAAATTCCACAACTAAAGATCTCCGGGAGATTAAGGTCTAAATCAGAGGCACAGACGCAGATAAAATAATTTGTATCATGAATGAAAATGTTACACTAAACTCCTAGGAAAAACAAAACCCTTTTTTGAAGATAAAACTGCATAAAAATTGCTGCTGAGGAAATAAAGTATGTTTTTAGTTTTCATGCCAGGAAGGAGATGAGATTCATTTTTATACCAGCTCCACAAAAGCTTGCTAGCAACCTGCTTAGAATACAATAGATGGGATTTAAATTTTCTTTTCCTTTACGTGGCTTGCTCATTTGCATGCTAGGCCCCAGAATGGTCTTCTCTCTCTGCCATTTCACAGAAACACTGCGATCTGAGCGCTGGGAGCAAACTGAAAGGTTCAAGGGTGCTTGTGAGTTCAGCAGAAAGCTCTTTTATCAGTGTATTTGCAAGGGAAAAATGTAGTCCCTTCCCCACTTCATTGGGCAACTTTTCCTTTGAGGGACAGCTTCAAAAATCTCCTCCCCCGAAACACCTTTCAGCCCAGAAAGTGCTCTGGATTTGTCAAAAATACAGAAGCAAACTCGCCATGGGTTCTGCTAATGAACAAAGACAAAATTAGTGTTGCCTTGAAAGGATTTTAGAAAAAGGATCACTCTACCCTTCTGCACCTTGGTGTCAGTTTCTTAAATTTCTTCATTAAAAATATTAGACAGTACTGTTATGCAAGCTTACCAGAAAGTCCAAGGGGGCCCAGACATAGAAGGGAGAAGATATCCTGACTTTCCTTTCTAATCTATTTCAGGATGATTAAAGTATACACAAATGTCCCAAATATCCAGCCCCGTGACTAATAATTTAAAAGAAAAGAAGGAAATAAATGCGAGACATTTTGTAGCTCAAATAGGAAATATCAATCCAATCCAATGATTGCAGTCAGTTTTTAAAGCCTCAGACAGCACATTCTCATCAAAAAAAGACATTCTGTATATAAAGGAAAACATTCCCTCATTGCAATATAAAGATCTCAGATGTGATGCCCGACGAAATAATAAAAGGACTATATTCATCAACAGACTTAAAACTGCACATTATTCTCTGTTACTGACAGACAACTGTTCATAGGAACTGGAAGAGGTTGGGATGGCATTCCTATGTAAATAAGAGGGAGTGGTGGCGGAGTGGTGCTTTTTCCAGCATTGCAAGAGCCCTCACAGCAGGAAATGTTTTATTGTAATGCAAATGTATTTGATTTCCTCCAAAATCCCCTTTCACTGTCTTTCCTGTCTGAATGTATCATCACACCATATTTGCAATTCTATTAAGCACCATTTTATATTAGCCTAATTTACGTAACCTGCCTAATAGGAATCGGAAATGTTACAGTTATTTTACTGGATCCAATTAGTATTTCATTGTTTTAGCCTGAGCACAATATTGTACAATAGTCCTCAATACTCAGCTAAATGGGATAGGATGTACTCCACGTAATACGATAAATGGAAGCATATGTTTTAAGCTAATTAAAACGCAGTTAAAACCTGCCTGAACTGAAACCAATTGCATCCTTTAATATCTAGTGAGTGACTATTTTTTTTAAATCTAATAATGAAATGTCATATCGTAGTGAACTTAAGGAAAAAAATACAAAAGTTAAGTACTGAAAATAGATGGACTAAATTACTAGTGGATTGTTTCCTGGAAATGCATTTTTCTCTTTTTACCTGTCACACATTGAAGAAGAGTGAGTTTTTTCCCCAAGTTAAATATACAAATTCACAAAACGTGTAAACATTATTGGTTCCAATGTAATCACTTCAGGAGAGGGTGAGAACTAGTTTAAGTGTTCCCACAAATAGAAATCGTTTCTTGTTTCCTATTTTAGCATCTGTTCAATTTTAAGAAATATATCAAGCACTGCATATTTCGTGTATTTCAGAAATAATATATTTAGCAAAAAAAGTTACATAATTCAAACCAAGAAAATTTTGTAACCACGATTTTACAAGCACATCACAGGTAACAAACATATCAATGGCTTTACATAGGGATGCAAAACTACAAAGAACACTGATCTGTTGTATCAAAATTGTGAAAATAAGATTAGTAATCATAGTTATGAACGGTATACACCACCGTATATACAACCTTCTTTATATGCAATTCCTTATAATGCAGGAAAATCTTTTTTCTTTAATTTCTGAATTTTGCTATTGAATTCATATTGGGTGTTATGCTGCTTTTAGCTTGGTTTTGTTCCCCTAAGAACCACAGGCTCTGTAAGTAAGTCGGAAATATTCACTTATATACAGGAAGGGAAAATACTGAGTGACACGTAACCCAATTAAAAACATATTTGCTTCTTATTTTTTTTTTTTTACACAGACACCTCTCAAACCTCATTTCAATGAAAAGAAAACAGTTTCTGAAATTGCAGCTTTGCCAAAAATAACTTTCAGAATAAGAAAATATGTATGAAAGGTTTTTCATACAAGACAGGCAAAAGTTTAGTGTTTAACCAATTATCAAATGCAATGTTTGGTGGGGGGAAAAAATCTTATTTTTTTCACACTGACAATGGTAAGAAACAATACTCAAGTGAACTCCCGGGTCGACTGGAGATTTTTAACAGTAATATTAGATGGTTGCACTAAACATGAGAGTGTGCTTTATGTCATTCCTTTCGACTTTGCCATTAACTCCATAACAGCTGGCATCAAATACACTAAATTGTGATATAATGAGTTTGTATATTGCTAGCAATTACAGAGTTAAGTTGAATAAATCCTTAGAGTACAAAATAAGTGTGCTTTCCACCTGACAATAAATTAAAGGTGACGCTTGCCTTAATTTAAAATTGCCTAAGATCATATATAAAAATCAACGAAAAATGCTGTGATTGAAACCACATCTCAAAACTTGCCAGGTATGACTATATCCATTTCATATATGTTTATGACATCTGTCATCTCGATCTATTATTTAAATACTTTTTATGCATTGCTGAGTTATGAAGTATGTCTGTGATAACCATACTTCTGAATTTGAAAGCTCAAATTGTGAATGCTATATATCTTAGTTTCCTTGTCAATATATATATTTGAACAGAAAGTAGATAACCAAGCCCTAATATTCTTTTCAAGTATGATACTGAAGGGGCTGTACTTTTTGAAAAACATTACAGTAAGCCTGAGGACCAGATTTTGTTTGGATGCTCTTGGTAACTGCATAAACATAACTTCTTCAATAGAACTCATACATCATATTAATTTCTTTAATTAATTTTTGAAAAATATGTTATAAAAAACATAACTTGGAACAGACACTAATGGAGACCACGTCCAAAAGGATCCTGGATGGCCCTGCAGTTAGAGACTCGAAGAGCCATTGGCTTGGATTTATATGTGTCAGCATAAAAACATCCACAACGAAGTGGTCAGAGGGATAGGATAGGGCAGGTGCCAACACAGGACCCCTCTCTAAACACACACTCAGAGGAAAATATTAAAATTTAAATAAGTGCTGTGGAACATATGGCTTAACATAGAGCCAGAAGTGATTTTAAGAAGTGATCAGAAGTAGCCTTTGGCTTCTAGAAAGTAATTAAAACTTCTCAACTGATAGTTGTTTTCCCAGTGTGAACATTTTTAGGATGTAAATAATACTTTTTCAAGTGTAAAACATGGCATCTTCCCATCCTGGACACTCCATATTTCAGGTGAATATATTATACACACCCTAAAATCTATTGGTGATCTGGAAGGTATGAGCTTATCTTCTGCACAGTACAGGTTTAATACATCCATTTCAACAAAGTAGGCTGTTTTGGGACACTATCCAATCTCATCACTATTTCATTTCTTATAGAATAAATTTGTATGACTGGATATGAAGGTACAGATTGGTTAAGATTCAAGTACTGAAGTAGATCAGCACTAAAACTTAACTTGGTGGTACAGAAATTTGAACTGAAGTGGAAACTGAAGTGAAGTGCAAATTGCAAAACATAGCAATTAACCATTACTTTCTTAGTCATTGATGGTATTCAAGACATGCTACTCGAAAATATGACACCTTGACATATTGAATATTTTAAGCAGGAGAAATTGAGAAACAGCCTGTGTATGAAAGTTTCTCTGACCTTCCCCTGCCCTTTTCCCTGCAGCAGGTCATGAAAGCTAGGAAGGATCTTCTGACCTTTCCTGAAGCAGGTCATATGACCCTTATGTGAGAGGTGCCCTCCCTATACCCAGAGGAAAGGAGAATCCTTGTCATTGAAGACACAGAGTCACAGAGAACACTGAATAAATACGTATTGCTCAGTTCCCTTCTAATTTATTATTAGACCATCCCCCCCTCCGTCAATTGCATCTCTCCAGGACTGTCCACTCTTGTTTAAACCATAAACACTAAGGTTCCTGACTATTTCTTTGGATCTCCATTTCCTTATGAAAACTCACATAAAATTTACATTAAATAAATTAGTATGGTTTTCTCCTATTAATCCATGTTGTTGTTGTTGTTGTTGTTACAGCTAAAGAAACTAAGATAGGAAGAAGGAAAAATATTTTTCCTGCCCTGTATCATTTAATTCTCATACCTTGAGTGGATCGAAGCAAAGGTGAAAATGTGAGGTCCTAAAGGGTTTTTTTCTTTTAAATCAGCAGAAACGTTCTATTTCTTTTGAAGATACATCCAAGGCCTTAACCAATAGACACAGACCAAAGTAGCCATTTAAAGCATCAGCTAGTAAGGTGTATGCCAGACAAAGGTAGAAATCCTTTGACATCTTAAACTTGTACCAACTCCATCAATGGCTGAGTTCTGCTAGTGCCAGGGTGTGGAAGAGGGTAAAAACATGTCTACACAAATAAAAGAAATGTTACTCAGCTATTTCTACATGTGGGGATAAAATCAAATGCAAGACACTTCATTCAGCATTCTCAATCCTTTTTCAGCTAGCTGTGCATTGATCCAAAGGATTAGTTTACGTGGTGACCAAAATTGATGGCTCAAATGGCTGAAATGACCACAAACACAGATTCGGGGATATTATCTGCAAAGCTCTTACTGATGCACATGTTCACAGATATACACATTTTGCAATCACAGAATGACTGAAACAGGATCTATGAACAACTAAAAAAAGTGGCAGGTGTTAATGAGAATTTTTTGTTTATAGGCTTCACTTGTTCAACATTGTAGAGAATTTTAGATCCACCTAAACTCCTCTGCTTGCTCAGTGCATCTCAGAATGACCTCTCAGAACACCTCTCTTTTGTATTACTCTGCAATTTTGTAATGTTCTTATTAATAATAATAAAAATCAATAAAGAAAATATTCTACAGAAAAAAAGAAAAGACTTTCTCCAATTGATTTGGAAAGAAGAGGCAAGTTTTGGAATCTCAATTTATAAAAAGTATACTAAGATGTCTTACGTGATTAAATAATCCGATGACCAGCATGCCCACTAATCTCTTACATCTAAATAACATATGAATTTGTCTTTTACTCCTAACTCATAAAATCCTAAGCAAACCCAAGGACTGACATTCCTTCTTTTCAATGGTCAAAGCTTCAAATGGGACTGGCCACTTTACTTTTGTTCTGGGATGTGGATTTGTGGGCAGATGACAAGGTGCTAATGAGGAGCTAATGTCCGCACAGCTGGCAAACTGCCAGCCTGGGGATGGGAGGATTAGAGCATTTGTCTGCATTAGCCCTGGACAAAGGAGGGAGGGGCTGGGGGAAAGTCAGCTCCAGGTTGAATAACTTGACTTTGGATATTTTGTCCCATTCCTAAGGTAAGGGGCTATTTCAGGACAAGTATGCACATTTCCTAGGTGGCATGGCTAGCTCTCCTGTGGATACACTTGACTTGGTTCTCATTGTGGAATAAATTAGTTAGAATAGGCAGGTTCAGAACCTGTCCCACCTCATCACCAACTCTGGACATAATCATATTAATGAGGAATCAGGTGAAACTTCTTGTCTACGTTATACTCATTTGCCATGAATGTAAAGTCAGCTTATACAAGTGTCTAGCCAGATCACTTTTTGAATTCAAAATTTATTTTTAAAGAGAAAGGCATTTTGTTTTCTAATTTTGCTATCAAAAATTCACATCATGAGTTTCTAAGCCAGGAAGCTTATTGGAGAAAAACCCCCAGAGAGATGTGAAATTTCAATAGTATCACACTGCCTGAGCAGAATATAGCTAAGGTACTTCTACCTGGGCCACTTCCACCCAGGCCTACCTGACATTCATTTCAATAACCGTTATCCCTACTACATTTTAAAATCTCACAGATATGCCTATTAATGTCGCTTTTCACTTACATAAGGAAAACAAGTAAGGTTACTCTGAATGGAAATAAAGGTTTAAAGGGATAAAATAAATATTCTTTTTCTTCCTGGAAATGATTTTTTAAAAAGTTTGACATATGAAAATAAATATTCTTAACAGGCTAAATAATAATCTTAAACTGAGTACATGGTAAATTACATTACATACTTTTCACTTTAAGGCATTTCATCTTTTATAAAGACATAAAATATGTGTTTATAATATTTATTTTAGATGCATAGTGTATATAAGTGTGTATAAGTTCATTATTTCCATGGTGGTAATTTGAATTCCCTGCATGATTTGACAACTAAAAATCACAAGCAACAGATGCACACAGTCAATGATCCAGCTATATACCCTGTACCATGTAGACTACTACAGCCATCTTCTAACTATAATCCTGAATTCGGTCCTGGCTCTATTATTCTCTGGACAAGAGGCATCAGACCTTTGAGAAACAAACCAGAAATCATATAGTATTCCAACCTCTCCAGATGTGTCCAGGGCCTACTTCCCCATGATCACCTCTTTTCCAGCCTCCACCCTACTCATCAAGTTTCAACTCCACTTTGGGTTCTTCAAGATAGGACTAATGGCTTCTGCCCCAGAACTTTCAGAAGTGCTATTCAGAAGTGTGCCTGGAATGGTTTTCAGAGGCAGCCGAGCTGGTTCTTTTTCTTCCTTCATACCTGAGCTTAATTGTCTCTCCCATCATTCTGCCAAAAGCATATTTCTTTTTGGAGTTCTCTTGTTCGATACTCTATTCTACAACACTTAAGCACAACATTTTCTTCTTTAGTTTTATTTAGTTTGCTTGTTTTCTTCCACTCTAGAACCACACAAGTCTTGCTCACTGATGCAGCCCCCAAGGCCTAGCCTGGATCCTGCTTTCAGTAGGTACTCCATAACTATTTGTTCAATAAATGAATGGATGGGAGAGATTGAGCAAGTCCCAAAATATTTTAGGTGCAACCTTTAAAGATAACATCATCCACAGAGAGTTATTTTCTAAAAAAGATGTTGAAGAATGGTTGAATTTTAGGCAAAAGGGAAAATGTTGATTTAGAGTTACTTTATACATTATTAATTCCACTTTATTTCTACATGGGCACCCAGTATTCTACTAGGGCCTCCTTTTTTAGCTTCTGAAAGATGATAAAATCATTAATATTAACTAAATACTTTTAAAAGAACTTTAGTTTTTTCTGGTACTGGAGGTTGAACCCAGGGGTGCTTAATCACTGAGCCACATCCCCAGGCCTATTTTTATGTCTTATTAGAGACAGGATTTCGCTGAATTGCTAAGTGCCTCACTAAGTTTCCAAGATTGGATTTGAACTTCCTATCATCCAGCTTCAGCCTCCCAAGCCACTGGGATTACAGGCGTGCGCCACCACCCCCAGCCTCAAAGAAATTTTATTAACTCATTTAACCCCCACCTTATAGATGGGGAACCTATAGCCAGGAAATGGAGAATAGGTTTCAACCCAGACCCTCAAGCTACAGACTGTATTCACAACCATCACAATATGCCATCTCCCATGTTTCTGAGTGCGCAGTGGTATGGTGGCCCAAGGGCCACAATATCTCATTCTGCATACAAATAGGAACAAGTGAAGGCAAAAAATAAATAAAAGAAGAGGGACTTATAGAATTATGGCAAAGCTCCAGTGTGGGGTGGTCAGTTCACATACCACTCTCTTTCAGATGGATCTGAATTGTAAGCTCTTTCTCACCCTCTTCCCACAATGCATTAAAAAACGGTACTCCTAAACATTTCCAGCTTCTGGCACCATATGATCTTTGTCCTCCTCAGGTTCTGGCTCTCCTAGAACACTCACAGCTCTCCTTTCCTTATTTCTCAAAGATTCTCAGCAGCAAAATGACAAGTGAAATGGTTTATATCACTAGTATTGACCATATCCAAGGACACATAACTGGATATTCGATCAAGGAGACCCAGTATGGGAACAATTGCCCATAGAGTCACATGGAAATCTCAGAAGTTGGCTGATACCAGTGGAGGAAATGGCCTTAACAAGCACACGATTAACTGAAGAAATTTTCAACAGGTATTTGAAGGTCAAAGAGTCCTCCCAATAAATCAACACTTCACTCCTTAAAGACAAAAGCAGGTGTGATTCCACATGAAGACTGCAAAATATTCACCAGACTACAAGTTGACAGCTGAAGGGCATGAATTGAGTCAGCAGGCATTTTGAAAAGGCACAAGAAGACTGGTGCCAGAATGAGGCTGAAAACTGGCAGGGAAAAAGGGTGAGGGAAAGTAGCAAGACCTCAGGAAAATATTTTTTTCAAGGTAGTTGCTGGCTTTACCGGTTTTGCTTCATGCTGCAGGTATAGAATCTGATGAATGATGAATTTAGGCTCAAAAACTATCTGGATGAGGGTGGGTAACATTTGAGTTAGTTGATAATTTAGTGCATAATTTCATACACCATTTAAATTGTAATAGTATTAATGTACCCTTGACCAGAAGATTGACCTTTTTAGTAGCAGTGGGCAAAATTTTTCTTAGAAGACCAAATAGTAAACTGGGCCTGGTGGCACATGCCTGTAATTCCAGCAGCTGGAGAGGCTGAAGTAGGAAGATCCTGAGCTGAAAGTCAGCCTCAGCAATAGGAAGCACTAAGGAACTCAGAGAGACCCTACCTCTAAACAAAAATACAAAAAAGGGCTAGGGGTGTAGCTCAGTGTATGAGTACCCCTGAGTTCAATCCCTGGTACCTGAAAAAAGAAAAAAAAAAAAAGACCAAATAGTAAAGATTTTAGGTCTGCTATGATGGTACAAAAGCAGATAAATAAGATAAAAGAGATCAAAATAAATAAAATACAGAAATGAATAGGCATGGCTATATTCCAATTAAACTACTTTTGACACTGAAAATTCAATGTCATAATCGTTTTCATGTGTCATGAAATATTATTGTCCTTTACATTTTGCTTCAATCATTTAAAAATGTACAAAAAAAAATCACTTTTTTTTAATCTTTCACAGACTGCATTTTGATTCATTGTACACAAATGGGGTACATCGTTTCATTTATATGGTTGTACATGATGTAGATTCATACCATTTGTGTAATCACACATGTACATAGGGTAATGATGTCTGTCTCATTCCACCATTTTTCATACACCGTCTCTCATTTCCCTCTACGTATTCTAAAGTTCCTTCATTCTTCTTTCACCCCCCACCCCCATTATATATCATCATCCACTTATCAGGGAAAACATTCGTCCTTTAGTTTTTTTGAGATTGGCTTATTCAAAAATACAAAGAACCCAATCAATAAATGGGCCAAGGAACTGGACAGACACTTTTTAGAAGAAGACATACAGGCAATTTATAAATATATGAAAATACTACATCATCTCTGTAGTAGTTACTAGAGATGTACATCTCTAGTAGTTAGACAAATGCAAATTAAAACAACTCTAAGATTTCATCTTACTCCAATTAGAATGGCTATTATCAAGAACACAAACAACAATAGATGTTGGCATGGATGTGGGGAAAAAGGCACACTTTTACATTGCTGGTGGAGTTGCAAATTGGAAAGCAGTGTGGAGAATCCTCAGAAAACTTGAAATGGACCCACCTTTTGAGCCAGTTATCCCACTCCTGGGTTTATACCCAAAGGACTTAAAATTAGCATACTACAGTGACACAATCACATCAATGTTTTAGCAGCTCAATTCACAATAGCTAGATTGTAGAACCAACCTAGATGCCCTTCAATAGATGAATGGATAAAAAAAAACCTTCTCTCTTAAGCTATACAAAACGAAGGACCTGCTGATTTTCTCTAGAGGTCACAGTTTGCCAACCTTGATTTGACTATTACAAGGAAAATAAGCCCATACAATCAAAACAAACTTTAAGATGTACTTTTAAAAGGAAATAAGTGTCTTGGAATGTCAGATTTTTAAAAATGTGAAATTATACTCCTTAAATATGTATATCATTTTAAAATTTTTATTCAAATATACTTGCAGAAAAATGTACAGCTTGATGAGTTTTCACAAATCCAACACAATCATGTAACCAGCACCTAAATCAAAAAGCACAAGATTCACAGCCTTGAAAGTCACCCTCTCCACACACATTCATTGCTACCACCACCCTCACTCCAAAGTGGCCACTACCCTGACTTCTAAATGCACAGATTGTTTTTGTTTTTTGTTAGGTTAGCTAACTAAAAAAAAAAAAAAGTTGGAGATTAAAATATGGTTATATGACAAAAAGAAAGTCAGCTCTCTAACTGAAATTTATATATTTGAAACCACATAATCACAGAGTCTAGAAAGAGAAGAGATTTTAGAGAATATCCATATTTACACCCTCATGTTACACCAGATTCCCTGAGTAACATAACTAATATATTTATAATTCAATTGTCTATCCGAATACTAGTTAGATATGCATTATACATGTTTATGTGGTCAAAATCTATACATTGGTAACATTTACATCAATGATTCTGACAATGAGTAAAATTCTAGTTCTATTAAAGCTAATTTCTCATCTTCACTATGTAATTGACAAAGTTTTACATTTTTTTTTACATCAACATCTAAAACTATCCAACACCTTCCATTACTGGCACTGCTAAAAAGATAAAGATCTTCAACTCATGAATGATTAGCCTTCATGAGAAGGTATGAATTGAAAAATAGTGATCTTATTAACTCTTTTGTTTTGCTATATATACTAAGATCTGTGCAAGTTTTAACTGTAATATCAACTAAATATAAAATAACACTTTGCTAATTTTATTGAAATTTCAACAAAAAAACGCATTTTTTTAAAGCACTGTACCAAGATTAGACATTTTAACAATCTGGTAACAGTGCAGAAATTTTAAAACTGTGCCGCATTTCCAAACTCAGATATAAATACAGGAGCAAAGTTATATAAAAGGTAAGCTGGCAGCTATGGAATAGTTTTCTAACACTATTTCATACAGACTCCTATGCAATACGTTTTTTCTCCACCCCACTCACCCACCCCAAGAATAAATTCACCAGAAAGGTATTTTATATTAACAGGCCCTTCATGATTATTTTATGGAACAAAATTAAAATGTATTATTATTTAAGTGTAAACAGCAATGTGTAATTTGTCCTGAAATAACTCATTAGTATATCTAGGTATAAAAATAGACTAATTCTAAAGATTTAAATGGAACTAGATAATTCTGCACAGTGCTATTCTGGTCTCTGCTTTGCTATCTGCCTGCTTTACGACCTTGACCATGTCAAATTACCTTAAACTTCAGCCTCCTCGTCTAAAATGAGATGGTGTGAATTTTCTCTCCAGTTCTAAACATAGATTTAAAATTATTCTAAGAACATGAAAGTAATTAATGTCCAAGCAAACAATTCTTTCTTGAAATGCCTGAATATAATAAAAAATTGAAGTTTAAAAACAATTTTCCTGAAATGTTATGAATTTCTTTAATAGTTCAGAAACTAAATGTTAAAACACTTCACCATTAAGAAAGGGATATTTTACATAGGAAGAATACACTCTCCAAACAGGCAGCAAAGTTTCCAACTGCTGGCTAAAACTTTACCAACTCTCCATCTTTCAAAAGTGAGACTTCCGTGGCTGGCCCATCCTGATGGGTATAAATTCAACCCAATTGAAAGCACAGTAACAATGTGGGCAGTCTCAGACTATTACTTTCAATGGGATTGAGTCCCTGAGGATGGCAGTGACTGAGTCCCAAGGAAAGTAATGGAGTAAGCAATCACATGCCATTACTTTCAAGAAGACACAGCCCCTCCTACCAGTAATCACATGGAAATATAAATCTGCCTGAAGAATGAAAATGTAAAAGGATTTCAAAGCTGCAAATGTGTCCCTTGAGACCAAAACAACAAAACAAAACCCTTTGCCTCCCTGCTACCTGTAACTGATGAAAGTTGAAACAAATGTCATGGAGTCAGAAAGATCCAAGAACCCAAACTAAGGCAGCAAGGCCCCAGGAATAAGTTCTTACCTCCTCACATTTTCTTCTGAGCAACTGTTGACAAGGGGACTGCTGTATGTAATCATATGCCTGTCTCTGCCTTTTCCATTCCCATTTTTAAGTACTGATAACCTAGAGAAGAATATTTTGGGGCCTTAGGAACCACAGTTGGTCAACTTCATTATAAATGAGCTTCCCCCTTCTGTCTTAGGCTGTGTTAGTTGACTTCCCTGATAGGTGGAAAAATACACTCTTGACTTCTTTCCACACTTGCAGGTGGGTAAAATTTCAAGAAAACCTGTGTCTTAGACATGAATGTTCCAAATTTTCTTCCCTTTCCTTCTTTTTACCAGAAATACTTTTGAGCAATAAGATGTTTGCTTATCTACTTTTCTAAACCTGACTTCAATCCAAATATTTCAGCCACTGAAAACAAAATGTATAAGAGATTGAAGCTCCTGTAGACTAAGTGTGGCTGAGGTTGCTTTGGTTAAAGGAATGATTAACAGAATTACAATTAAACACCTGTAAACTTTTTTTTTAAAGGTACGCTAGCACATGTTTAACAGCTAGCCTTCAGGGAGCGGGAAAATGTCCTGATTGTAACTTGTATATTTTACAATATAAATACTCCCACCATGGCTGACTTCAAGTTTACCAATAAGATGATACTAAATATGGAATAAGGAAAGTGACATGCAGTAGCACACCACTGTGTAGTATTTTCACCATTAGGATACAATAGATACAAATGACTTCAAGGCCATAGATAATAGTAAAAGTTCATAATTTTGAGTACCTATTACATTTTGGCTTATTGTAGGTATAGTAATTTAATTTTTAATAATGGTTGTTTTTAACATTGAGTTCACAAAATTGTTGACAATTTCACTTTTTTTTTTTTTTTTTTTTTGGTGGTGGTACTGGGTATTGAATCTGGGTTACACTGAGTTACAACCCCAGCCTCTTTTACTTTGTATTTTTAAACAGGGTCTTGCTAAATTGCCCAGGTTGGTCTCAAATTTGTCATCCTCCTGCCTGTGTCCCTGCCACCTAGCACCGCTCTCACAGTTGGTTTTTGTGAGCCAGTGCTAGTTGACTCCAGCCCACCCCTGGGTGTTTCTCTTTAACTTGGAGCAGTTCAGTTCACGGTATGTCAAGGATCACAAGGAATTTTCAAAATAGAGTTCCCAGACAGTTCTTAAACTGTGGGATTGATTCTAAGAAACTGATTTAAGTGGATCCAAAATTTTGAAAAGGCATAGGCAACCTGCTAGTTACATGACTCATCTCTGCCTGATACAAATGAAGTTAAAGATTTTTATTTTAAAATTTTGATGCAGAAAAGGCAAATTTATCTCAGTTCTCCTAGGCTACTTTTGTGCTTTTGGTTTGTTTTAACTTTTTTGTGCCTTAGTTACCTCATTTATAAAACAAAGTTAATATTATACCAGGATACTATTGACATTATGGGGACTATAACCTAAGTTGTCCTTAAATACCACTATAGTATATAATTTCCCTCATGAAATGCAATAATGTAAGAGAAAAAAAAAATTAGTATCCCCCTCATACCTCTAAACAAACCAATAAATACAGGCTTTAAGTCAATTATGAAGCTATTTAAATGAATTTTACCATTTGTAAGTTTTCTGAAATTTCCCTTTTATGTGAAGAATAGCTTTGGACTCTTAGAAACTGCCTCATGAGTCGGTTTTCTTCTTTCTTTTCAGTGCAGACATTGGGTCTGTCAGTCACAGATTTCAGTCACAGATAAATGCAACACTGCAACCTGAAATGTACCAGAACTTCTAATTTTCTAGGTAAGAACCATTCTTTGCTTAGACTTCTTCACTTCTACCACCAGCACCCAATTTCTATGGAGAATGTTTTTTGTTGTTGTTGGTTTTTTGTTTTTTGTTTTTTTGTTTTTTTTTTTTTTTTTTTTTTTTTTTTTTTTTTTTTTTTTTTTTACAATCACAAAAATTTGGATGAGGAAAAGAGAATAATAAAGTCATGTTAAGGTACAGATGTCACTGGTTGACTGCATTTACTGTCTGAGTAATGACCCCTGCTGACTAGCATCCCAGAACAATGCAGACCCCCTTTTCAGTATAATTAAAAGCCCTAGGTATAGCCAACCTTTAAGGTGACTCATTAGGAGTGTTAAGTGCAAATGACTCATTTACAAATGCCAAGGTTCCACTTTCTGGTGCTACCTGCCTGACTTTGAGAGTATTAAATCACATGGTATTTGTGAAGTCCTGAAAACAATGCTTAGGACATAAAAATACCAAGGGCCTCTCCCTTAGTTCCTTGTCTGACACTGTAATCATTCAAGTGACCCCAGAAGAAGACAAAACAAGGAAGGAAATCTCTAGTCTGCTTGCCAGGCTAAGTGTAGACTCCTTACATTCCAGGATGCCAGCATGTCCTCCACTCTTAACAGTGACAGCTCTGGAGAAAGGAGTTTCAAAATTTCTTACTCAGGTACTGTCTGTATTATTCATCTCCACCAACTAAATTCTGCCTATTTGGAACTCTGTCTTTGCTTTTGCTAGATGATTCCTTTAATTAATTTCCCCAAATTGGTGGGGGATGAGGGATTGTTCCTTTTAGCAGAAATTATTGATACTGCTTGCTTCTACTTCCTGCCTTCCTTCATTGTGTCCTGTGGCTCATCTGCATGGACCACAGAACTCTCCCTGCTCTTCTGCTACCTCCATCTCACGGGAGCCTCTGAAATTCCCGATCTTTAATGAACACAGTATCTTAAACTTTCCTTGAATTGCAATCTCCTTGCAGTGTCCTTGTGGTGATCAAATTATTGCTCTGTCAAGAGGCATATAGTTCAAAAGCCTAAAAAAGTAAAAGTCAGGTTTCAAAAGGGGTTGGCCCTCGAAGGAAGAGTTAAAATGGAGATATTTTATTAGAAAATTAGAGGATGTTTACAGTTACTTAATAAATGCTTATTGGTTTATAATATTAATACACTTGGCAACATGTAGAATGTTCTAAAATAGAGGGATTTCTCCTAACAGATGATTTTAGAATCTTTAAGGTCATCTATCACAAATCAGGAACTCCACAAACATTAAAAATCTCACATATCATAAAAATAGAATGCTTAAAAATAAAGCTTTTAACATATCATTACAACAAAATCTTATTCAGAACAGAGGCCATTCAGTTACTTTTCTAGAAGAAAGCATCTGGGGTAGGAATGGAAATCGGGAGAGTGCTGGGGATTGAACCCAGGGCCTCACATGTGCTAGGCAAGTGGTCTACCATTAAGCTGAACCTATAGCCCCTGTTTTCAACCTAACTTGATCTTAATCTTTCCTCTAGCCTCCAAAAATAATTTCCTTTTGGTCACATTATTCTTGCCAGCATTATCTTGAACATATTGGCATGATTCTATCCTTAGATACATGTATTTCAAAGAAGCCCAAAGAATACAGCTGAGTAATGAGGAATAATTTAAACTGCATACAAGTTGTTATGAAGAAATGAAAATTGTGTCAAAATAGAATAGTCAATTTTAAAAAATGGCTTTTAATGTATATAAACTTTTCTGGAAATATTTCAATCCCACTATATCAAATTTTGATTAAGCCACCATTGCTTATGAAAACTCTTGAAGTAGAGAAACTATCCCATGTAGCACTTAAAGCTAGAACATGAACATTTTTAGGAATTCTTTGGCTATGTCTGCTACGAGCCATGGCACCAGCAGAGCCACTTTCCATCCCTTCTGTATTCACCCTGCAACACTAGAATTTTGTCCACTTGTCATCTCAGGACTACAGAGAGTGTTCAACTTGAAAGTACCAGCCAGGTGATGGATAAGTTTAAACAAGTTTGATACAGCATTTACTTTTCTAGACAAGTCTTCCTTTTTTATTATTATTATTGTTATGTGCTTCCACCTACATCAGCCTCAATTTTTTTCCTAGTCCATATAAACTGCTAAATTGTAAGAGTTATCAATGAAGAGAAGTTAGTAATTTCCTATACTGTTCCAAACAGCACAACCAAAAGGAAATATCAATTTAAATAGTTGAAATTTTTTAATCTCTTTTTTAATGCTATTTTATCTTATCAATGCTGGTCAAAAATTCAAAACCTTATTCAGTATATAGCATTTTTAATACACTCATTTCATTAGATGTACATCCATTTGACCTCTATGAATTTGAGGATGAAGAGAATGATAAAAATGAAGCAAGAAAGAGAATGAGAGAGTGATAGATTGGTTATAATGGCATTCTTCCTTATTACAAGTAAAACAAAAACCAAGGAAAATTGACAGCAAAATCTTACTGTAGTAGTGTTATTAATCACAAAGAGTTGGTGACCTAATGGGCAAATTTGGTTCATCTAAAATATAATACCCAAATACAAATGCTTTGTCTCTCAGATGAATGGTAATATAGTAAACCAAGTTTACACTTGGTAGAGACATCCCCAAAGGATCTGTTCAATGATGAAAGAAAGGATGCTGGTTGAAATATGCAAAAATGGCAAAATGTACTTGTCCCATAGAAACCCCATTTGATTTTCCAGAAAATGTTAAAGTTTGAACTAGTTAACAATTGGTGAGATTTTCAAGATAGAGATAAGCAGGGAAAATTTATTAAATTCTATGTGCTTTCCTAGATGGAATTTGTTTGGTTTGGTTTGGTTTGTATGGTACATTTTGGTTCTAGTTCCCCTTTTATAATCTCCAACAGGCACCAGAAGTTCTGTGTCCATTTCCTGTGCCCAGTATTTTATAAGAATTTATAAATACTTGGCTGTGTGAAGTCCTACTTTCTCTTTGAGGATTCTGGAATGGGAGACCTTCAGGTCATGTGGAAGTTTGTCACAGGACATACACATGTCCCAGGCTGATCAGCGGTGCCACAGTTACAATTTGTTAGTCATCTGGCAGTAAGTTGAGGAGATTCTACTATGATATAAAGTGGCAACTACATCCTTTGAGACATGAGTATAGTTCTTTTATCATGAATTGAATTTCAAAGATTATACAGACAAGTTAATATTTTCCAAATGGAAACACGGTGCCGAAGCTACCAAACAATTTTTTCACAGGAAACACATCTTTTAAAAAAAAAAAAAAAAAAACCTAACTCTTGAATGTGCTTGTGTCCTGTTCTCAGTTTTGGCAAACTATCTTCCCCTTAAAAATTCAGGATTTTTTCATTGGATACCCCCCAAAACTTAAATAATCATAGGGTGATTTTTTTCCCATGGTTTGCATATTTTAAGACAAAAAAAGAAAAACCAGTAAGTAAATCAT
The DNA here is from genome assembly GCF_902686455.1 of Sciurus vulgaris. Lineage (NCBI taxonomy): Eukaryota > Metazoa > Chordata > Mammalia > Rodentia > Sciuridae > Sciurus > Sciurus vulgaris. The sequence goes on from NC_136475.1 coordinate 48,768,891, forward strand.
TCATACATTAAGAATGATTACCAGCATGTAAAGTGGAATGTGGAATTACCTTAGATATACTACCCAGAATGCTTTTCAGCATGGCAGCTAATTACCAGCAGAAAGGTCATGCAAAAAATAATGTGATTAGAAGAGGTTGAAGAAAAAAAAAATAGCCACATATTTGGACATAGACCAAATTCCCTTTTTGCCACTGTAACTGAAAACCATTGCTTCAATATTTAATGAAACGCTTATGCTGCAGCACCTGGTCACATTGTCAGCACTGCCTAACCACTGCCTCCCCCGTGGGTCATTACTGCAGCCATCTGAAAGGGGGCAAACTGTTCATCGAGGACAATAATGCCAGTCTTTAAGAATCTACAGCTACAAAACAGCAGGAGACAGAGTTACTTTGGCTTTGATCTTGGGAAAAATGGCTGGGGGCAAAACACTGTTTCCTACCATCAGAGACTATACAGTTAGCAATAATTCTGTAAGTCAAAGCCATTCACGGGACTCAACTTGGCTGCCCTGCTTTGCTTTCTCTCTCCCCTTGCAGAAAGCTAGCAGCTCCTGGTGAGAGATCCTTGTCAACAGGAAAACACTAGTTCATGCTACCCTGCTAATGATCCAATGCATCAATACCTCAAACAATCACAACAAGCAGATGTCCTAAGTTAATAGAGACTTCCCTGGGATTTTCCTGGTGAAACATGGCTTTAAAAGGCATTACTCTTTTGTCCTCACTAGAGAACGGCTAAATCCTGGCACCAATTCCTTGGGTATGTGAACCTCAGCCTAATGGAATTTAATTACTTTAGTGGTATTAATCATCTGTACAGTAGAGCAAAGAGTATTTTATTACCACTTTTAAGGGTTATCGGCACATTTATTTCAAATGAACTGTCAAACTGCATTACGTGTAAGGCATGCCAGGTTTGAATTCTACAGCTCAGGTGAAAATAAATTTAAACAGTTTAAAACTCTTCCCCCATCATCAACATCCCACCCATTAATAGTGGCAGCACATATGTAAGACTCTCAAAATTAAAAGAAATTAAGTGTTGAATTAGCTATTCATTTTTTACTCTCTGGTTTTATTCCTTATCCCAACCATTTTGACTACTCATTTGCAAAGGTTGCTTTATACCAAGGACCCCAGGAACACCAATTGGCATCAAATAGGCTGTGACACCATTACAGGCTTAGTTACAGAAAAGCGAGGCTAATCTTGTCCATTATCAGGCAACAAGCACCAGCTCAATAATATAAGCTTCCTCCAATTCACGCCATGAAGCAAATGCTTTTGTTTTTGTTCATATTCAGGGAAAATGAATGTGTTTCTCTCCTCTCCTCTCAGTTGTTTTTAGCCTTATCCGAATTGTTCTATAAAGAACTCGAAGAAACTCTTGCATCATTTATAAAGCTTTCCTCCTGTGCTAAATAGATCCAACAGTGGATTGCAAGATGCCAAACTCAGGTTAATTCTGTAGACTTCAGTAAACTTTGTTTGTCATAAACCATTTTATAGAACTCAGGGGCAGGGAACTGAAGAAGAGGAGTGGAAAAGATTCGGATCAAGGTTTCTAATACACACGTGCTGGGAGAGGCTTCTGGGGCTCTGGAATCTGATTGCTTGGGCTTTAATCTCTCAAGTATTAGTTCTGATACTCTAGGTAAATTCCTTAATCCCCTTAGTTTCTCCATCTGTAAGATGGGACTATAAACACAGGCTTATTTCAATATAAAAGACAGTACTCCACATACAAATAAAACAATCTTAACTCCACACCAGGCATATATTAGGCTTTGCTATGTTGCTGTTATGATTATAGGAAGGACACATGGTGTTTGAAAAGCCATTATTCTACTTTGTTTCCTGGTTGAATGTCAGTGTTAAATGGGAATCCTCAAAGAACTCCAGCAACTTCTAAGAAGTCTTCATTTTTTTTCCCTTCCTCACCCCACTCCTCCCCGACTAAAGTCGGTAGAGTCCCCAACCTGTTCCCCACCCACCTGTTTAAGGCATTTTCTACTCATCTCATTTCAGAGACATTCTGCAGTGAGAAGCGAATGAGAGCAATTTGTGACATGAGACACTGCATGTGCACAAGACACATAATTAGTGTCAAAATGGATGCACTTGCTTTTTAAAGTCTATTTGTCCTGTGATTTCAAATGAATCAAGCTGCTATATCTCCCTCAACAGCTTCATACTACTCCATAATGAATTAAATGGCTCCTTTGGAAAAAAAAAAAGAAGTGCAAGCAATATGAATAAAATGCTTTTTCAAATGTTGGGATAAGAAGGACTTAAAAAGACTCTTCTGTCTAGTACCCCTTCTTTTAAAGATCTTCTCCAAACTCAGAATCTTTGAAAGAAAAGCATTCTCAAGGGGGAAAAAAAAACAACTTTTTTTTTTCCATCTATCCAAACGTTATAATTACCGGTTGTGGGTAGAAAAAAGCTACAGTATTCAGCAAAGACAGAATAGGACCCTGAATTTCCCTACCCCTGCTTAGTACTCTGACGTCCTAAACAGGCAATCAAGGCCCCAAATCCTTTTCAAAGTGACATTTTATAAGAGAGGAAAGAATGTTCCACTCAAAGCTCTAAAATGTTTAGATTCCACCATTCAATTCTTTATTTCCACTCTATTTCTGCTCCTCTCTCCTCTGTGAATATCTCTGTTTGGTATTAAAATAATATATTCTCTAAGTCAATTCCTTTAACCCAAACTTGCAAATAAGATTGGTTCTCCAAACGTCCTAAACCTGGGTCTTTAACTCACCTCTTTTGGAAAAAGAAACAGCAACAACAACAAAAAATCTCTGAATCTGACAATAATCTGTGGAAAAGGCAGAAAATTATTTGAACTTTCAGAAGACCAGAGACACAGATGGTTAAAGATGAAAGTGTTAATTACTTACTTAATTGGAAGTAGTCAGAGAAGGAAAACAACCCACACTGGTCCAGCTAGAAATATGCACATTCAAATTATATACAAAGTCCACTTTCTAGTGATGAAGTATACTTATTTCAGAAGGAAGTTAAAATTAAAGCTAGACTATGAGACAAATCCCTTCTTATTTGGACAAGCAGAAAATAAAGGAAAAAGAATGATCAGATCCCATGCAATGGAAGTCAAGTATATCTTATTATTGTCATTTGCATTCTACAAATTAATGCCATTGGGAGGTCTGTAAACTAGGCTCATGGTAAAAGGCCTACTATTGTATCCTAGTTCCTTTTTATTTTTCCAACTATAAGCTTTGCTTCTTTATTTGTGAAATGAAGATAATGCTAATCATTTTACAAAGCACATGAGGATAAATGAGATAAAATTTATATGCCAAGTTAAACTACATAAATCCAACATGTTATAAAATGACAACTGTATTAAAAGAAAAAATAAAATAATTTCATTGCTTTTTCTTAGAGGAAGCCTCAGGCTTTTCAACAGTGAGCTCTAGCCATTATTCCAAGGTAATAGGCACAAAGTATCCTTGGTAGAGAAAAAGTCTTTTAGATCATCTACCTTCTTTAAGCATAAAATTCCTCTGGGATACTAAGTATGTTCTTTTATACTGTGAAAACACACAGGCAATTTGTTTTGTTAATTAGGAAAAAAAGAAAAAAAAAAAAAAGGATTTTATATTTTTGTGTCACCAGAGAGGGGCATAAACTTACAATAAATGTTACATACTGATTGAGTACATAGTCCCAAGGCAAGTTCGCAACTTGCTGAAGAATAAACCACTAGCCCAGAGAAACTGTGCATCACTGATGCTTTCATTCAAATCTTTTTAACTAGCACCCCTTTTTGGATAAACCCAGATTAGTTCTTTTAAGTATATGGTCCCACTTTTCAGCTAACAGCTGTTTAAATTTCATTACATATCAGCATCAATCACCCAATTACCAAAATATCCTTTATTGTGATATTTTGAAGAACAGTAACTTCCCACTTATCAAAATTTGTTTCTTGAAAATAAATTATCTTTTCATGAATTCATCCCCAATTTCTTCCCTTCCCCCCATTCCTCTGACATGTTCATTCTCAGCTTGACATGTCTTTAAGGTGCACTGACTGAAATTAGACCTGGTATTATAGATGAAAGTGTATCATTATTCGATATACCATCAACTTAATATTTCCACATTATTTTCTCCCTTTTTTAATGCACCCTGGAGTCCTATTTGCCTTGCTAACTGCCTCTGTGTGATGGGGAGACTTCGATGAGCTATCTGTGATGACTCCTAATTCATTTAAACAGCACACACTGTTTTAATCATATCTGTTTTTACAGATATCACATCTTTTTATGAACCGAACTGTTCTTTTGCCAACTTTTCTTTTATGTGAAATGTTCTAGGTCAGATAAGTAATACAAGTATTCAAAGATACAGTGATAAAACATAATGTTAGCTCAGTGGCAAAAAAATTACGTTTCGAACATAATGTTAATCATTTCTACAAACACATGAGAACTACATTAAAAGATTTTCATGAGTGAATATTGAAATATTTAACACTTATGAAAGAGATTTATGTGCCTATCTTGTTTTTCATAAATGTCTGTGCCATTTTACTAATTAACCAAAGATATCTGTGTTTAGACAAATTTTGTCTCCATCACAGCCTATGCCCTTTCTACATTACTTTTCCTGCAGTAAAAATGAAGTACTCAGATCTACCACTAATCATCCTCTAGGTAACAGATTGCAACATTTTGAACACAAAATATAAGACAGGAAGATGGGACTTTTGGGCTTCCATCCCATGTGAGCCACACGGTATGTGCTGTGCTCCTGGACATATACTACTCCCTCTCTTTGCCTCAGTTATCCTGTTCAGAGAATGTATGTAACAAATTTAAGAACCAGATGTCACATTTTTTGTAGTTTTTATTTTAAAAAATGTGATTTCTGACTATTGTTCCCCCAGATTACGTTCAAGTGGTCCTAATCACATAAATTCATTGCTAAAACATTTCAGGTCCTTTCTGATCAGACTCAGTTTTCAAAGCATATTCTTAACTGCAAAATTAGAAGAAGGTATTTTGGTCTCAATATCCATCCTTTTCATGATCCCAAAGTCTGTCCTTTCCAAAACTTGGTCAAGATTTATTTGGAAAGAAATAACATTCTGTCAACTATTTAAGGCAACAGCCTAATGTCATCCTAGCTTTGCCCTGACAACATGATTATCACTCACTGCTAAATGAAATGTGCTCAGAATATAGAAAGCAAAAGTTTATAATATTGTTCTTAGGAAAAATAAAGCATAATTAGTGAAGTAAATGTATGTGATATATATGACATATTTACAACTACTAACATGTATTACATATGAGTTTATTATATGCCTATATCAAACAGTTGCTCTGTTCCCCTTGAATAACCCCCATTTCATATTAATGTAATTACTGGTTGAAAGAGATGGTGACTCTTTCTTGGCGGGTGGGGGCATACCAGGGATAAAACTGAGGTACACATGACCACTCTGTGATTCATTTTTTATACAGAAAGAAAAACAGAAAGTAGACTGGATACACGACTTGAAATAAGAATAGCACGCTACAGATACTGTGTAAATACTGCTGATTCGTTTATTTCACTCTATAGCTTCCTATGAAGTATTTGTCATGTACTAAGCATCAGTCTATGAGCGGCGACTACCAGAGTAAACAAAACAGGATAAAAGCCTCTTCCCTCGTAGAGCTTGCAAATAAACTAGAAATATGAATTAGCTTGAACTCTATGCACTAGCAGTTTTTGTTGGACAAAATATGACCATTATGCACAATTTCATGTGGTTTAGGCTAAATAATATGTCAGAAAAAAAGTGAGACAGAGAAACAAAAAAGCTGGGGGAAAAGAGAGAGTGAGTGTATGTAGGATATTACTATTTTAAATAGAGTAGTCAGGGAAGGAGGGTAAACACATGAGGGAGCAGGAGATGTGGGTATCCCTGTGGAGAGCATTCAGTGTCCTGAAGCAGGACTGGGTTTAGTTACTGAGACCCAGCCTAGGCACCAGAGAGGCTGCAGCTGGGTGGGCAAGAGGACAGGCCAACAAGTAGAGGCAGCAGCACCACATAGGGTCATGTGGCCACAGTGAAGAATCTGATTTTGCTCCAATGAGACTGAACGTATCCAGAGGTCGAGGGCTTCAAGCACAGAAGTTACATGATACAGTTTACTTTTTAATAAAACTCTTCTGGTGACTAAGTTGAGAATAGTATATAGGAGGGCAGAGAAAAGGACAGAGGAAGGGAGACACATGGGGAAGTTCTTAGAACAATCCAGACAAGGAGCAAGGGTGGGTAGAAGTAAGGCTGTGAGAAGCAATCAAATTCATATATAAAGCCATCATATTCAGATATAAACTGATGAGAGAGATAGTAGGTATTGCTATGGGTTAGGTACAGGCCTAGAAAGAACAGGGGGTTGGGGGTGAGTCAAGACAACCACACAGTGTTAGAACTAAGCAAATGGAAGGATGGAATTGCTTTTAACAAATGTGTAGAAGATTTCAGGTAGGCAGAGTGGAAAAATGTGAATTTCACTTTTTAACTTGATTAATTAATGGAAATTATTAGGTAATCAAGTGGCACATTCAAGTAAACAGATAAACAGGTCTGAATTCAGAACAGTGGCAAGGATAGAGACATCATTTTAGAGTTCTCAGCTTTCCAATGGTGTGTACATCCATGAATTCACTCCGAAAGAAGCCATAACCGATAAAGGAGCTAAGGGCTGACCTGGGGATGGGTGGTCCCATGTTTACAGGGCGAGGAGATGATGGGCTAGCAAATGGCTAGTGAGGAGGGAAAAATGAAAGAGACAGACCTGCCTGACAGCCCAGTGCAGAAAGTGCTTCCAAAACCAGCGGCTGGTAAACCATGTCGGACACTGCACCAGGCCATGTGAAGAGCCTGAGAATTGGTCACTGGATTTAGAAACATGGAACTCGTGGTGACACTGAAAAGAATTGTTTTAGTAGGAAAGTGGGAACAAACGCTTGGCTGGTGTGAGTTCCAGAGAGAATATTGGGAGGCAATGACCAGACATAACTCTTTTTTTTAGTATTCCTATAAAAAACAAAGAAATGGGGTAGTGGGTAATAAGACATTTTCAGGTAAGAAAGCATTTTTAATGACAGATAATATGATAGAATATTTATTTTGCTTACAAACTGATCCCATAGAGAAGGAACAAGCGATAGTACTGGAAAGAGAAAAGAAAATTGCCAAAAACAATAACAAAAAAAACCAACAATCTCCTCGAATGCAAGAAAGCAGATGTAATTCAGTGCAAAATCTTGGAGGTTGGACTTTGGAAGGGCAGGGATAGCTCAGCCATAGAAACAGGAGGGAAGGTGAAATGTGTAGGTGTTGTCTTAAAAAATATAAGTGACTGAACTCAGGAAATACACTGACATTTCCAGGTTGCAAGGAGGGTCCAGTTGTGGTTAGTGTTAAAACAGGAATACTAGCATGGATGTGAGTTTTTCTCCAAATGGGAGTGCTTTGGGGGTGCTTTGGAGAGTTATTTTATCTGAGGTGGAAACTGGACCAGGTAAGGTGGAAGGAGACGTATAAGGGGCTTAATTATTATAATCAGAAACACCAAATCTAATTACAATAGGAGTAGAGGAAGCAAGGGGAAGAAATGACACAAAGTGAAAATGGATCTTTGGGGAAAGTTGAGATACTAGAAAAAGGGTTAGGGAGCTGTAAAGCTAAAATGATGAGCAGAGAATAGTGAGCTTGAAATTGGGGTAATACACTGGGTAGGGTTATTGTTATTAGTAAGGTCTAGGGTAGCAGCTTTCAGAATCACTTGAAAGGCTTCCTAAAGGAATTGACAAGAGTTTCTGATTCAAGAGTTTGGGGGCTGAGCCTGCAAATTTGCAATTCTAGTAAGTCTCAGATGATGTCATGTCTGTTGTTCTAGAGACCACAGTTTAAAAACTGCTAGTCTACAATATGATCATGGGTATAATGGTATGAGAAACGAGATTCTGTGGGAGAGAAAGTCAAGGAAACTTGAGACAGGGGAATTGAAAGACACATGGACAGAACTACTCAGTCCACTTAGAGATTATATTCAGTCACCAATAGTGAGGTCAGGGGAATAACAAATTTATAATAAGAACACTAGGTATGGTGGCACATACCTGTAATGTCAGATACTGGGGAGGTTGAGGCAGGAAGATCCCAAGTTTGTGGTCAGCCTTGGTAGCTTAGTGAGAACTTGTCTCAAGATGAAATAAAAAGGGCTTGGGGTGTAGCTCAGTGGTAGAGTGTTTGCCTAGTATGCATGGCACCCTGGATTCAATCCCCAGTATCTCAGAAAAGGAAAACACACACAAAGACCATGGATGGGCTTGAGATGTAGCTCAGTGGTATAGTGCTTGTCTAGAATGCATGAGGCCCTGGGTTCAATCATCAGCACTGTAAAAACAGAACAAATATAAGAAGAGAGACTTGAGCTTACACATGCCCATTCTCTCACCGTGTGATGCCCTCTGCCATGTCATGACACAATAAGAAGGCCCTCACCAGATTTGGCCCTTCAATCCCAGCTTCTAGAACCATGAGAAAAAATTTATTTTCTTTACAAATTACCCAGGTATTCTGTTATAGCATCACACAACAGACTTAAATAAGACAAAAATCTTTAAACAAACAATATTACTCATATAATTTCAGGGAATGCAAGCAACCTATGAAGCACAATCATATTAAGTATCCTAAATATAACAGAAAAATGGATCGTAGAAAAAGTCTTTTGCATCTTCTCTTTGTCCATACCACATGCCATCCTTTCTATAAAAAGTAAACTTTTGTTAAAGAAAAAATGTCACATATATTCTCTAAGTACAAGAAATGTTATGAATATTTCTTTGATGATCAAAATTAAATCAACAAAAACTGAACTGATCATATATTTTCATGGATCCTGGGCACAGTGCAGAATCCAAAGAGAGATAAGGTTATGGTTGTAGACCTTGAGAGTTTTATAATATGAAAGGAAATAAAAGGCAAACACACATGAAATTTACCTAAAAAATATATAGGGCTAAGTAAAGATTTCAAAAGGCAAAGAGAGAGATGTCACAACAATAATAATAAATCTGTTGTCAAAATAAGAACTCAAATACTAAGAGCAACCAAGGCAATGGCCCTTCATGTCAGAATCGAGAAAAGAGGTTTTCTCAAAAGAATGAGCCTGCTGTTGGGCTTTGTAGAAGGAGGCGAAACAAATGAAATCAACATGCAAAAAAAGATTTCTTGGAGACAAGGATGGCAGGCTACCTATTGGTCTGAAATCTGACATGTTTGGCAAGTTCTCCATCAACATTCACCATACCTGTCACTAGAGAGTGAAATGGGCCAAACAATGTGCAAGATCTCAGCAAAGCATATGAGCAGATTCAAATTAATTCACAGCTTAAATACTAGACCAACAGTCTCCCCAGGAAAGTTGCTTTCCTGGTTTCCTGTCTTGCTTGCAGAATATTCAACCACCAGTCTTGTTCACAACACCCATGGTTATGGTTCTTGTTGTGCATCTGTGAGGCACTTTACAGTTTCCAGAGGTGTTTCACAGCTATGGCGTCAGTTTTTGCTATTAATAGCACCTGTAGTGACCTTTTATGAAAGAACTTCAGGAAGATAAACAGAATAAAGAAAATGGATGCAATCACTTGACCTATGAAAAATCTTGGATAATTTTTTTGTTTTTAATCCTTAAGAAGTTACACAGATTGGCATGATTAGTATCCAAAGAAAGTGGGACAAGTACCTTTTCCCTTATAATATCTATATTAAGTTGAGTTTCATTAATCAAAGACCTGAGGAATATAATTTGTCTCGGGATAATTTAAAAGGAAAAAAGTATCATCTCCTTCTGAATTTCTTAAATTGTTAAAACACATGTATTTCACATTTTGTTTTTATTTCTTTAACCAAATTATCCAAATTAATAAAGCTCTCAAAATTAGAAATAAATGAAGTATTTGATTAATATGTTTTCTGGTTAACTTGCACTATATATAGTAAAATTGAACATAATTTAATATTTTAAAAAATAACTTACAACTTGGAAGGTCTTCTGATCATTGTTGATTTGGGCCAAGAGGAAGACAAGTTGAACTTGAACTGACTTCAGTGCTCAAGTGAGGAAAGTCAGTGTTTAAAACAGATCCATTTAATTAACGGTTCTGGTGAGTTGGGATACAAATTATCAGGCTTCTAAATAAAATAAAATTTTAAACTGTGCATTTCAATTATTTTAACTGTATAGTCCACCTCCTAGACCTGTCCTTGCTAACCTTACAAGTTATTTTATGCCTTTGGAATATGCTTTTACTAAAAACACTTGAGAAATTCACCCTACCAGCTAACTAGATAGTGAAGATGTGTCATACTGAGACAAGTATCTTCTTCTATACTCAAAATGTTCTATTACTCAGAACTTTGGTAACTTTATAGAGTAAACATAATGGTAACCTTCCCCCTCCACATGCCTTAGGCCTTAGAAAAATCCTGAGGCCCTCTCAAAGGCCAAGGTACAATTAAATCTGGTTTTAGTTTTAGGAAAAATCAATTAGACTCTGATTATTAGAGAATTAATCATCTATAAATGATATGTGGAATAGACACAAATATTTGGTTTAAAAAGCAGTGCTTTTTATAATCATTCCAGAGTTTACTATAATTCTATTCATAAATTTAATTATTTACATTGAACCCTCCCCTCTGCAATTATCTACCACAGTATAGTTGAAAACGTGAGTGAAATATTCAACAAAATGACTAAACTTCCCCTTTGCTATAAAATATAACACATATTAACTTGGCAGTAAAAATTTTAGGAAGAAACCCCAAATAAATCTAGAACCAGAGGGAAAAAAAAGAGAGAGGATATCAAATTTCACCCAATCACAGTTATAATCTCCAGACTACATACTATATGTAAAGTTTCACTGACTGATCAAACTAGAAGAGAAATCAAACAAAGTTTTTTTTTTGTTTTGTTTTTGTTTTTTTTTCTGTACGTAGTAAAAGAAAAACTCATAGATAATAAGCAGCTCCGCTCCACCAGGAAAAAATAACAAGATTTAAAATTGTTGTAATAAGGCAGTGGTTAAGAATACAACTACATTATGCTAATTATCACAGTTATACCATTAGCCAATGTAAATTACTATACTTATTAAAGGGACAAAAATGACTCTGGCTTAGCAGATATAGATAAGTTATAGTAAGGTTTATAGGCTGAGACTAAAATTATGCCTCTTTTGCAATAAAAATAATGGTTTTAAACAGAAAATAATAAATAACCTGAGTGAATATGCAAGTGTATAATAATTAGCTTAACTTTTATAGAGGGCAGGACCTCAGTTTTATTATCAATAGTGTATCATATTCACTTCAGCTCTGTACAACTGTAGCCTTCTTTAATTAAAGTAAATGTTTGGTGGGTCATTATGGCTTTAATACCTACCAACAGCACATTTCATTTTTGATTTTTGATATTTTGTTTCTCTCCTTGCCTTTTGCACCAAAGAAGAGAGAACCAAAATAATTTTCAAGAACTTTTAACCCAATTGGTATTTTACACGATCTTTTCCAAACCCAAGCCAAAAACCTAGAAAATAGTCTTGACATCTCCCCACAATGAATCCATTGCCAAGAAAGACCTATGAATTCTACCTGTTAAAATCCGTTTCTCTCCTACTATTAATATTCATGTCCACGTCACCCTCATTCCTTTCCTCTGTTCTAACCAACAGGTCTAACTGGTCGCTCAAGCATACCCTGAACCAGTCATATACTCACATGCCATCTTTCTCTCCGAAACTTCTCTGCTCCAAGGACAATCTCCAATAGCCTCACCTACACCTATAAACCCTGCATAATTCAGCCCGGAATCACTCTCCAGTTTTGCTTCCATCCAACTTTTCTATTCATATTGTACCATTGCCTGACTTTTTTCAGATCCTTCAATGTTCTATTCTTCTTCCTGCCTGAAGGCTTTCCTTCTTCCTCTGTCTTTGCTTCCTCCTCAAAGCTCTTCCCTCAAACTGTCACATGCTCAGTTTAACCATCCCTTCCTTGGAAATGTTCACTTTGATATTCACCTAGGTCAGGTCAATAATTACATGCATCATATTCTGGTCTGCATATAACTATTGCAATTCTAAGTATTTGTTTACCTGTCTGCCTCTCCTGTCCTGCTAACTCTCCCTCCCCAACACACTCACATGAATACACTTTGTGACAGAGGAACCACATCAGTGTCCTTCTGTACTGGATTCTTCAGCCCCAAGAACAATTCCTGCTACACAGTGTAAGCTCCCAACAAACTGTGACATAGCACCAGTTCTGAGGGGAAAATGCACATAGAATAGGCATTGGAAACCAAGGGTGGTTCCATTGAATAATAAACCTAGGTACACAGCAGCAGGAACTAATCTACTCTGATAGGATCATGATCCTGTTCACCCTACACATCTTATTTTGAGCATCAATAAGTTGAGGGTAAAAATAGCTGTGGAATGTCACTCACAGTGTAATAGGGACATCCTAATAAAATGATTTTGGTGAAAACACTTTCTAAACAATAATGAGCTACACTCTACAAATATTATTGCAATATACATATATAGGTATGCACAAATGTTGATTTGAAGATGTATTTAGATATCATTATAAATATTTCTATTTCCCCTGCTGTGCTGTGATTTTCTCAAGGGTATTAATTAAGTCTTCTTTTCAAGAAGTAAAAATTATCTTTGTTTTTCAAAGCTGAAGCAAATAAAGTCTTCTCTTCCTGCTCTTACCCAGTAAAGGTTATATAATGATTGCCTAAAGATGCTTCATGAATGAAGAGTTCAATGGTCTTTGGTAAGGAACCCAAATCTGTACATAGTGACAGGCTTTACAAGGAAGAGTCAATAAGAAGATTACACACAGCTTTGCCCTGGAAAGTTCATGCATCACCACGTACTTTCTACTCAAGCACTCACAGATTAATGCATGGGTACTGGAACTGAGTATGAAGCAAAGACTTGATAAAAAGGGACTTACCTCTGTATTTTCCCTAAGAAGGAAGCCAGTCAAGTAGCAATCAGCAATCTTTTCTTGCTAATTGGGATTAAAATCTACAGATTTCACTACAAAAATATAAGGAAATTATGTAGTCATTTATCTCAGAATGAGTTCTTAAATTTATTGCTTTTAAACTCCAAAAGTTTTATTTTAAGAGTAATATTTCTTGCCTACAATTTTAAAATTATGTTTCCATGAACAGAATAATACAACAGAAAAAGAAAATTATGAAAAATACAAAACCACTGAAATCCAACAGTATAATATTGGCATAGTAATTATCAGAGAGATTAATGGAGCACTCCAGAGAAACCAAAAAAGGCAAAGCAGGAGTTTTTTCAATTTAAAAAAATTTTAATATTTTTCATTTTGTAGTACCAAAAATTGAATCCAGGCGATCCCTACCTCTGAGCTATGCCCTCAGCTGTTTTTATTCTATTTTGAGACAGGGTCTCACTAAATTGCCCAAATTGGCCTTGAATTTGCAATCCTCCTGCATCAGCCTCTCAAGCAGCTGGGATTACAGTGTACCCTTGTGCCCAGCTGCAATAAAGGAATTTAATATTCAGAAGGTGCAATTTCACTTGAGTAAAGAAAAGATAATTTATTTAAAAATAGCAATGATATTCATGGTTATCCTTTTGAGACAAAAGAGATATCATATACTAAAATTCTAATTTGCTTAAGATTTAGATATAACCTAAACCAATAATGAGATTAGAAGAAATGTTAGAAGACTTAATATCCATCCCAGAGGTCAAAGGTAGATATATTAGAATGTGCAAATAGTACAATTTTATGTGACAAACAATTCTATAAACAAAATCCATTGGGAAATAATATATTAAGGAAATTTTTATAATACAGACAACATTAAAGTGTTAAAGTCTAGAATCTACAAATAGTTTTTCAAACTGATAACAAGAACATATACCACCCAGGTCAATGAACCTTAAAATATTGAGTTAAAGAAGCCAGGCACAAAATGTCACTCATTATAAGATTCTATTTATATGAAATGCCCAAAATAGGTAATCCACAGTGACAGAAAGCAGAGTGGTTGTTACCAGGGACTCAGGGCGGAAAGAACAGGGAGTAATTGTTTACTAGGTACAGGGTTTCCTTTTGGGGTGCTGAAATGGTTAGTTAAATACTATGTGAATTTTGCTTCAATTAAAAAAACATAGTTATACCATCCATTATACATAAGAAGCATTCACATAGACATATAATGAACTCACCTTAATGACCAAAAAATTTATAAGACTCTCCCTAGCAGAAAAGGCAAATTAAAATACCATGAGACATTTTATAACCATAAGATTAGAAAAATTAAAAGGAGAAGTAACACCTACTGCTGGTGAGGATCCAGGTAAATGATTAAAACAAACTGCTGCAAGTAAAAATTGCTACAGAACATCTTTGAAAGTAACCCAGAGAGATTTATAAATTAAAACTGCATATACCCTAGTTCTAGTAATCCTATTCCTAGGAATCCATATCAATAATAAAAGCATCATTAGGTAAGAATATATGTTTAAGAAGATTTACTGAAATAAAAAAGAATTTCAAATACATGAAAGGTCTTTAGCAGGGAAACTGTTGAATATCAGCTGATGGTGAGAGATTTTTCCCAAGTCAAGTGACAACATGCACAGAAGTTTATATAATGTGATAACTGTTTTTGCAAAGCAAAGTAAATATATATGTTTATGTATGAGCATGGGAAAGTCATGGTGGAGTACTTAGGAACTACTGCCCTTAGTGATACATGGTGGGAGGGGGGAAAGGTGCTTTATGATCTAAGGAGGGGAAAAGGGTCAGGGAAAAAGAGCAAGAGGAAAAGAAAAAGAAAACTGTCTTTTTAATATTTAAGGTACCACTTTAGACAAGCACAAAGTATAAATGTAGGTACTCAGCAATACAGCAAGGAGACTCCTGAGTCCCTCTGTGTGGAAGAAGTCCAATGTGGTACATGTGTGTTAGGCTCCTGTCATTCATCAAAACTCCTCCTTTGGCCAGGTATCTGTTAATCTTTCTATCCTCTTTCCTTTTCTTTTCTTTTCTCTCTTTCTTTGTGCTGGGGATAGAACCCAAGGTCTCCCACCTGCTAAGCACACATTCTACCACTGAACTACACCTCCAGGCTATTTACCTGTTTTTTAGATGGAGGAATGTGAGACTGAGATCAAAAGCCACTGTACATCCCATATGCTTAAATAAGGGTTCCTCCCCTTATTAGTAGTAAGACCTTGGGAGCTTTATTTAAAGTATTTAGCCTGAAGTCTCTGCATCTAGAGCTTTACACCTTTGGAATGACAGTACCTAACTGATAGAGATGCTGGAAGAATTCAGTGAGCTTACTAGGTGAGCTCTCAATAAATGGGAGCAAGAACCCCAAACCATAGAAAATCCAATGCTTTTCCCACTACTTATGCCACTTCAAATTCCACTACTGGAATTTACAGTTTCCTAATTAAAAATCCACCAAACAAAGTGGCCTCCTTATGATTATCTGAAAGATTATGAAGAAATATCCTGTCTATGATGCATAAAGGATTAAAGCATCTCCCCCTAGAAAATACAATAGGATTTCATTATCAATGGCTCCAGCTTAGGAGTATTTTTCAAGTGTTTTCGTTCTGTTTTTCTATGTTCAAACAAGATCTCCACACAATCTGACCATCTGCAAAATGAACATAATAACAGTCTCGTAAGATTGCTTGACAATTTGCAGTGGCTTACATCTCACTAAAAGTCCAGATGACAGCTTTCGAAACTGGATTTCCACAGGATCAGATACCCCAGTTCTTCTCTAACCTCATCTATGACTAGTTCCCATCCCAATCCTCTCTGGGCTTCAGCCAAAGCGACACTCTTCTCCATGTTACCTCATTTACATATCTGGCTGCCTGCCTCAGTATCTTTGCACTTACTTTTCTTCACCTGGAATGAAGGTGTTCTAAATCCCCATTTGTTCTCGTATTTCTTGTTGAGCTCAGTTTAGCAAAATCCCACACCTAAGGTATCTGAGCACCTTGAACATCTTATCTCCCTGGCTTGCCTTTAACAAGAATTCTGTTGAGTTGCTCTATCAAGGATCTCTCTTTCCCCCAATGTTTTTTCTAGTAAATTTTCATCCACTGTCTCCACACTGCTCTTTGGCCATAAGTCACTGTTTGTCCTTGTTGTATTTGGAGTTGAGCCCAATCTCCCCTGCCCCACTCACCCCCCACACACTGCAAAACCCCACCGCAGTGGTCCCTACAGCCATCTCCATGGTTCCGCTTCAGTAAAGTCTGCTTTACCATCTTTAACAAGTATCAAGTTATTTTCTTCTTTAACACATGACAGCTTTAAAAGGAAGATATTTTAAAACAAGTTTATTGAATTAAAAACAAGTTTCTTTTTTCAGATTTGAAGAAAAATAGCAAAGATTTCAAATTGTTGGTTTGCATAAGATTAATGAGTTAACCAGGAAAGTTGAAGATTATCTTCATGTGGTTGAGGCACCAAGAGAAATGATAATTGCAAAATACAGGCATTCATGAGATAGAGATTTAAGAAAAGAAATACCATCTGACCCAAAGGAAGAAGTCTTAATAATGTGAGGTTATCTCTAATTAAATAATACAAAGGAAACAAGATGTCATGTGCAAAAGATGTCCTCTTAATAGTGAACCTCAGATTCTACCATACAAACAAATTATTAAGAATAATTAATGCTGCCCCATAGCTACCATTTAGTACCCTTTGGGTCAGGACCACGAAGAGATAACAGAGCAGGTGTCTCTCAGAGAGATGAATAGATGCCATTGACACACTGGAAAAAAACAGAAGTTAATTCCCAGAGAGACCTAAAATTTTGACAGTGATATAAAACATACTCAATAAAAGAGGAAGAAAAAACTATGTTAATAGGAATTCGTATTGAGGTGAGACATTTTCATTACCATAAGATACAAGAAAAAACCCTTCAGATCTTATGAAGTCATATTTAAAAACAAGATCATGTCTATTAATTCAGGAAATGTAAATTGGAATAGACCTTCTCAAGCCAAGTCAATCAATTGATCTCTGTTTACCCAAGAACCACCTGGTAGCCCACCCTTTGCTGAACACACTGAAGGATACAAAAGAAACTTCCCATGTGATCCTTTCCTTCATGAGATCTGCAATCTATTTATCTGGGAAGAGAAAAATAAGCAGTGAGATAAGTCAAGAAGTGTAATTACAGGAGGACAACGTTGTCATCACTATGGAAAAAGTGTGACCAAAGGTGAAGCTTAAAGAGATGGGTGGGACGGGAGCCACAGGCTGGAAAGGGATCAGGAAGGGACCCAAGGAGGAAGGGAGCACCCCACATAACAGGGGCCAGGGAGCAAGGCAGGAAAGCAGATAAAATGAAATTGTATGGGACCTTAAAATCCAGACAGAAGAATCTGGATTTTATGCACATTAAAAGGAGAAACATCAAGGTTGAGATGTGATCCTTTGCATTCCTATTCCACAGTCACTTCTTAGGAGCCCCAGATCTTGGACTTCTTTAGTTTGAGAAGAGAGCTGCTCGGCTTTTCCAAATCCTCTAAAAATGACCCCAAAAGGAAGTAGGAGAAGACATATTAACTATTAACTACAACCAAAACTTGTTTCCTCAGAGCACAAGAATTCCACTATTTATATTTGCCTACATCATAATGGGTTTCTCATTTCTTTCAGTTGCTATTTCACCTCACACAATAAAAAATTAAAAAAAAAAAAATTCTTCAAAAATGCCCAGAGTGGCCAACCTTCCAGCCAATGCTGACTCAGACCTAGGGTTTCAGAGCCTAAATCCCTCCCTGGGGTCAGGGTCCCAAGGGTGTATCCTCTAAAGTGCAACCAATTTCCCAAAACCTGTCATCTTTGTCCAGATTATCTTTCTGCTTCAGTTCCCAGAGGGCATTCCAGCTATTTGGTCCCTCTTTTCACCACTAGGGCTGGAGCCCTGCCTTTTCTCCCTGCCTAGGGCCCTGGACCTGGTCTCTGACCAATACACTGCTTCTGGTCCCTGGACTCTTCTACACTTCCACTCCCATTTTCAGTAAGCTAGATCTTTTTGGAATGATGATCATTGCATGCATTGCTGTTAGTATAACCCATGAGGTTTTAACCTCAGCTTTCCATCCAGAGCTTGTATCTCATGAGTGTATTTGTCAATCTGGATATTTTAATTCCAGTTGGGCAAATATCCAGATCTATGTGGTGAATACTATGTCATGTGGCTTGTACTCACCTCCAATAAAGGATCTGTTATCCTGACTGCTACACATGCTGTCAGCTGACAGTCTTTAGCTGTCAACCTTTCCAGGGATCACCTCAGATCCATAAAAGAGGCTTGTTCAGGTTCAAACCCTTTCCTGGAGCAGTCCACAAACAATGACTGAGTATTCAGATTAGACATACTGGACAATCTGCTCCAATATTGAGAGGCCATTCTAGCTCTGGAACTCCCATTAGTCATTCAGAGGGGACACTAAGACCATATCACGGCTTTCCCTCCCCTTCTGTCCAGTGTTGATTGCATGGGTGTTGCTCCCCAATAATGTGCAAATGAAACACTGTCAGAAAGAGTATCCTGGGGAACCCAGCTTTGGGTTTCTCCCCAAAGCACAAGTCCCGTACCTGCCGTCTTACTCTCCTTTTCATCTCATTTCAATCTTAGGGAATGCCTATTGTTTAAGGTCACAATAATTTATTTGTTAAGATGTTTATAAGATTTTTTGGGGTACAATTCCAAATAACAATCATGTTTATTCTAAAAATTCTGAATATAGAAATGGTCATAGGTTCATTATTAAAAGATTTGTTAGGATTTTAGGTACTTTAAGGGCCAAAATTAATCCTTTGATAAAGATCATACTTTATATTTAAGATTTTAGCCTATTTATTTACTATAATTGAACCCAAATATGATAGTTAGTTTGGAATAGAGACTCCTATCTTCTTTATATAGTACATAGCAGCAATCACTAGTAATCACGTGGCTCTCAGTGGAAAAGACTAGGGGTCTTTTTGGAAAATGCAGAAACATTTTTGGTTGTTACAATAATGGATAGGGTCTCCTTGACATTTAATGGGCAGAGGTCAGGGATGCTTGGTGTCTTGCAATAAGTTAGTCAGTTCCATAAGGAAAAAAAAAGTATTGACCCATATCCTGAATAATTTTCTGTGGTTTTGAAGAACATGCATATAGTCGAAAACTCCACTTATAATTATTTTAGCCTAAGGTATAACTCCATTATGCAAAGCATCTTTTTAAAACTAAAAAAGAAATTATTTTTGTCACAAGTTTAACATAAACTGAATTTTCTGGAACTGCAATCAAGGCTTTCTTGTAAATTTACCAAGAGCTATTCCTGATTTGGTAATTCACTTCACTGGGTAGCCAAGACATCATAGCTCTATTAGCAGTGGTTATGATCATGGTGATCATACACATGGGCCAGCCTCAGCCCACTCTGTTCACTCATGGTCTAGTGCTGTCAATCATTTGCATCCTGAAATATACTCTATTATAAAGCCTTTTCCTTTGACTTCTCTTTTACTACTATTAGGGAATTGTATAATTTAAAAAAAATTCATAATGTGAATTTCACTTGAGGATAATAAGAGGAATTACAAAATGTTTATAAAAAGAGTGACTGAATTAGATAAGGTTGAGCGACACCCATGTAGAATACTTTGCTAATTGCCAAATATGTCTATTTATGTCTTTATCTTTTTAATAACGCTTTTTTGGTGTGGGGGGGACCAGGGATTGAATTCAGGTGCACTCAACCACTGAGCCACATCCCAAGCTCTTTTTGTATTTTATTTAGAGACAGGGTCTCACTGAGTTGTTTAGCGCCTCGCTGTTGCTAAGGCTGGCTTTGAACTTGTGATCCTCCTGCTTCAGCCTCCTGCGCCACTGGGATTACAGGCGTGCATCATCACACCCTGCAATTAATAACGCTTTTTAAGCAGAGAAAATATATAACTATGATCATAAAATACTGACTCTAAAATAGACACAAAGATATTTCTGAAAGTTTAAAGGATTTTTTGTTGTTCAAATTTTAATTCATGCTAATTAAAACATGACAATAAACTGCTCAAGTGAAAAAGTATCTATAAAATTACAAAATATTCTTTGTTATATTTCTCTTCTGTTATATTTCACCTCTGTTTCTTTCTAAGAGAGAAAGCAGTCATTGTTTTATTTCTTGAGTCTTTTAAATTAGAAATTTATAATATTAAAAATGGCTTTTAAAAGATGCTAATAATATAAACCTAAGACTATGCCAGATCAAACTAATGACTTTTACCTCAAAAGCTGTTTGATAAGACGAAGTTCTAAAGTAAACACAAACATGACCTGGAGTTATTGAGCCATTAAGACTGTGAAAAGAACCAACTCCTGAATATTCCCTGCCATTTCACCATACTTATGCCATTATAAAAAAATCAGTAATAATATTTAAAGTCACATACTTGCTCTTATTGAAATGCACCATTTTGCTACAAAATATTTGTTACCAATTTCAGTTAATGTATGATGATCATTTTAGTGTGATTTTAAGCAATAGTTATAACACCTTTCATAAGATAAAAATAAAAGATAAAATTCTGAAAGTTTAAAGGATTTTTTGTTGTTGTTTTTGTTTTTTTAACCGATGAAGTTAGAAGTATTTAGTGCTCTTTTATAAATCAAATGTGGTCAAGAAGGCCGTCCTGGTCATTCCAGAAGAAGAAAACAAACAAACTGACAAAGGCAGGGCAGAACAAGAGAAGGGGCAGAGCTGGAGAGAATGCAGGCCCTATGCGCTCAACTCAATTAACAAAGCCCTGAAAAGGCTTAGCATTTCTGTTTGAAATTAAAAAAGAACAAAGTTAACAGAAGATGAAAACTGGAAAAAGATATGATACAAAGATAGTACAGAAAGAACACTTTCACCTACCTAGACACTTTTTTTTTGTTGTTGTAGATGGACACAATACCTTTATTTTAAGTATTTATTTTTCTGTGGTGCTGAGGATATATTTTTATGAGGTGCAGTGCCTCACATGTGCTAGGCAAGCACTCTACCACCGAGCCATGACCCCAGCCCTAACATACCATTTTAACCTCAGAATAACCCATGGTCGTAGTACTATCCAATAATGTATATGTGCTCATTTGATATATTGTTTTGTCCTTCCCCCTGTATCCAAGGGGGTGCTCACGTGTGTGAAGAGGAGACTAGCCTCTTTAAGACACCCTTGGTCTATTATTCTCCCTTAAAAGCATGATTATTTCTGATGCTATATAAAAAGTGATATTTTAATATCACTTTAACATTGATCATAGACTTTTCTTCAAAAAGCCATAGAGGGAAACACTGAATTTACTCTCTTAATACTGTGATTTTCTCTCTGGTCCTATACGCCGAGTATTCAGACCCAACCCAGTTTCACCACCACCATCTACGCTCCTCCCAACTCTGCCCAACTCCATTGCCAAAAACATTCCTGGTTTCACTATGAGGAGGAAACTTACACATTAATCATCAGTATTGATCTTTACTCAATCATGTGATTATTACTCCCTTTAAGGAATAGATTCACTCAGTTACTTGACAATCAGCGGCAGTGTAATTGGTTTGTACATTTTATTCAATGTTCTTCTTACTTTCTGCATTCCTTAAATGTTTTAAAAGGGAGAGTTGAATAAAGCAAAAGGGCAGTTTAAGGTGGTACCATAATCAACACTTATTTATTATTAAATTTTTACTTTTCAAATATCTACTAGATTCCAGAAACTATTATGACCTTGCTTATTATATTGCGGAGTAACCAAAAACAGGCTCAGCCCCGATCCTCATAGGCATTGATCAATTAGTTAAAACAATGAAGGTATCATGAAAACTATAATATAAGGTGTTGTGTTAGACCATAAGAGAGTGATGTGCCTTGAAGGAATCAAAAAAGGCTCACCAAGGATGTGAATAAGACAATGCCAAGTTAAATAAGAGCTGTCCAGGCTGTTATCAAAAAGACAAAAAAAAAAACAAGTGATAGAATGTAGGTGGAGAAAAAAGGAACCCTTATACACTCTTGATGGAAATGTAAAGTAGCACAGTCATTATGGAAAACAGTATGGAGTTCAAAAAGTTAAAAATAGAACTGAACTATTATATGATCTAGCTATCCCACTGCTGGTTATATATCCAAAGAAAATACAATCAGTATATTGAAGAAACATCTGCCCCTTGGATGTTTTTTGGCAGCACTATTCACAATAGTCAAGAAATGGAAACAACCTAAGTGTCCAGTCACTGAAGAATGGATTAAGAAAATATGGTACGTTCACATAATAGAATGCCATTCAGTCATAAAAAATCATGAAATCCCGTCAGTTGCAACAACATTGATGGAACTGGGGATCATTACATTAAATGAAATAAGTCAGGCACAGAAGGACCACATGATTTCAACTCTTGTGGAATATAAAAAAGGTGATCTCACAGAAGTTGGGAGTAGAATTTTGGTTACCAAACGGATGAGGAGAGGTTGATCACTGGGTACTAAGTTATAAGTGGATAGCAATAAGAAGTTCTGATGTACTATTGCACAGAACACTATAGATAATGACAATGTATCATAAATTTCAAAAAATTTGAAGAAAGGATTTTAAATGTCTGTACCATAAATAAATATTTGAGGAAATGTCTAACCTGATTTAAACATTACATAATGTCTAACCTGATTTAAATATTACACAATGTATACATGTATCAAAACTTCACAGGGTATCCAAAATATTTTTATGTATCAGTTAAAAATAAGTTTAATTTAAATGCAAACAAATTCTAAAAATTATATAAATAAATGTAAGTTAACCGTTTTTGGAAAATGTTTAATAATCACCTAACCATCATACTTCATAGTTTAATGCCAAAAGCCTGATTCCATGAAGCTACAAAAAAAAAAAAAAGAGAGAGAGAAAAAAGGGAATATAACTGAGTTGGGGGTGTAGCTCAGTGATAGAACATTTGCTTAAAATGTGCAAGGCCCTGGTTTCAATCCCCAGCACTGTGCGTGTGTGCACACACACACAAATACAACTGAGAGGAATTTGAATATAATTATAAATTGAATTAAATTAAATGAATTGAAGAACATATACATAATAAATTATGCATATGCATTCTATATTAGGAAAATATTTATCTTAACAAAAACTCTCTTCCACATTGTAAAAACAACAGAAACATAAAACCAAAAATTTCATACATTTATTAAAAAATTCTTACTACACAGAAGAAAATAGATGGCAGATTTAGAATTTCAAGGTATAGATATGTGTAATTTCCCTAAATTTTTGTGTGCTTGTTTCTGTAGCAATGGGGACTGAACCCAGGGTTTG
Source organism: Sciurus vulgaris (assembly GCF_902686455.1). Lineage (NCBI taxonomy): Eukaryota > Metazoa > Chordata > Mammalia > Rodentia > Sciuridae > Sciurus > Sciurus vulgaris. Next base: position 48,792,426 of record NC_136475.1, read on the forward strand.
ATACTAGCTAGGCAAGGGCTCTGTCACTGAGTTATATCCCAGGTCCTCCCTAAATTTTTGATGTCATCACGTTTAGCCTTATCTAAACCAGAATCATTTATAGCAACAGAAAGAAACAGACGTACTTGTTGGATGAATTAACCAACTCAAATGTTTAATATACAATAATGCAACCTAGGTAACTTAAAAATATTGTGCCTATTTATAATAGCTGCTGTTAATAATAAGTTGGAGAAGTAAAGCAATGCCCAAATGTTTGCCTTCTCCGTGCCTCTAAGCATATTAGGAATCCACATTTAAGGAGGGAAGCTCGGTTTCATTCCACTATTGATCTATCAGACAAGAACTTAATCAATCTTCTTTATAAGCTATTAAAGCCAAGCTTGAGAAATGAACTCACCTGATGTATTCAACATTGATTGCCTCTTTCTAAGAACTGAATATGCCAGTCTTATCTACTACTACAGCTGTGATTCAATTTTTAAGGGACAAGATTTTTCCTTCATTAGTTTCTTCAAAATGCTCCAATTAAGAAAAAGCATTTTTGATACTGGCCCACATAAATGACTAAAGCAAAATGAAGACCATAACCCTCAATTTCAGTCACAGCCTCCAGAGAAAACCAGAGACCAAAAGCATATGTTCATCAAAGGAAATTCAGCACTATTCCCAGGATCCTGCTGTAGCGTGAATTCTGAAAAATGCTCTGGCAGCTTGAAACTAATGTTGAGACCTTAAGCTCAGATAAATCTTGGAAATTCAAAGGGAAACTCAAGGTAGCAGTAAATCTGTCTTTACTGTATATACATTTCAGCCACAGGCTTCTATATGTAGTATTAGGTTATATGACATCCCATTCAGCATCTAACTGCCTCATAAATACAGGCAGCAAGGTCATTTTATATTTACAGGGCAACCCCCAGAGTGCTAGATGCTATACACCAGAGGTAGGCAGAGCGGAAAAGCTCTACGCTCTCCTTTTATTAGGAAAGGTTAATAGCACAAATCCTAAATGACCAAAAAGGATCCTCTTTGGCTCAGCCTTCTGGTTTCCATTTCCTCTTTCTAGGAAGCTAGAAAGTCAAAAATTAAATACTAGAAGCAGTACCAGAGTTACCTCTTCAGTGCTCCAAGACTCACGAGGGCATTTGCCAGTTCAACAGGGAAAGTGCCAACCAACCAACATAAAAATGCATGGTTAGTTTGGTTTTTGATGGTATTTAAGAGAGAAGGTATCTATTCCCCACCCTCACCCCCAACTTCTTTATTTCTCTTTTATTCTCTATAAAGGTAACAAATAGCTCCCATCATAGGCTACTGGGCTAATTTCACAAGATCTGATTTTTGTTTGTTCGTTTGCAGTGCTGAGAATTGAACCCAGGGGTGCTCTACTACTGAGTCACACCCCCCAGCCCTTTTTGGTTTGAGATATGGTCTCCCTAAGTTACTGAGGCTGGCCTTGGACTTGTAATCCTCCTGCCTCAGCCTCCGGAGTTGCTGGAATTACAGGCATGCACCACCACACCTAGCTCATAAGTTCTGATCTCCACACACTCTCCAAACATGCACATCTGAATCCTTTCACATCATCCTTAATTAACTCATCTGCAAGCAGGAATTGCAGCAGCATGTAGTCATTCCTTGATATCTGTGGAAGATTGGTTCCAGGATCCCCTAAGGACTCCCAAATCCTCAGATGCTCAAGTCCTTTGTATAGAATGGTATAGTGTTCACATATAACCTACGCAATTGTCCTATATACTTTCAGTCACCTCTAGATTACTCATAATACCTAATACAATGTAAAAACCATGGAGGTAGTTATACTATATTCTTTAGAGAATAACGACAAGAAAAAAGTCTACACGTATTCAATACAGATGCAATTTTTTTTTTATTCAGAATATATTCCTTCTATGGTTGGTGGAATCCACAAATACAGAGCCCAAGGATACAGAGGGTCCACTAAAGAGAGGGAAATCCAAGACCTAGGACAACATTTCACATCAGAATTCTCTTTTCTACTCTCATGCCCAGCTGTCTTCCAGAAGCTTCTCTACAGTTGATTAAGAAGTCACCTTGAGGAGCCCAACAGCCAAACTCTGACTCCTCCCTCAGAGTCCTTACCCAGCCCCACTGTGCTCACACTTGTGTCCCAGAAAAAGAATAAAAGAATCAAATGCTCTGTTGTTAAAGGTGCAATTTTATCTGTGGATTCCTTCAGAAATCCAGGGAGCTGACAGCCTCAATCTCCCCAGAACACCTAATGCATTCAGGAAGATGGGATGCAGTATGGGGTCTAATGTTTATTTATTGCAAAAGTCAAGAATAGCTGGAAGTCCATTAAGAGGATGTTTCAGCAGATTATATTAATTTGTAATTAACTTTCAGTGGTATTTATGAGAGAACTCTTTAATCAGCATAATTCAGACTTTGAAAATTATAATATTAACTAATATTAATTAAATAATAATTTATAAATTTCAATAGTTTTAATTATCTTTTGATTAAATTACCTGTTAGTCAATTCCACACTGCTTTTGATATTAATTAGCTAACTTAAACATGATCTACTGAAACTACTCCCCTGTGGATTAAGGCATATTGTCTAAACAGGTCAACACTGAGATACTTAAATGTGACAATTTAGATTGCATGATTAGCAAAATTAATTGTTTAAGGCACTGGCTTTTTCATTCTCAATTTGCCAGTGGGTAAGGTCTTTAAAATATGCCCTGGGTTTCCCTAGGCCCAAATTCCAAGACAGCCCACATTCTGGTTTCCCCCCTTTATTCCCCTGCCCCCACTTCTCTATCCTGTTACAGAACATTCTAGTCTTTTGAGACCTAAATTAGTGTCAGCCTATTAATCAGCCAACAAAATATGTCAGAGGAAAATGAAGTTGCAACCCCACCCCCTCATAGGCAGATCCTTCCCCCCTCTCTGTGCTGCTGGAGCTGGGGACCTCAGTGCTACAGCCCAATTTAGGTCTCCTCTGTGCAGTGACAACCAGCCCAGATCTCATTTTTTAATATGTTAATATTTAATTTAAAACCAACTCCCCATAAGTTCTCAAAGATAAGTACGCCGTTGTCTCCACATGTCGCCCTTTGACGCTGGCGGGAGTTGTGCTGGCCCGACCCACCCCCAGCATCCCGCCCAAGAAATTAAGATCTGTTTAAATGGGATTTTAAAGTCAGTTGTCAGAGCGACAGTTCGTATTAATCATGAAATCGTCAAGTAAAGCAGAGGGATATACACTAAGTGAATGAAGACAAGGGTCTTATTTTCCCCATAGAACTAGCGTGCCTGTTTCGAGAAACTCTAGAGGACCATCCCAGGAAACACCACAGAGTTACTGAAGTGTCACACTCGCTGACTGACACCTTTTTTTCCCTCTCTTTCCCTTCCTCCTCTTCCTTTCTTGTTTAGATGGTGTCTGCCTATGTCCTATGTCGCCCAGGCAGGCCTCTGACTGATGAGCCCAAGAGATCTTCCTGCCTCAGGCTCCTGCATGGCCAGGATTCCAGGTTACACCACAGAGCACCCAGCTCATTGGTCAAAGATCATCCTAATGGGGGGAAATGATCCTCACTAAGAAGATGTCACTGTTTCTTACAATGTAAGTGGTCATCTTAGGTAACTCAGATTTAAGATATATTTTAAATAGTTTTATCCCAGAATTACCCATTATCAAGACTGATGAGGCGAAATTCTCTAAGCCCTTAATCTTCCCTAGGACAATATCTATCTGACTGAAGTGTCTTGAACTGACACCAAGAAGTGTGTAGTACTTCAACACAAAAATTAACAGCAGTTTCGTGAAGTAAAAGGAACATCTGCCATGCCCAGAAATTTCACAAACAGAAAAAAATGAGTGTGTATTGTGGAAGTATTGGTTGTTATTTCTGACAGCATTGTTGTAGTTTATATAGACCAAGCCTACAGAACAGATGCATGATACAGGAAGGGCTACTAACATAGTTGTGAAGTAGTATTTTATCTATTATGCCTTTCTATAATTCAAGATCTACTCATTTACTTTTACCTTTCATTGATAAGACTATTCTTAAAAACAACAAAAACAAAGAATGTGTTGTTTCCTTGCCAGTCACAATATGGAAAATTCTACCTAATTTTGGGGAAGAATATTTTTTTCTCCAAAAATTGATGTTAAATGACTTGTAATTATTTGAACACTGTTAAACTTATTTTCATAGCATTTTACTGAATAGACTGTCTGATAAAATTTTTGTTTTTACAAACAACAAATTTCCTGTTATTATATAAAGGGGATAGGGAGTAACCAGGATAAAGACAAATGATTATCATGAAAATTTTAGAAATATGTAATTTTATGTTTATTAAATCCAAAAGCATCAAAATCAGTTATGAGAAAAGGGAATTAGTGTTTGAAAATAATTAATCTAACATGACTTCAAAACTTCAGTTGCACGATACCAGGAGAAACCATGTAGGACTCACTGGGAAAATATCACTGAAAATAAAGCTAAATCTCAATTGAAAATCATTGATGTATATTAGGTGAAATATAAAAACTAAGAGCAATGTTAATTAAAAAGTACAAAATGAAAACAACAAAGTTTTGTTCAGTTTCACCAAAAAAGACTTGAATAAGTGGAAATATATTTCTCTTGAATTAAAAGAATTGTTATTTTTAAAAATGCAAAATACTTCCAAACTAATTTATAGCTATGCACTATTGCATTTAAAATCCAATGTTTGTCCAGTAGGGTGGCACACACCTGTAATCCCAGCAGCTCAGGAGGCTGAGGCAGAAAGATAGCAAGTTCAAAGCCAGCCTCAGGAACTTAGTGAGGTCTTAAGCAAATTAGCGAGACCCTGTCTCTAAATAAAATATTTAAAAAGGGCTGGGAATATGGCTCAATGGTAAAGCACCCCTGATTCAATCCCTGGTACCTAAATAAATAAATAGATTTTTTTTTTTAAACCCAACTTTGTTTTTCTTTGTGCTGCTGGGGACCAAACCGAGGGCTTTGTACATTGCTAGGCAAGTGCTCTACCATAGAGCCACATTCCCAGCCCCAACTTTTTTGAATTAGTCATTCTCATGATTATCTGGCAAAAACGAAGCCAGCAGAATAAATAAGAATTTGGAAAGAGTATTGGGGATAGAACTTACACTGTTACAAATACATCGCAAAACTGCAATGGCTAAAGTAATATGATGCTGGTTCCAAAAGATGCAAATAACACTGAATATTGCTATTATAAAGATGCTATTTCTATTATTATAATAGAAAGGAGAAAGATTTAGGAGTCATTAGAGAAAAATCTTGAAATATTTATATTATACTTTAGAAAACTTATTCCTCAATCTTCACTTTTTCTTTTTTCTTTCTTCTTTTTGGTGACAGGGTCTTGTTGTATTGCCCAGGTAGGTCTCCAGCTCTGGGCTCAAGCAATTTTGCTGTTTCAGCTTTCTTAGTAGCTGTGACTCCAGGTGTGCCACCATATACAGCTCCATCACATTTTTCAGCAAGTGCCTCTAGTTTTAGGCACTAGTTCTACTTTCCAGATACAGAATTGGTTTTTGTTAGTTTTAGAAAATAGAAGAAAGTTCTTGACTTTATAAGTGTACAATCTTGGGATGGCCAGTCATACTAGGTTAGCCAGAGAGCTAACCAATCAATCAACCAATAATATTATTTTAGGAAAGCATTAACTGCTTTGAGGAAAACTAACCAATGGTCAGAGGTTAAAGTAACAGGGAGGGTGAGGCCTATAGAGATAGGATGGTCAGAAGGGCTTTTCTGAGGAGTTGATAACTTGAGTGAAAACCTAGGAAAAAGTGAAGATGCAAACCAGTATAGATGGGGACAGAGCCTTGCAGGTAGAGGTAACTCTAAGAACGAAGGCCCTGAGAGAGCTTGCTTTTGTCTCCAAAGGAGCTATTGGGAATGGAACCCAGAGGAGTGATGGGAAACTAGGGTGGAAACAAAGCCTGGGGCCTGAGCATGCAGGGCCTCAGAGGCCCTGGTGAGGACTTAGCCTTTTGTTCTAAGTGTGATGAGAAAGTCATCAGAGAGTTTGAAGCTGGGAAGTGATAACCTAATTTAAATTTTGAAAAAAAAAAAAAATTGTGAAAAGCAGATGACCAGGGGCCAGAGAGAAAGCAAGGAGAGCTGTTAGGAACACCTGCTGTGATCCAAGTGAGAGGTGTGATGACTTGGAACATGGTAGTTAAAATAAAGTGATGATAAATGGTCGGATTCAGGGCACACCTAAAGCCAAAAAGATCTGTTTGTGTATTAGATGTGGGAGGTCAAATAAATTATTTGAATGATGCAAGAAAAAATAACCAAAACATTATCATCATTATATTGAAAATATAAATATGTAGTCAAAATGAAAACCTTAGATGGGATACAAAATAATGAAAGGTTTTTTGATTAGTAGAAATAATTCTTGGTGAAAGGACAGTGGCTTGTTCTATAAATCATGCATTTGATGTTGAGAAGTAAGGGCTGTAGACAATTACTTTAAGGTTCTGTGGGAGGTGCTATTATCTATCTAATTTTGTTTTCCTCTTCTGATCTTTGTTCCCAATAGCAGATGCTACTTGATGCTTTCAAATGGCATTCATAAAAGAAAAGTAAAAATGAAATCCGAAGTCCTCAAACCTGATTTCAATAATTCTTTTCACCTTTAGTAACCATCAGCTGCTTTGTCTGGGTAGCTAACTAGGTAACACACTGATGATGTAAAAAAAAGTCCACTCCTCTTTTTTTACTCTGTTTATTTGTAGAATATATGCTGTGAACTGACGCAAAATTAAGCAGCCAAGTTAAAAAAATAAAACTGAGATGTTGGCAGTTATTTATGTGATAAATTATATCCTTCTTAGAGTTAACTAAAATCAAACTTAACCACAGCATTAGTGTTTTGTCAAATGGGTCTCAGAAATTTTTAAAGAATTTATAATATATAACAAATGATACGAATATGTAAAATTGATCCTTTAAGTTTATGCACCTAATTATTTTTATTTTATTTGAGTTAAAATGTTACATAATATTATTATATGCAGTATGACTTACCAAATGTTATTAGGGAGGTAAGAAATAAAAATTGATTTGGAAATTGAACTAAAAATATTGAATTAGAAATAGTGTATCTTATTTTCATGCATATGCCTGTATTCATTTTAGTATGCACTTCAAAATTTCCCACAATATTTAATTATTAAATGTGAAATACACAGATTTATCTTTTTTGGCTTTTAGCTGATATTGTACATAGCTCATAATAATATGCCAACAAAACTGATGATTGTACCTTGACTTGTAAAATAAAACTCATTTTAAAAGTATCATAAATCTAACAGAGCATATCTTGTATTCTGATTGGTAGAAAATTGGATGTTAAACACTAGGGACAAACTGATCTTCTAATTCTGGTAGTTGAATAAGTATGAAAAGTAAAAAGAAAAAAATCGTTACCTGGAGTTGATAGTTTAACTGATCATGATCAATCTGAAGTGCTTATTGCTTAAGTAAATGACCTTTGGGGTGATTTCATTAGCTCCACATACTGCAAAAGGTTATATCTGAATTCAATTTTATGATTGAGTCTAGGCATATAAAATCTCAAAATAGTTTGAGTGTTAGAAAAAAAAAAGCATACATTTTTTCTGAGACAAAGACTGGACTGTGAATATCCTGCTGGGCTCTGCTTCTCTAATTGTTGACTAGATATGTGAGTAAATATTTGAAAGAGGGAGGAATAGCAATGTGCTGATAACATTAAAAAGTGACTTTAAAATTTGCCACCAGTTCCTACTTTTTATAGCATAAATTACTATAGACAAGATCTGGTCCCCCTGGATCCATCTTATTTCTTTGGTGAAGTCTCCTTACCTCTATAGAGCTGCACCAACATACAATGAGTTCATTTTGGTTCTACCTCCTTTTCCTTCTTAAAAATTGCTACACGGCATGTGGCCATTCTTTTATTAAATGAAGATCTATCTTGTGAAAAGAACTTTACATGGCTCCTTGAGACATACTAGGCAGGAGAAAAAAATCTTGTGTTTGAAAACCAGCTTGGAAATACATGTTTCTAATCTTCAAGTTATTGGTAGAAGAAATCGGGTTAACTGTTATCTTGAAATACCCCAAAATTAAGAATAATGGGGTTAGGGAAAAAAACAAAACACTTAAAAGGAATAAAACAACATTTTTATCCTACTGAAACCAATATAATGCTATATTGAAACCAGTATAATTATTCATTTTCTTGATGTTTCTTTCTCTTTAGTCACCATTGCTTTTCACCCTATTTCAAAAACTAAGGCAGGGGTTGGGTGGGCAACTCAATGGCAGAGCACATGGAGAGCATGCCCAAGGTCCAGGGTTCAACCCCTAGCACCAAAACAGAAAACACCTGAGGTAGTGTCTGTCTGACTATGCTTAACGTATATATCTTTTAAAAATTTAGGACCATCTTTTCTATTCCTTCCATCCTTGTCACTTCTCTTCCATCTTCTTCCTTCCCTCCTCCTAATATGGGCCTTTTTACAGTGAGGAACACTTCCCCAAACCTCAATCTCAACCTCTGGCTGGGTGATCCCTGGTGCACAAAGACAGTATACATAGCAGCCATGGTCAAATGGAAGGGAGGTGAAGGAATGTGACCCCTCAGTAGTCTCTCTTTCCTCTCCTCAAGCTCACTCAAGAATCCACATAAAAGAACTTTAAGCCAGACTGCTCCATCTACATATTGTGTGACTCAAAGTAATTTCTTTGCTTCCTTTTTTTCCCTCCTTTCCTTCAAATGAGGCTTTAAAACATCGGCTCTACTTACCTGACAGCAGTGCAAAGAAATCTTTTGAAAGAAAAGCACTTGGTAAACTTTTCGTTACTCTAAAAGGTGGCTATTAAATATTTCATTTTAAAGAAGCAGGATGATCCAGTAAAAAGGATTGAAAGCAGAGAGCAGATTTTGAGTCCAAACCCTGCCACCTCCTGTCTGTGTCCTCTTGAGCACTTTGCCTAGCCGGTTGGTACCCGACTTTCTTATGTGTATAAAGAATAATGAGGATATTAGTTCATCTAGTACCTATAAAAGGAGGTAATAATATTTACCTACATTCTATTGCAAGGATTGAGAAAATGGTCTCAAAAGTTCTTTGTGAAATAAAAACAGAATACACTTTTTAATATTGTCAAGTATAATCTGCAGAAACTGTGTTTATAGGTACACACTAGTTCCTGTTACATAAAGTGTAGAATATTCTTCCTTTCCTGAAGAAGAGCATAACCTTTATTCTGTACCATCTATGACTTTTTAAAAATGAATTTCATTTATGAACTTGGCATCATACAGTATGATTTTGTGGTTATTAAATTAGCAAGTCAGCAGATTACTGAGAGAGAGTAAAACACTATTTGAACTAACAGAGATTTCTCCTTGCCCAAACTCTACTTGGGCTTTTCTGGGCTCTCTTTTCAACAAGGGTTTGACTTTTGGACTTGCAAGTTGTCTCTGCATTGTTCTGTTTTGGCAAGAGTCATGCTAAGTCATTTTAGCCATCCTCCGGTATCTGATCGCCCTTGATATCTGGTCAGTCTTCACCCTCACCATCCTCCAGGAAATATCTGGTCACATGGCCTGCCTTCAGCAAGTATCCTGTCAGGTCAAGTTGGTCATTTTCCAGCTACTGACAACAGTCCCTGCCACTGCTTCCTGGCTGTGAATTCCCACTCTTCCTTCTTGTGTGGTTCTCTCTGTCTTCTCATTCTTTAACATGTATCATGAATAGTTTTTTTTTTTTTTTCTTTAACAGGCTACTGTGGCTTGTTTGATATTTGATGACTCTAAAAAGAGTTAAAAATAAAACTAATATAAGGACAGTGGCCCTTGAGGGGAAAAAGAACTTCTTGTGACTGGGTGCCAAAAGGGTGGAAAGAAGCATCTTGCATGTTGGGAATGCTGTTTACCTGACCAGAATAAAAATTGCATGGATGTTCACTTGGAAATATTCATTAAAGCTGCACTTTATGTCTTATATTCTTTTTCTGATTGCATGATATAATTTAAAATTTAAAAGTCCTAAAAACTGAAAAGGAAAAATGTAACTGACAATTTTGACAAGTTTCCAAATTTACAATGTGCTGAGGAAAATAGGGACTCAATGTATTTTATACTTTTTCATTTATTTTAATAGTAAAACATCATTCATGCATAATTCTCTTATATGTGAAAGATGCTTGAGAGCATGAGTCATGCATGTCAGTGACACCAGGATGCACAGTTATTCATATTCACACTTAGTGTCTTGTATTAACCCATTCCTCAGAGCTGATAATTTCATATGGCTAACATATGGAGTATGGAAAAATTAATTCTTAAAAATTTTGAAGATTTGAGAAGATAAATAATTTTTCCATGCTTTACAATTTTGCAATTAGACTTAAAAAAAAAAGTTAGCCTCTTCCTGCTCCCACATCCTCCCCAGGAAAGCCTTTCAACTCAAAATGTTAAAATTTTTAAGAGTGATTTGTCATGAAGATTCAGATTCGACTAGACTACCTGCATTCAAACCTCCCATTCCCTTTTTATTAGCCACATAATTTTGTACAGTTGTGCCTCAATTTCTTCTGACAAATGGGTACAGTCATAGTACCTATTTCAAAGTGTTGTTGTGATTTAACACATCGAACTGGCCTGTAATGGTGCCTTTCACACACAGTAGATGCTTGATCAGTACTCTAGAAAAGAAACTTCCTTTTAGATCTAGCCTTGCTCTTCTGAAATCTAGGAATTCCCTCTTACTTAATCAAGTTTCTTCTTTCTCTCTCTTTTTCTTTTAATGCTGGGGACAAACCCAAGGCTTCATGCATACTCTAGCACTAAGCTACACCCCCAGCACCAAGCTTCTTTATCCTTTGTAGAGTCATTAGTCATCTTAGGATTCGATTCTGCTAATTATTATTTATTTAGTTTTGCCTTCTGGCATTTTCTCTGGTTACTTGCTACCTGAAGCAGACCTTACAATGTGCTCTCCTCTCATGTTATAAAACCTGAAGCATTTTGGGGTAGATGGCTCCATGAAAATATTATTTTACTGACTTTGAGGAACCAAAGTCTTCCCATTCTTCATCATTCCATGCCTCCCCCTTTGGCAGCATGCTCTAACTTTAGGTCCCAAAGTTCTCTTTTATCATCCAGCCTCATGCTACACAAATAAGTGCTTTGAAAACCACCTAGAAAACATTTCAAACTATTTGAAATAAACTATTTTGTAGCCAGATTAATTTGTCTATTTGTAGAAATGGAGGAAAGGAGGAAGAATGAGGTGACTAAGTGTACTAAAGTACCTAGGGATTTAATCATCACCCAGCATCCAGATAACACAAGTCATAGACTAATTGCTAGGAGAAACCTAAGAAATTATACCAGTCCCCCGTTACAGACAAGGACAATGAGGTCAGAGAGGCCACCTCCTTACCCAAAGCAGTCAGGAATAAATACAGACTAGAACCAGGTTTCATGCCTTCTGGCCAGCTGCTCATTCTCTCCTGTCTCTCAGGATGCCACTCAACTGACCTTTCAGTGCTGTGGTATCTCAGAGGGAAAGTAATGAAGAATAACTGTCCACACAGCTAAACAACAAAGGTAAAGGGCTTTTATTCATCAAGGTAAAATCTGATAAAAATATCACTTCCATCATCCATTGCTCAGATAATTAATATGTTTAAGGTGTTTAAAATATAATCACATATATTCAATACTTCAACCACCCTATGAGAAAACTCACATTCTCTCACCTGAGGTCAAAGAGCAGGAAAGTAGTTAATTCCCAACCTCAAACTCACGTCTTTTCTTTAGACAGTCTTAAACCACTCAGTAATTACTGAGACAGTATTAAGTACTCGGTGCTGGGGAAAGATCCTAATAACAGAGCTAAAATCAGATAAACAACTACACAAAATTAAGTCGGTCTCAGTGAAGAGGCACGCCTAGCCAATAGTGGGAGTCCAGAGGAGAGGGAGTGAGAGCTTTTTTGGAACATACAACATAAGAAACATACAACATAAGATGTTAGGTAGATGAGGTAGTAGGAGAACTGCAGTTGAGGAACTGAGAACGGATGACAGCATTAACAGCTAGTTCACATTAAGTATGTGCTGTTCTCTGTACATGACCCACTTCAAGTGTCCTATAAGGTAGATTCTATCATATTTCTCATTTTCACCGGGAGAAAAACTGGTCCAGGGCTGGGTTTGTAGCTCAGCAGTAGAGCCCGTGCCTAGCACAAGTGAGGCACTGGGTTCGATCCCCAGCACCACATGAAAAATAAGTAAATAAATAAACAAAATAAAGGTATTGAGTTCATCTACAACTAAAAATAATAATTAAAAAAAACATGGTCCAGAGAGGTGAAGTAATTTACCCAATGTCACATAGAACCTGGATTTCGACTTAGGCAATCAGGCTCAGCAAGTCCACTCTTTTAACTTCACTGTACATTTTCTGCCATGCTAGGTGGCTGGGTGCTTGGCTCTATTCTGGCAGTGACAGGATGTATGCCACTAAAGAAGGTTTATCACAGGAGAGGCATAATCAGATCAGATAGACAATTAGAAGGGACCCTCTGGAGAACAATTAGGGCATAAGCCGGAGGGGTAAGAATGGGGATCTATTATAAGGCAAGCAAGAAACAATAAGGAGAAAAAGAATAATACTGGGCATAGGAAAGAAAGGATGGAGTCAACATACTTAGGATTTTGAATTTTTTTTTTTTTTTTTTTTTGGTGCTGGGGATTGAACCCAGGGCCTCACACATGCTAGGTAAGCATTCTAACACTGAGCTATGTCTTCAACCTGAAAGAAGAATCTTGACCCACACCAAAGTTTTTAAAAAAAATTTATGGATGCTGAATGGTAGTGTTATTCATTCAGAGATCTAACACAGGATAGACAGTGGATCTGGTACATTGCATATGATGTGGTTCAGATAGGAAATGCCACACCAAAGGCCCATATGCTAATGGCTTCGTCCCCAGGCCATGGCACTATTGGGAGGTGGTAGAATCTTAAAATAGGTAGGGAGTAGTAGAAGGAAGTTAGGTCATTAGGGATGCACCCTTGAAGGGGGCATTGAGACCTCACCTCTTCATCCCTCTCTCTCTGCTTCCAGCCATCACAAGTTGAATAGCTTCCTCCACCAAAAGTTCCCTGCTGTGACGTTCTGGCTCTCCATAGGCCCAGGCAATGGTGCCAATCAACCAGGGACTGCAATGCCTGAAACCTTAAGCCAAAATAAACCTTTCCTTTAAGTTAATATATCTCAGGTATTTTTCACAATGATGGAAAGCTGACTAACAGTGTGGAAATTAGTTCAGTTTTGGAGTTTATAATTGTATAGTGTGATGCGGGACTCAAGCGAATATCTAGCAGTTGACTGAGTACATAGATGCAGTGCTCAAAGGGATATAAATTTGGAGTTTGGGGAACAATAGGTAGAGTGGGGTAGGGTGGTGTCATGCAGGTGAATGAGAGTAACCAGGCAACAGTTCTGAGGGAGAAGCAGATCATAGAGGCAAAGAAGGAGCCCTGAAAATAGCAGCCTAAGGGCTGATAGGAGAAAACCCAAGAAGCTGCTTAAGAGTGAGGAGGAAGTTCAAGAGAGCAAAGTGCCACTGGAGACCCAGGGAGGAGGAGCTCTGAGGAGGACTAACTGGTTGACAGTATCAATGGCTACAAAAAGGAAAAAGAAGACAAAGGCATTGTTGCCTGGTCATCCTCCATACTATCACATTTCTTTAAACCATTTGAGAGTAAGATACCATTCCATGAAAATGCAAACGGCTCCTTTGATTTTCCAACTTGTTTGTATGTAAAATCTCTGCTGCATACATAATTATTTACCACTCCTTGATGGATAAGAGAAATGAAGGAGGAATATAGAAAAACACAACTTGACAATTTATTTGGCTAGAAGACAGTCCCTATGACCAAGTTGAATATAATAGAAATGAGTGAACTTGTGCTATGGAGAAAAGAAAAAAAGATGAGTTTTGAAGAGAGATTCTATAAGATCCACACTTTATAACAGGTTTTAAAGAAGTGTATTTTCAGGTGGAAGCTTAACAACTGTTTATCAGTATCACAGGTAGGGCTGCAATAACAAATTCATCCATCAGTACACCTGGATCATGCATCCACTAGCCTCCATCGCCTGAAGCACTATAGTTGGTGTCCCAAAGTATACAGCAGGGCCCTAGAGAAGGAGATAGCAACAAGGCACAGGCAAAAGCAAGAATCAGCCAATGTGTTGTAAGAACAGGGCTTCTCTCCTAGACAGAGCAGGGATAGATTCTTGTTTCCCTTTACTAACTTGAGGTAAACTGGGCAATACTCTAAGCGTTAGTTTTGCTATTAATTATATAACATATTCGTGATAATATCATAAGGAAATAATAGCTAACATTTATTGCATATTTTTATGCAATAGAACATGCACTGTTCATTTAATCTTGACATCTCCCAATTGGTATATACCTACCCCTATCACCCTTTTATAGAGGAAGAAACTGAGGTACAGTGTTCAGACTCTTGTTCATAAACAGACAGTAAGTGGCAGATTATCATTGAAATTTCAGCCTGAAAGACATACTTCTATTGGCCATTCTCTCCTGCCTCCCAACAAACATCATGGTAGTTGTGGTCAATGCAGATGTCAATTTCACAGAGGCACAGGCACTGTAGAATGAGAGAATTTGGACAGGCAAAGGGTATTCCTGACAAGGCTGCTATTCAACAAGACCTTCCTAAACCCAGGCATATGAAAATTCCTATGGGTCTATTTATCTATCTCTCCGCCTAGCTATTTACCAAAACGTACATATATGCATATATGTGCATATATTCTCTCACACACAAACACACACACACACTCACACACACACATAAGCCATGTAAATACATTCCTTTTTTACATATGCATGTGTAAACAGAGCAAATTTTTAAGAGCTAATATACCTTAGCAACTGTGGTGGTGCTTTCACTTGCTAAAGGAAAAGCTGTGTTGGTGGGAATGAAGTTTAAACTCTCAGCCTGCTCCCCTGCTTGGAAGTGGACAACCTGTCAATCAGCAGGGAGGTACCTTACCCAGGAGTGGAAAGGCAGACACCTAACTGCTCCCTACCAATTTAGTTAGGGATTCATTCAAACTATTATTTGAAGTGCCTAGAAATTAATGTAATATTTCCTGTACTCATTTGCATTGCCTGCGGGCTGGAAGCGCCCCCTGTGAGGGCCACAGACTTAGGTAGGGAGCTGTATCCAGGGCAACTCAGTACCAAGTTAAAGCAGGAACAGCCCTTGTAGAGTGGTGCTGACATTGGGATTAGGATCTGTTCTATGAGACCGTGCCTGGCTGATAAATTGAAGTGGTAATTTGGGATTTAACCAGACAGAGTAGTAAATGTATTAGAATGAGAAAAATCCAAGGGGAGAAAAGACTGGAGGAACCACACAAGTTGGTGAGTGAGGTTTTGTTTTGTTTTGATTTTTAGATCCAAGTCTCTCCTTTTGCCTTTACATTTGAATCCTGCATTTGAGCATCTCTTCTGCTACTGCAAATATATTAGTAAAGTGGATTGCCTTTGTTAGTCTAAATTGCTGTGTGTTTGCAAATACTTTCAAGAGAATGCCACTCAAGAGAAAGCTTCTCTGGGACCCAAATTACAGTGTCTATAAGTAACTCTTGACCTTGATGCATCTGTGCCCTGTGTGTAATGAAAGTAGGTGCAGACGCAGTTGAAATCTTCCCAAACTATTCATCTCTTATTGATTCGCTTGTTCCATTGTGAGCAGAGAGACACCTACACACTAGTTTAAAATTAGGAGCTCCCAAGACTGTGATGAATGAAACAGACATGATTTACCCTTTGGGATTTAAAAGTACAGAATTTTCTCAGTGAGGAATTGTTGGGAACCTTATTGTCCTGGCTCATCCTAAACACATTCGTTAATTTAGTCTACAGATTCCTGTACATTTTCAGCATTGCTTTTTTAAAGTCCAGTTACTTGGTGATTCTTCAACTGCTAGATAATTTTCAAAGAATAAAAAGTTTTGAGCAGTCACATTAATTGGCTACTATTAGAAAGGGGAGGGGAGCAGAGAAAAAGGTTTGGAATTCCTTTCACTAAATTAGAATCGAGGAACTCACAAATGATGTTGCTGTACACACAGGGAAAAACAAGTCCCTTCGAGTTAACTATTTATGAAAGACGCACGGGCTACTTTAAACACAAATTATTCTCTATTTCCACTAAAAATATTTCTCTCATTTCTATCACTTTTATTTTTAAAAATTTTATAAAATAAACATCAGCACCACCATATTCACAGGAAATCTGTCACCTCACAATGAGAGCCAAGGTTTATTTTTAAACTGCTTCCTCCACCTGAAAGTTAACAACGTTTGGAAGAAGCCAGACAATTCATCAGTTCCTAAATCCTAAGAATGACCCATATGGCAGGGGGAAAGTTGCAGGGGGAGGGTGAAGCATGTGGCAAGGTGTTTTGATTTGGATAATAGCAATGGTGACAAGACTGGTTGTCCATATTTCTTACCTTCTTCACCTCCTAGTAATTCCTCTACCTGGAACGGTGAAAGTGTATTAAACAAAGTCTT
This sequence comes from Sciurus vulgaris, assembly GCF_902686455.1. Lineage (NCBI taxonomy): Eukaryota > Metazoa > Chordata > Mammalia > Rodentia > Sciuridae > Sciurus > Sciurus vulgaris. Next base: position 48,809,117 of record NC_136475.1, read on the forward strand.
CTTTGGTTTTCCATGTGGAGAGCTCTACACACACAGGTCATTTCAGCACCTGCCCCTTAGATGACACAGTTCCAACCATTCAGAATGCCTTCACTGAGGCAGATACACCAGAAAGCATTTGCATGACTTCTTACAAGGCTCTTTACCTACTTTTGTACTTACAATTTGCACTATTTATCTTAAAAAGGGACCCAACAGTGTATCTATCTCAGGTCCCTCAAACCTGTCCTGTCCTCTTCCCTCACCTCACTGACTTTGCCCAAAGAGCCTTGTAATAATTCAAGGGAACAAAATTTGAACCACAAAAATATCAGAACTGCCTCCCATTAGCTTAATCCCCTCTGAATAATATAATATATATGTAAATAGTGAGAACCATGTTAACCATGTTAACTCATACTCTGTGAAAATATTACATAAATATGGGCAAACAATGTTTGCTTTAAAGTCCAATATCACACATCTCCATTTCATTTGAGGTAAATGTTTTGTCAATAAATGTCTTTTGCTTACATGCAAATACATTGATTTCGTGTTGCCCTCATTTTTCTCTAAAATTTTAGAGACGAAATTGATTCTCTTTTGAGTGTTTCATAGAATACACTCAAAACCTGAGGATAAACCTAAAAGAGTAAACCTTCTGACGAATGAAGACAATTCAGGAAACCTCCACCCTCCAAACAAAAGAGGGTCCTTATCACAATGAACAACGTGTCTGTAACATATCAGTTCATTTAATTTTTTTCATTAAATGGTACTGTATATCATCTTGATATCTTGATCTCCCATTAAAAAAACTTTTCAAAACCGGAATTTTATAATTCCAGGGGAGATATTTCTTATAAAATAAAGGGTTCTATGGTTTCAGAAAATGATTTGGAAAACTTAAACACCCACTTTCGCTTTTTTAGAAAGCTAAAACTTGACAACTTGTTACATAAAGACATCTTTGCATCAGAATAAAGAATTGATGGGAAAAGAACAAATTAAAAAACCCACTCTCCTTCATCTGTTGATATGCAGAGCTTCTTAACTTTAATGTGCAAATTGTACAGGGACCCAGCAGTTTCTGACTAGTTTGAGCTGAAGTGGAGATGTGAGGTCTCCCAGGCTGCCTGGTGGTGCTGACGCTGTGAGTTCCTGAGGTTATTTCATGTAATCAAGGCTTGGAATACATCTCCATTTTCTTTCTTCCATGCAATCCTCCCATCAATTTACTTTTTGTTTTTGCTTTTTTAAATACACAGAACAGAAATGCTGTGCCGTTCTCATTTCATTAATGGCTTAGGAGATCAAGAAAATGTCTTTGTAAATAATTCTAGTTTTTTAGTGATTTCAGGAATTATTAGTGTGCAAATGGGAAGAAACAGTAAAGAAAAAGATCTGGCTTCTAAGCAGGGAATAAGAACCTTGAATATTTATGAATAATTCTAAGACTAATAACAACATAATCTTGAATAGTTACTGTACCTTTCCGAACCTTGTTCTCTTCTTGTTTTAAATCTGGATGCTGGAAAAGGTCTCCCTGAGGCACCCTCTGGTTTCTAGATTTCATAATGTTGGCCATGGTTTGTATTAATCATAAAAGGCAACACATAATCAATCTGTTTATTTTGGCTATTTTAATCGTCATTGCACGTTGCCAATCAACATATCTGTACAAACAATCAATATAATGATACTGGGACTTAGTGTCAATTAGGAAAATGTGTGAAAAGAATAAACACTTTGTTTCTGTCTTTGTTCATTTATTACCAGTTATAGGCTGTTTGTACTTTACTTGTAGGAGAGGGTAATTCCCAAAAAAAGAGTATTAAGAGATGTCAATAAAGCATGTATACTACAATCGGCTATGGGGCCTTGATGGGTCACTTAAACTCTCTGCAAACCAGCTTTCCAGGCCCCTTGGTAGGAAGGCACTACCTGGCCCCACTAACTCACAGTACCCTTCAGAAGCCAGAATGGGACACGGAATGCGTGTGCTAATTTAGAAAGTTTTGAAAAGTACCCTGCAAATGTAGGTTATATTTTTGTCATTTCCCACATCTTTCCTAAATAATTTATCAACTAGCAAACAAAAATACACTTTGCATTTTGTTATGCAGGCGTTTTCTTTTCATCTACTTATTGACTGAAATAAACACAAAGAGGCAAGAAAAACAGAAAGAGAAAAGTAAATGAAATTAAAAAAACACTCCCCAACAACACACAGAAATCTATGGAAATAGATTTTTCTCTGAAGAGTACATTAGAATATTCTTAATGATCTAATAAAAGAAAGGAAATAGTCAAAAGTTTCATAAATCACCTTACACTTATTTTGTTATTAGGAGAAAAGGGAATTGTGTGGCAATGCATGAATTAGGAACAGAAAAATTACGAAGTGCACATCTGTGAAAGAAATACACGTATACTTCACTGGGAATATAGTTAATAACTGTGCCCACACCATTTTATATTGTGATGGAGTAGCCATAGAACTATTATGGAAACAAAAAATTTCCCTGACAAAGTTGCATTTTTAATAGACCCATAATATGTACAATTAGTCTATTTTTCCCCCTACTGGTGAGTACAATAATAATCATACTAAATATGATCTGGTTCCACTTCTCCTCACTGTTCTTCTAATACTCACAATTTATGTAACATGTTAAAATATGAAGAATCTGCTAACACAATCAAAGAAACCAGAGACATTGTTTCAGGCATCAGTTTGGAATCTTTTCACTTCAATACAAGCACAAACAGATCGCTACTGAAAATGTGGACTAAGTTCAGAGTCCTTGCAATCTGGCTAATCTAGCTGAACTTGCCCTATCTTAAAATTAATGCAATTTCCTTTAAATATAAATTTGAGTTGCAGAACTAAATAAAGTTAGGATTTTCATCGTACATCTTTCCTGACTTAAAAGGAAATAAGCAAACAAACAACAGATGTGAATGCCCTGGTTTCGTGAAGATGTGTTTATTGAAGTTTCAGTACAACCTGAAAACAACATTATTTTAAGACCTTATTCTTTGAGCTCTAGTTGAAATGTTCTTTATAGCTGTCCTGAAAAAGGTAGTTTGATTAGCATAACAAATTTCTATTTCCATAATTAAGGATCTTGTACTTCATGATCATTAAATACCATCTCTTATTGTCCAGGATGATACAAAAGTTTGAGACACATATTGCTCCCAAGCTATCCTGGAATTTTTTGTTATGCTAGTACATAGATTTTTTTTTCCCTTTTGGCTGTTAAAATTAGAAAATAATTTTAAATATGATTTCATGTTTTTCTACTGTTGCCACTGTCCTTATCACAAACCTCATCATCTTGCACACAAACCAGTGTCACATTCTCCTAACCCATCTCCCAGACTCAGTTTCTCCTTTCTATCCTCCATCTACTGACAGAGGCATCTTTCTAAAGTAGTTTTATCAGATCAGCTGTTGATCTTGACTCTAGCTCAAGACAGCAAACCAGGCTCTCACGTCCACTTCTTCTTTTCTAGGTTCCACTGAAATGACAGAAGAGTGATTTTGTTTGCCAAAGAATAAAACCCGTAAGAATTCTGTAAAATACTCAGCTACCTTCAAAGTTTAAGGAAACTGAATCATAGAAAATGCCAGTCAATTAAAGAAAAGACTAGAGGGAAAACTAGCCCAAGACACCAGAGGAAAGATCCGCCCAAGTTGAGTCAACAAGTTCAAGGAGGAGGTGTGGTCTGTGTGTCTGTTCAGCAGAGGGGAATGTCGGACTGAACCATCTGAACCATAGAGGTCCTCCTCTCTGCTCTCCCTTTCCCGTGTGTGAAGTGAGCAATAGTGAACCATAGTTTCCCCCCTGAAAAATGCCCAAGGATTGCTTTCTAAAGAAAGTGGGGAATATGGCTGGCAAGAAAACCTAGTGAGGGCATTGGGGCTGAGAGAGAAACAGCACAGAGCTTGATGTAATATTACACCTTTTCTGCCACAAAATGAGAACACAAAGAGATCAAAGTTTTCCAAAGGCTGAAATAACCCTCCTTATTTGCCAACTGGGTAATATCTCAGAGAGTCTGTCTGTTCCATGCTCCATCAGAAAAATGTGGCCAACTCTGTACTCTGCTCGTCACACAGAGCAAACACATCTAAGATGTCCATTCAGAAGGACACGAAAGGCATTAAAGGACCAAAAATGGATGCATTTGGATGAGAATGGATGAGCTAATGGAGAAAAGATACTGTTCAAAAAGTAAAACTTTGAAGGTTATAACTAGTATCATGAAAGAGTGAAAGAATTTGATATCTGAGAAGATGAAAAGGTTTTTTTATAGAAAAGAAAAAATTTCTAGAAAACCAAACAAAAAGACAGCAAAATTTACATGTATACATGTGTGTTTGTGTGTGTGTGTGTGACTGTGTTTCCATCCATTGGACCTGAAAGCTTGAGCTCCCCTCTTTACAAAGCATGGATTTCAAGTGGGTTCTTTATCTCATGAATTCGAAGAATGAAATCCATAGACACAAGGGTGAAAGCAAAGTAATGGGATTTATTAGAACCATAGAAAGAAAGCCAAAGAGGGAGAAGGTCCTAAGAGAGAGATGCTGTCTAGGGGTTTTTATGGATTTGATCTGCCCCTATAGATGACAGGCGGGTACAGGATTTAGAAAGGGGGCCAATCAACTCTATTTTGCCTTTTGTCAACAAATCCGAAGAAAAGTGATTTATAAGCCTTCATCAGCACAAGGATCGGGGTGAGGGTCTGTTGATGTAAGAGAGAGTACCTTGTGGTGTTGGTCATGTCTAGGGCCCATTAAGGAACTGTCCTTGTGGTTAGGAATAGCTGGGTTCAGAACTTTGAGTTCCCAGTTCTCTGTTCCTCCTTTTTTTCTCTGAGACCCTTTCCCTGACTATGGGTAGTCTACCTTTCTGTCTCAGAAGTTTTGTGACACATTACTAACTTTACTTTGCCAAAGTCCAAACAGAGCACTCAGTTCTGCTTTGATTAATGCTGATGTAACATACTATTATCTAATTGGGTTAAAATGCATAAAATCATCCTATAGTTTGAAAAGAGAAGAAAAAAGGAGAAAGTGGCTTAATTACGGCTCTAGAAGGGAAAGTCTGTTCTAAAATCTGACAAAAAACCAAAATGTAGAGAAGTTGGAGGATGCAGAAGCCAACAAGTTTGCAAAACGAAGGTACCTTTCCCAGCAGACTATCATCTGAGCAGCTTTGGATTGATAACTTAGAAAATAAGTAATGTTACGACCTGACAACTTAATAGAATGAAAGATCAAAAGAGAGGGACAGGAAGAGAGAGAGAGAGGAAGGTATAAAGGGAAGGCAGAAGGAAAGAGATTAACATGATGTCCAGTGGGGAAAAGTAACTGGTTAAGAGAAACTTTCACTTTTAATTTTGTCCCTTCTGTAGAGTTGAAATTTTTAAAAAATCAAGTACAGTTATTATTTTTATTTTTAAATGCAAATTAACAGAGTGCCAATTAATTGAGTGCCAGCTAGTTAAAATTTCATTGTGTACAGTTCTCCCTGGCACAATAACACAAAGATACAAGATGTTTTTTTCTTACCAGTCTTAAAACCATTTTTCTGAAGGAGTTGACTGAAAAATTGAAATCCAAAAGATACTTTAAAATATGAATTCCACAGTAATATTTTAATCCTTTAAATTTTTTTTGTATTTGTAGATAGATAACATACCTTTATTTTTTTATTTTTATGTGGTGCTGAGGATCGAACCCAGTGCCTCCCACATGCTAGACAACTGCTCTGCCACTGAGCTACAGCCCCAGCCCTAATCCTTTATTCTTCACATTTCAAAAGGTGCTTTATATATGCCTGTCATTATTATATCCAAAAGTAATTACTTAGATATTGGAAAAAACTAAGGATGCCAACATGACAAAAATCTTGCATGTTCAATATAAAACATTGTTTTAGAAAGTATGCATTATAAAAAAAAAAATACCCTTCTTGTGTTTCTTTTGTTTTGCTTTAAATTCATGACTTCTACTCAGAACTTCTATACAACTACACTGATCACCAGAAGACAGAATGGATCTTTTAATCAGTTTTGCAGTTTGACATTTGCACATACAGAACTGTGTGTGTGTGTGTGTGTGTGTGTGTGTGTGTGTGTGTGTGTGTGTGTTTGGTGCTACTGTATTGTTGTGCATGAATACGTGTATGTGTGGTATGTTTATATTCACATGTCTGTAAATACATGTGCACATCTTGGCCACCTTGGATGGAATGATTGTTCTATGCCTCCACTATATATGGAGGAACCAATCTTTAAGGCAAGTATTTACCAACATATACTTATTTACTGCTATGATCAATGAAGTTATTACAAGAACTGACCAAGATGATTTCCTATGTGCTTGGGAGTGCCTGTCGATTGATAAGAGGTACTTCCTTTAGATCTTGGAAAAAAGTTCTGGATTTGAAAATAGATTTTCCAAGGCCCAGAAAATACAAATAACCTTGTTGAGGTGGGGTGTGGTTGGGTGGTACCTGGGTTTGAATGTAGGCATGTTCTACCACTAAGCTATACCCTTAGCCCTGTTTGAGATCCAACATGTTAGAAACAGCAATGAGTTCCACATTACATCTATGTTACAGACACTATGACAGATATTCTACTTTGAAATTCAAGATGCCTTGTGTAGGACTTGAAATCAAATTGCTATTACACTGATGGTAAAACAGTTCAGGCTGAACAATACCGCTTAAATCTTTTGAATCCCAGTGCATTTTATCTCTTGCCTACAATGCAAATATATAGATTGTCATCTTCTGTGTTATTAGAGGCCCTTGGCCCCTACTGAGTATTATTTCCTTAAAAAAAAAAAAAAAAAAAGACTAATTGAAAGAAAAAATTTAAACCAATTTTAAAAATTCTAAAACTGATTCTGAATTTAGTCAAAGGACAATATGTGAAAAGACAATAGAAAGGAAAGATACTTTTCTTCATCGCTGAGAAAAAATACTTTATGTGTGTACCCTGTGTGGATCATTGTGCTCTGCATTTTGGCAGATACAAAATAGTATATGGCACCATCACGATGGAAAGGGAACCTTAAAAACAAGTTGATGAGATGGCAAATATACAGAAAAAATGATTACAACATGGCAATTATGTGTGCCAAATAAATAGTATAGACTACAGAAGCTGGGGTGTGTTCTGTGTGTGTGAAAACTATTATTACTTATTAAGATGCCAACTGTATACCAAGCTTATGTATATAATGCAAATTCTCAACTATATAGAATTAATATTATCATCACACTTTAGTGTTAGAATAAATTAGGTTACTAAATTGGGGTTAACTAAATTGTCAAAGATCATGCAGTTAGTCTCCTGTGTATTCCAACTAAAGATGTTAAACTCCAAAGCCAACTTTTTCTCTTAAAACTTATTCTGTGCAGAGTAAGCAAGTAACCTTTTCAAGCAATGAGACATAAAATTGGAACTTGAAGGACTGGTAGAAACTGAATTCAAAGAAAAGAAGAAAGGAGGATGGAGAGGTATTTTAAGTAGGGGAAAGTATAAATAAATAAATACACAAGGTATATCTGGAAATGTATTAAGTTGAAGGTTTGTGCAGGGGGAGTGTAAGTTAAGGGCAAAAAGTCTTGTTGGAACCCAGTTCTTCAGATGGAGAGATTCAATTTTGCCATTAAACTGGCAATAAAGAACCAGTATAAACTTTTAAGCAGAGGGGAAGTTCCAAGCTGAGTCAATAATATAAGATTTTTGGAGAAGTAGGCAGAATGTGGGTGGAGTGGGGGAAAGACTAGAGGAGAGGTATGAAGAGGTTTGGGGGCTACTGTTATGACTAGTAAATGTCTGAAAGACTAAGACTGTCAAAGAAGCACTATCACACTTCAAATTTATCAAGTGCACATTCCGTATCTATTAAAATCTGGTTCCATTTTCATTTATCTTTCTATTTCTACTGAAAGAAAAATAAGTTCAAAATGGCGCCCCAGTTCTAACCAGTACACTTCAGATCCCTGGTGGTAATGGGTCAAGTCCCCAGAGGGCTCCACTTTTAGAATAGGCTGTTTGCACAGGCGAACAGGGCTCATACATTTTGTTCATGCCCCTGAAACAATTGATGTTCTCCAGTATATGGTGTATGTTTTTTATAATTACACCAGAAGAAAGCATTCTTTATGGAAATAAATGTGCTTTTTAAAAACACATTTCTGAAAAGCAGCAGGCAAGGCATTAATAACAAAGTGAAATGATAAACCGAATGGAAGTCTGAGAAAAATTCTATATTTGTATTATACAGGCATTGTTTTCATTCCTGGCACCTTATTTTTCATGTACATAAAGAGAACGCAAGCTACAGCAGGGTGAGACAAAGATCAATGCTGAATGTATTACTTGGCACTGGTCAGATGCAGTTTAATAAGAAAAAAATTGATCCATTAAGCTAAACCTAATTTTTGGCCGAAAAATGGTTGAAATCTCTTCTTTATATTGCTAGCTTCATAAAGACCTATAATATTTGGAAGAAACAACTCAAGGCTGAGTTTAATAAGATTAAATGTATTGCAAATATACTTAACAAGAATCTATCAAGTTGTTAATGATTGCTATTAATATCAAACAATTTTTGTATAGAATTTTTTATTAAAGCAATTGTAAAATACAGCCATAAGAAATGCAATATAAAAAGGTTTTCAGGTAATTTGTAACAGCTACAATTGCAATTGTAGAACTCAAATCATAACCTACAAGATACAGTCATTTATTTTATCAATCTGGTTTCTAACACAAGTACAATTCAATTTGTAAGTATTTAGGGCCTGGTCTGTGATCTGTGTAGTAAAATCCTGAAGGGCCACAACTACATCATGTGGTGGTGCTGGTTCATGTCAGGAAATTAGGAAGTGGAAGATTTGGTAGGACAAGATTTAGAATTATTTCTAAACCTGCAATATTAATTTCAAAGAAATTATTTTAATTCCCCCTTCATTCTCAGATCATTAATAAGGCAGAAAGTTTCAGTCTCAAATTTCCTGAAGTCATGGGTCTTTTAAGACAGAAGGGAATTCAGCCACTGTCTGGTTCAATCTGTCCATTTGCAGGTACAGAAACTATGGCTGCAGACTGATGTTGTAAAATAATCTGCCAAGTGTGCATACACTTGGAAGAAGACTGGATTTTTTATTCACTAGATTTTTTAAAAGCAATTAAAGAAAACGAAAGCTATAGGAAAAGTGAAATAGAAACTTGTAACCATACATGTATCAACCTGAAAATCAGAGATAATAAATCCCTTTTTGCCTGAACAGTAAAGATGCTGGCTTGAATACTTCTAATTCTTCATTCCTTTTATTTATGTTGATGTTTACTATCTATTATATTGTAATAAATCCAGAAATACACACACACTCCCATGCATACTTACACACTTTGCTCAGAACTTAAATTATCAATATTTAAATTGAACCCATGAAAACTAGAATATTTTAAATGTCATAATTTTTATGAACAATTATACTAATACGATATTTTCTCAATGACTGTATTTCCCAAAGTTGAGAAAGTAAAACCATATCCTTGTATCTACTTAAAAAAAAATTCCTACAGCCTGGGCACTGGGTGATGAGCTATGCCCTTTTTACCTCCGGGGTACCAATTTAAATCTCCTCTCCATCAGGAAGGAAAAAATATTGTTTCCATTTTAATGGCTGTCCAGTGTCCTATGCAAAATGGATAGGAGGTCTCAGTTCAGTTCTTAGTAGATAGATGCTTATATTATAGAATTGTCACCCAGGAGAAAGGACATGAGTGAAAGATTATGGGAAGGGGGTGGCATATTCTCGCCCTACATACAGTGCCTCCCCTGTGTGGGAAAGACATTTAGGGTACTTAAGCATGCTTTTTAGTTCACAGGAAGCTAGTTAAGTATGCCTTATAATTACTGTATTTATTACAATTTGTAAACTCTGAACATTTGCATGTGTCTACGTTTTTACATGCAGGACATCACTTTGCAGGAGCAATAGTGGGTAGCCAAATACTGTGATCATCAGGTCACAGGCAGCTTCAAATACTTTTTAAAAAATTACAACTCCTGAATATTTTAACTGCAGAGAAGGATGTAAGAACTCTATTGATGACTAATTTGTATTTTAGGCATATAAATCACTTCTTGGTTGTCATGCTAATACTGATTTAGAAAAATATACACTTCAGTTTATATTGATCTGTTTTTCTAATTCTTCATCAGAAGGGTCTAATATGGTTGCTTTTGCAATTTACTTTCCAAGTTATCCTTTTAGGAGATGAAGTAACCAAAAGATATTGAAAATCCAAAGTAAATTACATCGTGCCAGTTAGACTTCCCTGCAGGAATGGATACACCCCTGTAATCCGCTCAGCTCTCAACTAATAGGCAGGGGATCTGGCTCTGTCTTAATCTTTGCTAAACTATGACTCTTTTTAACACATACATTTGTCTTCAGGACATCTATCAAATATTTAGTATATCTTCTAACAAAATTAAATTTTTCTATTAAATTATAATCTACATTATAAATCAGAGCTTTAAAATGTACATAAAATCCAATATTATGTCACAATCAAAATGCACACAAAAGGGATATTTTGGAAATTGTTATGACTCATTTTTCTAAAGCTCTAAACACATAATTTAAAAAATTTAAAAACATCCCTGGTTTCTATAAACAGATTTGCTTATAGAATTTGAGTTTATACATAATTTGTCAATGGGGAAGGGGTATAAACACCCACCAACAAGAACAAAAAGAACCCTAATCCTCTAAATGAAACTAGAACTTGAATATTGCCAACTCAGAGTACACAATTGTACCATGTTTTAAAAAAGTAAAACTGAATCCTATCTATGCACAGACATATATGTATGCATACACGTGTGTTTGTTGTATGTACACATAACATGCATGAAGACAGATAGGTAAGACATACATATATTTAATGTTTTAATACTGCACAAAGAAAACTACAGAAGGAGATAGCAGATGATAAAGATTATAAAAATTTATCAAATTAAATGTGATAGTAATCTCTAGGGTTAAAATAATGACACAATACGCAAAGCTTATTGGGACACCAATCCCTCACTGCCATCTAGAGAGAAAAAAAAATGGCAAGCAAATCTATAAGCAGTGGACAGTGTATCCAAAAGTAATTGATGCTTTAGAATTCATCCAACTGTACAAAAGAAATTCATGTAAGAAAGTTCAACACTAACAAAAATACAATCCTATCAGAAAGGATCTGAAAGAATCAAGGATGCTAAAAGAGCTTGAAAAAGGAAGTAAGTTTTGGAAATTGCTGTGAAGTTATAAGATACCAGTACTGAATAACAGTTCAGGCTAGTATATGGTTCAACAAGAAAACAGAATGTAAAAGAGAAAAACAAAAGTAAAAATTGCTAGCCATCTTATATAAGATAATCTTCTTTTCCATTAATGTAAAGATATATAGACATTAAAAATGTTTCCCTGATTTAAATTGAGGGTCACTTTAGTTGGAATCTTGATTCTATTTCTTGTGAATGTTTTGTGAGAGTTTCTGTCTCAGTATGCTTCTGTTTCATGTCTCTGTATGCTTCAAAAACCTGTAACAAACTTACAGAACAAATCTATAACCATGTATCATCTGCCATATGTTTACTATTGTTAGTAAACTATTATTTGAAGTTATTTTATTAATTCACACAATAATAAGGCCTGAAGCTAGAAATAGAATCCAGGATTTGATTTTTAGTTTACCTTAAAAGTTAATTTTAAAAGCTGCTTTGTATGAAGTTTCCTAATAATACACAGTCAATTTTTAAGTGATCAGGGTAATGAAAAGATGGAGATCAGAGATCACAAAAGCATGATTAAAACAAAGCTAATAAAAATATGTTTTTAACAGTCAATATAAATTTACTTCATTAAAATTTTATCTCTTTGGCCATTTTAAGTATGATGCATTTACACAATAAATACACATATTTCTCTTAAAAGACTATGCTAATTTACATGTCCACGTATAAATTTTACATATTTTTACTTTATAGAAATAAACATATACATGCATATGAACATTGAAATATGAAAACAAAAATACATTATAATTGTGAAAATTATGTGTGGGCATAATTCAGATTCTCTAGATCCATTTCAATATCTGAAAATGATACATGCTAAAATACAATGATTGCTTCTGAGGGGAGTCATTTCACTTGTATCATTTCAATTTTTTTCATGGAGAATTTACTCCATGAAAAAAAAAAAAGATATTTCTAATTTTGAAGAAAAAAAAATATGTCCAATATCCAGAAGTCTATTTTGGTCTTGTTTTTGGTAGCTAGTGCCTCCTGTTCATCATGACTCTTACTTCCTCCCCTCAACATACTTTCATTTCAAGGTCACTGACACTGGCTTCAACACATCAACTTATTCTTATGCACCTGCTGAATGTGAATTTCACATTTGGAGCAGGCTGACCAACCACAATGTTGGACAAGTCACCTTCCACCTGAGGCCATCACTTTGCCTTGCACTCCCAGCTTCATACAGGCCCTTTATGGTCCCTGGAAGCCCTCAATGCTTTATCAAGATCACCCGGGGAAGGGGACCTTTTCATGGCTTTAGAGTTTTGTCTCTGTTTTAGCTTACTTGAAGAATGGAGTCAATTCAAAGGAAATTCATTTCCATTTTTCTTTTTCAAATTAAAAAGACTTTCTTCCACTATTTTAAATCAGAACACCAATTATTTAATGCTTTCCTCCCTTTTCTAATTTTTTGAAGGTTTCAAAACTTTTCTTTGAACGTTAAGCATTACCTTTTTAGATCAGGTTAACATTTTAAGTATGTAGCCATTCTTCTGGTAGGTAGGTGGTGTAGACTTTGGCATGAAGCACCATATAGCACTTATTAGTTAATACATATTCTAAACAGATGTCTTCTAATAGCTACAGTGTTTGTTTTGAGTAGATTTATAATGACTTTATTTCATTTTTAACTCTAGTGAATTCACAGCTCAATTGAATTACAAGGAATTCTATTTATTTTTTAATTATTTATTTTTTAAATTTTTTTTTACACATTGCATTTTGACCACTGCTTCAGTGATATTACTAGCCAGAGAATTGAATAGATAATACAGTAGTGAAAAGGGAGACATTTAATGTGATGTTCACAATCTATCAATTTATAGAGTCATTATGCCACCCTTCAGTCCTTTTTGGTTCTTCCCCACTGGGAAAATAAGAAAGAAAATTTAAAAAAACAAGCAGAGGGGGAGACATTTTATTCTTTGATTTGGGTATATGTTTACTTCATCTCAGACATTGCTAATTATGCCACTGAAGATATTTGCAGAAGATTTAATATAAGTCTTTCCCTCAATCATCAAAAATCAGATTTAATAAATTTCAGTATCAGCAGTGATTTCTCTTATGTCTGTAAGTGTTAATAGGGTATTTAAGATTATTTACCTGTATTAACTCAGTACAAATGGGGGGGGGTCTAATTAAAGCTGTCAAATGTTATTGCAATTAACCCCTAAAATTAACTATAATCAAAATGAGTAAGAATAAATGTATATTAACCATATATGTTTAATCAGCAATACCATTTAATGTGTTTATTTTAATATATGGTATATGTGAATGTGCATTTCAATTATTAAAACACAGCTATCCTAGGCTGACAGAACTGTACACACACATATTTTTACACATATATACATATACCTGTATGACTACCGACTATGCACCTATAAAATTGTCCTTACAATATTTATGATTGTACTTTGCATAGTCATATATCATGAGGCCAATATTTTTAAAAACTTAGAAATAAAAATGTTTGAGCTGTATTTTTGAGTGAAATAAAGGGTGCAGAAAGAAAGAAAAGGAATCTGCTAATCATTCAGAATGCTTCAGGAATCCACAGAAGGAAAAATCACATGGAATAAAACAAGGAAAGAGATCAAATGGGGAAAGTGAAGGGTGGGGGAGGAAACTGGGTTATAAATTCTTCCAGGGAATTATCTTTATTTTCTAGTTCTTCTGTGTCTATGCTTACACTCCTATCAGTGCTTATATTGATGTTTAACATATAGTGGGCTCTCAGTGAAACTGGCTCACCAGGAAGATCAAGTAGGAATCATCTGGCTAAGGAAGACAGGGATAAATGCAGGGCAAGAGGCAAAGTTGACGTTCATTCTCCATATTGCCTAATGAATATTTTCACTTCCTACATCATTGAGGCAATGTCATTGGTTTCCATTTTTTAATATCCCCAAGTTGTATCTCAATCATGAAATATTAAGACAGGTGTATTTTTACTTACCAGGCAGGTGAGTAAGTTTCCAAATGGAAACTGTTTCTCAGTAGCTCCTCCAAAGACAAAACAAACTGAAGCCAAACAAAATGGATAGTACAAAAATGTTACGTCTGGTAACACCAGACTTAAAAACAAATGCTCATTTACTGATAATGAGCTTTAGAGATTCCCATAATCTACAGGCTAGAACAGGAAAAGTTAAATTCTCCAAATACTAACAAGGACTATCCACCCTTCCTTCTTTTCTCTACCTGCAATCAGAACTACAGAATTCTTATTTTCCAGTCTTAGAAAGAAGGGATACTAATTTTTTTTTTTAAAAATAGGACAAACATGTTCAAAGGTGGGTGCTCAAGTATACAGCCAACAGAGAAATTATTTGCCTTAATATTTTGTTTCAAAGATGCTTAAAAATATGCATCCATACATTCCCTCTAAGATCACGCTTGTTGTTCTTACAGGAAGGTATGAAAGCAAAATCTGTCAAACTAGTGTGGAAATCAAAACCCTAAGAGAAAGTATCTTTCAGGAAAATAGCACCAATAAAAATAATCACCTCAAAGAGTATGCAAAACATTCCATACTTATAGAAGCATTAAAATTAAGAAATTAAAAGAAGTAAACTTGTGATCATTTTCATTACTATGAAGAACGTAATATTTCAGAGGTGACACATTCCCAGCAGGCACCATAACAATGTTTGTAAAAGCTTGGAAAAAGAATTGTTTAAAAAAATTCATGACAAAAGAACGTAGTCATATATCAGTAAGAGGCAAGATCACTTGAGAGATGGTAGAGACCAGTACAATGTGAAGGTGGGTTTGAATCTCACCTGTGCCATTTGCTAATTAAGTAACTGTGGCCAGGTTACACAACTTCCCTGAAACACAATTCAATAAAATGGGATTCTTATTACAAAAAAAATACAGTTACCTAGAGTCACTATCTCAGGTCTGTTCAGGGGAGAAAGTCCTTGGGATTTAAGTTATTTCTTATCCCAATTCCATAAATATTCTTAAAGTAGAAATATATGCAGGGAATTTCAAAGAACAAACGTCAAGTGCTTTTCATGCATAAGATGAGACCATATCTATGTGTGTATGAATATGTTAAATATACATTAAAAATGTCTCTGAGTCTACATAAGAATTGGTTGGTAGTATTTCTCTCTGCAAAGTGAGACTAGGAATTTTAAGGGGGAAGGACACAGGGAAGGAAATTTTAACTTTCATTTCATTCCCTCCCGTAAAGTTTAAGCCTTTAACAATGTACATATTTGATTCAAAAGATAATTTAGAAGACAAGTTATTTCAAACATCAGCATGAGGTAATATAACTTTTTTTTAAACTATAGGAAAGGAGTGAATGCATGCTCCTTTCTCTCAAAGACTAAATAATATATGAAATTAAGTATAAAAATGGCCAAAAATAATTCAGTTTTAATAGCAGATTAAAATGGCAATAAATGATTTTTAACATGTATGCCTTATAGGTATACAATGCCCCTGAGCAACTAACATTTGTTATCAAAAATAGTACAAAATGTTCTCATCATTTTATCCCTAAGATACAATCAATCATTCTATCGCCACTACTATTTCCATAATGATGAAGACTACGAACACCTTAGAAAATTAGAAACGCTTTTAGGATAGTGTTAGCTTTGCATCAATGTGACCAAAATACCTGATAAGAACAACTGAGAGGAGGAAAGACTTATTTTAGCTCAGGTTTCGGAGATTTAATCCATGGTTGGCCGACTCCATTGCTCTTGGTCCCAAAGTGAGGCAGAACATCATGACAAAAGGGCACGGCAGAGGAAAACTGCTCAGCTCATGGCAGTTGAGAAGCACAGAGAGGGGTGGGGAAGGGGTTTCAAGGAAGATGCATCCTTCCCTGGTAAGCTCCCAGTGATCCACTCATCCAGTCACCCGCTATTTGCCAATAGTTACCACCCAGCTAGTCCATTCAAGCTAAGATGAATAGATTAGGTTACGGCTCTAGCATTTTTACCTTTGAATATTCCTGCATCCACACAGGAGCTTTCTGGGGACGCTTCATATTCAAACCATAACAGAAAGGGAGAACGCATCATTCTTATTCATCTCCCTATCTCCATTGTATACCACAATGCTTGGCACATGACAGTTCTTTAATAATTAGGTACTGAATAAACAAACAAATGAACAAATTATAAAAATGGATGGCCCTCTGAATACCTTCTCCAAACTGTTGATGAACATGTGGATGATGTCTTTTTGTCCTTAGCTCCAACCTGCTTATAGAATCTATCCCAGACCTTTATAGTGAATCTTGTCTGTCGTCCCCTTTTCTTACCTACATCAATTTTTAACTCTCTACTGAATTAGTCCCTTCAGAATACACAAACTAGCTGTTTTTCCTCTCACTTTAAAACAAAAAAAAACTTCTGTTGACCCAGCTGGCTTATACTGGATTTCAAGAGCTAGTCATACACATCTCTTCTCAACTCTGCATTCAGAGAAATCAACCATCATAAGGAAATTACACTACTGAAATTAACAAAGAGGACAGATCAGAACTGGTTGTTTCCCCCAGAGAACAGATTATTAAATGTTTACCATCCTATTACTTTCTTAACCTTATAGCCTTTATCAAATATAATCCCATTTCTTTGCCTTTTTTTTTTTTAGCAAAACCAAAACAGTTTTACAGAACCCTTTCTGATTTTTCCATTTTGAACCCCTTAAAGTTGAGCTTTTGCCCCCACAATTCCACTGCAGCTATTCTACTCCAGGTCTCTAATGACTTCACATTGCAATTCCAGGGGTCATTGCTCAGCTCTCAGATTACTTTCACCTATCAGCACCATTTTACCAAGTCAATGTTTTTCCCCCTTCACTGGTAACTTCTTCCTAGTCTCCTTTGCTAATTCCTCCTTTCCTCTGACCTCTTAATGTTGGCGTGCTCCAGGGTCCTACTCACTTCCCATCTGTACTCACTCCCTGGATGATCACCATCAGACTCATGCCTTCAAGTACCATACGCTGGCTCATGACTCCCCCCTATAGCTCCAGCCCATACTTTTCTCTTGAATATCACATTCTTAATTCCAACTAACTACACTTCCACTTGAACATCTGAATGATATCTCAAATTCAACAAGTCCAACACTGAACTGCAAATCGTCCTTCCCAAACCTAGTTTACCAATGATCATACAACTAAGACAATGACATCATCATCTTTCCAGTTGCTCAAGCTAAAAACCTCGTACTCACCTTTAACTTCCTTCTTTTTCTCACCTCCATACCCAACCTAATAGGAAATCCAGTTGATTTTTCCTTCAAACTAGCTCCCAAATATAACATGTCTCTCCCCATTTCATTACTGCTAGTCTGGCTCACAACTATAATCTGGATTGTAAGACTATAAAAGTGTCCAACAAGGCCCAGTACTATTACCAGAATCTTTATTGTACTCTAAAGACAAAATTAAAACATCTGATCATGTCTCTTTTGTTCAAGGCCTGGGATTTTGTCCTTTTGCTCAAATTCAAAATTCAAAATAATGGCTATAGGTCCCTTAGGACCCAGCCTTCTGTTAATTCTCTCAGGGCATCTCCCAGGACTCCTGCTCTCACCTATGCCTTTCCAGCCACACTGAGGCTGCATTTCAAACATGTCCCAAGGAGTCCTGCCTTTGGGCCTTTCCTGCTGCTCACCTTGCCTGACACTATCTTCCACCCTTCCCACCTTCCAGCCTTCCTTCTGTCACTTTCCTCCTTTTAACACACTCCATCTAACCCCGCCTCCTGACCCACCACCTCTTGCCCTATTCTTCTTTGATTTTCCTCACATTTATCACCTCCTAACCCTCTTAGTAACTTATTTGTTATGTTCGCTGCTTGCCTGTCCTCACTAGAACATAAGCTTCTTGAGGGCAAGGAGTATGGTTTGGCTTGCTGATGATCCAAGTGTCTAGGGTAGTCTGATGTTTAATAAATTCTCAACAACTATTTGTTGAGAACAAAAAATTAATAAATGACCAATGAAGATCAATAAATGGCAAAGATCATACTGAATTTATAACACAGAAAACAAATCTGTGATTCTAAAAATTAGAAATTGTAGGATTGTTTCCCCCAATGAAATTTTAGCTTCAACAGTTTTCTGGTTGAAATTTAAATTTTACATAAGAAATGCAGCCGTATTCCCACAACTGTACCTAAACCTCTCTCATATCTGGGACTCAAATCCTGGGCTCTTATAAGAGCTCACAGCTCCTATAGGAGTTGTGCATTTATCAATGGTGACACAAATGGGCCCGTGTAGTATTTTGTACATATGGTGTTAACTTTTATGCTTTAATATATATGTGCAATATGGCTGAATTATACTTGCTCTAGGAACCATCACTTTTATTTTACTGACTTTTGTGTATTTAAAACCTCAGGCATAATACAGTATTGAATTAACAAAGTTTTTTTGGTGGTTTAATTTCCACAGGAGTAAGAAAAAGAAAAGAATAATTGTTTTAACATTCACATTTCTCCATGGCTTGTACAAGGCAAAATTCTCCCAAATTTAGGAAGTACATGTGAACTTGATATTAGAAAATGAAAGTGAAGTCCCCAAACACCTCTACATTGACTTCAAGTAAGTTTCTAATACATTATTGTGTCTAATTTGTTTAAAATACATGACATGAAAAAAAAATGTATGGAACTTATAAAACTATTGATGAAATATACTCCTTCAAACATAAATTTAAAACTTAACTGTAGCCATAAATTGCAGTCATTTCAAACTGAATCTTATTTTTGCTCTTCAATTTAATCTTATAGTTACTAAAACACAGGAACACATCTGAAAAGGTGCTTAATTTTAAATGCCATATGCCCATTTAAGAAACAAAAGAATGAATGCAAACCTAATAAGGCTAAAAAAATTTTGAGCTTAAAAAATATAAAACTCTCCCCCCAAAAAGAATATAAACTAAGGTCATATTAAGAATGTGTCATGATAGCTTAGTATTAACTGAATTAATAATGAGATGGAATAACTTTTTTAAAAATTATATAATCATGGAAATGTTATAAGCTCATAATGTTTATCTAAGGAACACTTTGAAAAAGTCTGTAAATATATCAAGGTGAACTATAATTTACAAAATAGGAAAATCAGTTGAATAAAACATCTGTAAACAATAGTTTGGATTATATTAAAACTTATTTCACGTATGTCCATCAGAAAATTTTATCAAAACCGAAGCACATTATATTCTTGGCCTCAGTTAGTGTGCCTATAGACAAAGGGTATGAGCCCACGCTGTAATAACCAAAGATATGCCTTATAGTTGTAGTAGTGGAATGACCCAGATTTAAAAAAATACTTTCGGTTTCAAAAATTCTCTCTATACTAGTTTATATGTCCCTATGCTGTTTTCCAACATGCAGTTGAAAAGTTGTCTTTGTTGAACTTTGTCTTTGTTTGGGGATGCAGCTCAGTGATACTGTGCTGGTTAGCAGGTGTGAGGCTCTAGGTTCAATATCTAGTACTACCAAAAAAAAAAAAAAAGCCCACAACTCTCTTTGTTCTTCTAAGTTTATAAACATTTCAAAATAGTTGTGATTTTATACCAATCTAGAAAGAAGATTTTAGGGAGAACTTATGTACTAAGCTTAATGCAACATAACTTTTTTTTTTTTTTTTTTTTTTTTTTTTTTTTTAGACCTTTGGCATCATCATTTTGTACATACAAACTAGTAGGAAACAACTCTTATCTTTTTGAGCTAGCTGGCAGGATTTATATTTGACAAAATGTTTACCACTACTTTTTGTGAGTGAAAATAAATTGCATTTTTTTTAAAAAAATTCACAGTTCATTATTTGCTAATTCAGACTGGCCTCTCCACCAGCTCTTCAGATTAGTTTAAATTATATAAATTGTCGGTTTAAAAATTTGGACAGAACTTGATCCAACAAATACCTGAACAGTCTGCTTGAAATCATGTTCACTGATACAGTCAGGCCCAATGACCACAGAATCACCTGCCTTTGCATTAGGTAAAGGACTCCCCCAGGGAGAGGCAGGTTTTCCAAGAGAACTTTTTCCATATAGGTCCACTTTAATATTTACAACTCTCCTTTGAAAATTCCATTAGCAATATACACATAGAACCACCAAAACATCAGGGAAAGATTGGCCCTAAAATGATGACTGCCCTAATTTTTCAGCTTCACTTTTAACCCCAGTGGGCAAGGAAGAAACAGTCTGCTATCAATCAGAACCCAGCACAGGAAGAAAGTGAGCAGATCCTAATGTGACTGGGATAATGGAGACCAATGGGAGCTCAGGAATCAAATGCCCCTTTTCTCTTCTTATGGTTATGGGTACATAGATGCTTGGGTGGCTAACCCCTAACCTGCCACTTTGCTTTCATTTGTCGCCTTATTTCTTTATTTCCACAACTTTTTGTTAACCTCCTATTAACACCCATCAGAAAACCTAGTTCCACTGTGACCAGCCTATGGACTATGGGTTGAAGCGAGTTATGGTAAATAACTGATCCAGTTTCCACAAGGTCTTCGTGGACTGAATGGAAATTCTGCAAAAGGCACTAAATATTCATATTCCATCTTCCTTTCTGTATCTCTCTCCTTCATGTTCTCTTTGTATTTGGTTTTGATGAGAATCTATATCTCTAAGGAAACCTTTTTTTTTTTTTAAACTGCAGCCAGTATCTGAATTATCTTAAGCTAATATAATATGCCAGAGGGTATGAATGGGTTTAGATTTATAATTTTCAGTGAATAGTTTCAAAGTTTCCCAAGATCATCCATATGGTTTTCTAGTTAATATGTGCATATACATACATACATGTGTATATAGTTGTATATTATATGTATATATTTTTTAAATTCATTCTCAATAGGGCATGTAGAATAGTTGAAATATGACAAGGTTTTGATAAAGAAAACAAGGGAGGCAAAAATAAAAAAAATTAAAATCAAACTTAGTAATTCAGATTTATTCAGTAACTATTAATTTGTTCAAAAAGATCACTGAGTACCTACCGTGTACTGAGAAACAGATAAAGAAAAAGTTCCTGCACTTAGTATTATTGCATAATGTCAGTCTCACCATTATAACTGCTGGAAAGTAACTCCGCAGGATGCTCTTTTTAATAGGGTGGGCGAGGGTGCTTGTCTCTGAGGAGGTGACAGAAGGAAAGAACAGGGAATGACAGGGCAGGGAGGTCAAGTGCCTATCTGAATAAAGGCACAGCAAGAAGAGGAGCAGGGTTAGTAGAGGCTGTGAGGGCTGGAGTTCTGGGATTGATGGGTGAGAGATTAAGCAATGAGGTTGGAGAAGGATTCAGGGGTTATGTCATATGGGGCCCTGTGGCTATGAAAAGCCTTTGGATTTCTACGCGTAACAAACTCATTGAATGATGTGCCAATATTCAATTTAGCCTTCTAAAGCCTCACTGCTTTGCTGGGTTGAGAATGTACTAGAAGAGGAAAATAGTAGAAGCAGAAAATAGACATTAAGGAGCTAATGCATTATTGCCTGGAGTTGTCATCCAGCAACTCTGGTCAGTATAGTAGCTGGGGAAAAGGGTCAAATTTGGGATCCCCTTGAAGACAGAGCCAGCAAAATATTGTGGATAATTAGAGACAAATCCAGGATGAGTTGAGTTGGTTATTTTGCCCTGAGCAAATGAATGAGTAGAGATGATAATGGTGACATTTACTAAAATAGAGAACCCTGGGAGAGAAGAGGTTTGCAGAGTGCGGCTAAGTGGAAACCAAGCGTTCTGTGTTAAACATATTAATTTTGAGGTGCCTATCCGATGATAAGCAGCTGGCACTGAGAAGACAGGCAGGTGCTACAGATAGATGCTTGGGATCATCAGCACACAAATGGTATCCAAGCCAGAGAATAAGTGCCACTGCCTCAAGAGTGAGTGCAGATCCCCAGAACCAGACAAGAAAAACCAGCTCCAAACACATCAACATGTTGAAGCAGCAATGAAGGGGAGGAGGATTCAGGATAGAAAATTCAGGAGAGACCAGTGAGGTAGGAGGGTTTCCACAGGTGTGGTGTCCAGGAATACTCGCCAAGAAAGCGTTTTAAGTGCCTCCAATGCTGTTGAGAAGTCAAAGAGGAGTGCGGGAAATTTCAGCAGAGTGACAAGTCTGAAAGCCTTAACTGGAGCTTGGTCAAGAAGGATAAGAGGCAAGCGAGCAGAGAAAACCAGTACCTTAGCAACAGCCTCTTGCCAAATTAGCAAAGCATCGCTTGGAACTGTATTTCATGTTGTTCCTTAGCTCTTTGCTGCTTAATTTTCAGCATGGCCTCCAGTCATTTTAGAATTGAGCTTCTGAGTTCAGTGTTTGGTGTTGCAGTAAAGCTTCATGTGAAGCAGGTTAAGAAATAAAAGACAGAAAGCAGGCAGGCACTTCAACTTAAGATTCTTTTATAAGCTAAACTATATCGTTGTTAGTATTGTATTATACTATTCTATATTAATTAGCTGATAAGTATTATCTGTTAAAACTTACATAGCTGGGTTTTTTTCCTCCAAATATGTAGAAGAGAAGAAGTTAAAGAGCAGAAAATCATCCAAATGATAGGATTTTTTAAAAGCATATACTGGATTTTATGAGTGTTTAGTTAAATAGAAGTAAGTGTTCAGGACATTGGGTCTCGGACTATTTTCAAAGGGTAGGGGAAGGTGATCGACTAAATGTGATTGTTGCAATGATTCTTCTTTCTTTTTCTCCCCCCCCCCCTTTTGATCTGGATAGAACAGAGTGCAAAACAAAATGAACCATTAAACACACTCAGGTGAAAAGTATGCTCTCTTCCCAAAACTAATTTTTTTTACAGCCGTTTTCCTGTGTCTTTATGCACTTAATACCTTCTTCAATGTGCCTACTGACTTTTAACAAAAGCATTATGAGTAAGAATTACAAGACAATACCAAAGGAAAAAAACATTCTAAAATGATGAGCAAAACAGTTTCACTGAAATGTATATTATCAAGATCCAATTCACATAAGCTTCCGCTGGGCCCTTCCCAGTCCCTCTCTAAGGGAAAAAAAAAAAATCTCTTTCACCTGGAAATTTGAAAATATTCTATCTGTAACTCTCATTCATCTTTCCATCCATCTCAGCAATATTCATTGAGAAGTTTGATGAGCTAGCCCTCTTCTAGGTGCTTCAGATGCATCACTAACAGAAGACAAGACCCCTGCCTTATAGACCGCAGAGTCTAACAGGAGGAAACAGATGACAAACAATTACATAATTCACAAAAACAGGTAGCATTGAAAAGGTGATGGAGTCTTTGAAACATGAGATGTAGAACACAGGGAAGAGGTATATGGGGAATAGTTGGTTAGTACAGTGGTTAAGGCAGGGCGTACTAAGAAAGTGATATCCAAGCAGATTTGAAGGAGGTAAGGGAGCCGGTGGTGTGGATCTGGGGGGAAAAGCATTCCAAGCAGCAGGAAAAACAAGAAAGAGGACAGGTGCTTTTAAGGAACAGGAAAGAGAAATCCCAGTTTTTTGAGGAAATGAGGAAGAGGACAACTGGGTCGGAGGGTCTTGGCGTGAAGGCACAAGGAAGCAGACTGGCAGCAAAATGTGGTCATTACAGAGTTTCGAGCTGAGGACTGACAAGATTTGACTTTTAAGTGAGAAGGAACCTCTGGCTACTGTGTTGACAATAGCTGGGGTGCATGAGAAATAAGAGCAGGAGATCAAGTAGCAGGCCCCGGTGGTTCTATAAAGCCAGGGCTGAAGGCAACTCAGACATGAAGCTAGCAGTGGAGCCGGTCAGAAGTGTGAGTCTTCCAACATAACACGTTTCCACTTTTGTCATATTAGGTACACATCCTGTCAACAGGCCTAGATTCTACGTTCCTTGAGGCCAGAATATGTGCTCATTTTCACACTGCCAATGAGGGGTACTCAATTATATTTTTGTAAATTAATACGTGAACAAGTGGTCACTAGACAAAGAATCTGGCTTATCAGAATCTCGAGCACAAACCCTGCATTTCAAGGCATATTTATAAATGGACAATAGCACCACCCAGAGTATCAACTTTGAATAAGAGGGGCAAAAAAAAAAATAATAATAATAAGGGCTACATATAATGCATATGTAAAATAATATACAGAGAAAGATGTCCTTTATATCCTTGAGTTTTATTTAATTTCTAACAAGCTTTTTTTTTTTAATACAAGTAATCTGCATTTCCTCTGCTTTCTCCTTAACGTAAAATAGTAGCCCAGGGAGAGAGAAATTTCTAGAGCATTCAGACAGGTTCACAGTAGGTTTTGTCATGAAAATATTTATCATCATAAGAGCCAGTCGAATGACATTCCATAATGCTAACCCTTACTGCAGTTAACACTGTAGGGAAGAAATCTATCTCTGTCTTCAAATTCCATTATAATAATAAAAAAGGAAACAACAAATGCGTATAAAATAAGTAACTTCTCTGACACATACATGCTTGGCATTACAACAGGCAAGCGATGCAATCATTTGCTATGAAATCACAAATTTCCAAAACTTCAATACAGCAAGAGGGAAATTCCTTCAGAAAAAAGCACCTACAATAATATCCATTCATAGATACAGACTGGAGCTGAAGACGTTTTCTTTTTTGAATAAGTGGTCCAGGTTTTAAAACTGCAACATCCATTTAGGTATAGAGTTTGAGAAAAAGCTGCTACCAGCAAGGTGGAGATAATTTATGTGTACATAGGAAAAAGTCACTAAAGGGGCAGATTTCAATATCTCTTTAAAATATAATGTTTTTGAAGAAATTATTCCAACAGCAATGAGTTTTTGTGATGGAAGTGGCAGATTCAGAGTCTGGATTCTAGGCCCACACAGTTCCTGATTGAATCTGTAATTTGGAGGAAAGATTTCATCTCTAAGATGCTAAGATGCATCTCCTATTTCCATATTCCCTATTTCCACTTTTTTTTTTTTTTTTTTTTTTTTAGTAACCACTGAGAGGATGAAGTTCAAGTGATGACAAATCTAATTGAAAAATACCACCCTGAATTTGAAATTAATGTTCTGAGGCAGTGGTTCTCGCATCTAATCATTCCACAAACATTTATTGAGCACTTAATATTTCCTGCCAAAAGATACTGTCACTACTGTTGAGAAGTAAAATTTTATGAGGAAGAGAGACAAATATGCAGTAAAACAGTTTGACAGTGCTCTGATAGGCTCTGCCCAAGGCGCTATGCTAGACAGTGGCCTAAGGGGTCTCAGGGAGCCAGGGAAGTCCTATTGGAACAGGTGCTGCTTCCACCACATCCTGAGAGGTAAGCAAAGCTGGTCAGAGAAAGCAAAGAAAAAGGAAGCCCTCGGTAAAGGGCAGGTATGATCATGAGCTGATGTTCAGAGGGACTGCCCCCTCAGCAGTGCAGACGATCAATGACAGAGGTGGAATAAAGGTGGGAGAGTCACTTGGACTCCTGCCGGAGCTCAGGTAGGATTTTGAGTCTGAATGCAGAACATGGTAGTGGGGCAGGAAAGAACTAGCAAGCAAGTTCAAAAGATACTTAGGAAACAGACCATAAAAGATGGGATCTTGACTGGTCAGGGAGAGAAAGGGACTTAAGAGCATTTATGGCTGGGTGGATGGAGGGCTGCACTCTAAGGGAAGGGACACACAAAGTGAATAAAATAAGAGCAGAGGGGTTGTCTTAAAAATCAAAATAAAAGGCTTGGCATGAAATGTTTTTGAGATTATGACTTTATTGACAAATATGAACTGACTGTGATCTGAAGGTATTATAACCATTGAGCTTCTCTAAAGTCATGAATGTTACAGAGATCATTAGGGAATACTTACACAGATTCACTTCATTTTCTCTAGTCACTGAATGAAAAGTATTGACAAGATGAAGGCAAGCAGCCAGGATAGATTTTAGATATTTGTTATCTAGTGAATATTCACCAACTTTAGACCTTCCACTATACAACCAGAATTATGGCTTCTTCTTGAAGACTTTTTTTTTTTCCTATTCTGTCTCATAAAAAAATGTTAACATTGTGTTTCAGTGAACATTAGCATATATAAAGGAAAGGGAAAGAGACAATTTTTTAGATATTTGACTTTATCAAAACAAATTAATAGTGGTGACTTATTCATTTGGTAACCTAATATCAAATTAATTCACTCAAAACTTAGTTAAATTTCAATACCCTATGAAACTGCTTTTTTCGAAAACACCATCAAAAGAGAATAAAGTGACCGTCTTTCTGATCAGCTATCATTTTTGGATTAATATTTTTCTGGGCTTTTATTTATGTTTTTTGTTTTTGTTTTGTTTTGTTTTTCCTGCTTCCAACTCCACACTGGGAATATCCACAATGCTGGTGAAATGAATCACTTCTCAAACAGGACAGACATTTTGAGTACTGACTGTATCACTCTGCACGGCTCCTATCAAGTACTTTCTAGAGTTTGAATGAAAGTCACACTTCTGGAATTATACACACTTGGATGCTGTCCTTCAAGATCTTCAATACTAGAGACATGGATGAGAAAATTTTTTATCTTTATTATATATTTCTGGACTCAAATAATGAATCAACCTGTTAGACTACAGAAATATAATCCATAAATAGAAGCCTGCATTCTAAATCTAGCCAAATTCTATCAACCTACTATAAACTAAAAATGCTTTGTATGCCAGCATAAAAATCATTATCTAAATCGGTGTTTTTCAAATGGAAGGTTGTGACCCAGTTATAAATCATGAAATCAATTTTGTGATTGACAACTAGCATTGTATGAAATAGAATAGATATTCAAATATATTACATTTTATAAGGGTATGTATAGTTTTGTGAAAATTTTGTATATATCTAAGTGTGTACTGGGTCTTAATATAAAATATTTCTCAGCAAGAGTTGCATTCAAAGATATGTGAAAGTCATTGTTTTAGATATACCCTACTCCATGGATATTGTTGAAAAGTATCAGGAGTTTGTAGCTCAAATTTAAAGTGAAAATAAATTTTACAAAATGTGAAGATAAGATTTTGTATGAAAGCTCTCAAAAATCAAGCACTTATTTTTAGCTATAAAATATCTTACAAAATAATACTTAACCAAAAGGATCAAAGGTTTCTCCCATACTGTGTTTTGGTACTAAACTATATGGTCCAACATGACTAAATGACAGATACTCCTGACTTGATTTAGTCTTGATTTAGTAATTATGGACCAAAGCCTCATTTGGTTGTAGTAATCCTATATTAAACTTTAGAATAAACTCAGAAGCTGAGACATAAATGTACCTTATGACTACTCAATCCATGAGGACCCTTAAAAGGTAAAGAAAGCAATTATAACCCTCTAGAAAAACACACAGATGCACATATTATCATCACAAGTAACCTCTTCACTTATGCCCCAACAACTTATCAATATATGCAAACTACAGGATATCCTACTGCACTTAAAGAATTAAAAACAATTTTAAATTTTGTGCATCACTGTAATTTTATCAGAAATCTAAAGCCTCATAGTTACATAAAAGGCCTTTTTTTTAACCACCAAGAATAAGTTAAATCCATAGGAATCATGGCAACTTGCTTTGTGATTCTGTAACTCATATTTTTACAAATAAATTTTAAGTTAGCAATTAGCAAGCATCAAGTATCAGCCATGAGTTTTACCTGAACTCAAAATTCTCCTCTTTTGAGAAAGGTATAGTAAGTGTGAAGTTTACATTTCATTTCATTTCTATCACTACATTCCTTAGATTCTTTATGATGTTTTTAAAAATCCATAATATAATTCTATGAGAGTTAACATAATAGACTGTAACAGCTGTTATGGTCTATTGTGTAAATAAGTAATTACAGAATTTACAGACTATCATGTAAATATGTAATTATGGACTTTTTAAAATGTGCATTATTTACTCGATAGTCTATCGTTTACATATGTAATTATGGACTTTAAAACATGTATTATTTACTCAGTCTGTAACAGCTCCTTGGGACAGAGTCGTTCTGGCCTATCGGGTAAACATGTAATTACAGAAATTTTTTAAATATGTATTATTTATCTGATAGTGCTGCTACAGATTATCACATCCATACGTAATCACAGATTTTTTTAAAAATGGGTATCATTACTTCGTATAATGCTTCTGCAAGTCAACTCAGAGACTTTCAGTTCATGAATCAGTTATCCAAAACTATGCAGTAATTCCACTGTACAGAATATCTGCAAAGAATAATGGTTTTCTGCAAGCTCCCTAAGCACATTTTCAAATTTCCCCCAAAAGTTAAAGAACTGACCCCCAAAACAAGTCACTGAGAGAATGTTTTATAAAAAGGTCTCCAGTTTAGATTATATACTTCATTTTTTCAAAGTTTTCTATATTACCATATTATTTATTTTAAAAAGCCAGAACTTAATATATTTGATTTCTTTAAACCAGAATATCTGGAATGCATTTTAGCAGTTGTTGCCTTCAGTATACAATTCAATTATGAACATTTCCCTATACAGTAGTATGCTGGTAAATGTTTAAAGGTTGTCTGGAGAGAACAGGAGTGAAATCACTTACTAATATCTGTGGTGTAAATGCTCCCACCATGGACGGTACAAAGTAAACACAGGAATGTCACTTAACTAAGATTACCCACTTAACTGGTGAACCATAAAAGGAGGAAGGAGCCCATTTCAGCACACCACTGCCTCTTAAGTCATTTTAAATTTCAGTTCCCACCATGGCTAACTAAACCTCTTTTGACATAGATTCTATGGAAGTCAAAAACAAAAGGCCAAATGCTAGGGGCAAATCAAGCATTTAAACTTAAAATTAGGAGACACATTGTAAGACACCACAGTAAGTTCCTCTCTGGTTCAGAAGACGCCAGAATTTCCTGATGGTCTTGGAGTGTTTAAGCAGCACACTGGGGAGGCACCATTTGCCATGTTGGAGAGGAGATCAGTTTTGCAGGAACTTCCTACAGTTGAGGCACACCCATGATCAATGGTTTGGTGAGAATGTTTAGAGGGGTGTTCAGATGGGTATTACATAGAGAGTTTTAATATCTATTCTAATCCTATGATGCTATAGTTTTGTGACTTCATAAATGAGATAGAGATTCAATATATCACATTTCAAGGACCCATCCTTATTCCCATAGTGGTACATGAACAGATTTAATTACACTTTCAAAAAATAAATTTTACTGTGCATGTTTCATATTTAATAATAAGTTGTTATAAACTCAGCTTGGCAATTCAAGAAGCCAGAGCTTTATGGTCAATGCCATAAACATGAAGCTCAGATAACACTATTGAAATTAAGGATGTTAAAGTCACATTTTTTTTTTTTTTTTTTTTTTTTTTTTTGCGGTGCTGGAGATTGAACCCAGGGCCTTGTGCTTGCGAGGCATCTTTTAACAAGAAATGTAAGCACTGTTCTCAAATGAAACTTTTAAAAAATTTGCCTTGTTTGTTCTTTCTGAAATCTATGATTAAGTATTCATAGATAAATCAAAGATGACAGTATATCCAGTGGCTATTAAGTATTTCAAAAACTCCTCATTTCAAATCCGAGAGAGAATGTACTTATCCATATACTGAACATAGTATATTAATCATAGATGCACTGTTCCCATATCTAAGTATGAAACACATCAGAGTGTGTGGTCAATACAATGTAATGCCAGGAATAACAGTCATCAGGTAATTTCTACCCAAAGGCAATGAGATATTGTATACATTTGTCTAAGATGCTCCTAAGGTTTCATTTCATTCCACCACTGAATGTACTCTGTGGAAGCAAGGACCTTCAATATACATTGAATTTTAGTTATATGAAGCCTTTATCAAAAGCTGACACCATGGGTTGCATACCTTCAGGGAGAGATTATGTTCCCCAATGTTTAAATCCCCACATAGAGCAAAACACAAAATATACATTACATTAGGGTATCACATGG
Source organism: Sciurus vulgaris (assembly GCF_902686455.1). Lineage (NCBI taxonomy): Eukaryota > Metazoa > Chordata > Mammalia > Rodentia > Sciuridae > Sciurus > Sciurus vulgaris. The sequence goes on from NC_136475.1 coordinate 48,839,457, forward strand.
CCAACAACTGACTAGACGATGCCAGGAAGAGGGCAGGTGCCGCCTGCCAGAGGCTGCAATTTAATATCCTGCTATAAAAGCAATAGGAGGCTCCTGTTCATCTGAAACCTAGAACCTATAATAAAAACAGTGAACAATTCAAAATTGGCACGTTACTACCACTGGCTGTTTATGTGCCAGGATTTTTTTTTTAACCATGCCAGAACTGCAAACTGTGTACAATCCCCTGAAACAACTGAGCTCTTCTTGTTTGCAAGATGGAATTGTGGGTAGTGAGGGATTTACTATGTAGGGAATTCTGTTTTCTTTGTTTTAAGGAAATGAATGTAATGTATGCCCCAACGGTTATTTTGGGAACTCACTTATTCTGAGTTTATTAAATGGCTTAAGTACATGATTTTAGATAAAGTAAGACATTAACAGTTAACAACCTGAGGCACAGAAAATGAGAAAGGTAAGCCAGAACTTATAAACATTCATTTCATCCAGGTGCACCTCACTTTAAACAATAAATGCATCCCAGGAGTGAAGTGAAAATAAAATACTTATAAATTGAATCATATTTTAAATTAACTAGGGATATGGTTACTAAAAGGAAGCTTTTTTTTGGTAATGTGGATGACCAAATTGCAATTTAAGTTTATGAAATATGGATTTTTTTGACAAATTTTAAAGCAGAGTATATGTATATATATTTATGACTGTATATTCTTACAAGTATATGTACTTATAAATATTCTAATAGTCATACAATTAAGACCAAAATATAGTAAAGGAATTAATGTTGAGCTTGATCCCCATGGATTTTCTGGGTTTAAAGAAACATATGAAACATTTGCTAGAATATGGATATGTTAGAAAATGAAAAACAAAGGTTTCCATGATTGCAGTTAGTTATCTGTGAAGTAGGAGTGCCAAGCAGTAAAACTCCGTGTCCACTTGGCTGCAACAATTAATATGGAGCTATTTTCAAGGTGGGATTATGGGCACTGGAACCTCTAGGGATGGAATGTTTTGCCCATGCGTTAAATCCTCATTTCGTGTGAACTTAATGAAAAGATTGCAATATGTTCTGTCAATGGTTCCTAGAGCATGGAGATGTCTTTCTTTTTCCCCTGAGTACATGTAGTGAGATTTGTGCTGCATTTTATGGATGGAAATGTAAAGAAAGAGTGAGCTTTTTACTTTGTTTAGAAGTCCTGAAGATACAGAGACTTTAAATTATGTAGGGAAATGCCGTGGGTCTAAGGCTGTAGTACTGGCTGGATGCACAATCAGGGTATTTGTAAAACTTTCTGTGTTTGGGGAAAACCTCTAGCACTATAAAAATACCCAGAAGAAAGACTGGAGTTTGTTTTTTTTTTTTTTTTTTCTGCAGCATTTTAAATTAGGCAGTGACTATTTTCAACAGAAGCTTGCTTGTCTGCTCTTTTAAAAGTTTATTTATTATTCTAATTTGAATTCACAAGTAAAGTGTGCTCTAGCCAGAATAAAGACTTGCTTTTACACAGAAATGCTTAGGGGCTATAATACAGTTAAGTGTATGCTTATCTCCTTTTGATAAAAGACAGATTGTTTGAGGATAGCAATTAAGCATGCAATACAGATAAGTAACACACACAGAGACACACACACACAAAGCCCAGGGTGGATAAAGGCAGAAACCAACAGGTCAGGCACACTTAATACCCATTCCAGTAGGTGCCCAGTCAGGTTTCAGGACCCTTAGCATACTCCCACAGCCTAGGTGTATTAATGGGAGGGTTCCCCAGCAGTGAACTGATAATTGACATCTTCCTAAAGCCCAGAGATACCTCTGAAGTTATGTCCTTCCCTTTTCCCTGGCCTGCTCAGTCCATGGCTTAGACAAAACCAAACCAGTTTTTTTCTTTAAATTTGTACAGGAGCACAACATCTTGGGATTCCTCAGACTACAGAATACTCAGGGTCCAGGCAAACAACCCAGAGAAATTCTTCATAATTAGCACCAACTCCCAGTTACCTTAATCGCTGAATTTTGTCCTTACGTGGAAACCGAGTCTCAGAAATTGTTAAGATCCAAGCAGATCTTTAAACAGGACTTGATTCCATGGGCTAGAGTTAGTTTGCTTGTTAATATTTTTTGCACTATAGAATTCTTTGGGTAGAAGGAGATATTAGAGATAGTTTAGTTAAAGTCTTTAAAGTTGAGAATGCTAGGGCTAAGGATGTAATTCAGTGATAGAGTACTTGCCTAGCAAGGGTGAGGGCCTAAGTGCAATTCCCAACACTGGGGTGGAGGGGAGCAGGGAGCTGAGACAGTTAAGGCCCAGAAAGTTGACATGAGCTGGTTAGAGGTCATCATAGGTGAACCCTCACTCCAAGGGAAAGGAAATAGCATTTACGAAGCCATGTGTAAGGTACTATATATAGGTTACCACACTTACTCTTCACGAACTCCCTAAAAGTTATTTTTATATACCCATTCACAGAAAAAGCAAATTAGGTATAAACCAGTTAACTTACTACAAATCATATACTGTTAAGTCAGTTTGCTGAAAATTACATTCAACAAATGGTCAATTTACCAAACGATGAATTTGAAGAATGCCTAATTTGCTAAGTTGACTAAGTACTTCTTTCTTCACACAATCTATAAGTTTCATAGCAATTAATATTATCCACAAATAATTAAATCTTTTGAAGATTATTTTTAATTTTATTTGGTTGATTTTCATTTTGTCTTCATGGCAACAACTTTTAGGAATTTAAATTCACTTTGTATTGATAAATAATATAAATCAAGTTTGAGGTCCCAATTATATGGTTTACTATAAAATTCTTTCTGGCAATCCAACTTCTTTCCTACCATTTGTAATGGTATTGGCTTTCATCTTGAATCCTCCTACAAACTAGTAACGAGTCAACATAACCAAAGACAGAAGCCACAAACTTTCTACATTTTATAAAAATTCTAGCAAATCGAGTTGCATTGGATGGTTCAACACCCCTTAGCAACTATTGAATATTTAGTTTAACTTTGTCCTAGTTTTGTTTTTATTTTGCCATAGCCACTTTAGCCTAGCACTTCTGCAGCATACCTGTCAGTTCACATCAGCTAAATGTCATTTCATGTGTCGTTTTTCAGATCTTTCTAAAATGTTTACAATATACTGTAAGAAATCCATTTGATTCATCCAGTTAGCAAATCTATGAATCAAAAATGCACAAAAGGTAGTAGGCCAGGTTAAAAATGAGTTAGATGACAGAAACTCTCCTTATCCTTATGATTTAAGAAGTCCTTGATTTTAAGACAAACAAAACAATACAAACTGAAATATATGACTTATACTTTCTGAAAGTCAGAGAACAAAATTCTGAGGAAACCAGAAATTTCTGAGGAACCAAAATTCTGAAGCACAGTGAATTTTAGCCACAGTCTATCAATTAGCTAAACACTAGGAAGAGCTAAAACCAAACAAAAGTAAAATTTTGTAATAGCCCTAAAGTTCCTATTATTAGTCATCTTACACAATAGGATCTGCTAAAAACTTTAGGAAAACTAATAGAAGGAAAGCTTTGATAAATCAGTGATTTGGTGAATTGGTCACTCCATGAATTATTCAGTATAAGATAGGAAGGGGCTGACCCTTCCCAAAGGGTTTCTTTTCCCCACTCCTATCTTGAATTGAGCAAAGGATCCCAACCAAGGCTGAACTGGTGGTACTAATAGCTGTAACACCAAGAGCTCAGAGTTCAGAGCTGGCAACACCAAGAGAGCTGCACTTTGCTGTTCCATGATTTCTATCAGAATTGAGTAAAAGAACCCTCAGCTGATTGATAACAAATAGGGGAATTAAATTTTGGGCTGGGGTTGTGGCTCAGTAGCAGAGCTTTTGCCTAGCATGTGTGAGGTACTGGGTTCGATTCTCAGCACCACACATAAATAAGTGAAAAAAAAATAAAGGTCCATCAACATATGAAAAATATATTTTTTAAAACTTTTTTGTTACATTGACTTTCTGAGAGGCAATTTTTGAAGGAATAGCAATTCAAGTAATTAGATTTTTGTTTATGCATGAACTGACCATTTTCTGATCAATAGTTGTGAAGCATGGGAATCTGCCGATTCCAAAACTCACAATCTCCTCAATAATCATTCCAGTTAACAACATCACCACTAGATTAAAACAAACAAACAAACAAAAAAAAAAAAAAAAAAAAAAAAAACGGGGAAAGACTTTTGAAGTCCCCCCAAACACATGGACTGTAATTTTTAGGTCACTGGAGAAGGCCTCTTTAAATGTATTAAAATAAGTATATTGAGTAAAATCTCGTAGTTGAGTTCAATGCAAATCCTGTACTGTCTGTCCCAGTAGGAGAGTGAGATATAGTGGTTTTGACTTGCCTAGCCAGAAAGCACTTCTCCTGATACCAAGAACTTTAATTTGAGCAAGACTCAAACATTTATATTCATATCATGTGGATCTGTCTGGCCACAGTTAATTTGAGCATGTCACTTTATTCCCTGTACAGAATATCTAAAGCTTTAAGGCAGATTCAGGGAGCCTTTTCTTCCTGAAACACAAACACTTACACAACGCTCTCATTAACTGGAACTTTCACATCTGCACTGAAGTGAAAATAGAACCTAAATCTCTGTCCTACCTAGTGTATGTCAAATAACACAGATTAGAGAGGGTGTACTTGACAATGGCATTTTATTCAGGCTTTAGAAGGAAAGAATTGGACAAGTCATAAACCTATATGACCATGAAATAAAAATAACTGCAGAGATGTGTAAGAGGCATACTATGATAAAAAAATTAAATACAAAGGCAAAATTGTCCCAATTATTCATTTAACTTTATCCCAATTTGACACAATCATTGAAAAGCTAAAACCACTGGTAACTGGGAATTTCCAGGTTGGAAGAGAAAGGTAATTTTTGGGTCACATCTTCAGGTTTAAAAAGTCTAGACCAGTTCTGCCCACAGAAATATAATGTGAGCCACATATGTAATTTTAAATTTTCTAGTAGAGTCACTGAAAAAGTAAATATTTGAAACTAATTTTAATACATATTTTATTTAACCCTGCAATGTATCCAAAGTATTATTTTGGTAAGTAATCAATCTGAAAATTGAGTTTTGATCCTCTACATTGCAATAAATTAGTAAATTAGATATTTTATCTTTCTTTCATATTATGTCTTTGAAATCTAGTGTACTTGTATAACTCAGTTTGGACTAACCATATTTCAAGAGCTTAACAACCACATGTGGCTAGTAGTTACCACAGGACAACATATCTCTAGATAGACCCAAAGTCTCATTTAAAAAAGGTACTTCGAACAAAATGAAATTGGGTAATTCTACCTGGACCTGGAATTGGGTCTTATTTGTTGATTCTGAATATTAGACTACTATAAAGATACAGGCCAAAAAAAGCACTATTATAGGATTTCCTAATATGGGATAGTAAATCATACTTTGTTTTACATGCAGTTACTGTTTCCAAGTTGTGCTGTCCCTGGTTTTAGGAATATTTTCTTTAAACCTAAAGCCAGGCAGGTAAAAAATTCAATAACTCTCTCCTCTTCCCAGTGCCCCACCTCCAGTCCTCCTTCCACTGGATTATCGAGAGTGGCTCCTTCCTTCTATTTTGATACACAGGTAAGGCTTCCCTACTCTAAGCCTTTGCCTAGGCTGCCTTCCTTCTAGTGTCTTTTGAACCCTTCTGCCTGAATCTCCCCAATTCTACCACTTGGTTGACTCCTGATTACTGTCTGGAGTCAAGTTTGCTTTCTCTTTGCTCTGAAAATGCCAAGACCACCACAAAGCCCAGGACTAGTGCTACTTACTCCATGTCCCCATAGCGAATACGGTGGGCTTCTGTGCCACAATGTTATCATTGTGGTTCCTATCCCACAGTATCACCACATCTGTTTATTGGCCCTCTCTTTTCCCCAACCAGATAGTGAGCTCCTAGAAAGTATCTCATTTACCTTACGGTGCCTCCTACAAAATAGTACTCAACAAAGGCTCATAAAGATCAAATGTTAAACAGTAGATAGAAAGTATAATAAGTTCATGTAGTTAAAGAATAAATAATTATACGTATATATCTAACATTTTATAGTAAAAATGTATTTTAAATGCCACTAATAATTACTCAACACAGCCCAGCCAGTTGTGCTAGATGTTGAGGTTACAGAGAAGACAAACTTTCAGAGACAGTAGGCAAGCAGTGGTGACGACATGCACGTTTTAAAAGAATGCAAATACAGGTCACCCGGGGAAGTTGTTAAAACCAGATTCTGCTTCAGGAGGTTGGGGTACAGCCTGAGATTCTGCATTTTTAATAAGCTCCCAAGTGATGTAGCTGGTCCAAGGACCACACTTGAACTAGGCAAGAACTACAACCTAACAGTCGGGAGACCTGAAATTTAGCCGGAACTCCTATTGTATGGATATGAGTCATTTCTCTTAATACTGCCAGATCTGCTTGTTCAGCTCTTAAATTGCCTGGGAGAGGAGAGCAAATGATTTCTATAATGTCTATAAGCTCTACAATCCACATATTCATATTCTGCCAGCCTACAGGGGACAATAGGGACTACAGCAGTGGTTTTTAGTTTTGGCCACTTCTTAGATTCATCTGGTACTAATTTCAAAATACTGATGCTCAGAACATGGCCCAGACCTATTACCTTGGAATTTATGCAGGTGGGACCCAGGTGTCAGTATCAACTCCCAGGGCTGAGAACTACCAGACAGCACCATCCTCGTAGCCTGTGTTGATTAAAACTCAACTGACTGTGTTAATAAGGTCAGGGATAAACAAGTAATGCTACCCCAGCCAGGTAACTTTATTCTGCTCTGTCATCAATACGGATATGTTGTTGGTCCAAAGAGCCAGATTAAAGTCATTGTGAAGTATTATTTCCAACACCAAAAAAAAACAAAACAAAACAAAAAAAATACACAAAGACCAAGCCCTGGTGTATGCAACTGTACAAAGAAGAAAAGCTAGCTGACACCATAACAGCTCATCATCCAAGCTTCCCAAAGTTCTGCAGACCACCCTCCTGGCTCCTGAGATCACAGTGAAAACAGGGATCTCCACCCTTCCCCCAATGGAGAGGAGAAAAAACAATCTGTTTCAGTCAGCTTTTTCACTGCTTAACTAAAAAACCCACCAGAACAATTGTAGAGGAGGAAAAGTTTATTTGGAGGCTCACAGTTTCACAGGTCTTAGTCCATAGAAGGCCTGCTCCATTCCTCAGGGTTTGAGGTGAGCAGAACATCATGGCGGAAGTGTGTGGCAGAGGAAAGCAGCTCACATGATGATCAAGAAGCAGCGTGAGAGATCTCCACTTGTCAGATACAAATATATATACTTCATAGCCACACCTCCCAATAAACCACTTCCTTCAACCACAGCCCACTTGCCTCCAGTTACCACTCATTTAATCTCATCAGGGATTAATTCACTGATTAATTAAGGTTATATTCCAATGGTTTCTCCTCCAAACCTTCTTACACTGTCTCACATGTGAGCTTTTTGGGAGACACCTCACATCCAAACCATAACAGAAGCCAATAAGGCACAGGATACTTTTCCCTTTCAAGGGACATTATATTCTAGGTTCTTTTAAAATTAGTTTTGGGAATTTGAAAAATTTAAATGAAAAAGCCCAAATATCAATTTTCAAAATGGCAAAGTTCTTTATAATTCTCACCCCATCTCTTTGAACTATGTTAAGAACAGAGGGAAACATTCAAACTTCTCGTCTATACTTTTCAGATAGTTTAGTTTTAAACAAATTGGTTTCTTCAACATGTGTGTGTGTGTGTGTGTGTGTATGTGTGTGTGTGATTTGCTTTTAGAAACAAAAAAAGATATTTATCATTCAACTCAAATAATGAATTGCTCTGTAGCACAGCAGTAGCACAAGCCGCTAAAATGCCGATTTTTCCCCTTTATTAGTTTTCACTTTGGTCAAAAAAGTACCGCACATTCTTTTCGAAGACAGATTATCTATGTTTTACAAATATATCAACAAATAACTGGAGTACCTACCATGAGGAAAACATTGTAGGAATTGAGCAGCAAAAGGACATGAGGTTCTGTTATCTTCAAAGACATGAGAACCTGTCTGAGAAGATTAAACTTACATTCTTTGAAAAGACAGCTAAAATTATGAACAAAAAATAATAAAAGCTAAAATAGTAGTTTTAAAGAGTTCAGAGAAGAGTGATGCCTCGCTTCCAGCTGGGATGGGCTAATGGAAGGCTAAATAAAGACAGGAGAGGTTTCACCTGCACCTTCAAGGATGGCAGGGATTAGATCATTAGCCCAGAAAAAGAAACTCTATGATCAAGAGCTCGAAGAGAGGAAAGCATGAGATGGGCTCAAAAATAGTTACAAGACAAGTAATGAGTAGTGAGAAAAGAGCGCTTGACCTGGGCAAGGTGAAAAGTTCTACAGCATCCAGCTTCAGATCCAAAAGGTTAAGGACTATGAACAAAGCAAAGCTGAGGTAGGCAAATTGCTTAGTGCTCCTGCTCTGCAGGTGCAGGGTGGAGTGGACACACAGGGAAAGCGTAAGCCTAAGAGTTGACCAAGGTCAGGTGTTGTGGAACCAGAATGGAGTACCCAAGGGATAGACGGAGGACTTTTCTTTTTAAAAGTTTTCACTTAATGGGAAATCAATGAAGACTTTTGTTTGCTTGCTTGTCGGTCTGTTTTAAGTGACACTAAAAAGCCATGTTTTTCATGAAGACAAATTTTAAACTAGATATAGCACAAATTGAGAGAGCAGAACAGATTAGCAGACTAGAAGAGAAAGGCAGATCCAAACTGTAGTACCAGAAACTTGGTGGAGAATGAAATCTTGAGTTGGGCTAGCAGACCCACCAGGGCCCCACACAAAAATGCATTCACCTCTTCACATGGAAGCTGCTTGCTGTGCATACCTATACTCTTTACTTGATGTCCTTGGTCTGTCTGGGCCATAGTCTTGGCCCATGTATAAGACAAGCAAGAAATGTCAGAGAGGTACCCTTAGAAGCAGAATATATCTAAAAGGACAAGGATTTGGAGACTGGGTGCCACAGGTTCCTTACCCCTTCATTAGAATAACTTCTACTCCTAACACTATCCCTCAAAACCCCCCAGTGGGATCAAGCTTCCATTTCCCTTTGCCATCTGCTTGCTAATACATCTTGTCTTTACTCCCTATCATATTTCCTCACTTCCTTATCAGCAATTTTGAGTTCACCCCCAAAGAAACTTGTGGCCGTGAGATTCTAGATTCTAGCATTGGCCTCTGCTTCTGGAAATATCTAAACTAGCATAGTGACCAAGAGAACATAATGACCTCTTCCAAAGTGTCCACGTCCTAACCCTCAGAATCTGTGAATGTGTATACTTTAGGCACAAAAGGGACTTTGCAAATGCGATTAAGGTTAAAGACTATGAGATGACTGGGAGACTATTCTGGGTTAAGTATGTGCAATCAAATTAAATGACTCCTTAAAAGCCAGTACCTTCCCCAACTATAGTCAGAGCGCGCTGTGGCTATGGAAGAACGGTCAGAAAGATGAGACATTGCTGGCTCTGAAGAGGGAGGAAAGGGGCCATGAGCCAAGGAATGTGGGTGGTCTCTTTTCATTCTGAAAAAAATGAAGAAATAACCTCTTCCCTAGAGCCCCAGAAAGGAATGCAACCAAAGTGAGACATGTATTAGAGATTTTGACCTTTCTAATATTACATTTGTGTTGTCTTACACCATGAAATTTGCAGTAAAATTTTTATAACAGCAGTATAAAACTCATACACTCTCCTTAAAAACTGTAGACTACTAAAAATTTGAGATAAGTCATAAAATATAAAATAAAAGAGAAGATTGGATTTTTCAGATATTTCTCTGAATGCTTAGTATATTGATTTGTTCTTGATTATGTGGTATTTCAGAGAGCCTCTGCTATATGCATAATATTCTTCAACCAATTATAAGATGGCAAGAAGTTTAATACTTGTAGTTTTTTGTTTTGTTTTAGCCAGGAAGTGACTTTAATTTAATAAATTCTGTTAGATCTTACTTGATGCCCTCAAGAAGAAATAAAGAAATGTGTCTGTATGAAGGAGACTATGGCAATTGATAATATAATGCCAATATCAAACTCTCTTTCCAGTGCTCAACTTCACCTGGGCTATATTTGGAAGCTTTCATGTGGAAAGAAGGATGACTCTGTGACAAAAGTATTGTCTGAGTATATTCCTGAATTTTAAAACTTCATTGAATTTTGACAACACACACAAGGGCTTGATATAGGAACTTTGACATGTTAATTCAGAGCAAGTTAAAGTAACTTTCAGTGCATTGTTGGAAATATATAATCCCAGACACATTTGAACACATGGTTTCGGCTTTCAAACTCTATACTTTTGGAATAGTATATCATGAATGTTTTATTATCGTCTAATTAGGCAGTCTCATTGGGTTATTCCGTTATTATCAGTCCCTGCCTTTTCCTGCCCTATCCATCCACTCTCTACAGCCACATTCGATCTTCAGCTGTCTCCCCAAAACACACACAATAAGGGCATAAAGGAATATTAAAAACTCTACCCCATGATGGAGCAAGGATTGGGTTTGCTGCCTCTATAAAAAGGTTCTAGAGGAAGAACAAGGCCCTTGCACCCACACCTCCACCTAACTTCCTTCTCATGAATTCTACTTACATTTCTGATTCATCTTCTTCCTAAGTCCTGCCTTGTATCCAGGTAGTAACAGAGCCCAAATGCCACCAAGGCTGGGGCCCTGACCTCTCAGCAAAGTTCTGCTAACCTCTGAGTGGAACAAGATTCTGCTTCCACCAGCTGTTCCACTAACTGGCACAAAGCTTGGTAATGTTGCCTCTGGAAACTCAGCCATGATGAGAGCAGGTGCTTCTTTGAACCCTGACTTCCCTTGATGCAGATTCTACCAATCTGGGTTCGCCTTGCTCTATGGCCCTGGTTATTTCTATTACTGCTTCTCCTGAGGTGGGCAGAAGGGGAGAGAAAGGGTTGTTTTGATGCCAAATTTTACTTTTCACAGCCCTCGCTGGTCTCCAAGCACATAACTTACCACAAAGCCACCAATTAACCAAAATTCTTACTTTTAATGAAAACAAATTCTTATTTAAAAAAAAAAATGTATCCACAGATTAACATCTAATAAACCAAATTTTTTGCTTTTACTCTCAATGTATATACTTAATAAAATAAGCTCTTGCCAAAGTTTAAATAACTCACTTTATATTTACATATCACAAGTTTAAAACCTATCATCATTTTTTATGTATTACAGATTCAGTTCAGTCCCAGGACAGAACAATAAACACTGCTGCTCTCTGCTGGGCTGTGGTCAGGTGTTATAGCATATCCTCAAACTTCTCAGAGATGGCACCCCCAGAAAGAAAACACATCCCCTAAATACCAAGATAATTTGTAGAAGGGCTATATGGTTACAAAAGCATTTGGACAGGCTTAAGAAAATGAAATAAGGGAGAAAGCAAGTGCAAAGAACATTGAATTTCAAGTGAGAATGGGCTAAAACACTTCATAACCAAAAATAATCTGTGTACCCTTGAGCTTGGAGACATCTGCCTTGGCAGATCACAATTTTATAGCCATGTGTCCCTGAATGACTAAAGAAGATGATTCAAAAGGATTACCTGTTGGTACAGGCTTTTAATACTGATAAATGTAGCCACTTTTGAAGGCAGGTGCCTTCCACAGATTTTATTTGCCAGGGAGTTTTCAATGTATTTAATGCTGTTTTAATTCCATTTCTTCTAAGATCCTATTTTCTCTAGGACTTGGTCTTACGAACTGAGGATTTGCCAACCATAGTACCTCATCCTGAGCCATTTTTATTTAAAATGATTTATTATAATAGTCTCACTATCTTCTTCCTCTGTGCCCTTCACCCTAACCCCTTAGTCAGAGCTACCAACCCAAAGGTCATTGGTCATCTCTGATTTAAAGGATCATTTCTTTGTGTTTGGATCATTCAGTCTTGGTTCTAGAATTATAAAAATGTCCTCATTCTCCTTACATTTTTCTATAGAATTTTGGATTTAATTGTTTTTGTATTTGTTTTAGTAAATATTTACCAATTAATCAATTTAAACACCTCTTCCAGAAATTACTGTTTCTTCCTGGGCCTAGGTAACAGAAGAATGGACTGAATTTGGAATGAAATTTCATCTGAAGTAATGTATGCAACACAATCACAAGATTGGCTGTACAAATTTTGTAAGCTTCCTTAGCAGTTTTCCCAGCATTATTGACATATTGATTACCAAATGGTGAGATTAAAGAGTAATTACCGATGATTCCCAAACCACCAGGATTACAAATACCTTGGAATGCACTACAAACTTCAGGAAAGCCAAGAAAGATTAAATACTCCATGGATTTAATAATGTAGTCTAGAGATTGATTTCTAACATATGTTGATCACAAATGTGTGCTTCACTGGGGTCTGAGATTCACATTTCCTGGTAGACAAAGTCTAGGCCTTGACTATTCCCAGTTGGCAAGTCATACAAGCCATCAGTGAGGTCTGAATATCATACATTAAATTTGATTATTAGTCAAATGCACACAGAAGGGTAATAGTTTATTAGATTATTAGTCAAATGCACACAGAAGGGGTCACAGTAATAGTTAACAGTGAGAAGGATGTTGGTTTTAAATCCTTAATTATGTGTATATTATATTTTTTTTCATTTTGAGATGGTGTTTTTAAATATTTTGTTTTTTTAAGTTGAAGATGGACACAATACCTTTAATTTATTTATTTATTTTTATGTGGTGCTGAGAATGGAACCCAGTGCCTCACACATGCTAGTCAAGTGCTCCACCATTGAGCTACAACCCCAGTACCTGAGATGGTGTTTTTAATTGGGTATCTTTGTGTATATTAAAGAACACTTTAACCAGATATTCTGCATCACAAATTCACATATAGTTATAATATGGAATTTCCTTTCCTCTATAGATAGGTTTAACTAAACTTTCAGTTAAAAAAAAATTAAGGCCATGATGAATATTGATTAACCTTGGGAATCAAAAAGTAAACATAAAAACAATTTCTTACTGCAAGATCAGGTTTAACAATGTGCTAATAGCCCATAATGAAGATAGCAGCCCTAAGTTAATCAACCCATTAAGTTGGGATCAGAAGTGTCAAATCAAGTGCAGTCTACTAATTTACTGACCCTTAATGGGTCAGCAAGATCTATAACCCAATGGCTGATCTTTCTGCTTCTGTTAAAGTCACTTGGAAAGCCAAATTCACTTCCTCCCATGATTGTGAACTCTGAACTTGTATGGGCGGGGTGTCAGCATAAAATCCACTTATGAGAATGTGCTTGGGGTTACTGAGCAATGGAATCTCAAGCTAACTGGTAAGTTAAGTGTCTGGTAGAAGCTTTATGGAAGCATCAGCTTTGTTTTTCTTATATTCATACAACTGTGACAATCTTCAGTGGGAGCTTCTGTCTCCAACAAGTCCAGGGTTCTCCAGTAGCTACGGCTTATCAAACCCCATCTCCCATCCCCATCCTGTTCTGTGAAGATACATCATAGCTGGGAAACAGCAATAGATCCACAAGAACTAAGTAGCAGGACGGTAAGGTGAAGGGCTGTATGGACAATTAGTAATTGTGAAATGTCTTGCTTTACTAAAGATGTAGTGCATTGGATAGAAAGTTGCTTTGGTGATTAGCTCAAAGTATATCTAATTTTTGCTTATTATTAATCTAACAAACGACCATCGACCATTGATTATCCAATGTTTGTGTTTCAAGAGGAAGAAAGAAAAAAGTAGAAATATACCTTATTCCACATGGGCCTTCCAGAGGTATGATAAAAATTATGAATAAAGAATTCATTCTATTGAATCCTATTTATATAGAAAAGATTTGATTGCTGCGATTAGAACTGTTTTTAATATCAGTATTTTCTTTCTCAGATGAAAAAGCAAATCACTGTACTTCGATTTACAGTGTCCATTAGCAACCTGTCAGGAGTGTGATGTCAGAGACTCAAAAGGATATAAGCAAGAGATACAAATGGGTCTAGTTTTGGTGTCCTGGTCCCCAGTTAATGCTGCCTAAATGTCAACAACTTCGGTCCTACTCTGTTCAACAGTCTTTGGCTGTGATTTTCTCCCAAATAGGACACAGACAGATAAGATATTAACTAAGGTTCTGTAAAGGGGAAGCAAGAAAAAGGGCAAACTACTGAAGCACTAAATACTAAAAGAAAAAAAAAAAAAAAAAAGTTTTATTGGAAGGAAAATTGAGGTTTATTTGAAGGACCTAAGGATTGTTTTTTCTCTTTACAAAGGAAATGTATCAGTTGCATGCCGATGATGCTTGAAGAACCCTGCAAAGGAAAGCAACCATGTTTTCTGGGAACACACAGAGCCCCCTCTGTTGTGGTGACATTGCCCTCTATTCCCCCCTATTTGTTGCCTTTGTTTTCCTCCCGTGTCATTAGTCAACCTCCTAGTACTGCTGTGCCAGCCTTAGCACAAAGACACTAGTCTAAACGCCTGTGTAGGAGCAGGAGTCTCACCCCAGGAGGGAAAAAGTGATCCCTGGGGCCACAAAGATGAGGACAGAATCGGAGTGGGTGGCTCTGCAAGGTCAGCTTTGGGGAGATGACTTCTCGCACAAGTTCTCAACCTTAAGGCCGGTTTGAAAGAAGCAATGAAATGCGCAGAGGGAAGGGAGGAAGAGGAGCAGAGAAGGGGTCGTGAGCACGGAGATCAGGACCTAGAAGGCAGGGGTCAGCGACGGTGGCCGCGGACCCCGAAGACGCAAGGAGGTGGCCCTCCCCGGGGCTGCGCCGCCGCCGCGCTCGCTCTCGCTGGCACGTCTCCGGGGTCAGTGCCCGGCCCCACCTCCCGGGCTGCGGCGCGCTCTGCCCGGGCCGCGAGGCGGCGGCGGCGCGGGGCGAGCGCGGGCCCGACCCCGAGGCGCCGCAGGGGCGGAGGGCAGTGCTGCGCGCCCACCCTCCCGCGGCGGCGGCCGAGGCGCGGGAGACCCGAGCGGAGCCCAGCTGCGCCAGGGGCCCGGGGCGCGGCGGCGGCGGGCGGGGCGGCGGGGGCGGCGCCCGGGCCCGCGGCCGCGTCACTTACCGGCCAGGGCGCGGGGGCAGCTCGCCGAGTCCTCGGGGCCGCGGCGGCTCGGGGCCGGCGTCCGCGCAGCCCGGGCGCTGCCAAATGTAAACAATCCGCCATGATTTCTTTGTTTAGCTAATTGAACCTGCCGCCGTCTCGAGTCCCGGCGCTCCCGCTCTCCCTTCTCTCCCCTTCCCCCTCGCTCCTGCTTTTATTTATTTATTTGTCACCCCCCCCCCCCGACTTCAGTCTTTCCCCGCTTTCTTTAGTCTTAGTAGCTGCTTTTAATGGAAGTCGAGGCAGTTGGGGGGTTGGTGCAGGGAGTGCGGTGGTGGTTTTTAGAAATACAGGTAAAATAATACCCCAAACGCAGGCTGAGGTGCGGTGTCTGCAGGAGGAGGAGGAGGGTGTTTCGCTCTCTCCCTCCTCATTTCCTCTCCGCCACTTATTAGGAGTATCCTCCGTGGAAAGTACCAGAAAAAAAAAAAAAAAATGCGGGGCACTTTTAGTCCCCTTTGCTTCCCGCCGAACTCTCTAGCACCCAAGTTCACTGGCAGGTTGGGACTCCGCAAAAGCTCTAGGTTTCTTTCGATTACTTTGAAAACCTCCGATACGTGTGAGGTCCGACTGCAGAACAGCCCCTGCTGCGGGAGGGGGAAGGATCCTAACACCACCGGCTCCTCGGGAAAGGATGACCTGCTAGTGGCCCTTCCAACCGCTTAAAGGAAACTTTGGGACACACAGACACAAGCACCGACGCAGTGGAAAGTTCCCAAATGTACTGGAAGGCTCGGCCTCACACATGCAAAAATTTTTGGTCCCTGTTGCATAAGTATTGGGGGGAGGCATAGACTAAGCTAAAAACTTCCGTGAAGTCCTGGTGGAAAGGCTCAGCATCCCTCTGTAAGTGTTTCTGTGGGTAGAAATGCCATTCATACCAGTTTTGACTATGGTTAATACTAGCCTTGTTTAGTCCGAGGCTAATTTATGATGAGATTCAGGTTAAACCGTGGCAGAAAAATTCTAGGGTTATGGCCTCATTTATTTAAAAACCTATTTCCCCAGACTCTCTTCTATGTATAACTAGCATGTTGATAACACACAAAATGATTCAATGTTTTAATTCATAAGGAAAATTGAAAATTATCTACATCCTGCAGTAAAACCCTGCCTCTTAAGTTACCTTCAGTATTAATCTCATTAAAAGAAGTTATTGCCTTACCTGTACTTATTCCAGTATGGAGAGCACTGTTGAATAAAGTATGTCACCCTTAGAAGTTTGGATCAACCATATACTGGTCACATAATTTATTGAAATTGTGAGTAAAAGAACCATCTGATCCAGTCAAGAGAACTGAACTAATGAATATTTACACTCCAGGCCAGTCACTATGGTTATCCAAACCATTTGGACAATTAGGTGGCCAGGCTTTCTGATTATGTATAAAGCAAAAGAAATAGTATTGCCATGCAATCAAATCTCTATTTACACATGGTGTTAGTCTGTTCCCTAGGAAAGTTCAACAGAAGTTATAATCATGTTCTTTTCCACACTTGTGATGTTCTCCATATTGTGCCAAATTTTACATTTCTTCAAATTCTAGCTTAAGCTTGACCTTTTGAAACCTACCTTGATATTTATCTTCTCCCAATGGTTGTTCCTTCTCTTGGCATCAGTTAGGAAACTCCTGAGCTTCAGAAGTAGTGACCAAAACACTTGAATAAGCCATTGATATGCCAGCGACGTGGAAGAATTGTTTTTATTGCACACAAATTAAGCTTCACTTTTAAAAGTTAGATTAAAAAATAAGTATGTTTTGCATTAATTGCTTTAATGAGCTGGTCAGCTTGTGTAGAATGGCATGAAATTTTTCTAAAACACTGAAATTTTGCCTGTTCGCATCATTTCTCTGTCCATCCTTGGGTTCATTTCCCTTGCTGTGAACTGAGATTTGTTGTGGAAATTGGAGAGAGAGGAGCAAGTGAAACTGCTTGTGAGCCCATTCCAAATTCATATCTCTCTTCAAGCCGGCAAAATCACATTATAGATTTACATATGTGAATCTTTTCTTTCTTATTAGTGAATTACATTTTCTTAAGTCTTCATACCCAAACAAATGTTAACCACATACCAGATAGACTGAAAATATGTTGAAAAATTGGAAACTTGATACATAGCTAGATTCTCTTTTTAGACTCTTAAGGTAGACTGTTCCACTGATAAGTGTACCTTCTTTTGTTCACCCCTTGTGTAGTCCTTCCCCCATGGATCATGAATGTGGCCCTATGAATTACCAAGACCACTAGGAGTGTGCTACAAGAAGTTTGATAAGTACTTATACACTGGGGTTTGTCCTTTTGGAATGATTCTTTTGGAATTCAGGTGCCTTACGCTAAGGAGGTCTAGACTGTCCTGCTAGAAGGGGAGGCCATATAGAGGAGGACCAGGGCAGCTCAGCCCAGCCAACAGCTGCATGTGGACACATGTGTGATTCCAGCCAGCACTACATGGTGCAGAATAACTGTCTGGTGAACTCATGGCCGCCTGTTAATAAATCATTGCTGTTTCCAATCGCTGAGGTTTGAGGTGGTCTATTATGCAGTGACTACTGATAACAGCTTTCTCTAGTTTCAAGGATTAGAGATATGGTCAGGCTGTGAGGGTCAGAGAAGGACACTGAGAATCTGCCTAGTAGAGATTCATACAAAAAGAATATAATTTATCTCCTGTTAGAGCTCAGTGACGCAGTTACTTCAATGTTTCAATAGTCATTCTATGACCGTCTTTAGCTCACACTTTAGAATTTAAAACCTTTGAAGGCTGTGAAACAAAAGGCCTAAAAACAGGCTCTGGAGTTCAACTACCCTCATTCAAAACCCAGCTGAGCCTCCAAGTGATACAGTACAGTGAATGAACATGAATTCTCGCCAGTCCTGAGGACTTCTAGAAATTAGGCATATTTTAAAACATAAATTTGCCTCAGGAGCCAGGTACATGCCTATAATCCAGGTGGCTTGAGAGGCTGAAGCAGGAGGATCACAAGTTTCAAGTCAACCTCAGAGATTTAGCGAGATCTTAAGCAACTTGGTAAAAGCCTGTCTCTAAATAAAATATAAAAAGGGCTGGGGATGTGGTTCAGTGGTTTAGCACCCTGGGTTCAATCCCTAAATAAACAAACAAATAAATAAAATAAATTAAGTGATAAATTAATTAATTAATTAAAATTACCCCAGGAAAATTTTCAAGTAAGAATGAGAATGAGAAGAAATGAATAATGTGTGGAAATTTTGAGTTCAGACACAAACCTAATAAATGTGTAGTTATGTGATTCCTTACAACTTAAGTCATTGCCCCAGGTATAGTAATCAGTGTGAATTAGACATCTCAGGGCCTGGATCTGGTAAGATTGGATTAGTTTCTTTGTATTTGCAGCTAATATTAACACACACAAGTTATCCAGATTACAAAGGAGGTAGGGCAAGAGAGTAAATGTCTCAGCAAGGTAAAGGACAGAGTTTACTAAACTTGAGAACTTCAGTAATGCTTTGTCTTTAAAAAATGAATTCTCAAAGACTCCAGATAGGCTCAAAGTTTAATATTGGCATGAAACAACACATACACATTTACAATTAAACTTAATCAAATCTATAAAGCCAATACGATCTATATTGACCACATTAATTAAATGTGATATTATTTTCCAGCACTTAACTCTGACTTGAAGAATGTGGTGCTGGTAATTACTGGCGTTCCTGGAGTGCTGCATACCATGTGGTTCCTCAATGAGCCCACCACTTTTGCTATTCAAAGTTCTGTGGCACTTCCCTCTGCACAGGGCTCCCTTACTTCAGTTGGTCAAAAGCATTAAGTTCTGATATGTTTTAGTCCAAGATAATTAAAGCAGTCAGGAAACCTAGGTTCAAATATATTTGACACATACCATAGTGTAACTTAACTAGGACTTTTAGGTGTTCATTTCCTGGAGAGGACAAATTTGAGAGCCACAGGATTGTTGATGGAAATCACAAATAAGAATTTTCTAATGGTAGAATCTCAGCAGTGTGGCCATGTCTATTCTCATTTCTCACTCTTTAGTTTTTCCTTCCCTCAGTCTTAATTCTGTTAAGCTATTTCATCTAAAAATTTAGGCATTTAACAGTGGTGTTTTCATGGTTTCCTTAACTTAAACAATTTACTTCCAAAATATGTCTGTTAGTGATGAATGAAAACTCTCCTATCATGCTCCTACTTGTTCATTAGATTTTTAGGAAACAGATTTCTTTAGTCTCGGAAAAAGTTTTGGTTTAAGATTATTTGCAAATCCTAGGAGAATAAAAACGGGAAACCCTGTGCATTCCTTAGTTTCTGGAATGACTATAAAGTTCTCACAGGCAGCAGAATTATGCAATGATCAAATTCTCCTAACTCAGTTTCATTATCCTTTGTTTATTGGAAAACTGTACCCGCAGCATCCATGGCAAACCCAAAGAGAAGCATAGCGTGATCTTGACAATGCTGCTCCCTGCATTTGGCGCAGGTAGTTGGGAAGCACAAATCTCCCACTTCCAGCCAGGCACTTCTTGGAATAGGCACAGGATCATCTACAGGCGCAGCTGCTGCTGTACTTGAGGAGTCCCAGAACCCAGACACATCTCTTTGAGCAGCCAAATGTGTATCTTCCCAACCACTACTACCTCATTCACTCTTTTTCAGCCTGAAATATTAAAGTAAGCCCAAAGTGTCTTTAAAATTTAAAATTTAATTTTACCCTTTGGAATCTGTGCTTTAGAAAACAGTTACTTTTCCTTTAAATAAACCAATATTTGGAACACATGCATACATACACACTCGCACATGTATATTAAAATATGCTTTTGAAAATGTTCTATGCTATAACATGCAACCTAGTAGAAAAAAATGGAAAAATTCACAGTTCACTCTTTCATGTGCTTTTGAAAAGATCTTCAGAATACAGCTAGTGAGTGGTTGCCTATTGAGTGACACATACTCTTGTTTGCCAAGCAAATCTTGTCCCTTAGTGGTAATCCATGGGAGTAGGAAGAGATGAAAATGATTTCCACCCTTACATCCTTAAATTGTGCTTTCTTTAAAGGATGGTTGTGTAATGCTATTCTATATAGAAGTAATAAATATTATCTTTAGGAGATAGTGATTATAATAATGGTGTTCCCTTACCAAAAACGTAACAAAGGTATTTTAAATTGTATTTTTATCATGATAGGGAGATTTCAAATAATTTAGCTAATTTTACCTAAGAACTACTGAGAATTAACATTGTTATTTAATGTAATCGGTAGTTGAATAGAACATAAATCCAAGAACTAAGCACTAGGGAAGATGTGGAACAGATAATGCTGAGAGATTTGTAATTCTCAAGGATAGAAAAGGGAGAACCCAAAGGAAATTAAGTGCTGGTTTTCTCAAATAAGTAGATTAGATTTTCTTATTTCTTAAAATTACTCCATAAAGCATAAATTTCATGACACATATATTTTTATAACTTTCCCAAATGTACAACATAGATTGTATGTGTTTTCTACATCTAAATTTCTTATATCTATTTCTAGTTCCCATTTTTTTCCTAGACACCAAACTAAACTGTTACTTTATCTTCTTTTCATAGACTACTTGAAAATATAAAATATATTTTAAATGTTTATATATTATAAATGCTGAATCAACTTGCTCACTCTAATAAAGGCACTTAGCATCATAGCTGCATTTGAGAAATATATAAGCACAATAAAACTTCACTTAATATGCTCTAGCATTTCTTCAATAAACAGTGCGAAGTCAAATTCCTATGTAATTTAACAGTTGCTAGTAGCAGCACTCTGTGATACTAGTTGAAAATAGCTACTCTGAAACATGAAGCACAACACAGAGAAATTATTCTATAGGTTTGCTCATTTCCCAGGGTTCTGTCCAGATTGAACCAACTGGTGCAGAAGCATGAACTTGAGAAAGAGCAATATGAGCAAGCTCAGGTGTTGAGCTATTTTAGCTGTTTTTCTCTCCCCCTCCTTCTGTTCTTCCCCTTGGGTCACTTGAAAACACAAATAAAAGTGACTTGAATTTTAAAATGTCAAATAAAGTGGAAAATTACATGAGTAGTCTCCAAAATAGAATACAAAAAAAAATTTTTTTGAAACTTCTACCTGTAGGTACTTTTTATTACTTTCATCTATAAATTATGTTGGCTCTAATACAGGAGTAGACATCAGTGCTATCCATGGTCTGTGTGGCCGATGGTATTTATCCTGTATGGTGCCCGTGAATCCTGATGAAAGAAACGGCCTCACAGACAGACATTGTTTCAGTCAGCATTGTGAGGATTAACTCTGATAGCCTGGATTCAGTCCTCTTTTTTCCTTGATCTCCAGAGGAGGAAAAGAGAATCTGGGAGGCTGGGCCACATTCCCAAAGAGCCATACATCTCTTTAGGCACCAACCATTCAAAAGGAAGGATCTCTGGACCCCTAGGAGTCTTCTGGGGACCGTATTGAGAGGATGGGAAACTGGACCTGTGGGACATTTTTATCTTTCATTTCTGTTCATATGTACCATTCAATCGATTTATTCATTTCTTTCCTTCTTTCCTTCCTCTCTCTCTACACATGTTAGAATGCTTGATTTAGTTAAGCCATGTCTGAAAGAAGACAAAGCCAACTGTGGAAGTCTTATAGTGACCTGACTCACTTAAATTAAGTAAGTTGTCCTGTAAAGCTGTTTTAACATGCTTTTATTATGAGTTCTTACACCACAACACCTGTCACTAAGAAAAGATGTTGATGGATTATGAACTTTGTTTATATTGTAATGACATTAACTACATGTATGTTTATGTTAGAGATTCCAAAGTTGTCAAGTGAACACCCCATCAGTAGAAACAGTCTTTGAGAATATCTCAAAATATATATTTAAATACATTTAAATATATTAATATTATATTTTTATATAATTTATGTATGTTATCACTTATATAATTATATATAACACATATAAATACATATTTATATATTGCATATAGTTATCTTATGACTTATAAATAATGTATAAATATAAATATGTTAACTAGATTTAAATTATATATTTAATACACAATTCATTATTTATGTACATGCCACTCTGCTAATACATTATGCATTAGACAAAACATAAAGTGAATTTTTAAAACATAAGATAAAGAGTAAATAAACAATAATATTAAAATTTTAATTTTATTCTACTCATTAATGATAAATTCATCCCTTTTTCTTTCGCATATTCTCAGAGTAAATATACTCCATCCCTAGTGTTCTAAATATATCAGTCAAGGTCCAAGAGTGCAAACAGAGGGCTAGCTAAGATTTCTTCTTTTGTAAAGGGAATTTAGGACTACAGATTGCATACACAGCAAATGGAGGAGCTGAGAAACGGAGCAGTGGTGATGGAGGAGCTCTGAGATTAGCAGCTGCAGGACACTTAGGACACCTGGACTCCATGGCCCAAAGGAGAAGAGAGGGACTTCAGGCCTGAGTTGCAAGGTAGAAGCTGACCACAGCCCCTGTCAGAGGCTTTGCCACCGACAGGAGAGTCTGGGAGAAATGCTCTGGCACAGCCTGCTTGGTCTTCGGTGTCTGGACAGGGTCACTGATTGGCGAAAAAACCCTCATGCAGAGGTAGCTCTGCTTTAATTCAGAGTGGAGCAAGGAAAAGGGTGAGAATGCAAATAGGCCCAGTACTTGCCAACGGAAACTCCCACATAAATTGTCCCGGTCCTTTCATATTTCTCTATCTTCGTCCATCTAGCAGGAAAGCCTTTCTTATCAAACTCCTATACATCCTTCAAGAACCCAGTCATTTATTCCACAAACTTTAATAAAGTTCCTACCATATACAAGGCCCTGAGTACTATTCACCAGAACTCTCCACTTCCTTTGGAAATAGAACTTGCCCCCCAACTCTGTTCTTTTCCCTCCTACCCTTCTTCCTTCCGTTCCCTCCCTCCCTCCTTTCTTTCCTCCTTGTCTTCTTCTTCCTTTTCCTTTTGTTGGAACTTATATATGTTTTTCTACATCAAGACTTTATTTCTGAGCATGCTAGGCATGTGTTCTGCCACTGAGCTATATCCCCTGCCCCTCCTAAAACTTTTCTGATAAAATTATATATATATAAAAATATATAATTTTATTTATATATAATTCTTATATATAATTTTATATGTAAGTATATATTATGTGTATGGATATATATAAATATATAAAATTTTATATATATATATATATATATATATAGAGAGAGAGAGAGAGAGAGAGAGAGAGTCAGCATGGTCTAGTAATTCTGAGCAAGGATTCAGAACCATCCTGCATGGGTGAGATCCTGTATCAGATCCTGCCTTTTTACTGATTAGCAGCATGAACGTGCCTCTGCTTCTTCATCTGTTTACTGAGGTTAAAAATATGTACCTTATAATTTATTTGATGAATAAATAAGTTAATGTTTATATAGTAATTTTAAAGTACCTGGCAATACTAATTCCTTTACATGTATTTGTTAAACTAAACATATGAATACCAAGTCACTCCTTTTTTGTGTTTCCCCAGTCCTCAGTTCATATTTCCATTATAAAATTCTTTACCTTGGGTTGTAATCTACACATCTGTCATTTCTGATAGAATAGGAACTCTTTCTACCGAGAGTCTATGATTAATCATCTAAGTATTCCCAATGCAAAGAGCATAATAAAAACTCAATAAATGTTTGTTTTATTAATTAATCACTTTGTCTAAACATCCCCTGTGTCACAAGTCATAGAATCAAATGAGGAGTACTCTTAGAAAAGATATTTCTAGGAGTTTTGAGAAAAGAGAGATTAGTCTGTTGGACTTGATATTCATAGGGCAAGTTGCATTGAAACTTTTAAAAAGTAGCTAGGATTTAGACACATAAACCTCATCAGAAGAGCTGTGGGAAATGTGAGCAAAGGTCTAGAAGTAAAAACAAAACAAAACAAAACATGCGAGCATGTATAGAGGCAAGGGGCTGCTGTAGACACAGTTCCAAAAGATAGGTAAAAGCACATTGTGGAAGACATGTAGGAAGATCCATTTCATATGGGAGACCAGGGACTCTGAATCTCAAACATCATCCACATCTCTCACATAAGCTTGCTCAAGATTAAGTATGGACCCTCTCTCAACATTTAAGAAAGTACATTTATCTCTACCTTGTATAAACTTAATTTTTAGTATCAAATATGTAGGTATTCCACATTATTCTATGATCAAGAACTGTTCCTGAAAGTAGAAGAATCAAAAAATAAGTTGAATATGTTCAGATTAAACATCAGAGAGATTATTGAGATAAAAATCTATAAGTTACTTGTTAGTAATAAGTGTCTGGGATAAAATCATACACCCAGGTTTTCAAAATACGGATGTATGAAGACAGAAAATCAAGCTACAGGATAAAATGCATGTCAAATTTCTTAATCCAATTTGCAATAAATGCAAAAGGATTACCTTATACTTCCTTCCCACTGAGAATTCATTCTGAAATCTGGGAATGGAGACACTTCTGTAAGCAACTTTGTTTTTCCTCCTTCACGTGCATGGTACACTGCAAAGCTCCTGGGTGCTGTCATTTGGCTCTGACCTACTTTGAAGCACATTTCATTTTTGGCTGTGAACTGTGAGAATGCACACTTCCTCAGGACAGTAAGAAATGCCCATCTTTGGGATTAAACCAAGTTTCCCACAGAGATGCTCAATAGTGAATTGGTCTCAGATAGTCTAAATCCCTTGGCCTATGTGATAAGGTTGTTCTTATTGTTTGGTTTGGTGGTGAGTAGCTTTAAGGATCTCTAGATGAGTAACAGTCCACCTTTTGGTCTAGATTACCTTTCTCCCCTTTTGCAAAATTCCTGTTCCTCTGCCTCCTTCATGAAACATCTTTTTGTTAGCTAGCAAGTAAAACTTTGTGACCTTTCCTGGCTGTGTTATCAACGTCTCTCTGTGAATTAGTCAGCAGGATGAAAATGTTCTGAGAACAATTCAGCCAGCATCTCTAGTCCCTTCTGAGTACCAATTACCTTGAACTTCACATGTACTATAATTCCTCTGATACTGGGAGAAAATGTTTTTCAGCATTTTATGCTTCCTTATTATGCTTGGGTTCTGTTTGTTTGTTTGACTCTAAGATGAGAAATTTAATAGCATCTTTGCTTTGCAAAAGTATGAACAAATGAAGGTTTTATTCTTGTGGAGGGTTGGCATGTAGAATTTAATTTTATTGTAATTTATCAACCAGACTCAATAGGTTCAATACAGGAATTTTCCTCACACTTTGTCTCAATGTCTACTTTGTTTTCTGAAAGAGAATGTGGCCCAGGACAATCTAGTTGCCAAGGCTCCAATGTAGCTGCCAAAAAGTCTTGTATCTTGGTATTTATTATGCCTTTGTGTAGTCCCCTTTCACCATTAGAAAAATATTGTGGCTTCTGCTTGCTCTCTTAAAAAATCACTCCCGTTGGGGATGCCAGCCATGCCATGGAGATACTTAGCCCTATGGAGAGATCCACACAGTGAAGGCCTAAGGAGTTCTGTCAATAGTCAGCACCAGGTATCTCCTTTAGAGATTTATTGATCTTATACTCTAGGTCTTTACCAATGAATATCAAATGCTTTCTTCATGTATTTTGCCATTACTAATTAGTCATTTTGGAAGTGGATTCCTTAACTCCAATCAAACTCTCAAGTCACTGGAGCCCCATTGGACAAACTCATGAGAGACTTTGAGCATGAACAACCCAGCTAAGCCACTACTAACTTCCTAACCCATAATAACTGTGTGCAATCAATGTTTCCAGCCCACAGAAACACTGTAAGATCATCATTTTAAGCTTCTAAGTTTTAGGCGGGTTTGCTATACAACAACAGATACTGATACCTATAGCTGCAGTTGTTTTAGCCCTTGAGTATCAACATTAAAAAAAAACAATCTCTCCACTATAAGAATGATTTTTCTCCCTAAACCCTTTCTGTATCATATAAGAAAATGACATTCTTCCTAACATGCCTCTGACCATTACAAAGTCATTTAATAATAACTGAAAAGAATTGGTGCCATGTTCCATACTTTTCTTAGTCACTAAGCTCAACTTTAACCTGCGTGACGGGGTAGGGAGTTGATGGATGCAGAAGTAGTTTATCTCAGCCTACTACACAGGAAAAGCAATACATAAAATATATTACTGTAAAACTAAGTCTTTTCTCCTGAGAAGAGCTCCTGTGTCTTATTCCCTATGCCATTAATCCTTGGATATTATATTGTATCTTCACAAATTTCACCATCAATAGTGGATTTTAAGTTAGGAATCTTGGGTTTGAGTTTTAAATATATTGCTTTATGGAGTGACCTTCACAAAGTAATTTCTTAAATTCTTAGTTTTCTCATCTATGAATGGAATGATTAAAGTCTGTTTGTTCAATCCATCACCACTTGTTTACATAGTATATTCCATATGTGGGGCCCTGCACCAGAGTTGAAGACAGCATGACTCCTGCCTTTGTAGACTTTGCAACTTACTTTTAGCAACTTTACTTTACTTTTTGGACCAAATTCAATCTGTGAATGGGTTTATGAAAGGAGACAGTTCAACACACATAATTTTAGAATATGTTATTAACTCTGATGAGGTGCTTATGTTCTTGAGCCTTGCTCAAATGCCCCAAATTAATAACACTGTAATAATGATATGTTGTTCTTTATACTTTCTTGTAATCATCAAATGAGCCTCACAAAACCCATCCGTGTTTGATAGACTTTATTATCTGGACTAACTATACACCCACCCACCTCTAACTCCCCCTTTGATCATATATGATTTCCCCTGTTGTGCAACCTTAAATTTATTTCTCTAGAGCATGTATTCCACCTGCAACTAAATAGTGAGCCAGGTATTTTATTAAAGTATTCCTCCACTTTTAAATTGAACCGTGTTCTCTAACTCATTGCTGTACTTGGTATTTAGAACATAGAAGGAACTCAATATATATTTTGTGTAGATGAATTTGTTTTCTATTTTATGTGTTTACAAGTGAAGAACCTCAGTCAAAGAGTTTAAATACTAAAGTCACATATTGAATTCTGCAAGAACCAGATTTGGGCTGGTAACCATGCAATAGGTTTCAGTGTTTCATGTATTAAACAGGATGTGAGTATAAGCCATTCAAGTCCTAGGCTTCCTACTTCAAATTCTTATTTTGATTTTAGTTATCTCAATAGCAGAGTTAATAGCACACCTAGTCAGAGATGTTGAGAGGAACACAGGAGACAACCAGGTCCATAATCGTTACTCTTTAGGGTTCTTGTTCCAGACTCCTCAGTAAAAGAATTTTGCTAGGGATGAGAGTGGAAAATTGAACCAAAGATTTTAAATTTTCAGATGAAAGTATTATTTTAATATTAGATATTATAAATTAACTGGGCAGATAATTCCTTTGGAAATTAATGGTATTAAACTTAAATTTCTTCGTACAAATAATAGAAAATGTAGAATATGAGACAAGAAGTTTGTCTTAATATCTTATATCTCTTATCATTTTCCCTTTCCCAGTTACAGAATCCTAATGTGTAGATTTGTTTAAATGGAAAATATGTCTGTATAGTAATAAATTTATAGTTTTACTTAACTCCTTTAAAAGCTGGCTCCTTTGTTTAGAAAACTGTATTTACTCACTTGCATTTTGTGTTTTTACTTAAGTGTCAATTTCTCTGTAAAGTCTAACTATATTAAAATACATTTGCCTGTGGCCATGCCATCTTTAAATTTTCCTTAATTTACATGCATTTCATATCTCAATGGGAAACCTAAAAAAATGTCTGACATAAAGTCTATACATAACAATACTTTTGATTGACAGGAAGGTTTATTATGCATTGATATGACATCATATTTATGTATAACAATGACTTTTTGACTGACAACTAAGCAATGATAGAATTCTGGGCACCTTCTACATACCACTTTTTATAAGACAAACTAAAATACCCAGATAATTGGCTGAGTTTTTCAGTTTTCATGCCAATTGCTTAGCACTGGGTATGGGAAGACATGATGAGCTAATGTCTCATTTTTTTACTTTTTTCGGTAGTAAAAGATGATGCTTTGTCCCAGTAGAATATTATATGGTTCCATTTCCTTTTTTTCTTCTTTTAATGATTTTGTGTGTTAAAAGTTGGCAATCTCAGTATTAAATTAACTGATTTTAAAAATAGGCATGCTTACAACTGGTCTGCAGAATAGTTTCAAGATCCTGATGGTGACAGTGGAAAATCTTAATGGGGCTTTGCATTCTGGTCTCATAATAAGGCTTATTCAGGAGGCACGATCCTCATCAACGCATCCCCATGTCAATCAATGAACATGCATTTCTAGCGCACCTACCAGAGTCTGCACTCAACAAATATAAGACAATATCTGGGCACAAGAAGCACTTGGGGAATGCCGCCAGGCAATACATAATTAAGTGTTAAATAATGTAGTAGACTCTAAGAATTCAGAGAAAGACAAAGTCAATGTGGTCTGCACTATAAGAAATTCAAGTTGTCTGACCTTTTATGCTAATTGGCTGGATGACCTCAGGAGAACTGTTTAACAGTTTCATGTTTCAGTTTCCTCATCGGTAATGTGAGCTACAGTCATCTCCCAGCTCTGTTGTTTAACTTTATAAGACAGGTATTGCAGAGAAATCACAATTTGCACTGAGCCTGGAAAGTAGATGTTAAAGCCAACTCTGAGGTCAGAATGAAGCGAATGAAGGAGGATGCTTTCATGTTAGGAAGAAAGCTTTACAAGTCTGAGATTTGCTTTATATAAATGACCCTGTTCTTCACAAAATCAGTTATCACCTAGTAATAGGAACTTGTTCATTCTTCCAAATAAGCATACAATTTTTAAAAAGAGAAGTCATCTCGCTTTCACAAGCAGACTTGAGAACCAGGAGTCTGCATGGTGAAATGATTGGCGCTTCTGTGTGTCTGTAGCCCTGGATTTTATCCCCCAGGTATGGGCACACCACTGCACTAGGCAAGAGCTGTTCATACTGACTGCAGTTATAGATTGCTGTTTTCTAAATGTATAGGTTCCCCAAGTACTATTTTCCTGTGATCCTTACACAAAAGAAGGTGGCCCAATCTCTACCTAAATTGTGGGAATAATGAAATGGAACATTGCTTTGGCTCCACCCTTAAGAACATCTGGAAAGGATCCAAATTCTGCGCTAAGTGGAGAAAGATCAGTCCTTGGCTCAGTTTTAGAGCATATAGCAGTAGACTTTTGACTCTTTTACAAAAGGACAATTCTGCTCTGTTTGCATGTTTCCTCTCCTCATATTATTTTTTAAAACAACTTTGCATATTTAATTTTTCATTAATTTTATTTGTTGAGTTTCATAACATATATCTAACATTATTACAGACTTAATTATGAAACTCCTCTGATTCTTCTTATAGTTGATAGTTATCAACTTAGACCCAGATATTTTGCTTTTCTAATAATTGTACACTGGGTTAAAAAGAGACACAACCAGGATTGGGGTTGTGGTTCAGTGGTAGAGCGCTTGCCTAGCATGTGTGAGGCACTGAATTCAATCCTCATCATCACATAAAAATAAATAAATAAAATAAAGGCATATCAACTTCTAAAAAAAATTTTTTTTTTTTTTTAGAAAAGAGACACGACCAAGCAATTTGTGTTCACTTGGTGTTTGTAATGCACAATTTGTTTTAATTTTGGAAATAAAAGCTACTTTAGAATAATTATGCATTATTCTACTTGAAAACATTGGGCCCCATCTAGCTGTGGCCATTGGCAGGAAAAATTCATTTTCAATAGTAATTAACAAAGAAATTGTTTTTGATCTTTTTCCTCAAGAGAAACAAAGCCCCATATTATGTCTTCAGAAAAGACAAATTAAAAATTTTTCATTTTATTTCAAGGAAAAAGTGATGGATATTTCAGAAGTAATGATGTTCAATGATGTTTCAGAGTAGGGAATAAAATAAAATAAATACCACAAATCTTATACTTCAACAAAATATTTTTTAAGAGCAGTTTTCGGTTTGCAACAAAATTAAGGGGAAGGTAGATTTCCTGACTATTGCCTATCCTCACACATGGATAGCCTCCTCCATTACCAGCATTCCCCATTAGAATGCTATGTTTGCTATAATCAATGAATCTATGTTGACACATAACTATCACTCAGAGTTCACGGTTTATATTAGGGCTCACTCGTGGTGTTGGATAAATTTGTAGTAACATGTCACCAGCATATTATCAAACAGGGTATTCTCACTACCATAAAAATGATCTGTGCTTTGTCTGTTTATTCCTCTCTCCCCTCAATTCTTGGCAACCACTAATCCTTTTACTGTCTCCATAGGTTTACCTTTTCCAGAGTGTCATTGTAGTTGGAATCAGACAGTATGTAGCCTTTTCAGACTGACTTCTTCTCAGTGTTTTACTTCTTTCACTTCATTTCCACTTTTTGCAGTATAATAGGCACTTGTTTTCTCCGAGACTTTTCATGGCTTGAGAGTTCGTTTCTTTTTAGCCATGAAGAATATTCCCTCATCTGGATGCACTCAGTTCAATTATTCATTCATCTATGAAAGAACATCCTGGGTGCTTTCAAGTTTTGACAATTATGCACCCTGCCCCCAACCAGGAGTTATACTAACATAGTTTGTAGATTGTGATTATGATTTTTTTAGGTCTGCATAATAAAAAAAACACTCGATAATAATCCTATATATAAATATGTATGTCCTACAATAACATAGACTGTGAATTCAGTCAGAGTTTGGAAGTTCAATGTTAAGATTAAAAAGTAAACTTGGTGGATGGGGATTGTACCTCAGTGGTAGATAGAGCGCTTGCCTGGCATGTGCAATGCACTGGGTTCGATTCTCAGCACCACATTTAAACAAGTAAAATGAAAGTCCATTGACAACTAAAAAATATTTTAAGAAAAGTTATCTTGGCACTTTAGAAATATATGCTGTCATTGTTTACTGATATAAATTAAACAACTTCAAATAAGATAATAGCATTTTACCAACCTGAGTTTCTACCACAAACACCAAGGGGAGCTCCGGGAAGTGCGGCGTAAGAGCACCTGTGTCACTGCTGTCAGCTGGCCAGTGGCCATGCAGGAGGGCAGTGGGCAGCAGCCAGCAAGCACAGACTTATTCCTGCACCCATGAGACGTTCTCTGAGGACTTCCAGAAATATTTCGCAGGGGAAGCTTGCCAGGTGCTGGGTCCTGCGTGGCCACATTTACTGTTGTTTTGTTTCGAGGGGCAAGAGCATTTCCACGCAGCAAAATCTGGGTCTACATTCTAACATGGCCTAATTTATTTGCATAGTCTGCTGAGCTCTGAGATAGCAGGATAGCAAAAAGAAAGTCCTGAAGGATTCCCATATACAAAGAAGATCACCTTCAATATGGAAAGTCAGAAAAATGCAAGAGAATTCAGTGCAAATGTACACATTTCCAAGAGAGCACGAGAAAGGGAGGAGGAAATCAAACCGCCCACATCCTACATATTTTGGAATTGTGAATGATTTTGCTTCCACCAAAACTGTGAGTTCCCTTCAAAAGTACATTTAGAAACATGATCTTGTACTGATGTCCAACACAAGAAGAAAAAGTGATCTTAAGTGTTTACTTGCATGGCATCAACCCACTGATAAGGCTTACCGATAAGATAATGCTGGGGAAAGTGAAATGAAGCTCACAGAAGTACTGGTCTTGGGAACTCGTATTCACTCTCTTCACTCCCATTTGAACTTCCTTTCCCAACAACCACAGGACAGAGTGGGCAAGCTCCCACACTGCCTTCAGAGTAGGGAAGGTTCCTGGGGGAACAGTGCCACACATCCTGCCAACCTCATATTTAGCACAGTGACTAAATGTGAAAGTCACTACCTATATATGGAACCAATAAAAATCAGTACCTATATATGGAACCAATAAAATAAAATTAAAATGAGAAAGAAAATATTATTTTTCTATTCATGTCATAACCCTAAACTTTCTACTCACTCTAACAATTTCTAGAACATTTTCGTTCTTCACAATTGACCAACCTTTTTTTCTACTATGTAGATACAAAGCACGGTTGTGTACTATTCTTGGACTATATTGCTGCCTACCCCCCAATACACCTTCATTAGGCTTAAATTAAGAATGACCCTATGGGGAAATGCCCTCATTGCACAATCTTCCATTGCTCTATTTCTGTTCTTTATCAATGTAATGATAACTCATTAGTTCTTTGTTTTCTGGACATTCCTGTGAAATAAGGTAGTTATTTCATATGCATAAAAACATGAACACAACCATGTGCACACACGTGAGCACACGCACACACTTGGAAATAAATTATTTTTTCAACAAAGAAAATTAAGATCACATGAAATTTAAATTCACAGATATTTCTATAAAATTTTTAAAATGAATATAAGTCATTTCGAGTTCAAAAACATGGAGAAAATGGCTTTAAGTGATGGGAAAAGTTGATAGCTCCCTTGAGGCTGAAATATTATGGTAATCATTTTCATAATTCAAATGAATACATAATTACTAGACAGCAACAGGGAAGATTTACAATTCACTAAACTGAACCAAAAATCAGTGGCAATCAGTATAGGAAAATATACCCTCTTATATCTGAGGTAAATTAATTTTGTTACTGAAATGTCATCATGTTGTCATATTTCCACTCTTATCACTTATTCAAACATATCCATTTTTCCTTCCTAATGTTTCATTGCTAAGATAATTGAACTTTGCAGTTTTTATCTCAAGCTTATATTACTTAAAAATCTCTGTGTGCGTTATTACATGGAAAGGGCAAAGGCAGAGATAGGCCTTATTTCGCTCTCATGGTTTATGACTGCATTGAAGCTCACAATTGATTATAGCTTCCTGACCTCTGTTTTCCTACTCATTACCCTCTTCATTTTATACCAGTATTTCCAGCTATTAGACTATCTTTATTTAGGAGGCACAAAAGGAAAAGACCAAGAAGAATTTGAAAAATAATACATTTTTGTTTTGATGTTTCAATTTAATGCAGGTTTGAAAATGCTGAACTGTCTAAGGTATACTAAATATTCATTAGGCAGTTTAGCTTTTACTAAGTTCTAAATGAAAATGACCCAGCAAAATCAAATTGAAATTTCATAGAGTACTTTTCAAGTATGGTTCTAAAACATACATTAAACAAAATGCATTCATTTGAATGCAAGTCTCTCTCTTTCTCTAGAATACATACACACCCTAGGGTCTATTAT
Source organism: Sciurus vulgaris (assembly GCF_902686455.1). Lineage (NCBI taxonomy): Eukaryota > Metazoa > Chordata > Mammalia > Rodentia > Sciuridae > Sciurus > Sciurus vulgaris. The sequence continues at coordinate 48,872,994 of NC_136475.1, forward strand.
GCTTTCAGTTCAATGCCTCCAAAATGTGTGTGGTGTGGATCAAATAAATAGTTCAACAGCTTTCATAAGCAAACAATCTTATGGTCTGGTATATCTACAAACCTCTTGTGCTATTTCTTTATGCTTCCCCACTTACAAAGGTTAATGCAAATTTCATTTGAATTCAAGCAAAATATTCTGCGTTATTTTCTACATAGACAAATCTGTTCAGAAAGAGCCCATCAGAATTTATCCATGTGAATCCAACAGCCCTTTAAGGACTTGTAGAAGCATAGCAAAATGTGCTCATTTTTAGAAATCAGATTTGCCCTGGCCAGCCTTAGAATCATAGTACTTAGAGCAGGAAGGACTTTAGAAATCATGTAGCCTAGGCCTTCCCATTCAAGGAAAAACGTAGAATTTAGCATATATGCAAAATAAACTATTTTTCATTTCAAAATGTGCTGTTCCTTGTCTCAATGTCTGTTTTATTTAATATTAATTTAAGCACTCTTTCTTATGTTTACAGGTTTCATGATACGTCTTTTTCTTTTTACTTTCAATCTATTTGTGTTTTTATATTTAAAATGCATCAGTTTTAGAGGACATATAGATGGGTCCGGCTTTTTAATCCAGCCTGACAATCTCTGCCTTTTAATTAGAGTATTAATCTATGTAAACAATGTAATCATTTTGCTTACATTGTCATTGCTGTCTGTCTATCTCTCTCTCTCTCTCTCTCTCTCTCTCTCTCTCTCTCTCTCTCTCTCTCTCTCTCTCCATCCAAGTCTTTTCCTATTTTCACCTATTCTGGCTTAATATAAAATTTTTTATAAATATTTTATCTTAGAACAGTTTTAAGTTTAGAAAAAAATTGTGAAGATAGTCCAAAGTTTCCAGATACCTCACACCCAGTTTCTTCCATTATTGACATCTAACATTAGTGTGGTACATTTATTATTAATGAACCAATATTGATACATTATTATTAATTAAATTTCACACTTTATTCACATGTCCTGAGTTTCCCCCTAATTTATCTTTTCTGTTTCAGGATCTATGAATAGTTATGACAGTTTCTCAGACTTTCTTTGTTTCTTATGACATGACAGTGTTGAGCTTTGCTCAGATATTCTATAGAAGGTTCCTCAGTAGGTATTACTCTTATTTCACTCATGATTAGACGGGGACTGAGTATTTTGGAAAGAAGACCACAGAGGTGAAGTGCCACTCTTACAACATCAGATCAAGGTATACACTATCAATATGACATTATTATTGACATAAACTTGATTACCTGGTTGAAGCAATGTTAGTTTCTCCAATATAAAGGTGCTTTTCCTCCATCCCTGTTTTTATGCTGTACGTTTTGGAAGACAACTACTATGTGTAGTCCATGTTGAAGAAATGGAGAGTTATGTTCCTCTTCCTTGAGAGTGGTTAATCTATATAAATCACTCAAATATTTGACTCAGTAAATTTGTTTATCCTCTCCTAGTTATTTTATTTATCTATTTATATCTTTAGGACTCATGAGTATATGCTTTAAGTTATAACTAATACTATATTTTCTTGCTCAAATTGTTCAACTTTTGGCCATTGGGAGTTCTTTTAGTTGGTTCTTATGTCCACCTGACATATTCCCATCATTGTGGAGGGGTTTTTTTTAAAGCAATTTTTTTACTGTCCAGCACTACCAGATGCTCCAGACTCATCTCTACATTTCATGTTTCTATCCTAGAATCATCCATTGCTCTGGTTCTTTCATTAGAGAATGGTATTAGAAACCAAGATCTGTCTTGGAGTCTCATTTCTTCTAGGTTCTCTAAGCTGACACAGAAAGGTAATATATGTATTAGATATCTATCTATCTATCTATCTATCTATCTATCTATCTATAGTAAATATTTCCATATGTAATATTTCCACATGTAACCAACTGTACATATGCTAAGCTTAACCTGATTCCTTACTGATATCTCAACTCTAATCCATTACCACATGGGACATTCTAACCTCTTCTCTTTGCTATCTACAACTTCCTACTTCAACAGTGAGAGACCTGGCTCTCACCATTTATCATTCATCTACTTAATTGCTCAGTTCCTATATACCTGTAAAGTAATATCAGAATTATTTGGCTACACACCCTTCTGAACCACCTGTATCAACTAGAACCAGCTGTATAGTTTATGTATAGATTCTTTTGCCTTTTATTTTACAGACTTCACTCATTCCCAGAGTTACTTCACCCATACTCCCAGTAAAGTTGTTTTAAACATTTGTAATAAAGCTTCATTGTTTTTTCACATTCTGCACTTAATTCTGGGATCCCACAAACTCCTGAGTGGTTTTTAAAATTCATACATTAAGGTTTACTCTCTATGCTATAAAGTTCTATAGATTTTGACAAGGTCAAGTGTCATGGTTTACCATTACAGTATTAGTCATAATAGCTCCATTGCCCTGTGCCTCATCTACTCAACTCTCCTTCCTTTCCCAAATTTGGAATCACTGGTCCCTTACCAGTCTCTATAGATTTGCTTTTTCTAGAATATATTTAACTGAGATCATGTAGTTTATAGCCTTTTCAGACTGACTTCTTTCATAGAGCAATGCATATTTAAGATTCATTCATATCTTTTCATAGCTTAATAACTCATTTCTTTTTATTGTGTACTAATAATCCATAGTGTAGATTACCACACTGTCCGTATATTATTTCAGTTATTGAAGAACATCTAGCTAGCTTCCAGTAAATCACTATAATTATTCATGTTCAGGTTTTTGTGGGTGTACTAGTCAGGGTTCTCTAGAGGAACAGAATAAATAGGAAGTACGATTATAAAAAGGGGATTTATTGGATTGGCTTACATGACCAGAAGCTGGATAGTCCACAATGGCCGTCTGCAGCTAGAGAGCTGGAAGAACCAGCAGTCGCTCAGTCCAAGAGGCAGAAGCCCCAGAAGAAGAAGTCAACAGTGCTATCCTAGTCCAAGACCAAGGCTTCTAGAAACTACCTGGAGACTCACTGGCCGAAACTGCTTTGGAAGAGTGAAGATTTGAGAGTCCGAAATCCTCAGATGATGGAAGCAGCAATCAAGACCTGTTCAAGAATTGAGCTTGCATCTGCATCTGCTTCCTTGTTCTTCCAACTTTTATTCCATCCAAGCCACCAGTCTATTGGACCGTGCTGCCCATGCTTAGGGAGGGTCTCCACTTCAGTTCACTATCCCACATTCCAATCATTCTTAGACATACCCTCACTGACACAGCCAGAAGTCTCTTAAACATAGGCATCTCTTAATCCAATTAAGTTAATTCAAATTAACCATTACAGTGGGGTAGAAGTTTTCAAAACAGTTCAGTATACAAATAGAAATTCAATTTCTAAAGTGTATAGTAAGAGTATTTAACTTTGTAATAAACTTGCCAAACTATCTTCCAAAGTGTTTAAACCATTTTGAATTTACATGGGCCAAGTATGAGTTCCTGTTGCTCATCCTTGACAGCAATTGTCCATGTCAGGTTTAGAGAGGTTTTGTTATTTTTGATTGTTTGTTTGCTATTTTATTAAATGAGTAGAAATAAGGTATAGATATTTTTATGCTTATACTTTGTTGGGCTTCTTGAAGGTATAGATTATTGTTTATAAGTGGCTCTGAAAATTTTTCAAATCTCGCTTCTGCTACATCTACCCTTGTTTTTTACTCTTGAAAAGGCAAATTATCTCATTCTGTGTTCCATAAAAGAAAAAAGTCACTTTTGTATATTTCCCATCCCTTTGTTTCTCCATTCTCCATTCCAGATTACTCAAATCTGCCTTCCAGTTCACTTATTCCTTAAATTGGTCTACTGTGTAGTTAGTGCAATCCACTGAATTTCTAAATTAATTATTGTGATTTCTAGTTCTAGTTCTATTTGTTTTAATCCAAAAATGGCTTTTCCTCTTTTACATTTTCTTTTTTCTTGCTCACATTTTCACACTTAAATATATTAAACATAGTTGTTTCATAATCTGTAATTGATAATTTCTATATCTGCTTTATTTGCGGTCTGTGCTGTTTGTTATTTCACACAGAATATTATCTATCAGAATTCTTTGAGATCTGTCATGGAGGCAAACTCCCTCAAAGAACATCTGCATTTGCCTCTGTCAGGAATTTGGGAATATCTGAAAACACAGTGTTATTCATTTTAAGATTTTTGGAGAAGGTAGGTAGTCAATGTAAATTGACCTAAGAGCTCTGAAGTTTGGCATACATTTAACAAGTTTCAAAGGAGAAATATTTTTCTCTTTTATTCAACGCCCTGGTTTAGGACCAGCAACTTTTCCTTGTGTTCTGGATGACTTGTGCAGGAGGAGCGTGGAGTGCAGGGAGGGAGGGATCTGGTTTGTTTCGGACTCACCTTTATATTCATACACAAGAACACTTCTGGAATCCTGATTTTGCTTAGTGGTCATCTTGTCAATGCACTTAAAGAAGCAAAAAGAATTGCTTTAGTGTTTTAGCCTCCTTAGTTGTTTTCAGCAGAAGAGTACATTAGAATAGCTGTTCTGCAACATTGTCAGAAAAGAAAATCCAAATCCTTTTATTTTATATGAACACACTCAGGCCACAAGAAGACTTAGGATTTGATGGAGCTTACACAGTTCTGATTGTTCAGAATAAAAATTTACTACTGTACTTGGAATTGAACAGTAAATTCTCTTTAAAGAAAGTTATTTAAAAGGAAACATTTTAAGAAAATTCTTTTTAAAGAATATAGGACTCTGAAAATCATAATGACTGGGGAAAATGTAAATATTCATCAATATTCAGTACGGCAGATTACTTATTAAATAGGTTGTCAAATAGGGTACGTTTCAAGCCACAGAAGACTGTCATTTGATTAAAGATTTTAATCAGATTCGAGGTCATTTCCACCTCAAATCAGTGTACCTCAGACAAATGTCTTTGTTTCATTTGAAATTTTCCCAACTGCCCTACTTCCTGAACACCAGGGGAATCACCAGCTGCTATCCTGGTATTTAAACCCAAATCTTTGGCATTATCTTTACTTTCAAATCTTTCTTCTTCCACATATACTCATTTATCAACTTTAGCAGCTTCCTTTGCTCTGTCAATCCTTTGTTGGGCCTGGTTACTTCCTGATTAGAATATTGTCAGTGTCATTTTGGTTTTCTAGTCTCCAGTATGTACCTATGTTTTTAACTCCTCGTAACACATGCATGCACATGTGCACATGCACACACACAATTCATCTATGTTTTATCTGACCATCTTTTTGTGTAAATACTTAGAGCAAGTCTCCATAATGGTTCATCTAGAATAAGAGTGTTCTAAAACTGGAAGGGGGATAGTAGAGGTATTTTAGCTTCATATGTGATTTTTGATTTTTCACATAGCTACTTATTACTACTCAGGTAATATAAATTAAAATATGGAGAAAATTCCCATGCTTAAATGTCTCTATACTTCAACCTTTTATTGTGAATCTCCTCTCTCCATATACTTTTTGTTCTTTGTTCCTTAACATTGAACCTTTGAATTTTGTAACGTAGTTCAAAAATTTTGTTACTGGGTCAAAACTTTCCTTCTTTTTTAAAAATGTCAGCCATTCTCTGGCATAAAGCAGAGACAAACATAAGCAAGATACATTCTCTGTACTTACCCATAAGGATGGGCAATTAGATGCTTCTTTAAAATCAGTTTCCCCTTACCCTCTTTTCCGAAATAATTTTCCACACGTTGTCCTAAAACATTCCAAGACCTATTCTTCCTGCCTCACTTCTTGCTTTCAACACGGAGCTAATATTTTCCACATTACCTTTTCTTCTACCTCATCTACAGTCTTTGACTTTCCAATCCTCAGCCTTCACTTGCAGCCTCCCATTCCCGAATGCTGACTGTACCATTTAACTCCATCCGCTTAATCATCCAGAACAAAGTTCAGAAATTAAAAAAACAAAAACAAACAAAAAAAAAACCTCACGTTTGGGATAAATTACAGATTCTAAGACAAAACATCAAAGAGATAATTGATGAGAAAGACATGGATTTTCATATTCTAGAAGCACAACAAAGCCTCCAGAAAGTTAAATAAGACCAAATACACTTGGACATATTGCAGTGAAACTGAAGAAAACGACAAAGAAAAACTGAAAAAAGTAGCCAGAGAGAAAAGACAGACTGTCTCATGAATGATAGTCAGTGAGCTGACTTTTTAAAAAAAAAACAAAAGAGACAGACAATGGAATATCTTCATACTGCTGAGAGAAAAATTGTAAACCCTGCAGAATATTTTCAAAAATATTTTCATGAAGAAAAATGCTCAGAAAAATACTTTGAGGTTTCGATGGTATGAAATTCATAAAGACTGGTCAACAATAGAAATGGTGAGCTGAGGCTGTGGCTCAGAGGTAGAGCACTTACCTAGCATGTGTGAGGCACTGGGTTCAATCCTCAGCATTGCATAAAAATAAATAAAATAAAGGCATTCTGTTCATATTGTAACTATAATTTTAAAAAGACAATAAAAATGGTAACAGGTAAATTTGATTTATAAAGTAATAATAATAATATTTATAAATTATTATAAATTATATTATAAATAATAATAATAATATATTAGTTTTCTATTGCTGCCATAAAAATTACTGCAAATTTAATGCCTTAACACAAATTTATTATCTTACAGTTTAGTAGTTTAGAAATCTGACACAGGTCTATTGGGCTAAAATCTTGATGTCAGTGGGATTGTGTTATGCTCTGAAGGCTCTAGGGAGAGAAGCCTTTACCTTGCCATTCCTAGGTTTTAGAGCCTGCCCACATTCCTTGGCTCTTATCCTTCTTTCTACATTTTCAAAGCATTTTTCTGTCCATTCACTCTAGCCATCTCCTTCTGTTCAAAGTCAAGAGATGTCCTTCGCTTTTATGGCTTCCTGTGAGCCCATTGGACCCACATGGATAAATCAGATTAATCTCCTCATCTCAAGGTCCTTCACCTTAACCTTAATCCTACTTGAAAATCCCTTTTGTCATGTAAAGTAAAATATTCACAGGTTTTCTGAGAATTAGGACATGGACATTACAGATGGTCCCTGATTTATGCTGACTTAATTTAGAATTTTTCAACTTTATGATGGTGTAAAAGCAATACATATTCAGTAGATGCCCTACCTTAAATATTGAATTTTTATCTTTCGCTGGACTAGCGATATGTTGTCTAATGCTTTCTCATAGTACTGAGCAGCAGCAGGGAACCACAACTCTCAGTAAGTCACACAACTACAAAAGGAAGCAACCTATACTCCACAGTGTTATATGTTGCTAAGCTATGAGGTTCCACAGATTAGGTGCATTAAGTGCATTTCTTTCTTTTCTTTACTTTTTCTTTTCTTTTCTTTTTCTTTTCTTTTCCCTCCCTTCCTTCCTTCCTTCCTTCCTTCCTTCCTTCCTTCCTTCCTTCCTTCCTTCTTTTCTTTCTTTCTTTCTTTCTTTCTTTCTTTCTTTCTTTCTTTCTTTCTTTCTTTCTTTCTTTCTTTCTTTCTTTCTTTCTTTCTTTCTTTCTTTCTTTCTTTCTTTCTTTCTTTCTCTTTCACAGGGGGGACCAGGGGTGCTCATCCACTGAGCCACATCCCTAGCCCTTCTTCATATTTTTTTTATTTCGAGACAGGGCCTCACTGAGTTGCTTAGTGAAATCACTGAGGCTGGCTTTGAATTCCCAGTCCTGCTGCCTCAGCCTCTTGAGCTACTGGGTTTATAGGAATGCACCACCATGCCTGGCATAAGTGCACTTTCAATTTAGGATATTTTGAACTCATGATGGGTTTATTTTTTTAAATATTTTTTAGTCGTTGATGAACCTTTATTTATTGATTGATCAATTAATTGATATGTGGTGCTGAGAATTGAACCCAGTGCCACACGCATGCTAGGCAAGCTTTCTATCACTGAGCCACAACCCCCACCCTCATGATGGGTTCATAACGAGATAACCCCATCGTATGTAGAGGAACATCTGTATTCTTCCTGTCACAAATGTTATTTCATCTTTGGTGTTCATACCTCCCTAAACCATATTGAATAAAATCATACTGAAAAACACTAAGTAAAAACAAATAGGTTAGAAGCTTAATATTATAAGGATATCAACTCTCCCCAAGTTTATACATTGTTTCAAAGGAACTCCAATAAAAATCTCATATGGTTTCTTATAAAATTTATGAAGTTAATTCTGAGCTCTATATGGAAAAGTGAAGGTCCAAGAAAAACCGAGAAGTTCTTGACAAAACAGAATAAAGTGGGTAGTCTTGTCCTACTGCAAGATGAGATTTATTCTAATACCATACTAATTAAAACCATGTGGTACTGATGCAGGGATAGACACATGGATGGATGCTCCAGGTATATTCCCACACTTACTTGGAAACTTGCTGTATGACCAGTGTAGTAATGCAGGTCAATGAAGAAAATCCTGTTTTTATCCCATTTGTGGGACTTGGACTGTTTATTCAGATGGAGTCATTGAATTGCATCTTCCCTTCTTATCAGGTTTTCATAGGTGGGTATGCTATCTTCCTTACCTCCCCCAAATTACAATGGAGTAACACAAAAAGGGTTTGTTTCTTATCTGCACCATATTCCAGTGCAGACTTGTTGGGGGGCAGCCTGTCAATGCTCTGATCCCCATTGTCATTCACAGATACCATTTCCTTCCAACTAGTGGCTCTGACATCCTTTTGCTTCAATTCTCCACTAATTCTTTCATCTCCTTCCATGTGGTACACTCCATTACCTCAATACTCTACAGAATCTCCACTAGTGAGAAGTGGTCACCATATGTGGCTTCTCAAACTTGGACCTCCCAGCCTCCAGAACCCTGAGTGGAATAAACCTGTATTCTTTATAAATTACCTGTTCTTTGTTATTCGATTATTACAGTAGGAAGTGGATGAAGACATGCTTCTTCCCCATACTTCCTTCTTACAAATTTTCCAATCATGTTCCATTCCAGTCCTTGCCCATTCAACCAAACCATTAGCCATAGTTCATGAGTTGATATATATCTATTCCTCTGGCCATCTCTTTTTCCACGCAAAATGAACAAGCAGGTACACTACTCAGACTTCGCTACTTAGGTGATTTCCTTTGTCACTGCCTTCCAGGGCAATCCCAGAGTGAGACTGAGCACAGCAACCGTTCATTTTTGGGTATTGTCTACAAATCATATAGAATCATCTATAAACCAAACTCAAGCTTTTTCTTCCTCAATCAACTAATCATGAAGAATTCCATATTCAGTTCTAAGAATGGTTTGAGAGAAAGAGAACCAAAGACAGAAAGTACAGTCTTTCATAACCTAATCTTAGAAGTGATCACATAAATTTTGGCATATTTTATTGGTTATACAGACCAATCCTGGAATAATGGGGGTAGGGATTATACAAGGGTGTAAATATTAGGAGGCAGGGATCATTAAGGTTCACCTTGGGACTGGTTACCAAAGAAGGAGAAAACAAAGTTAGGCAGTGTGGCCTAGTCATTTATCAGGCTATCAAGTGAGTGCTATGTTAAACTATACCTGAGTAAATTACAAAAGGCAGAGATCGTGGGAATGATTTCCAATTAAGCCATATGGAATAAATGATTTCTGGAACATTGGATCCAGGTACTGCATAGTCCATACTGATTTTGAAATAGGGAGTTATTCATGTTCTCATTCTTTTGAAGACCTGAGGCTCATTGTTGATGTCCATCATTGCATGACTTCTGACAGTGATGGCACCTGATGATGAGCTTCTTCAAGAGGCAATCCCTCACTTAGTTGAAGTCAAGTATTCTAGAATTGTTGATTTACTTTTTTACACTCATCTAAATGCACTCACCTATAAATAATCTTAAAATGACTTAATAATATACACTTTAATATTCAAGTAAAATAATTTTGTTCTGGAAAGTCCTTGAGCTCTTGAAATACTAGAAAGTACCTTATCATAAATTCTATTCTGGAAAACTAAAGCACAAGATCAGGATTAGGTCTCTTGTCCATCCATCCATCCATCCATCCATCCATCCATCCATCCATCCATCCATTCTTTAACTTAAATAAAACGAATGCAGGATTCCATACAGCGATTTAACCAAGTTTTACAAAGGAGACTCAATGAAAATGGTGGTAGAGAGGTAAGAAGAGACAGATGTTAGAGATATTTTACCATGTAAACTGGAGAAAAAAAAATAGCAGAGAAAGAAGATGAAGAAGAAACTCAAATGTATTGGGGAAAATAGTCTTGCCAGTGACAAGAAGTAAGGAAATTGAAAGGGTGAGCAAGGAGTCATTGGTGGAATCTGGTTAGGTTGAGATAATAGCAGATCACCCTTTGCTAGAAGTTAAAATGGAAATGAAGCTCATGTGATAAGTTACAATTTTTAAGATAATTTTTTTCATTTAATTTATTTTGCAAATATTTGACACACATCTATTAAGTACTATAACACATCACAGGAAACCTATTACAGACACTTTGTTTTGTTATTCCCCAATTTTAAGGTGCTTCTGGTTTAAGTAAACAGCTCCTGCCATATCAGATTTCCACATTCTTTCAACTATACCAGTCTGTTTGCTCTGTTCTTAGCAGGCTTACACTCTAATAGGAAGAGAATTTATATACTAAAATAAATTTTAGTTGATCACATGGAATTTCAGAGTACATTGTTGCTACTAGAGGCCAAGGGAGTGGGGAGGGGAGGGATGGGAAAAGGTTGATTAATGGGTGCCAAGTTATAGTTAGATAGGAGCAAGAAATTCTGGTGTGCTATTTAATGGTGGTATGACCATAGCTAATAATAATGTACTGTTCATTCCAAAAACTAGGAGGATTTTCAAAGTTTTCATCATAAAGAAAAGATAAATGTAAGCAGAAAGATATGTTTAACCTGATTTAAGCATTACACAACATGTACATGTATGGAAACATTACACGGTACTCCACTTATGTACAATGTTTACACTTTATACATCAGTTAAAATAAATTTAAAAATAACTTTAATATACAAAGTTCTAAATACAGTGGCACAAAGCAATGATCATCAGAATCCCGGTGAGAAAAATAAACTCTATTGGCTTGAGCATTCAGGGAAACCTCAATGAAAGTAGCACTGCAGCTTAATCTTCAAGGATGGGAATATTTGGAAATAGAGATGAGGAGAATGTTTTAAGACATAGAAAGAGGCGCTGGTGTAGCTTAGTGGCAGAGCGCTTGCCTAGCTGTGTGAGGCACTGGGTTCGATCGTCAGCACCGCATTAGAAAAGAAAACATCAGCAACTAAAAAAAAGTATCTTTAAAAAAGAACAAATACAAAGTAGCGGGAAAGCTAGGAAGTGTAGAGCTTTGTGACTTACACAGTTTGGCTGAAAGAGCCTTTGAGGAATATGATTAGAGGTGATGAAATTTCCCTTGTTCATGGTTTGAAGCCTTGAATATCAACTTAAATCTGTAAGCTATTCAGTAAAGAAAGGCTGATGTTCAGGGAAATAATGTGACCAGTGCTAAGTTTTAGGAAGGTTATTGTAACTCCTAGCTATGACAATTAGTTCTGGGTGGTTGTATGGCTCATGTGCAACCATTAGATTTATACTTTAAAACGTTTTTAAAAAATTTTCTCTTTCTTTAAAATTGTTAGGATAGAGGTATTCCCTTCTTTGACACTTGAAATATAAAAGATGGAAACCTGATGATGCTGGGACCTACTGTCATTCAAAGTTTTTTTTTTTTTTTTTTTAATTAAAAATCATAAATTTACATAGGGCAATGTTGTTTGATTCATTCTGTTATTTTTTCCCTTCCCCCCACTCCTTCCACCCCTCTTTTCCCTCTATACATTCCTTCCTTCTTCCATTCTTACCACCCTCCTTATCCCTAACCCTAAACCTAACCCTAACCCTAACGCTAACCCCTCCTACACCCCCTTATATGTCCGCATCCGCTTATCAGCGAGATCATTCATCCTTTAGTTTTTTGAGATTGGCTTATCTCACTTAGCATGATATCCTCCAATTTCATCCATTTGCCTGCAAATGCCATAATTTTATCATTCTTCATGGCGGAGTAATATTCCATTGTGTATATATATATATGCCACAGTTTCTTTAACCATTCATCAACTGAAGGGCATCTAGGTTGGTTCCACAATCTGGCTATAGTGAATTGAGCAGCTATGAACATTGATGTGGCTGTATCTCTGTACTTTGCTGATTTTAAGTCCTTTGGGTATTGGCCAAGAAGTGGGATAGCTAGGTCAAATGGTGGCTCCATTCCAAGCTTTCTGAGGAATCTCCATACTGCTTTCCAGAGTGGCTGCACTAATTTGCAACTCCACCAGCAATGTATGAGTGTACCTTTTCCCCCACATCCTCGCCAACACCTATTGTTGCTTGTGTTCTTGATAATCGCCATTCTAATTGGGGTGAGATGAAATCTTAGGGTAGTTTTGATTTGCATTTCTCTTATTACTAGAGATGTTGAACATTTTTTCATATATCTGTTGATTGCTTGTACATCTTCTTCTGTGAAGTGTCTGTTCATTTCCTTAGCCCATTTGTTGATTGGATTATTTGTATTCTTGGTGTAGAGTTTTTTGAGTTCTTTATAGATTCTGGAAATTAGTGCTCTATCTGAAGTATGAGTGGCAAAGATTTTCTCCCACTCTGTAGGCTCTCTCTTCACATTACTGATAGTTTCCTTTGCTGAGAGAAAGCTTTTTAGTTTGAATCTATCCCAGTGGTTGATTCTAGCTTTTATTTCTTGTGCTATGGGAGTCCTGTTAAGGAAGTCTGATCCTAAGCCAACAAGTTGAAGGTTTGGACCTACTTTTTGTTCTATAATCTGCAGGGTCTCTGGTCTGATTCCGAGGTCCTTGATCCATTTTGAGTTGAGTTTTGTGCAGGGTGAGAGATAGGGATTTAGTTTCATTCTGTTGCATATGGATTTCCAGTTTTCCCAGCACCATTTGTTGAAGAGGCTATCTTTTCTCCATTGCATATTTTTGGCACCTTTGTCTAGTATGAGAAAATTGTATTTATTTGGGTTTGTGTCCATGTCCTCTATTCTGTACCATTGATCTACCTGTCTATTTTGGTACCAATACCATGCCATTTTTGTTACTATTGCTTTGTAATAGAGTTGAAGATCTGGTATTGGGATACCCCCTGCTTCGCTCTTTCTACTGAGGATTGCTTTAGCTATTCTGGGTTTCTTATTCTTCCAGATGAATTTCATGATTGCTTGCTCTATTTCTGTAAGGTACACCATTGGGATTTTAATTGGAATTGCATTGAATCTGTATAGCACTTTTGGTAGTATGGCCATTTTGACAATATTAATTCTGCCTATCCAAGAACACGGGAGATCTTTCCATCTTCTAAGGTTTTCTTTAATTTCTTTCTTTAGTGTTCTGTAGTTCTCATTGTAGAGGTCTTTCACCTCTTTTGTGAGATTGATTCCCAAGTATTTTATTTTTTTCGATGCTTTTGTGAATGGGGTAGTTTTCCTAATTTTGAAGAGAAAGATAATAAACATAAGAAATGAATAAAAATAAAGAAGATAACTTCAGATAATAAGTTCCCTAAAGAAACTAGATCAGGAAAGCAAAATAGCAAATGGGAGCTTCTCAGATTAAGATTGGGAATTTGGATGAGGGCTTATCTTACATTAGGTAAGGTGATCAAGTTGTGTCACTTGTGGGAGGTGATATTTGAGTTAAAATTTAAGTGATGAGAAAGAAGAAAAATTAGTACACATCAAACAGCTTGGGCCATGTCTGCAATTTGGGCCAATACCTGGTCTGTTAGAAATGCAGAAATAGGTCTGTGAAATGGAATGATGGAAAAATGTAAGAGAAGATATTGATTCATACATTTATATTATTTCAAATATTTTATGATACTATGATGGTTAATTTTATGTGTCAACTTCAGTAGGCCAAGACATGACTACATATTTGGTTACTCTGGGTTTGTCTGTGAGGTTTTTTCTGAATGATACTCTCATTTGAATCAGTAGATGGAGCAAAGCAGGTGGCCCACCCCAAGGCTGGTGAACCTCACCTATCTGTTGAAGGACTGAACAGGACAGACACCAAGCAAGAAAGAGTTTGCTTTCTTTGCCTGACTCTCTTCAACCTGAGGCATCAGTTGATCTGCTCCTGCCTTTGGATTTATGTTGGGACTGAAACCATACCGTGGACTCTGCTGGTCCTCCAGCTTGCTGACTTCAGGTCTTGGCAAGTCTCAGCTTCCATAATTGTGTGAGTAGATTCCCCATTGAGACTCTCATGAATTACTTTGTGTCCAGGAAAAAAAAAAATAAGTTCTATTCTAAAAATAAGAAATAGACCTTATTTTTAAAATGAGGAATACAGAAACAGTGAAAAGGTACTGGGTAAATTGAATTTTGAGTTCAGTTTCCTCATTGCCAGATGACAGCAATAATAGTCTCTACACATCATGGGGTATTGTGAGGATTAAACAATAAAATGCATTTAGAACAATGACTAACATAACAGTGCTGGTTATCTATTGTTGTTGCCAAAGAAGAGAATCAACAACCCAGTCTTGTTTCCTGGGAGGAAGGAGAGCTGGCAAAAACAACAACAACAACAAAACACCAAACAAACAAACAAAACCCAAAAACAAGCCAAAGAAGAGAATAAGCATGAAATTTAGCAAATAGTATTGTCACAAAGCCTAAGGAAGAGAGGATATCAAAGAAGTGGCTAGGAATTTTAAACACTTTGGAGAAAACCTTACCGTGGTTCTGATTATAGCTGAGTCCTATGTTCTCTCTTCCATTGGCTTTCAGAAGTCCTTACTCCAGAGCCTGGTACTTAGGAGATGGCTTTGCTGTGTTAACTTGTACTCATATGTGTGTTAAATCATGTTAATTTATATAATATTTTTGCATTCTTTTTCCCCCATGCATGGTCTTACCAAACTCTGATTCTTTAAAGCTAGAATCATGTGATTTTTTTTTCCCAGCAATAAACTTTTTATGTTCTATTTTTTTGGAAAACATACACATACACACACACACACACACACACACACACATGCATTTAGCATGAACACAGGAGGCCATCAAGGACGTGACCTACAAATGTCAATATAAAGAGATGCAACTTTTTAAAAACTAATTTTAAGGGCTGGGGTTTTAGCTCAGTGGTAGAGCACTTGCCTAGCATGTGCGCAACAGTGGGTTCGATACTCAGTACCACATATAAATAAACAAATTAAATAAAGGTCCGTCAACAACTAAAAAACATTTTTAAAAAAAATTTTTAAATGTAATCCATTCTTGGGGCTGGTGTTGTAGCTCAGTGATAGAGACCTTGCCTAGCATGCGTGAGGCACTGGGTTTGATCCTCAGTGCCACATAAAAATAAATAACTCAAATAAGGGTGTTGTGTCCGTCTATAACTAAAAAAAAAACTTTAAAAAAATGTGATCCCTTATTTGAAAATTCTTTTTAGAAATGCTTTATCCAACAGTATTCATGCTTCTATCAAGAGCTTTGTTTTGATAAACTGTGCATTGTATACTTGTTGCAGAAAATAAAATAAACACTATCTCTTCTGGATATAATATGAGTGTCCCTCTTAGCCTACGGATAGAAAATTTAAATGATACTAACTTATAGGAAATTTTTTGTTTAAATTATTTTGTCTGATTCTGTTAACTCATTTGGTAAGTTGAATAAGATAGTTGCCATTGTTTGTTTCACGTCTTTTTTGTTTTATTCAATTACATTAGTAATTTCTATAAAGATGAGCAGAAATGAATGAAATCCTTATTTTGAAATAGATCATTTTTATGGTTGAAGGAATTATCAAAGTTTTATAAATGTTTGACTTATAGCCCATTATATCTATAATGAGTTTTTTTTTTTTATTCCAAAAAGCAACACTTAAATTTTATATGATGAAGTAAATCATCCCCATTTCAACAGTTTCCTTATTTCCTTAAAGAAACTTGGAAGTAAACTTTCACAGTGGGAAATTTCAAAGACTCTTTTAAAATACTGTAATATTGATTTGTATATGATGAATATAGAAAATACTAAGCCATAAGTCTTCACTATGCCATTATAAAGAGAGTGACTGAAGTTTTTATATTGGCCTTAATTTGGAGGACTTCCAGTTGAAGCTCATGATTCTCATTTCCTTGAGAGAACAGAAGTGATTCACATGTTTGAATCACCAACACAGCAAACTTACACATGCCTAAATCCATTACTAGAGATGAACCACTGATAGAAGTTGTCCCCTCTGTCTTCTCTATCATCAATTTTACCCCCACTACTGGCATTCCAAAAGCTACTTTCTGAACCCAAATTTCACTCCAGCTAATTCTATTCCTTTGTTTCTAAGTAAATTTTACCTCATGAGACTCATCTATGATCAGTATCTAATTCTTCTCTTTCCATTCCCTTGAGAGCCTACTAGAGTCAGATTTTGGTCTTACCACTCTTGTCAGAGGCTCTTCTTGTCAAGATCAGTGACCTTCACATTGCCATATCCGCTGGGGAATTCCACCCTCATTTTATTTGGTCTATTACCATTCACTGTTCTTTTAATACTTGTCACTTGAAATTCAGAAGGCTACCTCCACGCTTTTCCTACCTCAAAGCCCAGTGTTTCTCAGTTTCCTATGCTGGAGCCTGTTTATTTTTTTAATTTCCAAACTTTGATGCTACTCAGAACCAAGTCAACTATCCATCCTCAGTCTCTGTGTGATCTCTCATAGACTCATTTTTTTTTGTGTCATGTCTTACTAATGCCTTCTAAATTTATGTTCCCAGTCGAAGTCTACATTTGTGAAAACTTCCATATGTGTTTCCAACAGACGTCTTAAAATTAATGAAAACCCCAAATTTTGATTAATCCCTCAAGCTCCTTTATTCTTGTCTTAGCAAATGGTACCTTTATTCTTCTGGATGTTTAAATCAAGTTAATACATCTTATCTACCCATGATTTCTGAAAAATGTACCTTAAAAATATGTGTCACCTTCCTCTGATACTACTGCCATCTCTTTCCTCAGGTTTATTTTTCTTTGTAATCCTCACCAATACTTAATATTATGGGTTGAATGGTGTTCCTCAAAAAGGATATGTTCAAGCCCTTAGCCCCAGTGCCTCAGAATGTGACCTTAATAGGAAATAGAATTATTGTAAATGTAATGAGCTAAAAGGAATTCATACTGGAGTAGGGTGAATCCCTAATTCATCATGATTGATGTCCTTATAAGAAGGTGGCCATGTGAAGACATGGAGAAACCGCAGGGAAAATGCCATAAGAAAATGGAGGCAGAGATTGGAGTGATGCTGTTGGAAGAGACAAGAAAGGGCTCTCTTCTACAGAGACTTCAGGAATATCATGGCCTGACTGTTGCCTTGATTTGAGACTTTTATCTCTGGAAGTATGAAAGAATAAATTTCCATTATTTTCATCTACCATTTGGTTGTATTTTGTTATGGCAGTCCTAGAAAACAATACGACTAACATATTACACATTTACATGTTTATTTATGTGTTAATTGTCTGTCCACCCTAACTAAAATGTAAGCTCCAAGATGACAATTTTTTTTTTCACACCACCCCACATGGCCATATTCTCTTACCTAAAAGAGAGTGATTTATTGTGACTAGTAGAATACCAGAGAATAGGTATCAGATTTCAGTTCATGTGTTAAAGGTCTAATCTCCAATGTGGCTATATTTGGACATAGGGTTTTTAAGGAGATAATTAAAGTTAAATGAGTTCCTAAGGGTGGGCCCCTAATCCCATAAGATTGGTATCTTTATAAGAAGAGGAAAGACACCAGAGTCCTCACTCTCTCAGTACATACACGGAAGAAAAGCCATGCATGGAAATAGCAAGAAGGTAGCCATCTGCAAGCCAGGTGGAGAGGTCCTATGGAAACCAACACTTCTAGCTTCCAGAACTGTGAAAAAAAAAAAAAAAAAAAAAAAAGTGAATATCTCTTGTGTTAGCCATCCAGTCCAACATAGATGCTTTCACTTTTAAATAAATCAGTTACTTTTGTTGATTTCTTTATATCCTGAGCTACTAAATACAAGGAGCATGCCCAGGGCCAGTTTGTAATATTTTAACACCAGTTTCCACTAAAAGATATCAGGGTTTCATAGAAAGAATAACAACAACAACAACAACAACAAACTACTTTTAGTAAAAAAAAACAAAAACTATTTTCACCTGATGTATCTTAGTGGATTGGAAACCACGACCTCCATCAAAAAACCAGTGCACAACATGAAGCATCTCCATTTGGATAAAGGAGGGATAGTTTGAGTATTAAAAAAAATGCAATTGGTTAAAATCATTAAATACTGGGTTACAAATTCAAAACATCTTTTAAAAGAGGTAGAGGTAGGGAAATAAATACAACACCAAATTGAGGGAGTAGAGAAAACATTTTAATGGACACCACTGAAAGTAATTAAGTCTAAATCCTGCCCTTAAAAGAAAAGGCATAAACATTTATTTTGCCTTTTCTGTATAAACCACAGACTAACTAAAGGCCCTATTGATGAGGGAGAAAAAGTTCCTCTTTATAAGCAAATTCCATAAATTTGCAATGGATGATATAATTAGAAAATCACTATTTTCTAAATAATGAAGTAAAAACCAATTTAGGCAAAAACCAACAATAAAGGAACCATGAGATGAAAAGTTGATGGAGAGATCAAATGGTCAACCCTTGAACTCATTGATTGATTAGCATGGAAAGTGGAACTTGAATCATTATGTCTCCTGATGCAATATAGCTTGAAGCACATGGTACCACCATGTCAGGGAAAGCTGATATGGAATCTAAACAAGCATATAGAGGTAACCTCCATGTTCAGCAAATACAACCAAAAAAGGAGCAAACAAACAACACCACAAAAAAGCAAATGGACAGATTCAGGCTTGGATGTTCTTCAAATATACTGACCCAATTTCTTTACCAAGTCAAATACAGAGAGAAGCAAAAGTAGGGAATAAAAGAGGAAGAGAAATACTTTTAATTATGAGAGGCTTCAGCAACTTATCAAGAAAATGTCATGTGTAGACCTTGTTTAGCTCTTGATTCAAACAAAACCATTATAAAAATACATTTTTAAAGACAACTTGGAGGGAGATTTGATTAAGGTGCTCAGCATTCAATTAAGGAATAATTGTTAATTTTGTTAGGTGTGATAATGACATAATTGGAGAAGAAAATGTCCAAATTTATTTTTTTAAATTTATTTTTATTATAAACAAATGGGGTACAACTTGTTTCTCTGGTTGTACATGAAGTAGAGGCGTACCATTTGTGTAATCATACATTTACATAGGGTAATGGTGTTTGATTCATTCTGTTATTTTTTCCTTCCCCTCCACCCCTCCCACCCCTCTTTTCCCTCTATACAGTTCCTCCTTCCTCCATTTATCTTTAAAAATGAAATGAAATGTGCAAAATGACATGATGTTTGGGATTTGTTTTCGAATACCTATGCAAAGAAAAATAGGAAAGAGATAAATGAAGCAATGTGGCAAAATCTTAGTAATCGTTGAGAATGAATGATGGAGATAACAGAGATCATCATATTATTTTTTTGCCTGCATGTTTGAAATTTTTTATAATAAAATTTTTTTAGGCCACTGCATTTGCAAAGTAGAAGGAAATCTTCACAGAAGTCCAGTTGGGTGCTGGAACAGAAGTCAAACTATAACATCCTGAGGGGCCAATCCACAATGCAGAAGGGTAGCTGTGGGTTTAGATTCTTCTATACGCAGAGCATTAAGAGGAGCGTGGAATGGCAGAAAACATGAATACCAAGGTCAAGAGACCTTGTGTGTGTGTATGTGTTATGTATGCATTCCTGTATGCATCTTTGAGCCTATGCTTATGTTTGTGTGTTTTGGTTAACAAAGAAAAAAGCATTTTGATGGGTTTAAAAACCTTGGAAAAAGTAAAAAGGTATTTTCTAGCACATAAAGGTTTTGAGTTTGGGCTTTATTTAAATAGTCTAGTCATTTTTTTCTGTGTCCACAGAAATCAAACAAGAGTAATTGATTTAAGTTACCTAAAATATTTATATTAGACTAAATGCAGATATTCCAAATCTTCTTCTCCCTGAATGTCTGTGTCTACACCAGTGCCCTGTGGGCTCATAGGGCTAGACTGACTTCTCCGTGCTTCCTCCAGCTCCTTCCAGCTTCTTCCAGCATGCCCTCCAAGCTCTCTTCTTGTCATTCCCCCCAAAAAACCTTCAGTGACTCCCCCCACCTTTGGAAGAGAAAAATTACTGAGTCTTACTCTTCGAAGTGTTCCACTACCTAACTCCAATTCTACTTTCTAAAATTTTCTTTAATTGCTTAGAATACCCTAACAATTTATTCATCCCACCTTCCTTTACTCTTCCCTTGCTGCTGCAGATCCAGCTTAAAAACCACTCCTTAAAAAAAAAAGAAAAAAAGCAAAGTAAGACTATGCCTAGTGATTTCTAGATTCTTTTTTCTCTGAATTTCTATCAGACTCACTATGTAAGACACACATGTAGCATTCCTTAACTTCTGTTTCTATAATTCAAATCGTTTGATGTAGCAAATGTTTTCATACTTAGTAACATGAATAGAATAGTCAAAATGAAAGATAATCAAGTTTTAAAACTGACATGTAGAAGGGCTGGGGTTGTGGCTCAGTGGTACAGTGCTTGCCTCGAATGCCTGGGGCATTGGGATTGATCCTCAGCACCACATAAATAAATCAAATAAAGGTATGCTGTCCATCTACAACTTTAAAACAAATTAAACAAATGACAGGTAGAAAAATATATTTGCATGGAGATCCAAGAGCAGAAGCTAGCCCCTAGTCATCTACTGCCTTACACTATTGTTACTCTTCTCCTCTTCCTCCTCCTCCTCCTTCTTCTTCCTATCGTTACTGGGGATTGAACCCAGGGGCACTTTACTACTGTACTACATTCCTGGCCCTATTTTATTTTTATTTTTTATTTCAAGACAGTGTCTCTCTAAGTCCCTTTATTGCTGAGGGTCTTGCTAAACTGCAGAGACTAGCCTTGAACCTGTGATGCTCCTGCCCTACGTTCTCATGTCACTGGGATCACAGGTGGACAGTATCATGCCCAGCTTGCCTTATGTAATTTTTAAGCGATTTATGTACCCACATATTTTCCACCTCTACTGGAATATGTGCTTCTTCAGAACCGGAGCAGTTAAACATTAAAATGGAATATCCTAAAGATCTTCAAAACAAGAAGAATCATCTACCCTTGTTTCATTCATAGCCCAACCGTACTAGAGTAGTGGGATTGGTTGCTGAGGGACCAAAGAAAACAACTGGAGGTGAGATATAAGGTTTCTTGATATGCTTCTGGGGAAGGTCCAGTGGTGATGGACTGAACGGATGCTTCACCATGAAGTCCAGTGGCCAAAGGCCTGTCAGTGCAACTTGGTTTCGCCTGATACCTCTGATTCTTCATCAGAAAGTAACATCCCTATTGTCCTCTGATGCACAGTCCAGTGACAGCAAGCTTGATGAGTGCTTCCCTCTCTACAGCGCTCTCATCCACACCAGTGACTGCAGGGAGGGGGTTTATAGGTTAGGTTACAAAAGCAGCATCAGCTTGGTTTGCTTTGTCCCAGCGTATGACCAGTATCCCAAAGAACTTGCCATACATGCAAGAAAGCAGCTTTCTGCAGATAACACTAACTTGTTCTAATTCTCAGCATATGTGAGAGAAAGCCAATGTCCTTAGAGATAATACTTACCTGGACTTTCTGACTCAGACTCTCTCTATTACCTTAATCCTATGGTTTACAATGAGGTATCCCTCAAAAGCTCAGGTGTGAGAAAAAGCAAGAAAGTTTAGAGGTGAAATGATTGGATTGTAAGAGTCTTAACCTTATCAGTGCATTAATCTCCTGATAGGAATTAACTGGATGTGACCCTAGGCAGGTAGGTGTGGCTGGAGGAGGTGGGTCATTGGGGGTGTGACTTTGGGGTATATGTCCTTAGTGAGAGGAGAACTCTCTCACTTTGTTTTCTGATGCCATGTCCCCAGATGCTTTCCTCCACCACATGCTTTGACATGATGTTCTGCCTCATCTCAGGCCTTCAGGAATGGAGTTGGCCGTTTATGGACTGAGATCCCTGAAACTGTGAGCGACAAATAACCTCCTCTAAAATTGTTCTTGTCAGGTCTTTTGGATGTACCAACAAAAAAGCTGACTAAAACACTGAACTTGGCAAGGTTTTTGGTAATGAAAAGCAGCACTTCCGGGACAGCGTTTTACTGCCCTCCTTTTCTCCAAGGATAACACAGCCTTACATGATCCATGTTCATTTCCTGAACAAAGTACTGTATAAACGATCATGTAGATACTTTTTAGATACATCTTTAGTACTGTTTGGTTATATCTTTAGTGCTAGAATGAACTCTGCTAACAAAGTTCAATAATGTATAGAGCACTAGTAATCTAAGTGTAGGCCCTGGTCCAGCAGCATTGGCATTACCTAGGACTTTGGTAGAAATCCACAATTTTAGACTTCATCTAAGCTCTAATGAGTCAGAATCTACATTTTATAAGATTTCCCTGAATTCATATGCACACTGAAGTTTGAGAGATATAATAGTATAGCTACCTCATATCTATAAATATATACAGATGCAGAGGAGCACACCTATAATCCCAGCAACTCAGGAGGCCATGATAGGAGAATCTCAAGTGACCTTGAATCTCAAGTTCAAGGTCAATCTTGGCAACTTGGTGAGACCCTTCTTCTAAATAAAAAAATTTTAAAGTTGGCAATGTAACTCAGTGATGGAGTGTCCCTGGGTTCAATCCCTGGAACAACAACAACAACAACAACAACAACAACAAAAGATAAAGAGGAAAAAGTGTGAGTGCATGTGTGTGTGTACCTACGCACAATATTATGACATTTCGATATTATTAAGGAAAATATATCTTTGGATTATGAAAACTAAGAGTTATAATTTACCAAAGTATAAACTTCTGCATTTCTAAATATTGAGTACATACAAATAAATAAATAAATATTGAGTACATACAAAATAAATGTTCAGAAATTTTACTGGCAGCTGGAAAATATAGCATCTCGGGTTGAACAGGTATCTTTTAATATGTTCCTTGATTTAATAATATTTTAAATGTATATATGCAAATTTGTTTTCATAGCAAAACTTAAGCATTTTGTTCCATTTTTTTCTAACGTTCCTATTTTACTCTTGGCAATCAAAATTTACAGCAAGGATCATTACTTATGTTCTTGCCTTATTTACCTACTGATAGATTTTAAATGCCAGCACTTACGTTCATATTTCTTCTCTTGAAGTTCATATTTCTTCACTATACTTTTAACATTTAACAGTAACAAGTATAAACTTTTTATTTTATATGATGGAATATTTTAAACATACACAGTAAACAGAATATTACAATAAAACACTACTCACATGTTAACCTTCAGTAATTATTGTGACATTTGTTTTACTTTTTGCGACATTTGTTTTACCTGTGCTTTCCCTCTTTCCTTATTTCACTAGGTTGTTTCTTTTTAAGTAAATTTTATATATTCTGAAATGCACATATCTCAACTATAAAATTTTGACAAATGAATTCAAAGTGTAACCTACAAGCTAAAGAAAATATCCAGCACCCAACAATTATTTAGCAGCTTTATTGAGATATTCACAAAGCATATAATTCACTCGCTTAATGAATACAATTTGATCCTTGTTTTACATATTTGCATAGTTTTACAATCATCACTATCTGAGAATATTTTTGCCTTCCCAAAAAGAATCCTTACATTCATTAGCAGTCACTGCCCATTCCCCTCCCCAATTCTACCTCTGTCTCTAAGTAACCACTAGCTACTTCCTGTCTCTACATATTTTCCTTTTCTAGACATTTCATATAAATGGAATCACACACATGTGGTCTTCTGTGATTGTCATCCTACATTTGGCATAATGTTTTTAAGGGTCATCCTTGCTGTGGCATGTGTCTGTACTTTGTTGTTAAATAAAACCCATTGTATGGATTTACCATTTATACAATTATCAGTAAGTAGACTTTGAAATTGTGTCTACCTTTTAGTTATTATGAATAAATAATAATGTCATGGATTTTCAAGTACAAGTTCTTATGTAGATATATGTTTTTTTTAATCGCTATTGAATATATACCTAAGAGTGAAATTGCTGGGTCATATCACAACCTTCTATATAACATTTTGGGAAACAATCAAATTGTTTTTCAAAGTGGTTGCATACTTTTACATTCTCAAGAGCTGTAGGTGAGGGTTCCAATGTCTCCAAATCCTCGGCAACACTATGGTCTTTTTTATTAGCACCACCCTGGTGTGTATGAAGTAGTATCTCACTGTGGTTTTGATTTCCATTTCCTAATAATTAAGAAGATTGACATCTTTTCATTGCTTGTCATTCCTTTGCACATCTTCTTTAGAGATCAGCCAGTTTAAATTCTTTGCCCATTTTTTAATCTGATTATCTTTTTGTAATTGCATTGTAAGAGGTCTTTATATATTCTAGATACAAGTCCCTTGTAAGATATGTGCTTTGTAAATATTTTTCCCCCATTCTATGAGTTGTCTTTTCACTTTCTTCTTGGTATTATTTGCAGTACAAAAGCTTTCAATTTTGATGTGGTCAATTTATCCACTTTTTTTTTTCTTCTTGTTTATGCTTTTTGTTGCTGTATCTTAGAAACGATTGACTAAGTCAATGTCATGGAACTGTACTCCCATGTTTTCTTCAAAGGATTTTATATTTTTAGTTCTAATTGAGTTAATTTTTATGTATGGTATAAGGAATTGGTCCAATTTCGTACCTTTTTACATGTGGATATTCAGTTGTCCCTGCATTTGCTGAAAAAAAATTATTCTTGTGTGTGCAGGTGAGATACGCCACTCCCACCCCAGTCCTTTTTATTTTTCACTTTGAGACAGGGTCTCATTACGTTTTCTAGATTGACCTCAAACTTGCTATCCTCCCGCTGCAGCTTCCCAAGTCTCTGGGATTACAGTATGTGCTAAACACCCTGATGAAAAAGATTATTCTTGATTGAAATCTTTTGGAACTATTGTCAAACATTGTTTGAGCATAAATTTGAGTTTATATTCGAATTCCTTATTCCATTTATCTATACATCTAAATTTACACCAGTACCTCTATTTTGATTTTGTAATGTCACCCAATGGCTTTTATTTTTAAATGATCACTCAGTCTCATGTGAAATATCTTGAAGAAGATTAAAGCAATGAGAATGATCAGTAGGTGACTGAAAGAGTTTCTGCAAAGAAATCATGGTGACTCATATTGGTGTTATAGGGTAGAAAAGTGGACAGGTGTGTTTTGGAAATAGGTCTCATGCCAGGATTGCTTATAGGTAATGAGAGAAGGGGAGCTAACAGAAGTAGCTCCTGGATGTTTTCCTTAATCAGTCAGGTGCATGGTTAAAGCCATTTACTGAGATAGGGAAGATTAGGAAAGAGTCACATTTTGTGGGGTTGATCTAGAACTTTTACGCTTATACTTATGAGAGGTCTTTGGGGTAGCCAACTACAGATGCCAATTATAGTCTTGGTTAGAAAGTAATTTGTTTTTAATATAACAAGTTCAAGTTTGTTGTACTTAGAAAATCCTTGCTCTGCAGCTTGCTCCTTCAGACCTAGGATTCAAATGCTCACCTCCCTAGAAAGACTATCACTGAGCCCTGCTTCTCACATCCTACCAACTCCTGACCCCATATGAGTTTCACTCTGTCACATTACACTGCTTGTTTTCCTCATAGCATTTTTCGCTGTCTGAAATTATTTATTTTCATTTTCTAGTTTATTGTTAGCTTTTCTCAGCTGGAGTGTAGACTCCATTAAATGGATTCTTTTTCAGTTTTGTTCACTGATGTACCCATGGATCAGTTGCTTTGTGCTATGAAATATATTGTGTTCCCCCCAAACCCCCTGCCCAAATTTATATTTTGAAGCTCTGACCCCCACTGTTCTGGCATTTGGAGTTGGGATCTTGGGAGGTGATTAGGTTTAGGTGAGGTTATAATGGTGGAACCCTCCTGGTAGAATTAATGCCCTTATGAGAAAAGACTCAAGGGATCTTGCTCTCTTTTTCTCTCTGTCCCTCTGTCTCTCTCTCCACCATGTAAGGACACACCTAGAAGGGTAGTCATCTACACACCAGGAAGAGAACCCTCCCTGAGGAAGCAAATTGACCAGCACCTTGATCTTGGACTTCCCAGCCTCCAGAACAGTGAGAAAGAAACACAGTTTGGTAGGTTTTCAACATTTAGATAATATGTAAAACTAATGATAGGTGATATTAACTAAGCACATAGAATGAATAAAGGGTTCAGGATAAGTTTCTAAGAGAGTCTGAGAAGGAATAACTAGATGGTAGGAGAAAAATTAGCAAAGACTATAATTGTTTTTAGACAAGCAGAGTAAATATTGAGAGGGCAAGAAAAGTACTGTAGCTATGCTGTTAATTCATTAGATATTTACTGAGTTCTTACTAAATAGAAACCTGGATTCCTGATGCAAGATAAACAAACTGTAACCACAGAATGTGGTAGTTTTTTGTCCAAGTCATAATAATAAGGGTGAATGCTAAAGAATACCTTGGATTTTGGGAGAAGAATGTAGAAAGGACATTCATGTATTCAATCATTAAATAGTTTTTGAGTACTACTCCAAGAAAAGTCAGCATAGGTAAATAACCTTAGAATAGTCCAGGGTTTTTCATTAGATTGAAGGACAGTAGTTGTATCCAGAATTTTTTATTTGAAGATACATTTATCCCTTGGTGTTCACAGGGAGGCTGACTCCAGGACATCCTGCAGATACCAAGCTCTGCAGATGTTCAAGATCGTTATATTAAGTGTTTGCATATAGCCTACACATATCCGCCTGTATACCTTAAATCAGCTCTGTGTTACTATATAGTGCAATGCAAACACTATTAAACAGTTGCTATTCTATATTGTTTAGTGAATTATGACAAGAAAAAAAGTCTACACACATTCCATACAGATGCAACCACCAAAGGCCTAACTGCTTAGTACAATTCACACAGTTGGTTGAATTGTGGATGTGCAGTCCATGGTTACAAAGGACCAGTTGTCCTGCAATTCCCTGTATCTTGTCTATACAAAAATCAATATATTTCCCTAAGGGCAAAGAAAGAAAATAATTCACTGACAATGAGGAACCCACTATGCAGAGCCTTTGCAGGAAAATTCAAAGAGGACTAAATTCATTCAAGTAATTTTGGGTAGCTGGAGATATGGTTCAGTTGGTAGAGTGCTTGCCTAGCATGAATAAAGGCCCTGGGTTCAATCCCCAGCACAACCAAAAAAAAATAAAAAATAAAAAATAAACAAGATTCTCAAGTAATTTTGGAGTCCCTAATATGTATTTTATTTTAAACTTAACCTTACAGCAAAACAAAAGAAGACATGGAACCTGTTATGACAAACTTATAATTATAGAATAGTTGAGTTCTGGTCAATGGCACATTGACCAAGGATATAATACCATGAACATGGATTAATTTAAACTCAAAAAGTGGTTTCCCTAAAAATGAATCAAGACATTGTCTGATAATACATCCTAAATTGTTACAGACTTCCATTCCTCTTCACATTTAGCATCACTAAAGATATGATGATTTCTGTACCATTGTGTGTGAAGAGAAAGATATGCAATAGATATGCCATAACTTTATTATATTTTTCACTAAGGTTAGAGAAAAATTTTACATTTTGGAAAGGACATAATAGAATTTCTGAGGCTGTAAAAGTTCTAACATTTACATTGAAAATGACCCCATTTTTCTTACAAGGACAAAATCCAGCGATAAAAGGCCTTTTCCCTAAGCTTTGCTAGGCCATGATCATGGGACCAGTGGCTATAATGAGGGTTGAGTGGCTATGTCCCCATACACATCCTGAATACTTATCCCAATAGTGTCTGTAGATGTAACAAATGTACGAGCCATGTTAGAATTACAGGCTATAAAAAATATTGCAGTATGATTATTTGTCAAGAAATAAAAGATGCATTGTAATTTGCCAAGAAAAAACTAATGTGTTTCCATTTTTTAAAAAAAAATGTGCTTGCTTGCAAAATATTTGGAAAGTAAATTATCTATTACCATTGCTTGCTTGCTAATTGTCAGTAATAATCCCTTTCAATTACTATGGTGAAGTAGGTCAGCCAATTTTTAGTGCTTATGAAACTTGCAATTTAGAGCAAGGCAGCATATCAGCAAGTTAGATTTTAATATGATTGAGCAAATAGGTTCCTTTCAGTCTGCTTAACCCTAAACATGGATCCAGACCTGCTGTAATTGTGCTTAATTTTATTTATATTATCTTATACCTATTCATAATGATGGTAGTGCAGCCTCAATCCTTTTTATTTTTCTTTTGTTAATTAATAGATTTTACCATTTAGAGCAATTTTATGTTTACAGAAAAATTAAGCAAGTAGTTCAAAGTTCCCACATATACATTTTTCCCTACTTAACAACCCTTTTTATTTACCTAAACTCTTCTTTGAGTAATTAATATTCTTGAGCAGCTGAGAAAGCTGAGACTATCTTTGCATATTCTTAATATAATAAGTACCCTTACTATATTTCCTCCCATAGTCCCCCCTGATGTTTTGGTATCTTGTCCACTTACATGTCTTATGTAGTTTCTCTCTCACAGCAACTGAAGAACTTTAGACTGGCCATTTTGATAGTGACCTTAGCAACAATAGGGGGGCTGGATTGGGGCTGGGAGAGCATGGGGGAAGGAAAACCAATATTCCAACTAGAGCTGATGAGGGACTGAGCTTAAAGCAAGAGAGACTTGAGAGAGCTGGGGAATACATGCAACATGAATGACAATGAATTAGATGCCTGTGTGGATAAAGGAGAGGAAAAGAAGTCCCAGGTTTCTGGCTTAGGCCTCTGTTGTGGCCAATAACAGAGACAGGGAAACTCCAGATGGATAGATTTGGGGAGGAAGGAAATACTGATGTGCTATACTTAAGGGACCTGTAATTGAAGATGTGCACTTTACAGTTGAAATGGAGGCACATTGCTTAGGAAAGCTCTTGGGATTGGTTCAAAGCAGTGTGAGTTATCAGAGCATGGCGAAACACAGAGACATGGCTGGATACAGGGCAGGCCAAGGAAACTCTGGTATTTGTAGAAAGAAAAGACCAGTTTGAAAGTCACCAAATTCTTGAATCTTGCTGGTATTGGGAAGTAGTAGAAGAGTGAAAGAATATCATATATCAGAATTGTGCTTAAATCCAAGCTTTGTCACCCCAGTGATGACATTAGGCAGGTCATTCTCATTCTCCCCCCACCCCACCCCACCTCTTTCTCCTGTTTCTTAGTAAAAAGAGATAATGTAATTTGCTTACTTCCCCTCAAGGATCGGTGTACAATATGATAAAAACAATGTATGACAAATTCTCTCAGAAGGTTAATATGTTACCTGTTTCCTGTGGTTTCCCAAATCCTTTGGAAATTCTGACTGGCAAGTAAGAGGGAGAGAAAGAGGGAAGAAGCCTGGCAGGCCCAGAGGAGGAAGTAGTCACTGACTGGAGTGAGAAGCAGCCAGCAACTTCTTTAGTTTCAACCCTTGATCCTGTCAAGGACTACTATGGTTTATGTTGCATTTCCCTCCAAAAGACATCGAAAGTCCTAACCCCAAATACCTCAGAATGTAATGTTATTTGGAAACAGGATTGTTGCTGATATACTTAGTGAAGATGAAGTCATACTGGAAGAAAGGTAAACACCTAATCCAATAAGACCAGTGTTCTTACAAGAGGATAGCCACGGGGAGACACATACAGGGAGAAGTCCACAAGAAGATGGAAGCAGAGCCTAGAGGCATGCAGCTGCCAGTCAGGGAATGCCAAAGATTGCTGAGAAACTGCTAGAGGTAAGGAAGAGGCAAGGGGAGATAGTTCTTCTATAGGCTTCTGTGAAAACAGGCCTTGATTTCAGACTGCTAGCCTCCAAAACTGTGTGACAAAAATTTGTGTGACTTTAAACCTCCTAATTGGTGGCACTTGTTACAGAAGCCCTAGGAAATTAGGCAGAGTTGATCACACTGTAATCAGATAGTCTTTAATAAAGACCATTGTTTATTTTAAAGCAGACAATCAGAGTAGGGTAAGATCTTTTAAAATAATAATAAATAATAATTAAATGATTTTTTTTCTCTTTACAGTTGCATGGAGGGATAGTGTATGTGAGATCTCACTTACCAGCCCAAGATGTTATTTATTTCAGGCATTAAAACAGAGTTGGCCCCTGCTCAGTCTGATCAGCCTCATCTACTGAATCACTGGAGATTAAATTAGTGGCCCAAGTACATGTTCAGAATCTAGAGAGGTGAGATGACTGTGTCTTGGGCATTGTTTCTTCTTACTCAGGGCTCAGAATTGACATTGATTTACCACTAGGCAATCCTGTTTCCCACCACTGTTGAAGCAAGGCAGAGGACACTGCTGATTCATCGAAGAGTCCTGTCAAGGACTTGAGAAATAGGTTTCAGTTCTGGATCTGCCACTCTTGGATGCTTTCAGGTAAAGACTTACCTGGACACACGAAAGGTTTTGTCAGTTCTACTTCTTTTCCTTTCAAGGTTTACTTCCCTCCCTCATGCTAATGCCAAGCCTTACTTCTCTTATTTCAGGGCTACACAGGTGGCTCTTACAAGTTTTGCCTCTAACTCACCCAATCTAAATGGTTTTGCAAATGTTACAGGGACAAGTTCAAATGCTTGTCTCTGCATTGTGAGGACTAAGGGCTAATGCCTCAGGCAGCTGAGTTGCTGCCAGGAGAAAGTAAGGCCGATAATGAAGAGAGATGGAGACCCCAGAATATCACTGGAACCAATAAATTTAGCTGTGCCCTGAAGTCATACCATATATTTGGATTTTTTAATTATGGACACTCAAGATTCATTCTCCTCCCCCCTCTTTTTCCTTCATCTACTTTGGGATGAATTTTATTGTTACTTGACCTCTCTGGCTTTCAGTTTTCTTATCTATAAATTAAGGGGATTATCCTTGAGCCCCTACCATCACTAAAACAAGAATATCTCTGGCATGGGAAGGACAAGAGACATATGGAGTACAGTTGTTGTAACTCACCCAGACCAGTGGCCTAATGCAGAGCTACCAGTCAAGCTCAGTCTAGATCAACCAAATTCCAGCCAAGCTACCAACACATGGACAATAATAATTTTAAAAGTATTAACCATAAATTAAGGGGATTAGAGGATGTTTATGTCATAGTTAACTTTACATATGCTCATGTCTACGAATGGAACACTAATAACTGAATGCTCTCCCGTGTTACCTCCACAAACTCTCTCTGCTTTTTAACCTCTCCAGTTTTAAGTCTAAGGTGTGACTATTTTATTCCTAAATTTGTCCCATTTTCTCTGGACAAAGACAAAAAGCTACAGTTACTATGCACTAATGGAAATTAATTGGCCCAAACATCAGTTTGAGGTATTGAATTTTAGAGCTGGATTATAACTCAGAGATAATCTAGTGCTATTTCCCCCTTTTACAGATGAATTCTAAGGTCCCTAGAGCCTTCCTGACCCATCAAAGATCTCTCAGTTGGTCAATGTCAGATGGGACAAACCCCCAGGTTTTTAAATTCCTACTTCATCACTCCTTCTATTACAACAAATCTCTTCTGGTATTTGCCAAATTGGAAGAATTCAAAGCTAATACTCCCTTCTGACCTCACTATTTCTAATTCTTCTAAGTGTATGTACAGCCTTTGAAAGCTGTGAGCTTGAATATCAAAGTTTCTTCTGGTTCAAAAATTGAAGAACAAACAGAAGCAGCCTGTAAACTCGATGTTTTTTGATTAGCCTGTTTTATGTCTATTTTATGTTTTCTAAGTTTTCTATTCGATTAGAGTATGACATCCCTGCTATTAAAAAAAAAAAAAAAAGATTTAAGCCACCCTCCATCTCTGCCTTTTATGACAGCAATTTTTTAAAGGTTGAGCAAAGTTACCCCCACACCTGTTTCTTTTAAACTGAAAGGGACCCAGCTGCACTCTATAGGGAAATCACAAAGACAACTGGAGATCTTGTCAATTTACAGCCAAGCTTGGCTGGAGAAAAGTGGATAGCTGATTGAGAAGATAGGGAACAAGCACATTTACCTGAAGATGAGCATGGCCTAGCTGAAGAGACCAGAGATAATGCGGAAGGCTTCCTTAGGTTTGGTGGGGAAATCCATGATTCTGTAACATCAATCAAGGCAGTTTTATCTGATTGCTAAGTTTCAAGAAAACCAGTGAACATTTAAAATAGCTATACAGGAAGAGAAAAAGGAGACAGAAGAAGGTATGATCATTCTGTTTTGTAAAGTTGAAAACTAAAGCAATAATGGTATAGAATTAATACTAAATTTTAATGCAGTCACATCAAAGTAGGTTAATTATATAAGAACAAAGGATTTCTTTTTAGCTTTCCAGGCCTCACCTGCAAGGGAATACAACTCCCGTTGAATGCTCATACAAGAGAAACTGCATTGGCACAAGAGGGATTAGATAATAAAATGAAATTCTTTAAAACTGAGTTTGTAAAAAAGTCTCATTGAAAAGAATCACTTTCATATATTCTTCTAGGTGTTTCATAAATAGGGATTAAAATAATTTGCATCATCCTTATTAATTTGTAGTTTCTTATTTTTTACCCGTAGAATGTAGCTATAAGCAGCTCATTCACTGATGATGGGCAGCAGCCAGGATGATGTGATCTGAGAACGTTGAAAAAAAAAAAAAACTCTTCATTCTTTACCCAAATACACACAAAGAAACATATATGAATATATTATGTACAAACTGATTTTCTCAAAGACAGGCATTAACCTGCTGATTAACCCATTTTTGTTGACTACAGGGAGCAATGCAATTTTAGAGGCTGTGGAAAAGCAGAAACAGAGCCAGTTAGGATCAGTGTTCAGGCAGCAAGATGCTTGCAATGGGAGGCAAGGTTCACAGAGAAAGAAGAGGAATGCCTTGATGTTAGTTTCTGTAAGTAGCAAAGAGGACCCTCCTCCTTTTCAATTAATTTAACAAGTTATGTGCAAAACTGAAGTATTAGTCACCTCTATATATGGTCACTACTCTATGATGGAGCATATGAAGTATACACATTTAAATATTAAGATATGCAATGAATGGAAATGACAAGTGACTGGTCCTGGCACCAAGAGCTGTGAGTGTTTGAGGATGAATGATATGATTTCAAGGTGAGTGTGAAGAATGGAACTCAAACAAGGATTCAGTTAGAGATGAGTCTTGAGTCAGAGCTTCAAGGACGATAGGATGCAGGAAGAAAGGCATGGGAAGAAGTTCTAAGGGAGGGAAGAGAAAGGAGTAGAGAGTGAAGATGAGGAAATTCTGGAAGCCCATTCAAGGGCAGAGAGGAAACCACCACTGATGCCAGAAAGAAGATTCTTGAAAAGTTACTTAAGAGAAAGAAGAGGGATTGGCTGTTGTCTGGGTATATCATGGAGAGCCTTTTAAAGGAATAACATCGATTCATCTTACTAAAATGAACTGGCTTCTAATTACTGAGGCAAGACCTTCCTTGGTGGAAGGATGTTCTGGAATGTGTCTATACTCTGAAAAGTTCTCTAGTAAATGATTTCATTTGGAGAACTGACCAGATTGTGTTAGGAGGACCCCAGAGCCAGATTTGGTGTTTGGGGGACACACAGTCCCCTGCAAACAATCATTTCATTGAACTTCTCCTAACTCAATGTCTTGTTTCAAATATGAACTAGTGGCAACAGTTCATTTTTTAAATATTAAGAACTTACCTCTCTCAGTCACCCATCACTGAGTACTTTACCTCCCATTTTGCTTCAGCAGGGGGACCTTGCACTTTCTGTTCTTGTCTCTTTTTATCATGTGAGTAAAGAAGCAGTAGAGCAATTCAAAATCCTCTCAGAAGTGCTAGGGATTGTCCACTTAGTCATCCTAAGTCTGTTAACACTTCCTGTAAAGGCATTTCCCTGTACCACCTGATTTCATTCCCTATTGAATGTTCCAGTGGAAATGATAAGATGCTATCTTTAGCCTCTCACTTCCACTTTCCCATCTACCCTCTTTTGCATTCCCCAAAAGAACAAGCAGGTCTTTTACTTCCTCCTGCTCATTTCAATGGGTTAATTTTTATGGAATTTTTTTACACAATTTTGAGGATGATGAAATGTTCCAAATATTGAAGATTCTCTCAAAAAATGCAATGCTGACAAGAAATTCTCACAGTGAATGCTTGGTGAAGAGATAGTGGCATCTTAAGCAAATAATCTGCTAAATTAATAAACCTCATAAATTACAAAATCCCTGAATACCAACTGCTGAAATACAATCACTCTCTGACCTGAACCTATTAAATGAAGAAGTCTGCTATGCATAATTTACAACAGTGCTATGAATGAAAAATAGCTCCTTAAAAGGGAGATAAAATACTAAAATGGTCTTGCTGTAGAAACAGAATTACTGGTTATTTCAGTTCTTATTTATTTTAATGTTAGTTTATGGGTCACCTAATAATTTTTATGTTTATCAGTGTTTTGCTCTTAATTGCTCAATAGTCCACTATTGAGATGCTATTTCATTTTGCTGGTTGGATGATAAGAGTGATGTGGAAAAGGCAATATTTATTATGTTTATATTGTACATATGCATAATTTTTTAAGTTAGCAAGTAGTATGATATTGCATATAGATACATATTGATAATGTTGATAATCTCACTAGTTGACTTGTCTGAAAATATCAAATTCTTTTAAAAGTATTCTATCAGTGACTCTAGGGTTGAGGAAATGGAGAGGTGTCATTTACTAAGTGTAAGGCTTCAGTTATGACAAATGAATAAGCTCTGGGCATCTGCTGAATAACAGAACCTGCAGTCAACAATATGGTAATAAAGGTCTAGGATATAGCTCAGTGGTAGAGCACTTGCCTAACATGCACGAGGCCCTGGATTCAATCTCAAGCACTGGCACTGACAAAAATATTAATAATAATAATAATAATAACAAAATAATGATAATAATTGTGTATTGTGCACTTCAAAATATGTTGAGAGGGATCTCATGTTAACTGTTCCTACTGTGGGATAGAAAAGAGGTTCAAGAAATTTTGGGAGGTATTGGGTATGTCTATTACCTTGATTGTGGTCTGGTATCCTGGATGATGCAGATGTCTAAACTCATCAAATAGGACACATTAAATATGTGCAGATCTTTGTATATCAATACACCTTAATAGAGCTGGTTAATAAAAGTTGAGCTAAAAAAATTAGTGGTTCAAAATAAGAATAATTTGTCTCTCTACTAGAGACAGTTGGCATTGCCTAGAGACAAGTTTGATTGTCAAAACTAGGGCAAGTGGTGATAGTGATATCTAGTGGGTACAAGCCAGGAATATTGTCATACACCCACAATGCCTGCCCATCTGAGTAAACAATTATTCAGCCCCAAATAGCAAAAGTGCTACTGAGAAACCCTGTATTATATTGGGGAAAAAAAAAAAAATCAACCAGTTTTCTAGGAATTTGGAAGAAAAGGGAATTCCAAAGAAAAATCTCTTGCCAAATTCTTCTGCAGAATTTTTTGCTCCCAAACAGGCTATTCTGGGTCAGTGAAAATGAATTCAGAACTCACCTTCCTAAGTTCCCTCTGGAATTTTGAGTAGAAGGATTAGCAGCAGCCATTTGTTCGAGGATTGCACAAGGGACTTCAACAGATGTAACCCTTCCAGGGAGATATAATCCAAGCCATGAGAGAAAGCGGGGTGGAATGGGGAACATTTTGGACCCAGATGGACTGAAAGAAATACAGAGAAGGAAAAATCAGATGTCCTGCCTGTCATACTGATTCTATTAGTGAAATCATATTTAAAATTTCAATCTGTATCTATTATTTGGGGACTTTGAGAGTGAAGACTTGCTGGGAGTGAGTGATTAAAAGGAAAAAAATGAAAAAGGGGCATCTAATTAGGGCACTGAAATATTTGTATTGTTAGGTCAGGTTATACAAACCATGACAGAAGTGTGCAGGGCTTTCCTTTTTTTTTTTTTTGACCTAAAGTCAGTTTAGATTTGAAGGTTCCCCAGGAAAATCTTAATATGGAAAAATGTCCATTGAATTCTCTGTCATTTCTTTTCAAGTTCTAAAGTTCTTCTTCAATTAAAAATTATTGTTTACCAGTACTGTGAATTTAAGAATTCCCCGCCCACCCCCCCCATGGTATCCATGCATTTATATAGTTCAGGATAGCAACTTATGATACACTAAAATTATGTGGACTTATCATATCAAAGAGCATAGTAAAATGAAAGATATCTTTAAGAGGTAATCAGAATCTTCTTGTGTTTTTAGGTGAATCCACATTTGTAAACATTATTGTTTTCACTGAGTCTTGAAATCAGTGCAGTTGAAATTCTAGTATCAAGGAGATTTAGCTCAAATATGCTCACGACATGTTGGTTTCCAAACATTTTTATTTACTAAACAATAAGAGTTAAAGAAAGCTAGTTCACAAATTAGAGAAATAATGAAAGGGAATCAGCTAAAGAAAAATGGATGAAAGAACTCTCCCCTCCTACTTCCCTTCAACAATGAGGAAATAGTATTGTTCTATAGGTTTAATAGGACTGGGTTTGAGACCCTGCTTTGCTAGCTAACAGAGTCAATAGCCCTAGAAATATTGCTTATCCTCTAGGTCTTGGTTTTCTTACCTAAAAAGTGGGAATATTAATTATTACTTCCTGCCTTTTTGTGTAACAACTAAATGAAATAATTTATATAGAATAGTATTAATAATATTCATTAATTTCCCTCCATTTTCTCTTCTACTAATCTTTGCCATTATAACATGCTATTTTGTATTGTTAAGTGATTCTCAAATCATAAATTCATTGAGGGCAGCGAAGTTGTCTGAGACTTATTTATAATTCATTCAGTCTTTTGTACAATGCTCTGAACATCTAAGTGTAGTAGACCCCCAATTACTGAGAGACATCCAGTGGTAATGGCAATGGAAGAGGCAAGTGCCAGTATTGTTTGTCCATGGGCTACTTAATGTCATTCCTGTTACAGAGACTCATGCTTTATCTGTGGTGCCTACTCTCTGACTTTCCGTAACAGTCAGCAGTCATAGCATTTAGCTACATCAAGACACCAAGAAAGGATTTTCCTCTAAATAGAAACCATAATCTGGTCTGATGCCCTCATTATACTAGACAGTGGTTCTCAAAGTGATTCTTTGGATGAGAAGGCTAGTATGACATGGGAACCAGTCAGAAACACAAATTCTCAAATGTAACCCTGACCTACTACATTAGAAATCAGTTTTCACAAGCCTTCCACGTAATCCTGATGCATTCTAAATGTTGAGACTACTGACCTAAAACTGTGTCCTTGCTTCTTTTTAGTTACCAGAGTCCTGAGTAGGTAGCATCAATGATATTCTTCAGGTGATAGCTTATCAGATGTAGAAATTGGGATAATAATGCCTATAGTCTATCAGTCAGTAATAGCTACATAATTAAAATAAAGCATAAAATTCCTCAAAGCATGTTAATGGAACAGTACTTCATAGGTTATTAATAATTACTATGTTTAAAAACCAAAAGAATTAATTGAAGCAAGTAAATTTAGGGTAACAAGGTTAAATAGGATTTCTACTCTGAGAAATTCTCAATCTCTTAATAGACTCAAAAGCATTTTAAACCTCTAGCCTTTCCTCAAACTTATTTGAAACCACCCTTCTTTTCCAATAAAAATATTTTTGCTGATGCAAATACCATTTTGTTTTTGAATTTCCCACATCTGAACTTTGTTATATCTTATTAAAAGGTGCTTGACTTTTGGCATGATTGTAAGTTAGTGCAGCCACTATGGAAATCAATATGGAGTTCCTGCTGGGGAGATAGCTCAGCTGATAGAGTGCTTGGTTCACAAGCACAAGGCCCTGAGTTTGATCCCCAGTACCACAAAAAAAAAAAAAAAAAAAAAAATGGAGTTCCTTAAAAGACTAGGAATGGAACTACCAAATGACACCACTATATCACTACTTGGCATTTATCCTAAAGAATTAAAGTTATCTTACTACAGTGATATATGCATACCCATGTTTATAGCAACACAATTCACATTGGCCAAACTATGGAACCAGCCTAGGTATCCAACAATGGATGACTAGATAAAGAAAATGTGATACATATACAGAATGGAGTTATATTCAGTCATAAAGAAGAATGAAACTATGTCATTTGCAGGAAGATACACAGAACTTGGGAACATTTTGTTATGTGAAAATAAGCCAAATTCATGAATTCAAGGGTGGTATGTTTTCTCTCATATGTCAAAGTTAGAAAGAAAAAAGCAGGGAAAAAAGGAGTGGGTGCACCTCAAGAAAACAGAAGGGTGCCAGTAGAGTAGAGGAGGGAGATATAGGATGGAGGAGAGGAGGGTAAAAGGAGGTACTAGGTAATGAAATCGACCAAATTACACTGTTATATTTTGTGCATGTTCAAATACATAACAATGAATCCCACTACCATGTATAATTATAATGCACCAATAAAATAAAGAAACCACAATCCTGTTCAGGAACTGAACGTATTTAACTCCTAACCTGCAGTATGTATCTAAAGAAACGGGTCAAGTAAGTGATAATAAAAAAGAATTTTTAAAATAAAATTGGTAAGAAATTCCCAAACCTATGTTGCAAATTCTTATTCTGTGATTCCAGTACAGGCACTTTTAAACTGTAAGGTTCTTAGAAAAAAAAAAAAAAAAAAAAAAAAACACAGGTGTTTGACATTACACTATTTTCTCTTGAAAACTTGGAAAATGATTAGTCCAGTGGTTCTCAATTGGAGCAGTATTGTCCCCAGGGAGTGTTTGGCAATGTCTGCAGAAGACATTTTTGCTTGTCACAATCAAGTGGGATATGTTTGCTACTTACCAATAATGAAGGACAATAGAGTTGTCTTCATCATCCCAGTTCCAATACTTCCTACATTGCCTGACCAAAGAGACCCCCAATAAAAGCATGCAGAATAAATGAATGAATGAATTTATTGAAGAATTAGTGATGGGGGAACACGACTATCATGAATGATAGTCATTATTAGCACAGCAGGGGATATCCACATCCAGATAAACTTGGAGAAGGAGGAAAAGTTGCAAGTGAACTTAAATGGTCTTCACAAAGAGAAGTCCAGCCAGTGGATTCTGACATATTGCACAGAGAATGGATTGAGTCAGACGCCAACACCTACCTTGTAGGTATGTTCTTCACAGACTTACCAGGGGGATTATTCTTGCAGGTTCCACTCCTCTCCTTCCATCCTGCCCCTGTCCTATCACAGTCAGGAAGCAAGTGTCAGGAATTATCAACTGGTAGCATAAATCCATAAGTTTTCATTTACCACCCATGAGTTTGTCTGGTTATTTTTAGGAGCTTTGTTTTCTTTTAAACTATTATAATCATCTAAGTAACTCTGTTCATTTTTAGCAAACAATTCGAGTAAAGCTCAGTTTCCCTGGACCCAACACTATCTGACTCTCCAATGTATGAAGCATTTCTGTTTGTTTGTTTGCTCGTGTTTTGAAGTGGATTCAAATGCCCTTCGGGGTATGCTCTCTGGTTTACCTGTAATCCCATGTGTCACTTACCTGGTCCCTGCATTCATTTGCCATTAGAGAAAGAGCATTGTATCCCAGGACTCATGCTCCCTACCTCATGATTGCTGTTAAAAATCAAAGCAAATAGAATCAGTGCAAAGCAAGCCATGCCTTCCTGTGTAGAAGGTACTTGGAACAAGAAAGCATATATTTCACAGAAGCCTACAAAATCTCCCCCATGTCCATGATTGAGCTGTGAAAATAAAAATTTGGATTTCATTATAAATGATAAATTTTCACTTATATAAGCACAAATATATATGTGAAGCACTTAGGCATTGCCAAGACAAAAGTAGTTTGCAATTTTAGTTCTCAGTCCTGATGGTTTAAATCATCATAACCATGAGCATCCCAGCTTATTTTTACAGAAAATGGTTTAAGCTACTTTCTATTAAGTAAGATTGATAGCAAGGGAAGATGAGTCATATTCATTCCATAGCTTCACATTCTTCCTGACACCCTGCAAAATATTAAACAAATGTGAAATGTTATTACCAACCCTTCAACACCCAGCTAAAGAACTCCTTCACAAAACCTTCGTTGATCACCCCAACCTTAAACTCCTTCTGTGAATTCTGGTGGTGCTTATTTTTCCCTGTTTCCTTGGTTATTGTGTGTGCACATGGCCTTGTATTGCTTCTATTGTTGTCACACTGATATTTAAATAGTTGTGGACAGGGGATTCTAGTCACTAATTGTTCATGTTTTTATCTCATCGCTCCTTAACTGGATTATAAACTCCTTTGGGTCAAAGGCCACGTTCTCTGCTATGCTTTAAAATATGCTACCTACATAGTACACCCCCGGTAAGTGTCTTTGATTTCATTTGAAGAGAGTGTTAAATCCTAGAAGTGCCACAAGAATGTGCCTCTTAAAACTCCTCATCTATAACCTCGTCCCTTCTGGAATATAACCAGAGAATAGCTCTGAAGTGAGGTTACTGTGTGTTTCTTTCTTAGTTCTTCCTGGGAATGAAGGCTCTTATTTTCTACCCTGGCAAAGGATGATGATTTGAATCTAATGAAAGTTTTAGTGTGTGCTGTTCTTTGTAATGAAGGTCATCTGCTAGAATCTAAAAAGTATCTGTTGGTAGTAATTATTGAGGTAGCATATTTCTAATCTTTAAGAAAATAGCCCTGTGTTTAAAATTAATTTTCTTATTTGTCTTTGGCTGCAACTTAAAACACTTTTCCTTATATGCACTATAAAATGTTAATAGCTACATATAGAGTGACTTTATGACTGTAGTGTCATTTTTCTCAGCTTGATCAGCTCTTTTGAATGGCATCATTATGATCAAAGTTGTTTACAGTAATAAAATATGAATAGTTTCGATAAAAAAGTAGGAACCATTACAATTAAACAGTATCTGGCTTTTTAGAGCGTGATAACCACTCATAATGCTGTGGTAGGAGAAGCAAGTCTACAATATAAACATAATCATAAGAGTGACCTAAGCAAGTCTCTGAAGTACAGAAAGGATATGAATTGGAGAAAGTGATGCTGTAGAACTAGCGGGAAGCAGTATACTCAACACACCTGGATTCTTTCGAAGGAATGGAGAATAGTTTATTAACATCTTTATACTGATACCCTTCATCTATTCTTTTTCTTCAAGGAACAAGCAAATTTTAAAATTAAGTCAGCTTGCCAAGTGTCTCAATAAAACTTGAATCTTAACACTTGGTTTGATAAGGTACACTGCAAAAACGAGCATATTCTTATTTGTGGGGTATTAATTCAATTACATTGCCATGCTGTTGGAAAACATAACAACTGGGGTATACAAGATAACTTTGTAAATCTTTACATCATGAATCAACACTTCTCCAAATGCAATAACGTTTTCTCAATCCAGGTACTGATTTCCAGGTTTCTGTTCTTTTCTTTTTTTTCTGAAGATCACTTCTGGCTCATGTATACACTCGTTGTCACTAACATTAGATGGGAGGTAAGTGAGAAAAATTTGATACAATTCTAGTCAATCAATGTTGCTACTGGTTTGAGCTTCTGAAACGAGATTTGGAGGAGGTAAGAGATGGCAGGCTATTTCTTTGGGGGATAAAAAGGACTCTTCAGCAATTTTATAGAGGTGATTGTCTTCATAATGTTTAAAGTAAATAAAGCTTTGAGAACTAACATAGAAGCAGCTAAATACAATGACTATGTCGGTTCCTTTATTGAAGGAGAATAAGCAATGTTTGACATGATTCTTGACACACTGAGTAATTAGGAAACTGTGCACAGTAAATAAAAGGATTGTCAAAACTTTACTAAAGCGTGTTGTATATATTCCAGTGACACTAAAATATAACTCAACACACATGATCCCTTTACTAATTCATTATTTTTGGGAATAATGAAAGTGTTCTCCTGTGTCAGAATAGTTTTACTTGCCAAATATACAAAATCCAGGCTTCTTAGATCTTCATTTAGGGTCTTCCACAGTCTGACCTTGACATACTTGAACAAATTTATGCCTCTCCAGCCCTGTGCATGAACTTTCCGGGTTATTCATGGCTCCTTGAAAAACTGCTGAATATGTCTTCATGGAATCTTAAACACATGCCTGATTGCACGTGTGTGCACACATACTCAGATCCATCCACCACCCAACTCCAACTTCCTCTCCACATATTTAAACTGAATCTTTCTTCACAAGCTACTTCTTTCCCCTACCTCTTCTGTGAACAGTCTCTATGAAGAGCCTTCTTTTGCTGAATTTTCTTCATACCATCCGTCCAGCATTTACACAGGGCTATTGTGTATTTCTGCTTAGCTACTTTTGGTTTCCTTTCACATAATTTAAACTCAAAAATATTTAGTGGGGATTTTTAATATTCATGAGATATTCTGATTTTTAATTTATTTTGATTCATTGTACACAAATGGGGTACAATTGTTTCTCTGGTTGTACACAAAATAGAGTCGCACCATGTGTGTAATCATACATGTACATAATGATGTTTGTCTCATTCTGTTATTTTTCCTTCCCCCCAACTCCCTCCCCTCCCCTCTTTTTCCTCTATACAATCCATTCTTCCTCCTTTGAGATATTCTGGTTTTAACAGAATTTGCTAAGTGATGAAGCAATAATCTATGTGCTCCATGTATGAGCTTGGAATGAATTTCTTATAGGTCTGGCTTGTCCACTTTCTTTTAGAGTTCAGAGTATTCTTTCTCTCTTCCCTTTACTCTCTGCAGATGATATCTAAGAAAATTTAAAAGCAAAATAAAAAACAACCATTGAAATATCAGAATATTAGCTGAAAGTCCTAAAAAATAAACTTTCTTTGATAAGAGCCAATTGTGATGGGTTTATGTACAACAACAGCAACAATTCTTTTGGTTAACTATTTCCACCCATCCCAGAAACAATACTATATATGCTTATGAACTAAACGAGTGATTTCTAGAGAGAGAGAATGGAGTAACAATACACCATCACTCTACTAAGCTCAATTAACATTGTTTTTAAGTAAAATTAGAAAGTGTTAGTTAACAGCAGTTTAGAAAAACACCCACTCCATTCCTTTCAGACCAAATACGCAAACCAAGACTTCAGACTAAAGATGATTCTAGGGATCATCTTTGGGCAGATATTAGCCATATGAGTCTGGCCTGACAGGTTTCATTTGGTACCTTGACTTGAAGCAGTGTTGTGGGAGATGGGGAAGTTGAGGAGCTCAGTGTTGCATGCTGATTGTGAAAATCCTGTAAACCACTGCAAAGGGACAAGGACTTCCTCCCAGGCAGGTACAGGCACTCACCCACTCAAGGGGCATGTGTGTTGCTGGTCAGCCTCTCACAGAGTGCTCAAAACAGCACACGAGTCAGCCACTGAATTTAGACCTGGGCTATTATCACCATACTTTATAGGATTCGCCTCAGTAACCTCACTTCTAGAAATCTATCTTGCAAATGTATTCTCACAAACACACCAAGAGAAACCTAACACAGATAGCCTACAAAGCAGCTGTCCTTGGGGATTTAAAACCTACTAGAAGTGTGTCTTGCATGCTTCTCAATACCTCCAGGAGCTCTCAGGGATAGGAGGGAAGCTAGCTGTTTCCTAGTTTTTCTTTGCTTGCAAGCTCCTGCTTCCGAGGAGTTCTGTTGTTTGCAAACTATCCCTGCTGTGTACATCATTGCATATGGGAATGCAGCCCTCTACTATGAAAACATCCCTCACTCAATGTATTTGTGCTTATAGCCACACACACACACACACACACACACACACACACACACACACATCACACAGAGTTTGGAGTGAAAGAGGATTTTATATCACTATGCTGCTTGACCTCTTTCATCTAAAGAAATTCTGCTTTTCTGTTCTCAGACTTGCAATGCACTGTGGGAACATTTTCTTCTCTACTTTCTCTTT
Organism: Sciurus vulgaris; assembly: GCF_902686455.1. Taxonomy (NCBI): domain Eukaryota; kingdom Metazoa; phylum Chordata; class Mammalia; order Rodentia; family Sciuridae; genus Sciurus; species Sciurus vulgaris. The sequence goes on from NC_136475.1 coordinate 48,917,251, forward strand.
TAGAGAAATTAATTTCTCTTGTGTAAGAGTGGGTGTTATCCTTTCTCCACAAGTCTGAGTCTATAGAGTTCTGCGTTCTTCCACAGCATGTGTGCTCCAGACTGAGTTCATCCATGTAGAAAAGACACCATGTTGTTATATCTAAGACATATTATTAGGTACAGCTACAGAGAGATCTGGACTAAACTTTGAAATTGCCTGCTCTAAATGCTTAAGTTTTTCCGACAACCTTAAAGTCCACCAAAAGGGGAACAGCTAAATAAATCATGGTAGAACCAAGTAATGGAAATGATATTGTTGTTAAAAAAGAATGAAGTAGAGAGGTCAGTAGAGTAGAGGGAAGGGAACAAGGACTGGGAGGACGGGAAGGGAAGGGGAAGTACTGAGGACTGAGTTAGAACAAATCATACTCCATTCTTTTATAATTATGTCAAAATGAATTCTATTGTCATGTACAACGAAAAGAGCCAATGAAAAAGAATGAAGCCGTGCTCTATGAATTAACTATAAAATGTGCTGTTATTATGAAGTGAAATATTTTAATTTAAAAAAAAGAAAATTACATAACATAGGTAATATACCATTCTCTTGGTAAAAATACATATATCTGTATATTCACGGTAAAGAGTAAATAAATGTCTCTTTATGGAAACAAAATATTAGTTATTTGTGTGATTTTACTTATCGTAATTATATTTTTAAAAATTCCTGTGGTACGAAGACTAGAGAGTCTCAGAAAATTTCTATCAAACCAGGAAAAACATCATTCCTTTAATACTGGCTTGTTTATAAACAGAAAAACAGTGGGAAATTCCTGTTAGGAGGAATATTTTTCCTATTTACATTTGCTATTTCATTTTATTTCCTTGTTTGAAAATCATCTTTTTCTATTCTTTGGTCATCTATTTGAACATTAAAAATTGATGAGACAGACCATATCCCATCCTGAGCTGATGATCAGTGTACAGCCTTGTGTGTGGCTTTGGAAATTGGCTTGTGGTGGCTGAGCAATTGTAGACTCCTGTTTAACAGTTGTTTGACTCTGCCACTGAACAAAGTCATAAAATTACACAGCTTTGATCTTGCTGGCAGCCACTCCCTAGCCCTGGAGGAGCTTGCCTTCCGATGAAGATGAAGCTGACTGTTGAAGATGCAGGGAAGACAGAGAGAAATTGGGTGTTTGGTGACATGGACAGACCAAACCTGAAACTTCTCTACTTTGTTATTTCTAGTTAGAGCATTCAATAAATTCCCTTTATTGTTTAATCCATTTTGAGTTGGTTTTCCTGTTGCACTCGAAGATGTCTTATTAATATATTTTTCTTAATAATCAGGACTGTAGATAAGAGTTATGCATGATAATTGTTATCACAAATATTTTATAACAGTTAAAATTGTAAATTATCACCAATAAAGGAAAGGGAATAGGGGGAGGGAAGGAGAAAGGGAGTGAAAGAGGAAGCACTGGGGACTGAAATGGAGCAAATTATGCATGTTTGATTTTGTCCAAATGAACCCCCTATTATGTATAACTATAATGCACTAATAAAAACATTAAAAATGTAAATTATCTGAATGATGAATGTTAGGTATATAGATTGTAGTTCACTGATAAAATAGAACATCATGTAAGTACCAAAATAGAGCATTTCAAGTAGTTTTTAATTAACAGGGTCCTTCAAAATCTAGCTCCTATCTACCTCTCTGGTCCTGTATCTCTTTAGTTAACACTTGAGTGTTCTCTGTCCACATTTCACTGTCTCAGCATTTATTTGCTTTACCTTGTGGGTTTTCTCTGCCTCTGAATTCTCCCAACTTGAAGCTTCATTTTACTCGTCCTTTAAAATTCAGTTTATGATCACCTCCTGCAGGTGAACTTCCCCTGACCCTTTCTGCCTATTCCCAGGTTGCTACCAGCTTTTCCTGGACGAACCCTCACGAGCTAGTTATGACTTTTCTCACCAATGATGTCTTTACAATCTCTTTATGTGTCTTTTTTCACCACAGGACTGTGAGCTCTTTGAAAACAGAAACCAACTGCTTCTTCTTGGTTGTGGATTCCTAATGCCCAGCCAAAGGCCTGGCAGAGCACAGATGCTCTCAAAAAATGCAGAGACTGCTAAGTGGATGGTCAGATCCACTTAGTGATCCACTTAGTGAATGACTATTACCCAGGGACATATCAAGAATGTAGGATGGGTAGCTACTGATTTTTAAAATGGTTTTCCATGTTTTGCACAGAAACAAGAAAACATTGTGATAAGTAAGTTCTGGAGATGCAGTATATAGTATGGCGTCTATAGCTAATAATACCAAATGGTGTACTTAAGATTGCTAGGAAGGTAGATCTTATGTTAAGTTCCGTTACCCAAACAGCAACAATAAAACAAAAACAGCAATGATAATAAAGGGATGGGAAGAAACTTAGAGAAGGGATGACTATTAATGGACTTTATGGTAGTGATGGTTTCAGGGTATGTACTTATCCCCAAACTCATCAAAATCTATCTATTAAATATGTATAACTTTTTGTATATGATTGTATATGCTAATCACATCTTAACAAATTGGTTTTAAAAATAAAGGAATCATGAATAAAAAATAAATGAAAACATCCCTTCCCCTGTATAATTTCTAAATTTACAAAACTTTATCAATGAACTAGTAATGGTTGCCTAAAATGGTCAACCTATTTTTTGAGGCTTTCTAGGAGATTCCTGTTTTAATTCCAATTTTCTCTGATTTATCCCATAAGGATGGGTCAGGATGGCTCTTCTGCCTGGTTCTTTTACTCTTATACACAAAAATTTATTTATTCATTGAATAATTGTTGAACACCTATTATGTGCCAGACACTGGCTAAAGGGCTGAGTATAGAGCTGAGTCCCCCAAGGTGTTTAGGAAGGGAGACGGTCTTCAAATAAATAAACAAACTGATAAATGGTCTATGTGACTGAACATCTCCTCTTTTTTCCATTGGAAGGAAATACAATTGTTTTTATCTTCTGGGAAGGAAAGTAACTACTGATACAGAAATTAAGAGCAGGACTCTAAAAAATATCATCTATCTTTTAAACTTCTTTTGTAAAAATTTGTTAACCAAAATTCATTAATACATATTTATAATTGAGATGGCTTAAGAATAAACCCGATACCATTATTGTCTCATGAAAAATTAAATTGAGTTACTCATTTGATTAATTTTGAAAGCTCTGGTTTAAGGTTACAGGAGTCTGACAGAAAAATTGAAGCCATGATTGATTTACATGACATACTTTTAATGGAAAATACTGTAAAACATTATAAAAGCACTCTGACATCTTTAAAGATGAACTCCAGTGAGAAATGCCAGGTTTGTGGGGCAGGGAAAAGGTCTCTGTGAGTACCACCTCTGGCCCACTCTTCCTGAGATGCCCCAATTGAGCAGTATACTTTCTTTTGCCTTTCTAACTGGTACTTGTAAAATATCAGAAAGACCATGCATTCAATAGCACTTCCTATTGTCCACACAATGTTAATGCTAAGTTCTGTGAAAGGACTTATATATAAGATGAATTCTGAATCAGCACATTACATATTAAAGGCACAGTACTGGCAAAATCCTTTTCCTCCATCCCTCCTCCAGGACAGAGAGCATGTATGTATTAGTCATTTTTGAATCCACAGTGCCAGCACGGTAGACTACATTCCTAGGAATTGCTGAATGAATTAAATGTGAATGGATTATATCTATACAGTGGAATTACTTGAGTGTTACTTCTTTCTTTGCATTAGTTAATCTTTTCCAAATTTTCTCTAATGGTGATGTCCTTGTGATGTCATCTTTAAAACTCACAGTCAATGGAGAAGAAAAGGAGAGGAAAAATATATTCTGATAATGGGAACATCTTTGGCATCTTCTGTAATTTAACATGACCCAAACAATTGGTGCATTTGTTTTATGTAGACAACCAAGATAGAGGCAGTTTTTGTCCATGCCCTAGTCTCTCAGATGTGCAGTTTGCCTCATTCCCCTAAATGATGATAATGATGAAATTATCATAAATTTTACACTAATAGCTACTGGTGTAAAATTTGAAATAATGGGACAGTAACATGAAAAAAATTAATACTTAATAATACCCGAGTTTGATGCTTAGGTTTACCCCCAAAACTTCATGTGATGCCAATGAGAAATTTGAATGTGGGGAATAATCTTTAGTTTTCTTATAATTTTTATCATTTTAAATAAATTTGAGTAGAAACTATATATTCTGCAAATGCAGCTTCAAGACAAATCCCTTCACCCCTTAGCAAAAACATTGCTATCCTTATGCCCCTCTAGAAAGATGATCTACCTCTAACACCATAAGATATCAGCATCTCCATTTTATAGATGAAAGTAGATTTAGCAAACCACTCTGGGGCATCATTAATGAGAGGTAGAACTCTGAAGAGAACACTCATCCTTGTCATCCTGAGGAGTCTGTCCTTTTACCTATAGTCCTTTTTTTTTTTTTTGTCAAAACTTCATAAATCCACAAAATGAAGCACAGAATGACAATTCAAATTTATAGAATTGACTATATACACTTTATTACTTACAGAACTTAAAAACAGTGATAAGCATTTCTGTTCAATTCTCCTCACTAGATAATAAAAAGGAATCCTTCAGACATCTGTGACTAAAGGGAATATTTCCATTTTTCCCTAGTTTGAAATCTCTTTCAGGTCGGTCATTCTGTTTGCTTATTTCTTTGTTTCTTTTTCATATTAACTGATTTTCTATAATCCATGCTGTTCAGATTCTAATGAGCTCTATACTGTAATGACTATGTTCTCATTTTAGGATTTAAATGTTAATTCTAGAAGAAATTTACTTATTTATTCTCCTGTAGGGAACTGCTGAAGTCTCTCATTTTAGATCTAATATTAATCAACAATTTTCTTACTCTTGCTAGCTCTGTTATTTCTAGCTATTGCCTAGATCCATGTAATTCTGAGACACAGAAAGATATGTGCTATGTCAAACTACTCACTATAAATGAGTGGTTGTCTTACTTTAAAATCAAATATCTGTATTTCAGCAATTTTTGATCTTCTGTTCCCCATGGCTAAAAGGAAAAAAGAATATATATATATATATATATATTAGTAACTAGTTTTTTTTGTTGTTGTTGTTTGTTTGTTCTGTACTCCTCTGGTCCACTCTTATTCCTGTTTTCTTTTTTAGAAAGAATGGAAATAGTTATAATCTGATAAAGGCTTTCCACCTTGGAGCTGAACTCATTGCCCATTACTTTTAGTATGCCTACCCGACCTTGGTAGCTGAATGGGTACTATTTCAGGTCCACCGAACAACCAGGATTCTTGGATGGAAAACTTAATTTAATCCCTGTGCCACTCTCCTCTGTACATCTCTTCATGACCACCAGTAATTTCTTCCCCAGAGCCATCTTCTTATAGAAGCAATGAATAAATTTTACAAGCCTCAATTGATTTGGGTGATGTAAAAAATATTACATGGATTTTTTATTGTGGACTCCTTTGTCCTTCACACTGCTGTGCTTCAAAAAATGGTTTCCTCAAAATATGACACTTTGACATGTGGACAAGCAGCAGTTCCAAAAGGCCAGCGAACCTTCCTCTGTCTCTTGTCCTCTTTCCCTCTTGAAGTACAGGAAGGAGTTTTTTCGCTGATGTTCTCTCTACTTAAAAACAGAATTCTCTAGAGGATTAAATCAGGAAGAAAAATTAGAGTTCACATCACATCCAGAGCCCAAACTTTGTCCCAGGCTATGCCTGTTCTTTGGTGTGGTCCTTTTCTCTTCCCCTAATAATCATGTTGTCGTTTCCCCCCAAGAAACTCAAACCTCCTTCCTCTTTCTGTAGCTCAGATGCTACTTAAGCTTCAACCACCTGGACCTTCTTTGAGTTTCAGAGTTTGTGGGACTCTTGTATACTTGTACATTATAAATTCCCACACATTTTCTCCTGTTAATCTGTGTACTGCCAGTTTATTTTTCAAACTCAAATATCAAACCTCTGAAGAGAGAGGTTTTATCACACCATAAGACTTGCCTGTGTGAATATGAAAGATCACAATGTAGTGATATACATACAGGCTCCAGATCCAAATCCCTTGGATTTGAATTCTGACTCTAAAACCTAGTAGGTATATTTTGAAAATTTGCCCAAATAATATATATATATATATATATATATATATATATATATATATTTTCAAACTATGGTAATAAGGAAGAAAAATGAAAAAAATGACCTGTGACCTATTAGAAAAGCTTTTTGTTTTCTTCTGTTTTCTTTCCTTTGCATTTTATCCCTCCTTCACTCGATGAAAGAATTGGTTTTTCCATGCTTTAAGTAAAAATTAAGTAAAGTAAGTGTGGGGTCATATTTACTTTGATGAAAGCTTATTTTAAAGATCAACTTTTTGCCTTTCTTTGGACCCTGCTGGAATCTTGTAAAAGCAAGTTTTTACCTATAGTGAACAAGACATGCCTGTCATTGAATTTGAAATGGTGAACATTTAATATCAAATATTTATTAAAATGAATTTTTCTACTGTTTAGTTTTAATTATGTTCTCACTAAAGATAATTAATATAGTTAATATGTAACAAAATACACCATAAATATAACTCATTAACAGATGTTTATTTCATATTATCTCTTTGGAAGCTAATTTTTTCACTTTATCATTTTATTTAGATATGTGTATGCTTTTTTTTCTTGATGTACAGGCATGTTTTATTATCTTTTTTTATTGTAAACAAATGGGATACATTTTGATTCTCTGTATATGGAGTAAGGCATACCTTTGTGTAATCATAAATTTACACAGGGCAATGTTGTTTGATTCATTCTGCCATTTTCCCCCCCTTTCCCCCCAACCCCACCCACCCCTCTTTTCCCTCTGTACACTCCTTCCTTCCTCCATTCTTGTCCCCCTCCCTAACCCTAACTCTAAACCTAACCCTAACCCTAACGCTAACCCCTCCCACCCCCCATTATATGTCATCATCCGCTTATCAGCAAGATCATTCATCCTTTGGTTTTTTGAGATTAGCTTATCTCACTTAGCATGATATTCTCCAATTTCACCCATTTGCCTGCAAATGCCATAATTTTATCATTCTTTATGGCTGAGTAATATTCCATTGTATATATATACTACAGTTTCTTTATCCATTCATCAATTGAAGGACATCTAGGTTGGTTCCACAATCTGGCTATGGTGAATTGAGCAGCAATGAACACTGATGTGGCTGTATCTCTGTAGTATGCTGATTTTAAGTCCTTTGGGTATAGGCCAAGAAGTAGGATAGCTGGGTCAAACGGTGGTTCCATTCCAAGCTTTCTGAGGAATCTCCATACTGCTTTCCAGAGTGGCTGCACTAATTTGCAACCCCACCAGCAATGTATGAGTGTACCTTTTGCCCCACATCCTCGCCAACACCTATTGTTGCTTGTGTTCTTGATAATCGCCATTCTAATTGGGGTGAGATGAAATCTTAGGGTAGTTTTGAATTGCATTTCTCTTATTACTAGAGATGTTGAACATTTTTTCATATATCTGTTGATTGCTTGTAAATCTTATTTTGTGAAGTGTCTGTTCATTTCCTTAGCCCATTTGTTGTGTTGATTGGATTATTTGTATTCTTAGAGTACAGTTTTTTGAGTTCTTTATAGATTCTGGAAATTAGTGCTCTATCTGTAGTATGAGTGGCAAAGATTTTCTCCCACTCTGTAGGCTCTCTCTTCACATTACTGATAGTTTCCTTTGCTGAGAGAAAGCTTTTTAGTTTGACTCTATCCCAGTGGTTGATTCTAGCTTTTATTTCTTGTGCTATGGGAGTCCTGTTAAGGAAGTCTGATCCTAAGCCAACAAGTTGAAGGCTTGGACCTACTTTTTCTTCTATAAGATGCAGGGTCTCTGGTCTGATTCTGAGGTCCTTGATCCATTTTGAGTTGAGTTTTGTGCAGGGTGAGAGATAGGGATTTAGTTTCATTCTGTTGCATATGAATTTCCAGTTTTCCCAGCACCATTTGTTGAAGAGGCTATCTTTTCTCCATTGCATATTTTTGGCACCTCTGTCTAGTATGAGAAAATTGTATATATTCGGTTTATGTCCATGTCCTCTAATCTGTACCATTGATCTACCTGTCTATTTTGGTACCAATACCATGCCGTTTTTGTTACTATTGCTTTGTAGTAGAGTTGAAGATCTGGTATTGCAATATCCGCTGCTTCGCTCTTTCTGCTGAGGATTGCTTTAGCTATTCTGGGTTTCTTATTCTGCAGATGATTTTCATAATTGCTTGCTCTATTTCTGTAAGGTACACCATTGGGATTTTAATTGGAATTGCATTAAGTCTGTATAGCACTTTTGGTAGTATGGCCATTTTGACAATATTAATTCTGCCTATCCAAGAACATGGGAGATCTTTCCATCTTCTAAGGTTTTCTTTAATTTCTTTCTTTAGTGTTCTGTAGTTCTCATTATAAAGGTCTTTCACCTCTCTTGTGAGATTGATTCCCAAGTATTTTATTTTTTTCAAGCCTATTGTGAATGGGTAGTTCTCCTATATTCTCTTTCTGAATATTCATCACTTATGTATAAAAATGCATTGGATTTATGAGCATTAATCTTGTAACCTGCTACTTTACTGAATTCACTTATGAGTTCTAAAAGTTTCCTGGTGGAATTTCCAGGTTCCTGTAAATATATAATCATGTCAGGGATACGAACAGGGATAGTTTGAGTTCTTTTCCTATTCATATCCCTTTAATTTCTTTGGTTTTTCTAATTTCTCTGGCTAGAGTTTCAAGGGCGATGTTGAATAGAAGTGGTCAAAGAGGGCATCCCTGCCTTGTTCCAGTTTTTAGGGGGAATGCTTTCAGTTTTTCACCATTTAGAATGATATTGGCCATGGGCTTAGTGTAGATGGCCTATACAATGTTAAGGAATGTTCCCACTACCACAATTTTTTCTAGTGTTTGGAGCATGAAGGGATGCTGTATTTTATCAAACGATTTTTCTGCATCTATCTAAATAATCATGTGATTCTTAACTTTAAGTCTGTTGATATGGTGAATGACATTTATTGGTTTCCGGATGTTGAACCAACCTTGCATCCCTGGGATAAAACCCACTTGATCATGGTGCACTATCTTTTTTAATATATTTTTGTATGCAATTTGCTAAAATTTTGTTGAGAATTTTTGTGTTGATGGTCATTAAGGATATTGGTCTGAAATTTTCTTTCCTCGATGTGTCTCTGTCTGGTTTAGGTATCAGGGTGATATTGGCTTCATAGAATGAGTTTGGGAGGGTTTTCTCCTCTTCTATTTCATGGAATATTTTGAGGAGTATTGGAATGAGCTCTTCTTTAAAAAGATTTTGTAGAACTTGGCTGAGAACCCATCTGGTCCCAGACTTTTCTTTGTTGGTAGGCTTTTGATGACCTCTTCTATTTCATTGCTTAAAATTGATTTATTTACGTTATGTATGTCCTCCTCATTCAGTTTAGGTAATTCATATGTCTCTAGAAACTTGTTGATGTCTTTGAGGTTTTCTGTTTTGTTTCTCCTTTATTTGGTTATTCCTTTAGGCTAGTTCCTCCCGTTGCTGATTTGCATCGTTGTTTTTCATCTCAATTCCAGAAATCAAATAGACCACAACACAATAATACTAGGCGATTTTAACACACCTCTCTCACCACTGGATAGATCTTCCAAACAAAAATTGAATAAAGAAACCATAGATCTCAATAACACAATCAACAATTTAGACTTAACCGACATATATATAATATAACATCCAACAAAGAATGAACACACTTTCTTCTCAGCAGCACATGGATCCTTCTCTAAAATAGACCATGTTTTATGCCACAAAGCTACTGTTAGCAAATACAAGAAGATAGAGATTACTACCTTGTACTCTATCAGATCATAATGGATTGAAATTGACAGAATAAAAAACAGAAACTTCTCCAATACCTGGAGATTAAATAATACACTATTATATGATGAATGGATAACAGAAGACATCAGGAAGGAAATAAAACAATTCTTAGAAGTAAACGAGAACAAAGACACATCATATCAAAATCTCTGGGACACTATGAAAGCAGTACTTAGAGGAAGAAATCAACAAATCAACGACTTAACACTACAGCTCAAAGCCCTAGAAAAAGAAGAACAGACCAACACCAAAAGTAGTAGAAGACAGGAAATAGTTAAAATCAGAGCCAAAATCAACGAAATTGAAACCAAAGAAACAATCAGAAAAATTAACAAAATAAATAGTTGGTTCTTTGAAAAAATTAACAAAATTGATAAACCCTTAGCCACACTAACAAAGAGAAAGAGGGAGAAAACTCAAATTACTAAAATTCGGAATGAACAAGGAAATATCACAACAGACATGAGTGAAATACAAAACATAATTAGAAGCTATTTTGCAAATAAATTCAGAGAAAAAAGAATCTAGAAATCACTAGGCATAGTCTTACTTTGCTTTTTTTCATCTCTTCCTCATAGAATATTTTGCTGAGAATGTTCTATAATGTCGGCTTTCTTTTTATAAATTTTTTTAGCTTTTGTTTATCATGGAAGGATTTTATTTCGTCGTCAAATCTGAAAGTAAGTTTTGTTGGGTATAAGATTCTTGGTTGGCATCCGTTTTCTTTCAGGGCTTGGTAAATGTTCCAGGCCCTTCTAGCTTTTAGGGTCTGGATTGAAAAATCTGCTGATATCCATATTGGTTTCCCCCTGAATGTAATTTGATTCTTTTCTCTCGCGACCTTTAAAATTCTGTCTTTCTTTTGTATGTTAGGTATTTTCATAATAATGTGCCTTGGTATGGGTCTGTTGTAATTGTGTATATTTGGAATCCTATAAGCCTCTTGTACCTGGTTTTCCATTTCATTCTTCAGATTTGGGAAATTTTCTGATATTATTTCATTGAATAGATTGTTCATTCCTTTGGTTTGTTTCTCTAAGCCTTCCCAAATCCTAATAATTCTTACATTTGGCCTTTTCATGATATCCCATAATTCTTGTAGATTCTGTTCATGATTTCTTATCATCTTCTCTGTTTGGTCTACTTTGTTTTCAAGATTAAATATTTTGTCTTCAATGTCTGAGGTTCTGTCTTCCAGGTGTTCTATCCTATTGGTTATGCTTTCTATGGAGTTTTTAACTTGGTTTATTGTTCCCTTCATTTCAAGGATTTGTTTTTTTTTTTTTTTTTCAGTATCTCTAATTCTTGATTGAAATGATCTCTTGCTTCCTGTATTTGCTCTTTTAACTGTTGATTGGTGCAATCATTTAATGCCTGCATTTGCTCTTTCATCTCCTCGTTTGCTTTCCTGATTGTTTTAATTATGTACATTCTGAACTCCCTTTCTGACATTTCTTCTGCTGTGCTGTCATTGGGTTTTATTGATATAGTATCTAGGTTTATTTGGGACATTTTCTTCCCTGTTTTCTCATATTGGTCAGATGTCAGTGGGACTCTGAGATATTGCAGATTTCCTCTTTGGCTTATAGTGTCCCTGTAGATTTCCAGTATATCATCTCCCAGCTTTCAGTAGCCTGAAGTCTTGGAGGAACTTGATAATGCAGTGATTCCGAAGAAAGCTGCTCCTAGCCCACTACTGGTTCCAGGGCTGGGGGCTGGTCTGTGTGGAAAGGCTCTCACTGGGCGGCCTGCTCCAAGAAGCTGGCTGTGGAATGATCCCGCCGTCTTAGGGAACAGGGCTGCCTGGGGAAGACTCTAGCTGCCCTGCCCTGCTCCAAGAAGCCACCTCTGTCCGGGCCTGTCACCCAGGCTGAGCTTCACGTGGTGGGAGAGACTCACCCCAGGGCTCTATGTTAGTCCGAGTCTCTCATTGCCTCCCCTTCTTGAATCCTGGGTTCTGGAGCAATGGGAGGTGCAGTCACCCTCTAGTCCACCATCTTGGATACATGTGTATGCTTAAGCTTTATTGAAAAATAATTTAGTTGCTGTAAAATTCACTTATTTTAAGGGCACAATTCAATGATTTTTAGTGAGTTTACAGAATTGTGCAAACATCACCCTGATCCTGTTTTAAAAATTTTCATTGTCCTAAAAGATCTTTCATGTCCTATTCCCATTCCCAGCCTCAATAACAATTTTAAGGAAAAAGAAATCTCTTTAAAATGACCCAACTACCTGCCATTGTTTTTTTCTTTAATGTACCCAAGATTAGCAGAAGAAAGAACTAAAAATAACAAAACCAAACCAAAATTCACCTCAAACTAATTTAGCTTATGAAATTCAATTCATCCCTATGTTTACTCATTTATTTTGCATAAAACTGACACCATTAGGTCTCAAGTACATCAGAAGGAAGATCTAAAAAGAAGTGGAACCAACAAGTTGCTTAAGCAGCTTCTTCTTATTCCTACCTTAATACAATAAAAATGCATTTAAAATATTTCTTTGAAATTAATTGAAATGTATTAGGTTTTCAAAGACATAAATTTACTTTTAAAGACTTTCAAAAAACTCATTTGTTTTTATTTTAAATTTTATTTTTAAAAGGATCATTTTTCACCATATCTTTTCAATTTTCACAAGTGATACATATTTATTTTAGCTAAAATTTTAAATTTTGCAGGATAATGATCTCAATATGAAGTCATTGATGACTAGGGCAAATTTTCCAGCATGATTATGTACATCCAGGGCATCACAGGTAGTTAAAACATGGCCTTTGAAAGCTTCACTGTAGTTATTCTCAGTAAAGACATCTGCTTCCTCAGTCTTGTTGACTTCACAGAAGGGGTTACTCCTAAGTGGCCACATAGACTTCTAAGTTATTAATTAACTATCTGCAAAAAGTAATGAAAACATAAAGAGTGGGTTATAGGCCTTATATCAGGTACCATCTCATATTACTCCCACCTGCACAGGTTCTCTAAACAATTTTATGGGTAGTAAAAAAATCTTTCTTTTATGGAAATAATTATTATCCTACCACTCTCTGTGTGCACATATAGATATAGACATTCACTAACCAATCCATTACACATAATAATCCATATTATAGGGACAATCTTGCAAAAATAGAATTAAAAGCATTTTATAGTTGGGGGAAGAAATTTGAATTGTTCTATGGACTAGATAGGATGAAAACAATATCGTAACCTTTCTGTAGTTAATTAGAAAGTTTGCAAGAGGAGGACAAACACTGGAAGTTTATTGTAGGTATATGGTGGACTTATATCACAAAAATAAGTCATGAAATGACAACAGACAATTTTGGTGATATTTCAAAGAATAGGTTTATTACCAACTGGATGGTAGAAGGCCTAAAAGACATGATTATTTTCAATTCAATTCCTTCCCATTCATATCCACAAGTATTATGTGATAGCCACTGTGCCTGAGCCATAGGTAATACATCAGAGCATACAAGCAAATATAAGAGAAGAATTTCGACAGTTAATGCTGAGCAAAATATAGTTCTGACTTAAAGCACAGCAGTCATAGTATTGTCTGCACATCTTTTGAACACAAACCTATTTTCTCACTAGGCTGAACTATCAAGTCTTCAACTGTAGAGGCTTCTTCAGGCAATGGTAAAAATAATACAAGTTGCTCTAAATTTCCTTTCAGGACTGTAAAACCCAGCAAGGTGAAATTTCCCCCTTTTATTTAACCGTGCTAACTATAATAAAGTGAACCCCAAATCCAAATTCAATTTTTAAATGATCCATACTTAGAAGAATTCCTAAGATCACTAATGGCTCCTCTATGGTAGGCATGAACATGCAGAACCACGTTGGTGTCGTGCAAAAACTTAGAGTTCAGAACAGAGGAGGGGAAGAATCCGGTAGGAAGGAACAGTAAGGGTTACAGAGCAGTTGGAGGATCTGTATTCATTAGGTTCCCTCATAATTCCTCCCACCTGGCAACATTTTCCAGGTCATTTTCTTTTATTCAGGAAACTCTATTTACTAGTGAATCATTTGGCTTATGAATTTTCTTTTAAAACTGCAAATAATTTTCAAGACAGTACTAAGGCTAATAGTGGGTCTCGGGTGTGGCTCAGTTGCAGGGCACATGCTTGGGTTCAATTCTCAGCACACACACACCTTAAAAAAAAAAAAAGAAAGAAAGAAACAAGCTAATAGTTATTCACAAGTTAGTAAGAATCTGAAAAAGTTTAATATAATTGCTTTCCTTCTAATAACTGAAAGTAAATACGCTTTTAGAATGATAGTTATTATTTATTAAAGTAGCTATGAAACTACAGACACACATATTCAAAATTTAAAAAGATTTGTCACAAGGGGCTAGGTGTGGCTCAGTGGTAGAGTGCTCACTTAGCATGTGTGAGGCACTGGGTTCGATTCTTAGCTCTGTGTTCAATCCTCAGCAACACATAAAAATAAATAAATAAAATAAAGGTATTGTGTCCATCTACAACTAAAAGAAATATTTTTTAAAAAAGATCCATTGAATGTGATTTGCTTTAAAAAAAAAAAAGATTTGTCACATTCATTATCTCATTTGGTGCTCATAAGTGCCACGTGTTATGAAAGACACTGTTAGTGGCCTATAAGACATTGCCTTGCTTTTTTCTTGCATGTAAAACCCTGATTTGGGGTAGACCTCACACTTCCATATGACTCAGGGTTAAAGTAAGACAAGTTTAAGCCAAGCGTAGTTAATAATTTGCTTTGCCAATGATTGGGGAGAGCATTGTAACTCATTTCTGCACAATGGGATATGGGGGAGATCTGCTGAAGTGCTGCTAGAAAACGTTTCTTTGCTCTGGGGGAATAAAAGAAAAAAGCAGAAGGAGACACAGAAAGAAAAGTTTCTTTTTTTCCATCAGTTGTTATGTTTACATAAGCCACACAGAAAGGAATAAAACCAGAACTACAGAAGTTACCCTCCAATGAGGAGTTTACTAAGTGATCATGCTGCAAATGGCAAGGAAAGACGGAAAGTTTCAGGGTCCTTAGTCATGAGTTTAACTCTTCCAGTACCTAAGGGTTTTGTGTTATATGAAAGAATACATCTGCCTATTGTTTAAGACAAATGAGTCAGAGTTTTGGGCTATTGCTAAGCGGTGTCAAAAAAAGATAAGTGTGAAATGGTTAGATGCCTAATTTAGAAATACGGAAAGTGTGGCTATAAGGTTAAGGAACTTAACTGTGACCACATAGTCAATTACAGGTATGTGACAATATTATAATTTCACATTCCAAGAGTTGTATGCTTTCCATTTAATGCCATTTCCATTTGGATGAATAGAAATAGTAAATACTTTGTGGGTCTAGGACATTTTAGGAAACGAAATAAATTTGTTTCTATTCTCCTCAAAATAAGGATATTGCAGTAGAGGTCATAGGGCACCAGAAGGG
Organism: Sciurus vulgaris; assembly: GCF_902686455.1. Taxonomy (NCBI): domain Eukaryota; kingdom Metazoa; phylum Chordata; class Mammalia; order Rodentia; family Sciuridae; genus Sciurus; species Sciurus vulgaris. Next base: position 48,932,662 of record NC_136475.1, read on the forward strand.
ACCCTGGGAGACAAGCTCAGAAAATAGCAGCAAGCTGAAATGCTCACAGTTTGGCTGTTTAGCAATGATGCTTACAGCTGACCTGTCACTCATGAGAAACTAAACTCTTTCTGCTCCCCATTCCTATTTCACATGTATTTCTATCCCCCTCTCCAAACAAACACTGGTGAGTCTCATTGGTAATTTGGTCATATTCTTAATGGAATCCCTAGGTGAGAGGGAAAATAACCCATTTGACCTAAAGGAAAAAGATAAATTAATTAAACAATGAATGAATGGGAAATTTCATGAAACAAAAAGAAAGTGTTGCTTGACTGCAGAAGGGCTTAGGGACAAGAGACAGAAATCTGGTGGAAATTTACATGCGCCATTTCACAGGAGTTTCTGGGATGCCGTGAGCTCTCTAACTTCTGTCTCTCTGTGCAGACCAGCTTGTCTCTGTTCCCCATGCTCTGGGTGAACAGATGCATTCTCCCCACCCCACAACCACCCACCAGCCTTACTTTTATAGAACCTTCCAGAAAACAGTTGGTTACTATGGACCCATTCACCCCCACATCTCAATCCACAGTCCTGAATTTCTAGGAGAGAGAACAGATCTGAGTGTGCTGACTCTTTAGAGTGGTTTCACTCAGACCAGACATTTATACCTTTGTTTAACCAACTATCACTGTAGGTTGGTGGCCATTTTGAAGCATCATGGTCACCGACAGCAGGGAAAACTTCCTGTAGAAGTGACTGGGTAGGTTCCTGTAGTGTGACTGGGTAGGTACTCCCAAAGTAAGCCCAACCAGTGTTCACAACTGTATTACTTTGCTTCTTAATGAATAAAGTTTCCGATAGCCAACTCATAAGTAAAATTTTAAACATAATTTGATTATAAACAGGAAATCTTTTCTGGTGACGAAGGAGAAACAAATACTTTGTGATCCCTTGCAATGATGACTACTTAGTGTGGGTAAGGACAAAATAGGTGATAAAACCCACAGAGGTTATATTTGCTGTATGCTGCCGTTCTTCCAAGTTCAATTATTTGTACAACATTTAATTATCCATTACATATCGTATGTATACTTCAGTTGCAAAATAGTTACATAGATTTACATATTCAAGGAGAATTCTAAATTAAATATATTTTTACATGAAAAATACTTTAAGAACTAAATTCTTGCGTAAAAAATTTGATTACATTCAAGTAACTCAGCAATACGCCTTCAGAACTACAGTTCTGAAGTTTTTCAGATAAATAAGTGATATATAATACCACAGTAGCAGCAGAAAAATGTTACATATATTTTCAAGTAGTGAAAATGAGTAATAAAAAAGCAAGATCACTACAAATAACCACCAAGCATACAAAATATATGTCACACAAAAAATGCCCATATTTGAAATAAATTGAAATTAATTGTTAATGAAGGTTAGGGAAATACAGATATTGGAAGTCAATATTTGTGTAAGTTATAAATTTTAACCATCAGATTTCTGCAAGCTGAAACATGTGTCAACACCAATATTAATTTTATCAAAAATGTTTTCTCAAGTGTCACAAAATTTAGGGGCTCAGATAATAAATTCTGATGTGATATGTGAACCTATGAGAAAATATATTATATATGCAGTTATATATGTGAAAATATATTAGGAGAAACCTAGCTAACATAAAATTTATTTTGTAAACTTAAAAAGCAATAATAAGATTTTTTTACAAGACTTCCAGGCATTTGAAAAGAAACTGTAAGTTGACTAGGTCTTTTTTAAAAAGCAATGAATTAAAATTTCAGTGTGAAATGATAGGAAATGTCATAATTAAATCATGGATTTATGTGCTGTACATAAATGGGAGCTATTTCAACACAAAAATGAAAGCAAAAAAAAAAAAAATACCGCCTATTTAAAAAAAAAAAAATCAGAACCATATATTTACCTTGTACCACAAAAACAAAATTCCCATTTTGTTTGTTTCCATTTTTTTTTTCCTCAGAAAGAGGGCAATTGCATTCTTTTGTTAGTTTCCATTTTCACTAATTTCTGGGTTGAACGACTATGTCCAACTACTAAGCAGAAAGTGATTCTTGTTTCAGCTTAATTGGGAACTAGAAATAGAGAACATCTCAAGGGATTTCTAACTGAGCATTGGAGGCATAAAATGTTCCAAGTGTTCTCATCTGGTTTTGGATAAGAATGCGAATTATGTGTAATCAGATGCCTGCAAATCTCCAAAACCTTCAGGCCAAGCCTGCCGTGACTCTGAACAAGGACACTTTAGGCCCTAAATGAGGTTAAATGGTCTGCGTCCCCCTGGAAGTATTTGCCAATGCAATCCAGAAGTCAAGCCACAGTGGTTCTGGGGACACTGCATCCGGACTGAATCTTTTATAACTTGGACAAACCTCTGTCATTTTGTATGTTGTCATTAGAACACAAAAGGCGAATCAGCAGAGACCCCTCCCCCCCACACACAATGGACACTGTCAGGAATCCTCGGGCACTTCTGTCATCCTAAGAACAAGTTCGTTTCATGCTGTCTCTCATGATTATAATCTTACCATAATGAAACATTCCTTTAGTTACCTTATTTCTTCAATATTGGGTTTGTACATCTGTGTTTCCTCCTCCTCCTCCTCTTCCTCTTCCCCTTCCCTTCGCCTCCCCTTCTTCTCCTTCTTTGTGTGTTGCCCTGTTTTCCTATCGCAATCAGCCTGTGTTTTTCTTGTTAATTTCCTGTAACAAGAATTCTTGGAAACTTTGAATCCAGGTGTAAATAATTGTCCTACCTTATCAGTCAACTTTCTCATATTCACTCCATGGTGCTATCTTTTCCCCTGGTGCAGAACTGTTTGTTCACAATTACTTTTTACTGAGGTAACATTATATTTCATAGCTGGCCCCAATTTTAATAGTACAATTTCATGAGCTGTAAATATCTTGATTCCTTCTCCAATGAAGATAAAGAATGCTTCCATCTATCCAGAAAGTTTCCACAAGGACCTTTGTCAACCGCCCACCCTCCCTCAAAGTAACTATATTAAAATTTCTATCACCATAGACTAGTTCAGCATAATCTAGGACTTCACATTAATTCACCATCGTCTGAATTCTTTGCTTAGTTCAGCGTTTGTTTGTTTGTTTGTTTGTTTTTGAGATTGTTGAAAATGTCCATGTTGTTGCTTGAATCAGTAATTCATTCTTTTAATTGTTTAATACTATTCTGTTATATTGATATACCACACAGCAGACCAAGTACCCCCACCCAAAAGACCCTTACCATAATTAAACTTCTCCTCTTGTCAGATCAGCAGAATGTCTGCACAAGTTATTGTGGTTGGTAGTTTCCTCTTTCTTGTAAATACCAGGTTTGTACACAAAATGTGTGACAGTTAGTCTGCAAGCTTGTTGTACAAAATGATATTATCTCTGTTTTTTTGGTAAAAAAAAAAAAAATTGTGAAACCTGTGTCTAATCTAGAGGATGGAATAGAAAGCACTAGTCATGTGAACTTCCAAGATCCCCTGCCACACACACACACACAGACACACACACACACACTCCATATAAAGTTAAAATAATTTCCAAAATCTTTGTTCAGAGGAAGAATTTTTAGGTGAGCGCCACCTCTGAAAGTTGCAGTCAATAAGCCTGCTTCCTGAAAATTCCTCGGGTGTCCAGCCTCTTCTTTCCTCCTTTAGTAGTATTAGTATTTGGGTTGTTTTTATCTTTTTTTTTTTTTTTTTTCTTTTAGGGATAAATCTTTTATGAACATGTATGTAAAGTCTTTCTGGGAACATAAGCTTTCATTTTTCTTGGGTCCTATGATTGGATTACTGTCATTAGGTAGTTGGTTCTTATAATTCACCAGGACACTGAGGTTTTATAAACCAGTTTAATGAATTTATTTGAAAGTTCACCTGTGAGAGTTCTAAGCGTCGATGCTTTCTGAGCATGGTGATGCACAGGATTTCCAGGACTCATGAGCAGTCCTGACTTGTGATGAATTAACCATGGAAAACCCACCCACCCCTGCCCCAGAGGAGCCATTTCTGGATACTAGCTGGCCTTCATGGGAACTCTGGCCCAGCTATGGATTCCGTGTCTGTTCCCTGGAAGCTGTCAGTCTCCTACATGTTTTGCCTGCCCCTTGCCAGATTTCTGCATACAGTTCATCATTTCCGGGTGTCCCTGTTGGAGGAAAACTTACCTTTTCCAACTTGTCTAGTGATTGAGGAACTGCAAATTGAATGACCACAGATTAACAGGAGAAAAGACAAGGTTTATGTACTCATGAGGTACTTAGCAATCCTTAGCAAAGTCTTGCTGCCTAATGTGTATAGACGACAATTCTATGGCACCGGTTTTTGCAAGCATAAGGAGCCTCATTATAAGAATGACCAGGAAGGAGGAGCAATTTCAAATCTGCCATTACTATTGCTTAGTAGTAAGGGAATTCATAGGAAAGGAGTGGGGAGAAGCAGCTTGTTGATTCAATGGTGAGAAAAGAAAGTTTTAGGGGCTTGTGCAGGCATAGATGATCATAGTGCCTCTTTGTAGGCTGCTCATTTCTTTTCGGAAGGAATTACCATGTTCTGCGTGAGGGATTTTGAGCTTGTGATGGCACAAGGTCATTGTCCAGATGAGTGAATTTCTTCTGTGCAAGTTCATTCTTGAAGAGCTGACCTTGAGTGGATTTTGGAGACTTTTGCTGAAACGTAATTTATGCACTTTGTTATTTAAGGATTTATTTCGAACAGAAACAACATGTATCCCATTTGTTTACAATAAAAATAAATTTAAAAAAAAAGGATTTATTTTGGGGCATGTCCAAGCCTTAGCTGTTTTCAAGAAGGATAAGTAACTCCTTCAATAGCTAGAGATAAAACATTTATAAACCAAACTTAACAAAAGTGAAGGGGGAAAGTTCAGGGCTCCACTGGGAAGGTATGGAAGATTCCTCTGGCTTTTTAAAAAAAATTTTGTTCTATTTAGCTATACATGATAGCAGAATGCATTTCAACTCCTTGTACACAAATGGAATACAACTTTTCATTTCTCTGGTTGTACACGATGTAGAGTCACACCATTTGTGTAACTATACGTGTACATAGGGTAATGATATTTCTCTCATTCCACCATCTTTCCTTCTACCATCCCTTACCCTCCCCTCATTTTCCTCTACACAATGCAATGTTCCTCCATTCTTCCCTTACTCCCTCCCCACCAGACTCCCATTAAGTATCAGCATTCACTAATCAGAGAAACATTTGGCCTTTGGTTTTTTGGGATTGGCTTGTTTCATTTAGCATGATATTTTCCAACTCCATCTATTTACCTGAAAATGCCATAATTTTATTCTTCTTTGTGGCTGAGTAATATTCCACTCTGTATATATACCACAGTCTCTTTATCCATTCATCTATTGAAGGGCATCTAAGTTGGCTCCATAGTTTGGCTATTGTGAATTGAGCTGCTATAAACATTGATGAGGCTGTATCACTGTATTATGTTGATTTTAAGTCCTTTGGTATAAACCGAGAGTGGGATAGCTGGGTCAAATGGTGGGTCCATTCCAGGTTTTCTTTTTTTTTTTTTTTTTTTTCTGGTGCTGGGGATTTGAACCCAGGGCCTTGTGCTTGTGAGGCAAGCACTTTACCAACTGAGCTACATCCCCAGTCCCCAGTCCAGGTTTTCTAAGGAATCTCCATACTGCTTTTCAAAATGGTTGCACCAATTTGCAATCCAACCAGCAATGTATGAGTGTACCTTTTTCCCCACATCCTCACCCACACCTATTGTTTCTTGTGTTCTTGATAATAGACATTCTAATTGGAGTGAGATGAAATCATAGAGTAGTTTTGATTTACATTTCTCTAATTGCAAGAGATGTTGAATATTTTTTCATGTATTTGTTGATCATGAAGATTTGTACATCTTTAGTGAATTTTCTGCTCAGTTCCTTAGCCCATTTATTTGATTGGGTTATTTGTATTTTTGGTGTTAAGTTTTTTGAGTTCTTTATAAATTCTGGAGATTAGTACTCTATCTGAAGTGCTTGTGGAAAAGATTTTCTCCCGCTCTGTGGGCTCTCTCTTCACATTGTTGATTGTTTTCTTTGCTAAGAAAAAGCTTTTTACTTTGAATCCATCCCATTTATTGATTCTTGATTTTATTTCTTGTTCTTTGGGAGTCTTGTTAAGGAAGTCTGGTTCTAAGTCAACATGATGAAGATTCAGGCCTACTTTTTCTTCTATTTAGTGAAGGGTCTCTGGTCTAATTCCTAGGACCTTGATTTATTTCGAGTTGAGTTTTGTGCAGGGTGAGAGACAGGGGTTTAAATTTCATTTTGCTGGATATGTATTTCCAGTTTTCTCAGCACCATTTGTTGAAGAGACTATCTTTTCTCCATTGTATGTTTTTGGCACCTTTGTCTAGTATGAGATAACTGTATTTGTGTGGGTCTGTCTCTGTGTCTTCTATTTGTACCTGTCTATTTTGGTGCCAATACCATGCTGTTTTTGTTACTACAGCTCTGTAGGATAGTTTAAGGTCTGAAATTGTGATACCTCCTGCTTCACTCTTCCTGCTAAGGATTGCTTTGGCTATTCTGGGTCTCTTATTCTTCCAAATTAACTTCATGATTGTTTTCTCTATTTCTATGAGGTACATCATTGGAATTTTAATTGGAATTGCATTGAATCTGTATAGCACTTTTGGTAGTATGGCCATTTGGACAATATTAATTCTGCCTGTCCAGGAACATGGGAGATCTTTCCATCTTCTAAGGTTTTCTTTAATTTCTTTCTTTAGTGTTCTGTAGTTTTCATTGTAGAGGTCTTTCACCTCTTTCGTTAGATTGATTCTCAAGTATTTTATTTTTTTGAGGATATTGTGAATAGGGTAGTTTCCTTATTTCTCTTTAAGAGGATTCATCACTTATGAATAGAAATGCATTAGATTTATGAAGTTGATTTTATATCCTGCTGCTTTGCTGAATTCATTTATTAGTTCAGGAAGTTTCCTGGTGGAGTTTTTTGGATCCTCTAAATATAGAATCATGTCCTCGGCAAATAGTGATAGCTTGAGTTCTTCTTTTCCTATTCGAATCCCATTAATTTCGGTGGTTTATATAATTGCGCTGATAGAGTTTCAAGTACGATGTTGAATAGAAGCCTTTTTGATGCTTGCAATGGGTAGTCTGTCTCCACTGCGGCTGAAATGGCAGGAAACTCCTTCAGAGCAGGATTAATGGAAACTGTATTTTCTGGAGTCTCTTTAGTCGGGTAAGGGAAGCCCAGATAAGATTTCTTGTTCAGATAAATTATTTTCAGGTTAAAATCATCTTCATACCAACCTTGGAGATACAAGTGGGTCCCTTTGTCCCAAAAGTTAGACTTTCAAAGTGTATATGCAGTCATGTTATGATCTAACATTAGACACCTGCTGCATACCTCCTACTGGATAAGTTTCCAATTTTATCCATGGAAGGTCCTCCTTAACTAAGACTTTCGCTAATCTCTCTAGTGCTGCCTGTAACTATGCCTTTAAAGGTAACCATATACGCTTCATACCCTCTGCTTTTAAAGGCTATGGTACGTAGATCTGTTCTTACTAGACTGTGCTCAACTGCAAATGTTGGCACATGATAGTCCTGCTCCTGAAATTTCTTCCTTTCCTCGGAAGATAGATTTCTTCTCTTCCTTTAAGAGTCAGTTCATTGGTTTCCTCCCCTGTGAAGACTTCCCAGATTTCCTTCTTCATACTTAGGTACTTCTTTCTCGTGACTCCCATTGCAGTCTATGCCCACCTTCCTTCAAGTGATGGTCACGTGATAACATTTGGTCACATGATAATATATTGGTCTGTTTTCACTTTTGCTTTGCAAAAAGTGATTGTGCAATAAGCAGTTGTTGGATGAATGATTGAAGTCGAGCAAAGTCTGTTGCTCAACTTTGGGGAAAAAGGTTTCAGTAGCAAACGTCATGATAGGGGACAATAGTGTGTGACATAAGTGGAGAATTTTTACCTAGATGGAAACCCAGGAGGTTTATGTATGAAAGTGTTTTGAATGGGTAAAACAGTTATCTATAGGTTTCTTTATTTTTCTGAGCCTCATAATAACCAGTGAGAAAAGGTACCACTGATAGATTTTCATTTTATATTGATCCATGAGGAAATGGGTTTATAAAGGTTAAGGGTGATGGAGCTGGCTAGTAGCAGAGGTGGAGCAAGAACTGGTGCCTAGAAATAAGGATGCATGTTTTCACACTTTTCTGACTTTTATTTTGCTCCTCTTTTTAAGTTTTGTAGCTTTCCCTTCCCACAACACACACACAAACACATAACGAAGAGAGTCATAACACTGTAAGACACAGAACGAGAAAGTTCCTTAGAAGTTGGGTAATTTGTCCCCTTATGATAAAGGCAAAGATTTATTTTCCTATCTTAAGACAGATATCATCAGCATCAACCCATTTAATCTGAATAGTTGGTGTTCTGGTCACTGGTATTACCTCTCCAGTGGTAAGTAAAAACCCTTTGTCTCCCACAAGCCTTAGAAATAAGTAAAATGCACTTTCAGAGGCTGCAAATTCCTTGCTATGTGGCATCCTTGTTTGATTGGTGTTGAAAAGAGGAGACTCTCTCCTCCTCTCCCACACCAAGGCAGGGTAGGGGGAAAAGCCATGCTGCACAGATTTTTTCAGCCCCACCCTGACCTTCCCAGCCTGAGTGAGCTATTCAGGATACCTCTGACCTCAGGAGTACAGACCAAATGACAGGCTTGCCCTGTCCTTTGTGTCTTCCATGTCTTGGGAACCTGGGAGCCAGTGTGAATCCACACATCATGCAGCACCAGATGTTCACCTGCAGTTGGCCTGGCTCAGAGGAGGAACAACGGGCTCCGCCTTCTCATCTGCCCAGAGTCATAGCACTTCCTGACTCAATTCGGGTACCTTTTCCACAATGGAGATGTTGCCATAGTGGTCAGTTTTATTTCGTTTTTAGATTTTACTTCATATTGTGTTCCCTTACCCACCAACACTAGGATTCCAGCCCCATTAAACAGAGTATAGTAGCCAGACTAAAAAGTTGCAGCCCAGCATAAAACAAATGAAGTGACTGCCAGTGGCTGTGGATAATCTGAAAAATTATCCACAAGGATAACAAAAATTATCCACAAGGAATAACCAAAATTAAAGTCTTGAAGAGTATCACTGAAAAAGACAACTCAAAATAACAAGGAAAGATTTGCTCAAAACATATTATATAGCCATGGAGTGTAACTTATTCTAATTAGGATCCCATTCTTGTAGTTTTACATGATGTGGAGTTTCATTGGTCGTGTATTCATATATGAACATAGGAAAGTTATGTCTGATTCATTCTACTGTCTTTCCTGTTCTCATCCCTCCTGCCTGCCCTTCATCCCCCTTTGTCTAATCCAGTGAATTTCTATCCACTCCCCAACCTTATTATATGTTAGCACCCATGTATCAGAGAGAACATTTGGCCTTTGGTTTTTTGAGATTGGCTAATTTCACCTGGTATGATAGTCTCCAGATCCTTCCATTTACCAGCAAATGTCCTAAAGTCATTCTTTTTTATGGCTGAGCAATATTCCATTGTGATTATACACCACATTTTCTTTATCCATTCATCAGTTGATGGGCACTGAGGTTGATTCCATAGCTTGGCTATTGTGAATTGAGCTGCTATAAACATTGAATCTCCATACTTCTTTCTAGAGCGGTTGAAATTTGCAGTCCCACCAGCAATGTATGAGTGTACCTTTTCCCCTGCATCCTCGTATGTATAATATGTCAAAATACACTCAACTGTCATGTATATCTAAAAGAACAAATGAAAAAATTTCGTGAAACCCTGTCTCAGAATAAAAAATAAAAAGGACTGGGGTTGTAGCTCAGTGTTAAAATGCTCCTGGGTGTTCATTCCCTTCTCCTCCAAAAAAATAGACCTATAGTGACCCCAATTCTTAAATATTTATTCCTGTAAGAATATTTAGCTCTACTCAGTGAACTCCTTCTCCACATGAGGGACTAAGTTAGAAACGTGCTAAATGCTTGGGATACAAGGGAGAGAGACATGTGTCTACACACACACACACACACACACACACACACACACACACAAACTCTGGAAGATGAAGAGTGATTATCTCTAAGTTGCTTTATTAATTATTATTGTTACTTTCCCTCTATCCCAAATACTCTTGCTTTTATAAATGGGGGAAATGTTTTGTTTAGTCTCATTTTTAAGAGGAAAACGCTGGATCCAGGAATGCTGTAATGGAGACCACCTTTACTCCAGGAATACCATAGGATGCAAATTCAGGCATCCTGAGAAAGAACCATGGCTCCAAACTAAGGTAGGAGATCAGAAATCCCTCAGAAAATAACATCAGTGGAAACAAAAAGAGTTTTTGATATTTTTATGGAGTTCTTTTCTGTGTCCAAGAAAATTTGATCCAGTTTAGTGGAATTAACAGATTAATCAGGAAGAAATTAAAACACACCCCCTGTGCACAGCATATCCTTCTAGAGCCAGAAAAGTCTGATGGGGGAGTAGAGACAATTATTTCCATTCAGTTCCTCCCTCTGCCCTATCCTTAACTTTCAACCTCTTGCAGAGACTGCCACTATATATATATATATATATATATATATTGTTTTGAACCAAGAGCACTTAACCACTGAGCCATAGCCTCAGCCCTTTTTACTTTTTATTTTGAGACAGGGTCTGACTAGGTTGCTTACAGCTGCACTAAATTGCTGAGGCTGGCTTCCAACCAGCAATCCTCCTGCTTCAGCCTCTGGAGCTGCTAGGATTACAGGTGTGCGTCACCTCACCCAGCAGTCGTGACCACATTTAATGACCTCGTGGGGACAGATGTTTATCAAGCGCAACTGTGATTTGATAAATTAAAACAGTGCCTAAAATGGATGTTTTCTTTTTTTTTGTTTTACTGAGTACTAGCTCAAATGTCTATTAGTTGCTGATCACCTATTATTAGGGATTTAGACTGCAAAAAAGTCAGTTTGGGAAATTTTAATCCCTCCCCCACAAAGTTTGACAATGCAAACTAGCCCATTAAAGGTTCTAAGATGCCATGCAAGAAAAAAACAAAAACACAAAACTCAATGGTAAATTTTATTGCCACTCATGACCAAGTTATGATGTAATAAAAAATTGTTACTTGCCAGTCAGCAATAGCATGCATTCACTTTGTATATTTTATTTCTGCTCTCCAAGTTTGCCTCAAGTCTGCTCTGCTGTCACTGCTTTGTGCACTTAATATACAATGTCTATTTATATCAGATTTTTAAAAATAAGTTGTTAACTTTTCCAGATATTCCTTATTATTTATGGACATCTGGGCTTCCACAACACCGAGGAATAGCAGAATTTATAATGAAATTTATAGCAGAATCTGAAAACGAAACAAGCATTCTTATAATACTTCTTAAAAATGTATATTCGTACTTATTGTACTTTCCTGTGGTGGAAAAAAATGAAGAAGTTCTTTTCTGCCAGTGCAGTGACGCATGCCGGTGATCCCAGTGGCCCTGGAGGCTGAGGCAGGAGGATTACAAGTTCAAGGTCAACCTCAGTAACCGCAAGATCCTGTCTCAAAATAAAAAAAAATTATAAGGGCTGGGGATGTGAATCAGTCATCAAGTGCCCCTGGGTTCCATCCCTGATTTAACCTCCCCCCAAAAGTTATTTTCTAATGAATGTTATCTTTCTATCATAAAAACAGAAAAATAATTTAAGAAATTTGCTGTGTGAAATTTAAATACATTATTTTAAAATTATAATTATGCAGTTATATTAAATTGTACAAATTAGTGGGTTCCACTGACATTTCCATACATGCATATATTGTGCTTTGATTTCATCTGGCCTTCCTACGACCCTCTCTTGCTTTCCCTTCTTCCTTCCCTCCCCTTGTCCCTTCCCTAATAGTCCTTCTCCTCCTCCTTCTTATTCTTTTTTCACAGTTTACACATGGGGGAGAAAAAAACCTTATTTTTTCTATATTTGGCTAATTTTGCTTAACATGATAACCTCCAAATCCACCCATTTTCCTGTAAATTACATGATTTCATTCTGTTTTATGACTGAATAAAACTATATTGTATATATTTGCAGTGGTTTTTTTTTTTTTTTTTAATCTATTCATCTGTTGCTGGGTATCTAGGCTGATTCCATATCTTGGTTATTGTGAATATGCTGCAGTAAATGTGGGTGTTCAGGTATCTCTTTTGTATTCTGACTTTATTTCCTTTGGCTATTTACCCAGGAGGTATAGCTGGATCAATCGTATGATAGATCTGTTTTTAGTATTTTGAGGAACCTCCATACTGTTTTCCATAGTGGCTTACTAATTTACACTTCCACCAATAGGATAGAACAGTATTTTTCCACATCATATCCAGGGTTTGTTATTTTTTATTTTTTTGATAATACCCATTTTGACTGGGGAGAGATGGAATCTTGATGTAGTTTTGATTTGTACCTCCTTGGTGGCTAAAAATGGTGAGCTTTTTTTTTTTTTAACATATATTTATTGGCCATTTGTACTTCTTTTGAGAAATGTCTATTTGGATCTTTGTCCATTTATTGATTGCATCACTTATTCCTTTATTGTTCTTTATACATTTTGAGTTCTTTATACATTTTGGACATTAATGCTTTGTCAGATGAAAAGCTGCAAAAGATTTTCTCACATTCTGTAAATTCTCTCTTTAATTGGTTGATTGCTGTGCAGAAGCTTTAAAATTTGATGTAATTCCATTTGTCAATTCTTGCTTGTGTTTCCTAAGATATTGGAGTCTATTCAGAAAATAATTTCCTGTGCCAATATCTTGAGTTTTTTTTTTTTTTTTTTTTTTTTTTTTTCTGTTATCCTCTAGTAGTTTTGAAGTTTCTGGTCTTACAGTAAGGTTTTTGATACATTTTGAGTGGATTTTTGTATAGGATGAGAGTTAGCAATCTAGTTTCAATCTTGTATATATCATGGTTATCCAGTTTTCCCAGTACCATTTGTTGAAGATGCTAATTTTTTTATCCAAGGTATGTTTTTGTCATCTTTGTCAAGAGACAGATGAACATGTTTATTTCTGGGTCCTCTACTCCAGTCCTTTGGTCAATATGCCTATTTTTATAAATGGATTCTTTTTAATTTGAAGACCTAGGTGTAATTATTTTTTATTTTCAGGACAAAATAAAAGTTTTCAATGCTTCTTATATAATAAAATTACTGTTCTAGACTTTCTAAAATAGAGACATCTCAATTGGTAGGAGTTTTGAAAGGAAGAATGGGAAGAAAGGGCTGGGGTTGTGGCTCAGTGGTAGAGCGCTTGCCTAGCACCTGTGAGGCACGGGGTTCCATCCTCAGCACCACATTAAAAATACAAACAAATAAAATAAAGGTATTGTGTCCATCTACAACTAAAAATATTTCTTAAAAAGACTAGGGAACCAAGTTATAGACAATTTTATCATTTGAAAGAAGACTGATTATTTACTATATACTCCAGTCAAAACACTTCTTAATTCAAGTCTCTCTATATTGTTTTTTAAATGTAAGTTTAACACAAGAAGTAGCAGTTCTTGCAGTATAACACCAAAGTTAACACAAACAATAAGAGCTAGATTAGTCTTTTAGATCTAAAAAAAGAAAAAAAAGAAGGAAAAAGAAAAAGAAAAAAACCCACCAATTTATACGGAGAAAATGATATGCAGAGATGACACAAGCTAAACTTCTGTTATCAGAAAACGACACAATTGGATTGCCTGGACCAGCTCCAGTTGTCATGTCATGTGGCTATTGTTTCTTACAAATAGCTTTGCCTAGTGTGGTCCAATGTGACATGGTGGTGCAAAAATCCTATTCCCTGTTGTGGCAACAGGGAGGAGAATTGGTGTCACCACCCAAGAAAACCTGTAAAGTCCTTTGGAATTCCTATTTATGAAAACCAACATTCTTTGCACCCTGCTGACCAGTCAGGTCATATCTTCCGCAGCCAAATTCACAAATATCTTCACTGTTAAGCCAATAGGAATGCCCATCCAGAAAAACAGAGGTCTTTTTAAAAGAAACACTGGAGTACAAATTGATTTCACCAGGGTACTACGATGCACTGTGTCATATGCACTTACTTATAACCAATTACACTGTACTTGCACCACAGTTAAAATGCAGTTTTTCAAAATAGCTCTGTTCCTTTATGTATAAAAGTACAATTTAGAAATCTTGCAATGCCCATTCATAATAATAATTCCATTTACCTGTCTCTCTACCTCCTCTCGATTTTTCTCATTTTCTCCCCAGTGTCTTATGGCTTTTCTTTTGTATGTTGCATTACAGAACCCTACAGTCAGGGCATGATAATGAAGAAAAACAAAACGGATGGGGGGGAAATGGTAATTAAGTAGTCCATGTCACTTTTCTCCATGAAGCAATGAAGGCAATTTACAACATTGGTCACATTCGTAGGGAAAGCTTGTGTAGTTCTAAGGTACATTTTATGCTGATACATTATTGAACCTAAGACACACACACAATGGTTTCCCTATAATATAGCTCTATTCTACGTCTTGAGGAAAGGATAAATGTAAAAAGGCAAAATCAGAGATAATAGATAATGGGCATACTTTGTACCCACTGAAAAGTGGAAAATTTTATTTACTTCTGGTGGACTTTAAATAAATTATCATTTTACTTTTTTATGGTACATTTATGTGTGTGTGTATGTGTGATTGTGTATATATATTATATATATATAATCTCTGTATAAATATGATACCTTGGGGAGGAAGGACTATAATACAAAATGTCGTAAGTATTGGGGTTGTATTCATAGCATACTTTCCCTACATAAATCTCAAAAGACCTTTAAAAAAGTTAATTTTCAAAACATGCCAACTGATCGTCTTGTACTTGCCCTATATTAAGAGATTTGTGACTTATGGTAGAGGAAGGAAATGTGGTTTGCACATATTAGCATAATAACTAGAATTGCTAGGCCAGTATACAGTCCATTTCCTCTTGTTAATAACATTCCAATTCTTTTTTACTCCTACCCCCCAAACTTATTCTTTGTGGGTCTTGAAAGTCAATGAGTAAAGGTGTATAGTTAGATCACTCAAAATAAAGACTCCATGGAATTAGAATCTTGGGCAGAGTGAACCAGAGTGGAAACCATCTAGAATTCACTCATTTTGATCAGAGAGCCATGGAAATATTGCTTTCTAGTTTCTGTAAACCAGATTCCCACCTCTACCATCAGATCTGACTTTCCAGGGCTTGATAGTTATGCTTTTCCTCCAGTCCCATGAGATTCACTATACACTTCCAAAAAATTCTCTTTTTTTTTTTTCTTTTTGCTTAAATTATCCAGAATATTCTTCTATTTCATGTTCCCAGGGAACCCTGAAACAGCAACAGTTGCTACTCTGTGTAGAACTAAGTGTTGGGCTACTCGTGAAAATTGCCCATTTCCAATAAAGAATAAATTTTCACAAGTGTGACTGTGAAGTAATTTTTAAAAGTCTCAGTCAACAGTTAAGAACTACTTCTGATTTTCTTATTTCTGGACCTTTTTCAAGTCAGCTAATATCTCTGAGCACCCATTTTGTCATTTATAAAAAGGGAATGCGTTTCCTGTTTAATTATGTTGAGGTTTAATTAAAATATGAATTATTTGGAAATCTTTTTAAAATTGCAAAGGATCATCCAGCTATTAGCTGTTATTACTCTATCATGTATCTATGGTCAACTAATTTTTGACAAGTATTCCAAAACCATTCAATGAGGAAAGAACTGCCTTTTCAACAAATGGTACTCAGACAAGGGGCTAGTCACATACAAAAATAAATATTGACATTTACCTCATATCATATACAAACATTAATGCAAATGGATCAAAAACTTAAATGTAAAAGCAAAAAATATAAATGTTCTAGAAGAAAACATAAGGGTAAATCTTCCTGCCTTCATATTTGGCAATGGATTCTTAGATACAACACAGAAGCATAAACAGCAAAAGAGACTAACTTCATCAAAATTAAAAACTTTTGTGCTTCAAAAGACACAAGGAAAAAAGTGAAAAGTAATATTCAGGATGAAAGGAAATATTTACAAATCATACATCTAATAAAGGACTTAGATCTAGAATATATAAAGAACTCTCACAACTCAGTAATAAGAAAATAACCTAACTAAAACTTGGGTGAAAGAACAGAATAGTTATGTCTACAAAGAAGTAAAAAGGAATGATTTATTAACACATACCACAACATAAATAAGCCTTGAAAACATGAGTTGTTGCTTAGGACTAAGGGAGATGGGAGGTTAAAGGAGGTGTCATAACTAGAGGGAATGGGGTTTGAGGTAATGAGAATGTTCTAAAATTATGTGTTACAGTGATTCCACATACACTGAAAATATACTAAAAACAATTGGATTATGCATTTTAAGTAGGTGAATTGCATAATATGTAAATAAAGCCTTAAACAAGCATTTTTTTTTTTTTTTTTTTTTTAATCCACCATCAAGGAAAGAAATTGCACTTCTCCAGGTAGAGGTAACCAATTTAAAAAAAAAAAAAAAAACTTTCTGTGCAAAAATTATATAATGTGAAGTGTCAATATGTTCTCATTTTTATTTGTGTATTTATAAAGCATTTTATGCCCTGTATTGGTAGATGAATCTGTAGCTTATGTCTAGGAGTCCATAGCACAGTCTGTAGTCCTTTTGTATTGAGTATAAGACTTGATAAGAACAGACGTAGAACCATACTTTCCTAGTATTGGATGAGTCTTTCATAGGGTGAACTGATGTACTTGGGGGAAGGCAATATAATATGCTTTTTGCTTTTGGTTAATGACCTTTCTTACTTTTCATCCATAGGCCCAAAAGAAGCAGAAGAGGGAAGATTTAGCTTCTGGCTTCTTTATTAAGGATTTTTACTTCTCCTCATTATCACCTCCTTCAGTATTAAATAACTCTCAGATTTTCTCAGAGAACTTTGCAAATAACTTCATGGTAGCATTTACTGTATCCTGAGTCATTCTTCATTTTCAAATGCTTGTTATTTCCCTTAGACTTTCAGTACCTTGAGGTCAGGGATCATGTGTTATTTATTCTTGTGTTTCCACAGTGATACATCTTCACTATATTTCTGCAGAAGAGATGAAAATTTTACATTTGTCTATTTTGAAAGATGATTGCTTTATTTTTCTTTGCTTTGTTTGCTTTTGCAATTAAAACATGGCATTATAGAAATTTGAAGTTGAATGAGACCTTAGAAAATATTTGGTCTATTGTCTCAGAAGTGTAAGAAATCTTTCCATAAGCTTCCTAAACAATGCTTTGTTCAAGCTACTGTTTTAACATTTCTAATATCACAGAATCCTCTACCTCACAAAGGAGCTCATTACATTTTCAACTAGCTTTTATTGTTGAAAGGTTCATCATAAATGTTAAACCTAAACTTGTAACTTCCACCCTTTGGTTGGTCTAAGATCTGTCACGTATGGCTATATAACATTATCCAATTCATCTTCCATGACAGTATATTAATTATTTAAAGACACTATCATAATCTCCCTTGTCTTCTCTCTGTCAAACTTCCCACTTAATTCAAATGTTTCTCATAAATGTGGTTTTTGGACCTTTCACCATGTAGATTCAGGTCCTCTGGACACCACCAGGTTTTCAATATCCTTCAATGTTGTGCTTCCCAGAAATAAAGCCCAAGACACGTGACCAGTGTCAAACACAAAGATGCTGTTTCCTTCCTTCAACTACACCTGGGCTTTTGTTAATGGTTCTAAAACTGCTTGATTTATTTTGAGTCACATTATACCACAATCTTCTACTAAGCCTGCCATAAACTGCACTCTTCTGACATTTTTTTTTCTTGCAAGAATCCTGTGAAGTCAGATGTCCTTAGTTGTTGAACTTGCAATTAATCTTTTCACCCTTCATACAAGACTCTATACTGATTTTTGTAATAAACAAAATAGCTAGTACAAACCAGCTGCTTAGCAAATGTCTGTACCTCTCTTTCACAGCACTTATCATGAAAGTAATATTGTGTTTATTATGCAATTCTCTGAGAGCAGAGCCCATGTATATGGGGTCATCACTATATCCTCATCACTTAGCAAAGTGGCTGGCATACAGTAGTTGCTCAAGAACACTATTCCTTTCCATAACTCTTTGACTGCCTTGCCATAATGCAAAAACAGCAGTGAATTTGGAGAATTAGTCTGGTTTCATTGTTAAGTCAATATAGCCAAAACTGTTAACAGAGTGATCTTATGGTGAGAATGTTTGAAATAATCTTCCTAATAAAGGGCCAATGCCATAAAAACCCAAAGTTAAGTGCCAGATTTCAAAATACCCCCATCTTATGTAAGTATCTAATCTTTGTGTCAAATGACTAATGATTCCATAACCTAGAAAATTATTTTTGGTGAGTATTGTGGCTATTCACTGGTGTCTACGACACTGACTTCTAATTAGTAGGTTCAGTTACAGCTGTGGCACAAGATTCAAAGAAGAATGAGTGATGTTTTATTTTCTAGTTTTACTTACTCAAAAATGTTAATTTTTGTAGGTACAGTTTGCAAGATGTATAATCCATTCTTATTGCCTTGATTGAATAAAGGTAAATTCAAAGACAATTCAAGAAAAGCATTTTTTTTTTTTTTTAGTTCAAAGATGACTGATAAGTGAATCGTAGGTATGATTGGAAGAAACAAACTTCTCTGCAGCCTACAATTCCTAATTAAATTTGAACTGTTCTAATTCTATAGTATGTGGTGGCTAAAGACAATCTTTTCTATCATACATCAACTGGAACACATTATTTCACAAAGTAGGCTTAAAATTATAAATGATTTTAGAATTTGGAAAGCTTTTTTTTATCATTTTTCATAGCCTCACCTTTGTGAACAAATAGGCAGACATACATCCCGTTCTTTAATAACATAACACTAGGTACTTCTCGGAAACAGGTCACAATAGAGAGGAGTGTTTATGAGTCAGAGGAACATGTGCCACTGTCAACTTGAATAAGCGGCATCAGATATTTCTGGTGATGAAAACCTTTCAGTGAGGTGAAGCAGGCCACGTTCCATTCCTTTTATTTTCAGAGATGAGATGGATTTGAAAACCATAACCTGGCTTCTTGATGCAAGGACTCGCCACATGAGATAATCTCCAGCACATTACTATTGGCAAGCAGATCTTTCACCCTTTTGTCTCCATGCATTACAGAAAACGTTAAATCAGTTTGGTGTCCATATAAACTTTTGATCCTAGCAATAGCCTAGGGTACCATCATTATCTTCCCGAGGACCATGTGTAGGCCTTCAGTAGGTAGTACTAATTTAATCTCTTTGCTAGAGGAAAAAGTAGCTGATTTTCTAGATCAATATTTGATTGAATATGTTTGAAATGTTGGCAGATAAAGGCCCCTTTTCTGGTCCAAAGACTTTTTGAACCACAGAGGTATAGCGTTCTAGCTCCCCTGGGATTTGAGTGGAAGGAGGTCTCAAAGATCTGTAAGAAGCCTTCCTGCCTTTCCTTGTGTTCTTCCAGCAAGACTCTCTAAAGGTTGAGATGAGAAAAAGATAAGATCAAGAACTGGAATGTCTTTATATCCATTTTTTTTTAATCTTTCCTGGGGCTTCTCTTAACTAAAAATAATCGTTTATACCACTAGTTTACAAAAACCTCCTATAATAGGATGGTAGAAAGAAAGCCCATCTGATCAGCTTTAAGGAAATAACCCAGTGACTTTGGAAAATAATTTGAGACCTCAGACTCTACCATTTTAGCACTAATTAAACAAGAATATCATTATATTGCCCAAAGAGAGATAAATAGAAATGCTGAAGTATTAGACAGTTTACAACTCTAGTTGGCTAGATAGAGTGATAAGTAAAAGAAATTTTTCACGAATTGTATTGATTTTGTAAAAGTATTTACAAAGAAAAATGGAGATTGGGGAAAAATTCCATTTGAATATTTGACCATACAAACAAAAAATCAATTTCTGGAGTACATGTATCTCTGTAATCAGTATTTTCTTCTCTTTAAAGTTTTACTTAACAGCTCTTCCCCAAAATACACACACACACACACACACACACACACACACACACAAAACCAAAATCAGCTTACACTTGACTGAGAGACATTTTTCAGTACAAACAATGCCAGATGTACTATCTTCTAAGTCTATAAATGAAATTCAAGGAAAGATTGTCAGGGGAGAATGTTTTCCTTTAATTCTCTCCTTTCCAGCAGAAACCCACCTGCATTCCCTCAGCACAGAAAGGAAAGGATACTCACAATTCCCCTCTACTTTCTTTCTTATCATTGTTTGACAGAAGGAGAAATTTGTTACTGACTTTGAACACAAAATTACATTTTGTAAGGAAGAATAGCCACTACATGCAAAGCCAAGTGCAACTCCTTGGAGGTGCAGGCTCCAAAGGACTTAGTTTCCACAGGTTAAACCAAATCCATTCTCCTATTTTGAGATGGGAGGATTACAGTCATTTAGTCTTTTTTTTTCCCCCCACAATTCCTCATAGCTTTGATCTATTTGGGTAAAATCGTCTAGTCAAAGTAATGATATTCCAATATAAATAGAGGACATCATATCATATTTCTTCCTTAAAATGGGAAATAAGAAGCCTATGAAAAATGACTTAGTTTCCTGTACATTTTTTTATAACACCTTACTCACTGCGAGACATGGAATAGATATGCAATAAACACTTAAACCAATTATGAGAATAAATTGAATTTTCAAGTTCTGCTTTTAAGGAAGAATCATAATTTGAATAGAATAGAACAACTTTCTATCTACAATTAGATTATGAAATACACAATACTAATGTCATCAGGATATTGTTCACAGTGCTTATACATCAATCGAACATAACACATAAGCTACTGCTATAGGCAGTAGGATCTTAAATGCAAACTCAGATTGCCCCTGAATCTTTGATTTAGAATCCTTGCTTCAGGGTCTTCTTGCAACCAAAATGTCCCTCATCAACCAGGCAGCTCTGGTTGTTAGTCCTTGAGAGAGAGTTCCCTTTTATTTCATGGCCTAAAAAAAAAGAAAGAAAGAAAGAGGAAAAAAAAAAAAAAAAAAAACAGTAAGACAAGTTACTGAATGTGAAAATTTAAAGTGATGCCAACAAGAAAAATAAATTATTTCATAGACCTTTTTAATATGATTTTAAATAAAAATGTCGTGGACATTTTCCTAAAACTGCGTGCTTTGTAAGGATCAATTTACATATCTCTGATCATTATGTAAGAGAATCTTTTAATATGCTAAGATTTAAGGTTTTAAATTTCCTGATAATTTTCCTAAATAAAATGACACCGGGCAAATATACTGCATTGGTGCTTGTCAAAGCTAATGTGAATAGTCTAAGGCTATAATGTATAAATCATGGTTACCCAGATTTCCAATCCCTTCAGAAACTAGAATTGGGGATGGGTATATTTTTTTCTTGACATAATCCATATTTTTAGGGAAAATTAGCCCCACCTCAGTTTGGAAGGGTTCCATTGAGTTATCCAAAAACTCCATGAATTGGAGGTGAAGCATGGAACCCCTCTGAAGGTGGAGGCCACAATCTCACCACGTGGAAGGCAGCCGAGGGGAGAGGCATTTACTGTCACCCACAGAAAACCACCTAGGGACCTGGGAACTGAATTCTCCAGGCATGTGGAAGTCTGGATCAAGGAACTCTAAGCTTTTCCCTACCTTTTGAATTTTTCTTACTTGAACAATCAATCCCTTGCTCCTGTAGGTGTCCTCGAGTTGGGTTTTCTATTATTTGCAGCCTCACAGTTGCTAAACAATACTCTAACTTCCCACTTTTTAATGTATACCTTTTCCCATTTTGTCCTTGCCACCAGGGACATAGATTATCTGAGGCAAATGGTATGGTTCCTCATGACATTTAGCTGAGTCCAATGTTCCACCATATGAATATTTAAATTCCATATTCATTTTTATCGACGATGTTTTCATTATTTCCAACACCATCGACAATGTGGAAATCACATTTTAAAAATACCTCTTTTAGGTCTGCCTACCTCTTAAGCCACTTAAGCCTGAGAATGTAAAGATGCCATAAACATCTTTCTGTTAAGAGAAACCCACCAACGAGAGCACTGTGGTTCAGATCCATACAACGCACACTCTGGTGAAGCCCAACGGATCCTTTTACTAAAGCAGAGTATGAACAAAGTAACGTTATGTGAGCATTATTCTGAAACAGTGATTTAATATAATTCCACTAAGATGAATTTAAAAAATACACATAGGACATTAAACCAAGTGGGATAATGATAAATAGCCCTAATTAAATAATTCCATTACACCTATCATATAAACAATATTTATATTGATATGAATCAAGGACATGCTTTTCCCAGGAAACAGAGTGGTTATTACATGTATTTTTAAGTTTATCAACTTACTAAACATTTAGTTCATTTGTGGTGATCACTTTGCAAGTGACTTTAAGAATACATCTGGAAGCACTATGATACACTTAGTACATTCATATTTACTTTGATTATTTGATCAGCATGTTCTTCTCACTTACCCTTACTATAAGGAATAGGATATGGCTAATTACATGACTTCTAATTACAATGAAGCTAGCACAACCAATATCTGCTATTTTTTCTTTGTATGATATTGTTACTTATATGGAACTTTAAAAATTTTTTGTTGTTCTTTTTAGTTATACATGACAATAGAGTATATTTTGACATATTTATGCAAACATGAAGTATGTCTTATTCTAATTAGGATCCCAGTTTTGTGGACGTGAGGTGGAGATTCACTGTGGAGTATTCATATAGGAACATAAGAAAAGTCACGTTAGATCCATTCTACTGTCTTTCCTATTCCTATCCCTGCTCCCTTCCCTTCATTCTTTTTTTGTCTAATCTATTGAACTTCTATATTCCCCCTCCCACTTTGTGTGTTAGCATCCACATATCAGAGAGAACATTCAACTTTTGATATTTTGGAATTGGCTTGCCTTATTTAGATAGTCTCCAGATCCTTCCACTTACCAGCAAATGTCAGAAAGTCATTCTTTTTTATGGCTGAGTAATATTCCATTGTGTGTATTTTCTTTATCCATTCCACATTTTCTTTATCCATTCATCTGCTGAAGGTCACCTATGTTGGTTTCATAGCTTAGCTATTGTGAGTTGAGCTGCTATTAACGTTGATGTGGCTGTATCACTGTAGTATGATGATTTTAACTCCCTTGGATATATACCTAGGAGTAGTATAACCAGGTCAAATGGTGGTTCCATTCTTAGTTTTTTGAGGAATCTCCATAGTGATAGTATTCTTTTTGATGATGAGAATTGGAAGTTGTTAAAATGGAACAGAGGTGAAGTACAGTGGGTAGTATAAATTCACCTCTAACATTTGTGGTAAAGAAATAAATGCAGCACTTAAAGGAAAATTTGAACATATATCTGTGTGTATATACAGATATATGTATATATGTGCTCTTATTATATATAGTATCTATATTATACCTATAAGATATAAGGTATTCTGAACAATTTTAAATAGTTTGAAATAACTCACCCATTTCTGGAGATTTATATTCTGGAATGAATACATTAGTCTTTAAACTAGCTAGATAATTAATCCTAAGTAAAGATTGAAGAAAGAGCTGTGCTTCAACATTGTGAGTACATCTCAAAGCTGATGACTGAGAGGCATGGTGGTTCCCCACTTACTAGAACAAGAAATTTCCAGGAGCCCAGGGTATCAAGATATGATTTAGTGAGAACAGAGGAGAAAAGCCTGGGACCGTGCAGCCAGAGTTGGCTTAGCGTTGTGCCCAGTGCATTAAGCCCTGTGCAAGGCATCTCCTTTCTTATTCTGGAAAGCACTGCAACCAAGAGACCTCTGTTAGGGACAGAGCACCGTTGCCCAGAATGCAGGAAGCAGCCATTTCTCTCTTATCTTGGGGCTGATGCTATAGATACAATCGAGGTAGGGTGGCACCATCTCCATCACTAAATGGTATTTGGGGAGGGTTTTCAAACCAATGAAAATATCAATACTGAAGTTAGTTAATAAAAGAAAAAAAAAAAGAGAGACCATGCTTATTGTCTTAGGAAATCTACCACAATGTGTCACACTTAATACCGGGAAATCAACCCTTTTATTCACAGTATAATGCTGAATGATTTTTTTCCAAAAGTTACATATTGGGAAATATATTAGATAATATCTTGCTATAACTTTGTAAATAGAAGTTATGATGTAGGCTTAAAGAAGCAGAGGATGTGAATTATATAGTTCTTGGGCGTCATGTGCACAAGATACTGCAGGCTGAACATAGCGTGAGTGACAGGTCCTGGTTTCCAGTCTGAATTATCGTCAAGAATCAAACTGCTTTGGGAACACCAGAGCCAGTGTGAGCCACAATTCCCTCATTTATGAAATGAAAACGAGGAATTCAGTCAGATGGTCTATAAGATCTCTCAAAAATTCCCATGCTTTACACATTTCTGGTAGATTTCCTGAAACAATAAGCATCACCTCTATTTTTTCTTAGCCCATCTAACTTCAGTGGTCACGTTACTCTTCATTACTATATATAAGCTGATTTTTCTAAATCACTTGTCTTTTGAAGATTAGCAGCCCTCCCTCCATTTCCACAACACCCTTAAGGAAGTTGCTCCTATCAAACAGGAATGAGTCACAACAGTGACTCTAAATGAGGAGAAACTAAGTACCCAGCAGCGATGTTGGATACCCAATAGTCTCCAAAAGGATAAAAGTAAGCCTGGCAAAATCTTTGTTTTGTACCTGCCTCCAATACATTTGTGAAGGAGTGTTAATGAAAAATGAGAGTGATGCTCCCGTCACACATTTTTGGATTACTGTGCAGCAACATCAATTGGAAACCTAATGAAACAGAGACCACCTACAGAGGAGGGATATTGTGTTCCTCTGTCTGCCTGGATCCAATTTACCAACTGACTGTATGGAACAAGCTGCCTGTTTGTTCGAGTCCCTGTTTGATTGATCATACATTTAGCATTGATAATTGGCAATGCCAATTTCCACTATCTTTCACCAGTAGAAGACTGTGGTAGTTCTTTAGTATTGTGTGGCAATGTAGGTAACTAGCAGACTTCCATGCAGGGTGATCTCAAAATCCCAGCCCTTGTATCATCTCACATGGAGGCCTTTTGAAATCGGACTGGGTCCCACAAACAGGAAGGGGTCGTTTTTCTTTTTAATTCCTTCCATTGACTAAGGGAACGTGCAACGTGTTCATCAAATAGAACTTCACCTAATCAAGGAAATAGCAATAAGAAACCTAGTAGGTGAGTTCCCACAAAGCATATCAGGGACGATATAAAGAGAAAAGCTGATGTTCCAAATGGAAGTGTTCTGTTCTTTGTTTTTGCACCTGTTCAAACTGGCACCTGGTATTAGGCTTGTGACTAGTCAAACATTACCACGTTCTGTCAAGCTGGCTGGGAGAAACAAAAGAAAGAGGAGATATTGTAAAATATTAGTTCATCCTTGTATGTTATTTCGTTACTTCATTTTCCTTGTCAGACTCCCTACCTATGCTTATCATCAACTACAGTTTGTTCCCCACCACCTCTCTCACTCTCTCTCCCTCTTTTTAATTTGACTTCTAGAAGCCATCTGGCATTCAGTCTAATTCCCACATTACAGTTCTCCATAAGTCAGTTTGCTGACTGCCTGTCAGGTTATAGGATTAAGTTTAAGGTTTTCTTAATTCATTGTGAGGTTCTTCATGGATTTGATCTATTATATCATCCTGAGCTTGTCCAGTGGTAGATTTTTGCATGTGATTTATGTGTAGCAGGTGTGTTAGTTTGCTAGGGCTTTCTAAATATTGGCTTCACAGTACAAGGGAAGCTTGGGAAGACACTAGGATTTGAAATGGTATTGCTACACAACTGGAGAATGGCCTCCCTGCTGGAATTTGATGTTGCAGAACTATTTATTAAGCTAAAAAGATGGATGTTTCAATATATGGAAAAGAAAAGAGGCTCAAATTCCATCACCAACTCACCAGTTGCGCCTATGTTTCTGTGACTCTCAGGATACAGTATATCATTTAACAAGTAAGACAACTGGGTTAGTTTAAAAATTCAGATCTACCCTTTTCTATGAGCTACTGTGAATTTGAGTTTTTTTTTTTTTTTTTTTTTTTTTTTGTAGTGCCCTACTTTCAAGCTCAATTTCTTTGTATGCATTTTGTTTTCCTGGTATAAAGTTAAGTGCCTAATAGAAACCTAAGCATTGTTAGGAAGAGAGAAAGAGTGAGGCGTTTCCTTTAAAGAGTATGCCTACTAAAGCATTTAAAAATGTATTATCAAATAATTGGAAAATGTATACAGTATTGAAGATAGCACAGAACAAGGAACAAATCTCATTTAATAATTAGTGTCCACATAAGTGTTTGACAGCTATTACAAACATTTCTTACATCACATGCATTTTTAAAAAACAATTTTTGTTGTTATACATGGACAGAATGCCTTTATTTTCATTGTTTTTTTATTTTTATGCAGTGCTAAGGATTGAACTCAGTGCCTCACACATGTTAGGCAAGCGTTCTGCCACTGAATTATAGCCCCAGCCCACATGCACTTTTCATTTAAAAAAAATTTTTTTGCAGTTGTAGATTAACAGAATGCCTTTATTTTGTTTGTTTATTTTTAATGTGGTGCTAAGGATGGAACCCAGTGCCTCACACATGCTAAGCAAGTGCTCTGACACTGAGCTACAACCCCAGGCCTCTACATGCATTTCTAGATTGGGATAAGTAGATTTCCACAGTCTTCATGATAGTGGACTATATGTCTTATCTCTGTGAGAATGATACAACCATTAATGTTTAATTGTTATTGATCTTATAACTCAACATATGTACATATCAGTTTAGTTTTAGCCACTATTTCACAGTTATTCATGTCTTTCCAACAACAAAAGGAAGTTGTTAACGAATGTTTTATAGATGAATAATCCAAGATATGGGGAGATTAAGGGGCTATGCATATGGTCACACTGAAGTTTATCAAAATTAAAATGCAGAACTCTATGTTCTCGGGCCATTGCTCAGCCCCAAAAGCAATGCCCCTTAGGACTGTAAATTGTTCCTATAAGTTTAAAAATGTATCATGTGTCCATCAGTTTGCATATCTGAGTATGAATTACAAACATTAAAATTTGCTACAACTCATCAACCAATTACTAACAAGAAGTATCTAAAAGGTCAATGTCATGAAATACTGAAGTAAACAGAACTGTGTACAAACAATTCAACCTGTGTACATTGTGTTTTTGATACTAGGAGATAGTTCAAAACTTGGCTCATTCATAGTATCTGACCTTATTAGGTTAAATTAAAATGGTGTTTAAAAAATTATTTTCATGTGATTCAGATGTGATATCATCTTCAGATACCAAGCATTAGGGGAAAGTACTCCGTGTCCATTATAAATCAGTAAAAGGAGACAGTATAATTATCAACTGGAAACTGGTGTAGTTGAAAAAATAAAATCAATAATAGGTAAGAAGAATCATGTAGAATTATAACATGTGTCAGATGTAGACTACATGCATTCTGGTTTGGGGATTTCTTGCTTTCTGAGGACATTTCTTCTATAATAAGAAGTTTTCTACAATTTTCCACCTTCAGCTGTTGTTCTCATTCTTTGTTCTATTATGTTGTTCTCATTCCCTTATTTGGCTTCTCACAGTCAGTCTCAATGGAGCAATTAACTATATAGCATTGATAAAAATACTAACTCAAGAAAATTGTCAAAAGAACATGGAAATTTCAGAATCTTTTTTAAAAGATTGGCCATCTTACTGAAAACTGTAATTAAAGCATGTGTGATTCTGCTTGTGCATTTGTTACCAATTCTCCTGGTCTAGAGTTGAAGAAAATGTGGGCTCCTACAGCGGATTGCAATGGGAAAGCACTTTTATTCTCTAGTCAGTGATAATAAAGCATAACTCCTTAGGGAGGGACTTTGTCCCTATGGTATTCACACCACCTTCCTTTTAAATGCTGCTAAGTGTGAAATTAGTGTTGTCCCTCAAAGTGCATAAGATTAATTGTTAGTAATTGAACACAGTTTGGGGGCTAATTATATAAAAATTGATATTAAAAGAATACTACCAGATTGATTGAGTTTTACAGTTTGCATTTAGTTTTCAAATTACACGAGTTGAAAGGCAGTGGTAAGAAACAATAAAAATCCATTCAAAGCTGCTAAAGCAAATTAAGGTTTACTAGTCCTTTGAAAGACAAATGAGTCAAATGCTGTAACACAGGGGAAGCAGTAAAAATGATTCTGAAATTAACTATATAACTAAAATAGCAAATCTTCTAGGATTGGATGTGTAGATCACATTTTATGGAGGTGACCTAGCTTTCCTTGTAAGCTTTACTAGTTAAGGCAAAGCAAACTGGGAAACTAGGGTCATTCTTTGAAAATGTAAGTTCTGGGCTAGGAATCTAAGTCAGTGGAGGAGTGCCTGCCGGGCATGTATGAAGTCCTGGGTTTGTTTCCTAGCACCACAATAAACAAAGAAGCAAATGTAAGTTATAATGATTTTCCTGAAGAATGGGAAAAATTATAGACTTCATGCCTCCCATTTCTCCCAATTTACCTTTACATTTTCAGCTGAAGATTCCGCGTTCTATTCCTTTAACTACAGTTATAATCCTAGGCATTATAGAAAATGATCAAAAGAAGACCCTCAAATGT
Organism: Sciurus vulgaris; assembly: GCF_902686455.1. Taxonomy (NCBI): domain Eukaryota; kingdom Metazoa; phylum Chordata; class Mammalia; order Rodentia; family Sciuridae; genus Sciurus; species Sciurus vulgaris. The sequence continues at coordinate 48,961,538 of NC_136475.1, forward strand.
GCAGGAAAGGCAGATAGGCTAGGGACATTGGGTCCCAAGGACAGCATGGTAGTGAGTTCCTGGGGTCTTCTCAGGCCTTATATCTCCAGACTGGGTGCTAGAGAGAGGAAACGCAGTGTGCAGACTATAAAGTCCTACAGAAGCATGTTCTTTCTAGCTAAGGGAATTGGAAAGGGATATCCTGACAAGACAGAGCTTCTTAGATGATAACCATTCTACTTCAACAAACACCATAGAAACATACATGTAATTTCTACTACCCAATATCTTTACCAGTCAAGGCCTGGTGGAGAGCCGAAACTGAACTAAAGCTACACCCAGGCCAGCTCATCCCAACCTATGTTCTTGAGAGCAGCAGACGAGATGTGCACAAAGTAAAATAAAATGAAGAAACACAAGGAGCAAAATTAAATTAGCTTTTCTGAAAATAAAAAAGACTTAAAAGAATCAAATCAATGATATAGAAGCTGAATGTGAGCAATATTTCCAGACACTGAAATAACTATGTAAGGAAAGACATTTGAATTATAATTTAAAAGCAGAGAAAACAGATCAGAAACAATTAATAAAGATATAACAGAAAAAAATCAAAATCTAAAATTAGACCTAAGGCTAGAGATTGGCAGGGTTAAACATAAAACAGGGGAAAATTGGGGGTAGTGATTAACACTTTGACATAGACTGGTAAAACTTTAATTTCTTGACTGGCAAAGGAAGTTTGTAAGCAGTCAGCAGACACACACAAATAAAGGTGACAGTTTAAACAAAATAAAGTTTGTAATAAGTTTTACCAAAAGGAAAAAAAAGGTTTTGAAAATTTGACATATATCAAAATATATTTGAAAGGCGAAATAATTATAGTTGAAAATAAAACCCTGAGATATACAAATGAACACATCATTTACCAATAGCAAATATCCGAAATATGTAGTTTTCCAAATACACGTGCAATAAAAAAACATACAGGAAAGACAAAGGGATGGCTACATGAAATTTAAAACTTTCTTTAAATCAAAATAAGCCAAAGAATAAAGGTGGTAAGGAAATACCTATACCCGAATTTTAATGTGTTTGTTCCATAATTTAAAAAAAACTTTCACATAAATGAGTTAAAAACAAAAAAGTCTCAATTCATGAAAAAAGCAAATTATTTAGCTAACAATGTCCAAATGGGAAAATACAAAAATAATTGATTAATCAATTAAAATAAAACAATAAAGAGATTCAGAAATTTCTCTGGGCTGGGGATGTGGTTCAGGAGTAGAATGCTTACTTAACATGATCAAGGTACGGGTTCAATCCCCAGCACTGAAAAAATAAATAAAAAATTTTCAATTTTTGTAAAATGGAAGGAGGGTGGAAGAGTGGTTACTGAGTAGAGGTAGCCAGGGCCTGAATATTCAGAGTGGACGGACGGGGTTAGAAAGAAAAGAGTTTGTTCATACGTGGAATCTGGTCACTGTTGTCACTCAGAACCTCACAAGCACACATGGGTGCAGAACCCACAGAAGTTAGCCTTTATTGCCCGAGTTAAAAAGAAAAGAAAATCAGAGTTTCTGTTTTGAAAGAAAATGAACCACTCTCTATTCAAGAATGTGAAAAATCTGTCCCATAGCAAAGCCTGCTTTACCTGCAGTGGGGCTGCCCAGACTGATATAGGCTCCAATCCTACTCACCCTAAAGCAAAGCATGGCTCTGCTCATATACATAGACCACACAGGCATTTCTTTTTACTATCACATTCTTAAACAGATAGTTAAAATGCAATCACGCAGCATTGAGTGAATCATGTAATATGAAAAAGAATGATCAAGAAGTACAAACAGAAATAAATGACCATCAAAGAAGGACAGAATTCAGGATAAAGAAAATAAACTAAGAAAAAATAATCTCTAATATTCTCTTATGAATATTTCAGAAAATACTATAAACACAAAATATAAACAAGATGTTATTAAAAGAAGAAGGTCCATTGGAGAACTGTAGAAATTAAAACATGATACCTAAACACAGAGCTACCACTAGTAAACAAATATATGGGAAATGAACAGCATTATGAATATGCAAATTATTCAAATTAACATAAAATGCCCTGCTTTGTTTCACTATTAAATTAACAGAAGCAAAAGAAGATGTTAATAAAAATACCAAATGCTTGGGAGAATGCAATAAAACTCTGCTTGTGGTATTAAATATTTGTATAATTTTTAGAAAAAATTCAGCTGTATGTATATAAAAAGAGATATGAGAACAAACTTTTGGCCTAGTGCAGGAAAGTTCTCTTGGTAGCCTTGGATCAACCCAGTTCTCCCCCTTTCTTGCTTGTCTTTCCTAAGAATAACTGTAGAATGTGCTGGAAATGCAGCATCTCAAGGTGAGGAGGGACTGACTAGAACAGCATGAACTTAGTTTCATTACCCTTCTAGAAACAAGGCCTTCATCAGTGATTTAGCCCAGCATATCACATGGCCCCAGGGTATAAAACACAAGGTGAACTGTTTTCCAGGTTTCCTCAGCTGTGGTGCAAGTGGGACGCATACAATGAGACTCCATCTTCCTCAGGAAGATTTCCTGTCTTGGGGGATCAGTACCAATGAAGCTGAGGCTTCTGTTATCCCTTGTCATCCTTCTGTAAGTAACAAATCTGTTTCCTGTAACTTGTTACACATGTGAGTATTCTGTCTCACTAGACTTAGTCAAGTTGGTAACCAGTAAACAACTTGTCTGCTTTCACATCTAATCATTCTGTTTTGTTTTCATCTAAGTGGAAGATATAATGAAATTAAAGCAAAATATAGAAGCAACTAAGTTCCCAAATACATTATCATAACAGTATTTTGAAAGTTAAGATATTGCAACAGCTGTTCTTGAATGAGTCCCCGTATTCAGTGTGTACTTCTGAAATACCCACAAAGGAGCACTGAGGATGTTTAAAATCTCACCCAGTATTGCCCTTGCAGAGTCTACCCTGCAAAATGAATTGCTTTAACTTCTATTCTCACCAATCACTGATCAATAGAATTTGTTTCCTAGGAGAAATAATGATTTGAAAGGAGTTTTGAAAGGCAAATAAGAACCAAGAAAATGTGGAATAGAACCTCAGGCCAGAGAAAAAGCATGAACAAATACACAGATCATAAGAGAGTGTAGAGAGCATAGAAAACAATAAGCACTCTATGGTTTCTAATGCTTAAAACGTGAAGCTGGAAATGGTTGGAGATGAGGATGGGGAAATAGTTCAGAGACAGTCATGCCAAGGAGGGCCCTTCCACATACCAGGCCAGGAAGCTTTGACTTCAAGTAATGCAGAGTCAAACAGTTTTTAAGTGGAGGAATGATGACTTGAGACTGTGCTTTGGATGCATCATCATTGCTATAGATGTGGTAGAACAAGTGGAAGTACAATCAGAAGCAGGAGATGATGAGTCCAGTTTAGAATATGGCACATATGTGGTTGTTATAGGACATCCAAAGGGATAGTCTGGCAGGCAGTTGAAACTATAAATATAAACAAGAGGGACTTGGGCAGGAATCAAGAGTCAGTTTTATTTGAAGTTATTAGAATTATAAATGGGAGTAAAAATCATGGAAATGATGGGATTGCCCTTGTAAAAGGGAAAGATAGCAAGGGTAAAAACTGAAACTTTGCAGGACATCAGTATGAAAGAAACAGCAAGGAGAAAGAATCACAAAGAAATGGAGAAGACATGGATGAGGTGGAAGAGGAGAATGAGATAAAACTAAGATATTAACCAATGGAGAGAGTTTCAAAAAGTCAATAGTGTTGAATGGCACAGGGAGATTTATTCATATAGGGACCAGAACATGACCATGAGACTTGGTTATCTGAAAGTCAATGGTAATTTTTTCCCCCAACGCTAGTCTCTGCAGAACATAACTACAGGAAGTTTGAATGCTGGAGAGTTATAGAGGAAGTAAGAGAGTTAGAGAGAGGCAGCTGAGTTAAATACAAAGCAGAATGGTAGAAGCTAGAAGGTGAGAGTACAGAGCGTGGGTGGCCTGTTCATAGGATGAGAAAAACAAGAGAAAATAAAGCATGGAATAACAATGGTGAGCGTAATCTTGGAGTGAACAGCAAGTGCTGAGATCTAAAGCACAAGAAATGTAGGTCTTAAACAGGAGGCAGTAGACCTTGACCTTTGACAGGGCTTAGGACACACTACCCCAAAATATGATACCTTGGCATTTGAGAAAACAGCAGAAGTTCTCTTTGACCTCTTCCTGTGCTTCTTCCCTGAAGCATGCCATGAATGTATTCTCTGATCTTCCTTTAAAGTAGATCATAAGGCTCCCATTCCAGATGGGTCCTTATGCCTGGAGGAGAGGATTGAAGACAGAAGCACAAAGACGAATTGGAACAAAGAGGTCTTGCTAAGTTCCCTTCAGCTTACCATTATATTACATTCAATTTTGTTCAATCATAGTTCTAAATGTCACTCTTTATCAAACTTACAGCGTAAAAATAGTTTTCCGTGTTTCTTTGGGCCTTCATTTTTGAAGGCTCCCATGATATATAAGATTTATATTAAATAAATTTTATACTTTCCTCTTTTTTATTTTATAAACCATGAGCTTTATGATAGATGAGGAAAACATTACATCTTCTCCCCTCTACCTTTGAGATTTGAGAAAAGCAACCAAGTGTGAATGACAGGTATAGATAAATTGATGAGGGTGGGGTGGAGCGAGAATAAGTTGAGGTCTCAAACTCCATAGGCTTAAATCTAGGAAATAGGGGGCAAGTTCATCTGGGTAAGGAAGCTGAAGAATATGGCAAGCTGTTGAAGACTAATGGAATTCAAATTGGAATGAGAGCAGGCAGGACATCTTTTCAAGAATTGAGGGATAGCATTGAGTTTCCTAGACTGGAAATTGTGACTGTGTCACGGTGCCAGTTGGTGGATGGCCCTGGAACTTTTCTCTAGCCATTCTCAGTATCTCACACGCAGCAGAGAAAGTGGTCTTTCAGATTGCCAGGGTGAGCGATATTTTGCTTAATGAATATGCTAGAAGGATAGTGGATAGAGATGTTGGAGACAAAATAGTAGAGGTGATAAACCATGTAGTTTAGGCCGGGGCGGGGGGGGGTTAATAGATTAGAGGGAAATTGATAGGTCAAAGGATTTTTATCCCTTGATTTTTATCAAGTCAAAGAGCAGGTGAAATAAGGGAAAACCTTTATCTATGATGGCTGCATTACTATAATTATCATAAACAGTAATCTACAGGGTGTTTATGATCAGCACCACTTATAAGTATAGAAGAATCTTATTTTAATACAGTATCTAGGGATTGAAATTACAATTTTCAGATTATAGTAGGAAATATAAGCTAGTATTGTATAGAAAAAAAGTTTATGCTGTAGAGAAACATCTTTCTGACCTTCATGAAATATGGATCACTTTATTATTCATCTCAGGTCCCCTAAAAAGAGGTTTCCCAACAAGTCCATTTTAATATTCACACACTTCCATGTAGGTGTTAGAGTAAATATGAGTAATTTTCAGTGCTCACTAACAAAGACTTTTGGTTTGCCTTTGGTTGTTAGCTTCAACCCAGTGGATAACTGGGAAATCTATAAGAATTAATTAAAAAGTGTGTTCAAAACATTAAAAAGTGAATGCTTTTAATGACATCATTCAGGAAAGGGAAAGTCCAAAAGGACATGGTTGAATTTTTTCACTTAGAGGACAGGTAGAATGCCAACTGAGAAATGGTAACAATCAGTATCTCTAAGTCATATGCATGTATAGATAAATTAACTAAAGCAATATTAACTCAAATATCACAGTATCTGATTACTAGAATTTAACTGACTCAAAGGATGGATACTCATATTATCAAAAAAAAGCAGGGAAAAAACTGAGAAGAAAATCCTTGTTAGCAGGGAAAAATGCTTATCTATCATTTTGTACACCGGCATTAGCATTTGCTAGTTCAAATCTATTATAAAGCCCTCTCCATGAATGCACCATTAATAAAATCTTCGAAATGGCTTCTCTAAACATTTTCTTTTTGATTTTTCATGATTTAATTAGAAACATCTTTAAAAAGGCTGGTTTTACTATGGCAGTATCACATCTGCATTTTCAGCAGTATGCTGTTTAATCACAATGGGTGATAAAGTGAAAATCCCAGTACTTATTGTATTATCTAGTAGAACCCACACATTTCGACTTTTAGTGCCCCTGAGTCATCATCTTATATTTGTTCATCAACGTTTTAACTGCCCCTCTTAAAAAAATGTAATTTGATAGTTAATTTTCTAAACTTGTTATTGTTTTGTTTCTTTGCAAAGTAATGACATTTCATATGCTTTTGATACGCATCATCCTTCACCTGAACCCGTTTTTTCTAACAAGTAAAAAAACTTATTTCTCTCTTTTTACCTTATATTATTTTTGCTATTTTTGTTTGGAAATTTGATGAGACTAAATTCTTCCAAGTTTTCATGATCATCAGTAAAAATGAATTAGCTATTTTATGCCACATCATTGTATACTTTTAGAATACATGGAAACACTGTGGCAGTAGTGTTGAAATCAGTAGCATGAATTTTAAACTCCAAGAAAAATTTCAGTACACAGATGTATATTTAAACATAAACAGAAAAAAATTTCTTTCAAGTTATCCTTATAGAAAAGACCTTTTTTTCTAATAAAGAATAATTCTGGTTTTTTTAATTTATTTTTTTAGTTGTCAATGAATCTTTTATTTTATTTATTTGTATGTGGTGCTGAGTATCCAACCCAGGGCCTCACACATGCCAGGCAAGCACTCTACCACTGAGCCACAACTCCAGCCCTCAGATTTTTTAATACTCAAAAATGGTGAAAAAATTTTAGGTTAACTGCTGGTTTAAGAATTTTTCATTCACTAAAATTAAACTAAGTATGACTTGCTGCCTGCTGATAAAGAATTGGAGCTATTTCCCTTTTTTCTTTCCTCTCCCCTTTCCCTCCTTCCTTCTTTTCTTCTTCCTTCCCCCCGCCCACTCAGTATCCTCTTAAATTGGCTCTTAAATTGTCAAAAAAAGGGGAACAAATTCTTCAGATTAATGGGAATTGTGAATTATCCTAAGCTTTCTTGAAACAGGAACTGGTTCCTAACATCCTCCATTACCAGCATAGACCTTTACAATGTGTGCAATCCATGGAATAAGAGCTTACAGTATGTGTTCAGGAGTCCAGTAGCCTTGGTTTCAGTCCTGGTCCTGTTTTCTTGAATGTGAGACTTCAGGCAAATTATTGTGCCCTCTGAAAAATAGTAACAGCAATAGTGTTTCCCTTTTTATTCTGAAAAATAATAGTAGTTATAGTATGACACTTATACAATTGTTTGAATTAATACTATGTTTAAAGTATTTAGAATAATTCTGACATATAGTAAGAATTTAGTAATCTATAGTTAAAAATGCTGTTCTGTTTCATTATGGGGGCAAGATAAATTCATTTGCTTTTCTTTCATCTTTTTTTTTCTTTCTTGAAAATTTAGTCTACCCAACCAGCTCTGCTTTACGTTTATTCATTAAATTTATTATTTTATTCAACAAATATTTTCTGAACACTTGCCAAGTTCCAGAAACTGAAGTAGATTTGGAGACTTGAGAGTGAACAAGAAACTCATGGCCATACATTGATATGAGAGTCAAGAAGAGGCTACCCAACTTAACAAGCAATTACAATACAGTCTTAGTAAGTGTTAAAATAGGAATAGTAGAGATGCTGTGGACTCAGAGGATTGGAGCAGGCACCTGGTGCAGATCTCCAGCAGGTGACAGTAATATTGCCTTAATGAAGAACACACAGCTTGTGACTCTATTTGACTTCCTAACTTCTCCATATCTTATTAGGCTTTTGCAGATTTAAAAATTGGATTCATTTGGCCCCAAAGATGGATGAGACCTCAGAAACCTATATACTTAGAGAGCATTTCTGTTGATTTTGATACACCAGTCTAAGACACTAATTCTTAGGCAAAATGGACAACAGCAAACAAGAAATACAAAAACAAAATCTCAGTGCTGCTACACCATATCCGAATTGTAATCAAAATGGTACACCACTCCAATTACAGCATTAAAGAAAAAAAAAGACCTTTCAGAAGTGGTGCATTCCTTGTTAATATTTGCAATGATTGTAATGTTAATTATCATCCCCTTATTGAGCACAAGTTCTTGAGGAACTTAATCACTTCTGCTGCTGTATTTTACTTTCTGCATAATTTAAAATCTCAAAGCCCCCTCTAATTCCCTGTTTTTACCTTCCTAATTCCTCTGTTATTCCACTCCTTTCCCAAATTCTTTATCTAGAAAATAGGTAGAGTTCATTTTCATCAAAATAATGCCCCAGTGATAAGGTTCAAAAGATTGTACATTTCAAGGAACATTTGTATTTTAAGGTGAGGAAAGCTTTAAAGAAATGCAAACTAAATTTTGTAATGTTGGATGTAACACAACTGATGTACAGCTGAGATTTTTTTTTGCCATCCCTTAAATCACTCCATCCTGGATGGCTATGACTGTCAGTCGATGCTGTATTGGGGGTGTTTGATTACTAAAATAGTCACTTTTATATTCTCTATCACGGTAGATGTGTTGTTCTACTTTGAGTGTATGGCTCCTGTGCTGAGGACTCCAGGCTTGATTGTTTCTGAGATACGGGAGAGCAAAATGAAGTTGTCCAATCATTGCAGAAGCCAAGTGTTACTCTATCCATGGCAGAATAATAACAATAATTGTCACCACTTACTTGTGCCTTTCAACCACAGGCCTCAAGGCACTTCAACATTGTTGCTTCCGCTTATTTGAGTGAATTTCTTTTGGACAAATTGAGAGACACATGATAATCAGTTAGCTATGCTTATTTTGTTTTCTTTAACAAATGCAAAATAAATAGCCTGCTAAAAAGCCAGATAATATCTTGAAGACAAACCCTTTCTAATGTAGGCTATTCTAAATATATGTGTTTGTTTTATACTACTGTAATTTTTAAAAACTATTGTACACCAAATCCTGGACTCAGCTGATACTGAATTCTCAGCTTCTATTTTGTCAGACACAGAAACAAGCTACTTGCTTGCACATAGGAAAAAAAATGGTTTTAATGAACAATAAAACCACAGCTTTCTAAAGCTTTGCAGCTTTCTAAATTTTATGAGTAAATTTTGTGGAAAACTGTGTAAATAGAGCATAATTATTTTAAAACTAGGAGCCTTTGTTATTAGTCATCTAACTGTCATGGGTATACAAAGCACCCTGCTGTATAGACAAAAGACTGAAAAAAGTTACCTGTAGAGAGTTTTGCTATTGAAAGAATAAAAACTAAAGCAATGGAGTGAACTTTCGGTTCACAGAAGCAAATACTGAATGCTAAACCTGGCTGAGGGAAAATCACTTTAGCCTGATAACCGGATTACTTAGAACAAAAATAGAGAAAATTAAGAACTGAAGAGCAGAAAATTAAGGTGGAATGCAATTTAAAGAGTAAGTAGATGATGTAGGCTTTCATTTTCTTCCCCCCCAGTGTCCAGCTAATTAAAATTACAATCAAAATGAAAGAGTTTAAACTTGTAAATATCTTTAGCTAATGATTTTGTCTTTTTAATCATCCTCACATTCAAAGTCTTCTTTTATTCATTTAGGTCTTTACAATAAAATGAAATTGTTTTTCCCCTGTAAAAATCCTCCTTTTAATTTTCCTTATTGGCTTCTCTTTATATTAAATATTTTCTAGTTCTTTTTTCCTCTTCTCTTTATATGATATTTTTTCAGTTTTTACTTTGAACATACTTTGGCAATAGTTGTGTGAGCAGAGTTTGTGTTTTATTTAAATATTTAAATGCTGATCCAAATACAGAGATTTTAGTCTTCCTCATTCATAAAAACAATACTTATTATAATATATACCTTATAAAATAAAACTTCCAAACATTTAAGTAGATTTGATTTTCTCATCTCATTATAAATATTTCTTTATTGCCTTTACCACCAGGAACATAGTTTATATTTCAAAGCAGAGTCACAACCTAAGTAAGATAAGCCACTCCCAAAAACCCAAAGGTCAAATGTTTTCTCTGGTAAGTGGATGCTGATATGTAACAGTGGGGCAGAAGGGTAAGGGAAGAATTGGAGAAAGTTTGGATTGTGTAGTGGGAAATGAGGGAGGGGAGAGAGAGGGGGAAGGAAAGATGGTGGAATGAGACAAGCATCATTACCCTATGTACATGTATGATTACATGAATGGTATGACTACATCATTTACAACCAGAGAAATGAAAAGTTGTACTCCATTTGTGTACAATGAATCAAAATGCATTCTGCTGTCATGTATAACTAAATAGAACAAACCATTAAAAAAAAGTCCTTTGATTCATAGGCACTTTGCATTGCATCTTTCTTTACAAATGTGTTACACTTCAAACTGTCCTGGAATAAGTGTTTGGGGACCCAGGGAATTAAAAAGCACCTGGGTGCTTTTTTTAGGCTCAAGACTGCGAAGTTAACCATAGAGTAGCCCATTAGGTAACCAGGTCTAATACACATGAGTCAGGAATACCATATATACCCTTTGTAGGAGAATTTGTTTCTGAGACTGAGATGAGATCAGAACTTTGCGTAACATCCCATCTCCTTTTCCGTTTATGTCCAGCTTATCTTGTTATGATTAAGATATGAGGTATTTCCCAAATGCAGGAATGTTCAAAGGTGAGATGATTGGATTGTAGGAGCTACAACTAATCAGTCCACCCTAGTTTGGACTAGGTGCTAATTGTTGGCAGTTGGGGCAAGACTGGAAGAGGTGGATCCTTAAGGGTGTGCCCTGGAAAGGTTCCTCTTCCCTGTGGCTTCTTCCCTTCTTCCTTTGATCTGCTTCCTGCTGCCATGAATAGTGTTCCTCCACCATGTCCCTCCACATTGGTGGGCTGCCTCATCTTGGGCTCAGAACAACGGAGTTGGAACACCATGAACTAACTTCTTTTAGAGCTTCAGTGAACCAAAATAAACTTTTCTGCACCTCAGTAGCTCTTGTTGGATGTTTTGTTCCCAGTGACAAAAAGCTAGCTAACACATACCTCATTCGTCAATTAAAATTAGGAAGACTTACTGATTCTGCCTTTGTCTTCTGAATTCTCCCACTCTTCCCTTCTTCATTACCACCACTCCAGTCCAAGCATCATCATAACTTAACCAGTTTGCTTGAAGAGCTCCTCAATTGTTCTTTCTCCATCTTCCCTAATGTATGAAAAGTCAAACTTTTTTTTTCATTTTTTAATTTGTTCTAATCAGTTTTATATGACAATAGAACACATTTTGACACATCATACATAAGTGAAGCATAACTTCTCATTCTTCTGGTTGTACATGATCTAAGATTATACTGGTCATGAAATCCTATATGCACATAAGATCATAATGTCCAATTCATTCTATCATCCTTCCTACCCATCCATCCCCTCCCCTCTCTTCACTCTCTTTGGTTTCATCCAAAGTACCTCTATTCTTCCTAGCCCCACCCCCATTGCGAATTAGTATCTGCATATCAGAGAAAACATTCAGCCTTTGGTTCTTTGGGATTGGTGAAAAGCCAAACTTAAAACATAGCCATACATTTCAAAATATCACTAGAGACTTCTAATTGCCTAGTTAGTAAAGTTAACTGAAGTAGTTATCTAGCTCACCTCCTAACTGACCCTGTTTCCCTCAGCCCTTCTGTGTCAACATCACAGCCAATTGAGATTTTATGTATCAAATAATGTTATATACTGTGTGAGTGATTTTCGCCCTAAAAACTGAGGTATGATCCTTTCATTCCCTCGCGTAAAGTCTCACAAATTCTTCCTATAACCCTTAGTGAAAGTTTTTTTATATGACATTGCCTTCAAGGCCTTCTAAGGCCTATCTCCCATCTCATGTATTAGAATTGTTTTATTTCTCTTCAGACTCCTATTCTTTATATTCTAGTTTCTTGAAAATATCATGTGCCTTCTTACCTCAGGTTGACACTCCTATGCATATTATCCTCTTCTTTGTTTAACCTAGCTAACTCCTACACATCTCAGATTAGTCACTTCCCATGAGACTTTGTACCTTATATCTCAGGTGAAGTCAGGTCGAGGTTGTACACTTATCAATTTCTACCCCTTTATGATAGATATCACAGTGGTAGTATGTTTTAGCTGTCTCTTCAGTGAGATGCAAACTCCATTGTGGCAAGGACTATGAAGCACCCTAAATAAATAAATATTTTTGAACAAAAAATAAAGTATTGAGGAGATGAAAAGTAGAACAATTTAAATAGAGATTTTTGAAATGGTAATATTTGGACCATAACCTGAGGAAGGAAAGACAAGAAGAAGTCATCTGGGAGATCATCATTCCAGGCAGAGAGAATAACCAGCACAGAGACGGGGCATGTCTGGTGTGTTCAAGTAATAGTACAGTGGTCACTGTGACCAAGGCAATGATTGAGAATAGTAGAGAATGATATAGGAGAGGAAAAAGAGGTGGAAAGAGAGATCTCATGGGTCCTTGCAAACTCTCTGGAGATTTGGACTTTTGCTTGTTTGAAATAAGGAGCTACTGGAAGGATTCAAGTAGTACAGTGACATGATATGTTTCCCATTTTTAAAAGATCTGGCTTGTGTTAGCAACAGAGGGCCAAGCATGGAAGCAGGGACCAGCTAGGATATTATTTAGAGAACTATTTTTGCTAACTTCCTAAGTGTGGTATATATCTCCAGTGATAATCCTAAATGAACTGACTTAAGGTTGTGAATTTTAAGTTTTGTTTTTCACACAGTGATGGACCTGGTGGAGATGCATTAAATGTAAATTTAATAGTCTCAACATGATTACTCTTTCCTTCCTAGAAAGTGGTGGAGTTTCCTTGTGAAACCTGGGAAATGTTAACAGCAGTTCTTTGACAGGTAAGAGTACCTAGTCATGTTTTGTGCAATGTGGAAAAGCACTCACATTTTCTCATCTTTTCACATAATTTAGAAACTATAATATTCATCCATAAATTCATCGCACAATTATTTCCTTAATGTCTATTATTGCACAGCACAGTTTTAGTTGTTTTAGGGGATAGAAACAAATATAATACATATCCCTGGCCTTAAGGAACATGTTTATAATATAGTAAATTTCATGAGATAGGATTATAATTGGATAAGAATAACTTTATGGGAAATTAGACTTGTTATCTACCTCAGGATAAACATATTTATGATCTGATACAGTCTGGATCCCAAAAGTTTTATATTTGGAAGTTACTATAATAAGATAGTTTGAACAACCTGACCAGATTTCATGAATAACTATTACATGTAGCAGCAGAAATTTGATCTTCATATAGATATGGATTGCTTTTACAAAAATAAAAGACAACTGTTAGAGTATCTATTGCTAGTAGGTGAGATTACAGTGTTCTTTGAGATGTTTTCTTAAAGATTGAATAAAAAACAGAGTCTATACTAACAACATAAAGTAGCAACATGAATCAATTTGCTCAGAATTTCCAGACTTAAAAGTTAAGTTTTAAAGTATCTTAAAATAGCTAAAATTTGATATAAAAGTCAATTTTAATAGAAACCAAATAATGAAAAAAGTTTCTAATTTTGGGCTATTGGTCTGTATCTGTAGTGTTTTGGTAATCTAATTTAAAATTTTTCTGTGATAAAAAATTTCATAATAAGCCCTGAACCATGTTATAAAAGTCAGTGCATGTGCCGCATTTTTCACACACGCACACACACAGACACACACACACACACACACACACACAGACACACACACACTTACATTCATAAGGAAGGTTGTGGCTTAACCTGGGTCTCATGATTTCTAGCCTGGTGCTTTTTCTCATTCATTTATAGACTAAAAAAGCACAAAAGAATCAGAAGAATCACCTAAATTGTCCCATCTTTCCTCAATGCAGAATTCCTCTATAAAACCCTATTCTAATGAGCAATTCATCCATAATCTATTCCCAGCTATGTATATTATATTCAATAACCTTTTAAAAAAGTATGACACTTAGATTTGACTTAAATGACCTTTGAAAGTGGTTAAAATGGACCATTTGTGTTGTTGCTGTAGTTTGTGGTACTGGCGATTGAACCCAGGTTGCTGTACCACTGAACTAACATCCCCAATCCCATTTATTTATTTATTTAGAGACAAGTTCTCACTGAATTGCAGAAGCTGGCCTCAAATTTATCATCCTCCTGGCTCAGTCTCCCAAGTCACTGGGATCACAGGTGTGTGCCATGAAGCTTGGCTACAATGGACCAGTTTTTGAGTTGCCATGGAACAATCTTTGAAAATGAAATGCTCAGAATCTTTGATGCTTCTTATAGAGTGTATAAACCCAAAGCAAATAGCATGTTACTTTGAAGGTAGTTTAAAAAACAGAGTCTATCAAGCCCTGTCAAAATCTTTTTATAAATGAAGTAAACAAAGGGTTCCCCCCACCCAGGGGAAATATTTCTGTGACATTACAAAACAGCATTTGCCAAAATTAATTCTAATTGAATTCAAGGACTCAGTTCATAAGAAGGGCCCTGTGAAAAGTGTTGGTACCAAACAACTAATATTGTCAGCATTAAAAGGACGAAACAACTGGTGATGTGAGAACTGTACCAACAGCACCATGGATTAACTTACATTCTCCTCTTTGTCAACAATTTCAATATTTTTCCAGACAGTTTTCAATTACAGATGAAGTCTTCTCTAACAAATGGATACTATTACTCTTTCTCTAGTATAATCTTTTTTTCTCTCTAGTATAATCTTAATTGTGTATTGCTAATGCTTCTTTATTGAATCTCAAACCAAAAAGTTCTAAAGCTGATTTGTTGTTGTTGTTGTTCCAATGCTTCTGCGTTTTCAAAGCTTACAATTTTTACCTCTTGACCAAAACATCTTTCCTGTACGTTTCAGTTTATGCTTTCAAAAATTGTAAATACTACTTTCAAATTTAGATTTTACTTTTCATCTCCAATACAAATACAAAATTTAGATTTTTCATTAACATCTCAGACTTAACAGTTCAGAGCTATCCATGTGATTCAACCAAATCAAACATTTTTAGCATCTCTTTTGTATCAGCAAGGACATTACTGAATGTACCACATTAGAGTACTCGCTAGCAATTATTCAGTTTGGGTAAGGAAAGAGAACAAATACACATGAAACAAGTAAAAACACGGTTTCAGGGAAACATCAATAAGTGCAAATGACTATAATGCAGTCATCACACAGCACAAGATTAAAGAATAGATTAAAGTTAGATTGAAATTAAGGTATAATTAGGGTAATTATGAAAACACTTTTTTGGAGATGAGTTTTGTGTGAGGTTTATAAAAAGTTCTAGTATATGAATTGGTTGGTGGGGGCAGGGATTTCCAGTGGGGCAAGGACATGAGAAGGAGTCAAGGCTGAGTATGAGAGGGTCAAGAACACATATCTGGTCAGAGGAAGGCAGGGTGCAATGGTATACCGTGCTGACCCATGCACTCTAATCTTTTTTAGTTCATCAACTATTACTTCTTTTTCTATTTAGCATAGACCCAACAATATATCTCTGCAACCACTCTGTGGCCAGAATATTCAATCCTTACACCCTGTTTTACTACACTAGCCCTGGCATGGCCAGCTTCAGACATCAGAAGAAGGAACCTGTGCAGTGATTGTTAGTGAACTGAACAAACTCAAATTATCTTTCTAATGCAAGTCATAGTCTTACACTACTTCCTTGTGTCTTCTCATCATAATCTTTACAACGAAACAAAATAAACAATTAACTCTGCAATTTTTTTTTTTTTTTAAGTTACTGTTTTAGTCAACTTTTTCACTGCTGTGACCAAAAGACCTGGCAAGAACAATTTTAAGGTGGAAAGTTTATTTGGGGTTCATGGTTTCAGAAGTCTCAGTTCATAGGAGGCTGACTCCATTCCTTGGGGCTTGAGGTTAGGCAGAACATCATGGCGGAAGAGTGTGGTAGAGGAAAGCGGCTCAGGGCAGGGCACCAGGAAGCAGAGAGAGACTAAGCTCAGTTCACCAAATATATCTTGAAGGCACAACCCCAATGACCCACCTCCTCCAGTCACACCCTACCTGCCTCCAGTTAATCCTTATTAAAGGATTAACATACTGCTTGGGTTAAGCCTCTCATAAACCAATCATTTCACCACTCAACCTTTTGAATTGTCTCACACATGGGCTTTTGGGGAACAACTAACATCTAAACCATAACAGTTACCAACATTGGAAAACAGGATTTTCTCAGGGAGAGCGACAACTCCCCTGAGGCTGTGCTACAAGTTACAGATACCTAACTCCAATTCTGTTTTTGGATTAATTCTGCTTTTCTGTTCTTAGATTCAGTATGATGAAGAAAAACATTTGCTCATGTTGCAGCTACAAATCTATCATCTGTTGCTTCATCTGGGTTTTTAGAGACATATGGCAAAAATTCTACATCTCCTGTCATTTGCAATGTCCTCTCCCATTTTCCATTTTCTCCTTTCTAACTGCCTTCATCAGATCTCCTACCCCAATACCACTCAATTGATGAGGTCACTGGTCAAACACCAAAGATTATCCTGCAGATATGTTGCTAATATGTTGCATCCTGTCCCCTTGATTTCACTGATGGTTGCAGAGATTGGGTAGCACTTAGTTTATTACTGGCAGCATGAGCTAAATGAAATCCCATGGTATCTAGTCTTCTCTAGAACTAATATCAAGTCAGAACGTTCTCATAAAATGTAAAGTACCAAAGAGGGCATGGCCTTTGACCAAACTTGAGGGCCCTTCTCAGTGTATTCTCCTATGTGGAGTTAAGTGATTCTCCATTCAGTATCTGTGTCCACTATAAGAAAGTCAAGTACTATTGTTGCTTCCAGATCATCAAAGCCTATTGATAGAATGACTTGCATTGAAGCCCTGGACTTGATACTAAGCTTTCTTTTATGGTAGATCCTAAATAAAAGTGGACAAAATTCAGATAATCTTGTTAATGGTCAGAACAAGACATATACATATGTTATTTCTACTATTAATATACCCATGTTGAAAGCAGTAGCCTGGAATGCCACAGGTCCTCAAACATCCAGGCCTTTTCCTGTCCTATAAATTCTCTTTATTTTTACAAAATTTTACAGTCATACTCTATTTATGAAATCACCCAAGGTTGTTTCTGCTTTCTGATATTCATGATGTCTTATCAGCATATTTTGTGGGTAATGGATCAAAATGTAATATTAGCAAATTTCCAGCAAACTAGATTGTACACAAGAGACACATATCCCTGAGGTATGACGAAGATTTGCAAATTTCTGGTGATGGCTATAAACCAAAATGGAAGATAAAATGTCTTGGCAAGATCAAGAAATGCTAAATGAGACACTAAATTTATGTTATTAAGAAGAAATCAACCACAATGCAGGGACAGCTAGAGCCTCTACTGATTTTGTTTTCCAATAATCTGCTGTAATTCTTCCAAGTCAATCAGATGGCAAAAAGCCATCACTAAATTAATCCTCAAATACACACCTTTCAGGGAGCAACTCTCAGGGTTGTAGCACTCCTATTAATTGCCTATTTTGGCAGGGAAGGAGAATGCCAAATGACCCCTATCTGGCCCTTACTAAAATATTAGTCCTTACTTTATAAGTCAGGGAAACTATGTGTGGATTCTGCCAATTTCCAAAAATGATCATTCCAACAACTCACTCCAGCTGTTAGGATATAACTCTAACATGCTTTGGGGGGTTCTACTGGTCTACCGTGAAGTATACTCGGGTCAGAACTCCATTTTATCACCTTGAGTTCCCTAATGATCCCCACCACTGACTGTCAACTGACTACAGTGGAATTCCAAGTTTCCAAGAATCAGTAATAACTTCAAGCCAATACAAAATATTTCCCAGGTTCGAGCGTTTTCCTCTCAATGCTCCAGTATTTAGGTTAACGACTGCCAGTCCCATTAGGAAGGACAAGGCAGAAGGTTCACAGTTTGCTCTGTAGTGTTACAGCAGGATTTTTCCTCATAGGCACTAGCCTGCCCTTCATTGGGTGATGTTGGGTCTGTGAACTCAAAATCTTCTAGTACATTGGCTCCAGTGAGGCCTCTGTGCACCAGACCAAGAATAGCTTTGGTTAAATAAATCAAGACACACCTTAATTGGCTGTCTCTTTCATTCCTGGGGACCCCATGATTAATTAACCACAGTCAGAGATTTCTGCTACTGAAGCCATTCCCTGATCCCTGAGTGTAGCATCTGGCTATTAAAACAATACCCACTTTGCTTCAGACTGTTAATAGTCATCACCTGGGCCAGGCCACAGCCGGCTTCTCACATTCCCACTGAGATCAGGAATACCATTTTTATTGTAGCTCCTTCCACGAGCATTCCCAGTCCAGGAAAATACAAGAGCCAGATGAGCACTTTTAAATATTTGGGTATTTCCCTTTTCTCTCTATTTTTATTGGCAATGGATAGAAGTCTTCAGGGCCCTGACAGGATGTAGGGGTGAAATGTACAATACATCACATAATACATTTAATCTACTTTCCTATCTTCCAGAGTCTTTAAATTCTTCCCTCTAGAGTCTGCCAAGGACTTTCTGGCCTTTTATTTCACCAAATGAGGCCAACAGTGGGTTCCTGTTTGCTTTAGCAAACCTAGAAAACTATAGTCAGCTGCCTGAAACACTCCATGGATGCAGTATGTCTTAGGAATGAATGCATAATAACAAATATAGCTCATTTATGTTCAGAAATAAAGAAATCTTAGATTCCTTAAATGTTAATCTTATATTAACATTTCTGTATAATAAAATAATATGGGGGGTTAAAAAGTAAGATGCCTATAACACACACACACACACACACACACACACACACACACCCCACCACTCTCACACACTTAAAAAGAATCTCTGGGGTTAATTTAGGTATCTGCATATTTTTTTCAATCTGCCCAACTTATTTTTATTTATGGTGATATTGAAAAACTACTACTACAGAAGTTCTTATATTCACTTTTTAGATTTCTATTAGCACCTGTGTACTATGCTAAGAGACTACATTTATAAATCCTCCTAAGATCTGTCTCTGAGCTTCAGCCCCCAAAATAATATTTCTCTCTTTGCTCTTTTCCTCCCCTTTTTCTAAGAATCTGGAGGCTTACACAATGTAAAAGGTATTATCAAATATTGTTATGCTTATCAGGAACAGCCAAGCTCATAGTAAAAATCTTCTTTGTGCTTTTATTTAGTTACCTCTTGAGGGTTTCTTAACCTTTGTATTGTTGCCATTTTGGTCCGGACTGTTCTTTTTTGTGTTGGCTCTCTTGAATATTGCAGGATGTTTAGCAGCATTCCTGGTATCTATCCACTGGATGCCAATAACATTCCCCTCCCTTTTTGTGACAACTAAACATTAATCTAGATATTGCTAAATGTCCCCTAGGGGTCAAAATTGCCCTTAATTGAGAATTATTGACTACGGTCATTTCTACATAGAGTGTTAACAAAAACCTACATCTTAACATTTTATATACTAAATCTATTAATTTTCTCTTCACTCTTCCTGATATTGGATGTTTGTACCATTATCTATACCTTAGAAATTCAGAAATCTCCTTATCAGGGATATATTCTTGAATAATTGTTTGAATGAGTATTTAGACATGGTTTTGTATTGCTCTTGAATGTTATATTTCTTAAGTCTCTTTTAAACTTTAACAATCATTTCCCCTCCCTGCCTTTTTGACTTGCATGCCATTGACTGGATGAAGAAATTGGGTCGGTTTTCCTATTGTATACTTTGCATTCTGAATTTGCCCAATCATTTCCTCCTGATGTCATTTAGCTTGTTCCTGTATTTTTTTTTTTTTTCTCTTTCTGTAAACTAGAAGTTATAGCCAAAAGCCTGATAATTTGGGGTCAAACATTTTGATGCTATACTTTACATGGTAGCATGTCCTTTGACATATAACATATGGTGTCCCACTTTTATTTTAGAGGTGTCATGTCCTGATTCAACTATTATAAAGTTGATAGTATTGCATCTTGTGAATACCCTTTCAACTAATGGCTTCAGCATCTATTGATGCTTATTGACTAAATGAATTGTTCCATTAGGAGTTATGAAATGATCAAAGAGGCCCATCTCAAACAATTTGAGATAATAAATAGATAGCTGAAGTGAATATATCATAAAGTGTGTTTGCAAGGTTAGGGCTAGAAAGATAAATTTGGAAATCATCAGCCAATGGAAAGCATTTAATACCCATAGATTAAATGTAATCACTAGTGGAGAAAAGGTAGCCTCTTCAACAAATGGTGCTGGCAAAACTGGAAATCCATTTGCAGTAAAATGAAATTAAACCCTATCTCTCACCCTGTACAAAACTCAACTCAAAATGAATCAAGGATCTAGGATTTAGACCTGAGACCCTTCACCAAATAGAAGGAAAAGTAGGCCCAAATCTCCATCATGTTGGCTTAGGATCAGACTTCCTTCCCATAGCACAAGAAATACAAGCAAGAGTCAATAAATGGGATGGATTCAAACTAAAAAGCTTTTTCTCAGCAAAGGAAACAATAAAAAATGTGAAGAGAGAGCTTACAGAGTGGGGGAAAATCTTTTCCACAAGCACTTCAGAGAGAGTACTAATCTCCAAAATTTATAAAGAACTTAAAAAACTTTACACCAAAAATACAAAGAACCCAATCAATAAATGGGCTAAGGAACTGGGCAGACACTTCACAAAAGATATACAGGTGAACAACAAATATATGAAAATGTGTTCATCCTCTCTAGTAATAGAGAAATGCAAATTAAAATCATCCTAAGATTTCATCTAACTCCAATTAGAATGGATATTATCAAGAACACGAGCAATAATAAGTGTTGGCATGAATGTAGAGAAAAAGGCACACTCATACATTGCTGGTGAAGTTGCAAATTGGTGCAACCATTATGGAAAGCAGTATGGAGATTCCTCAGAAAACTTGGAATGGACCCATCATTTGACCCAGCTATCCCACGCCTCAGTTTATACCCAGAGGAATTAAAATCAGCCTACTACAGTGATGCAGCCACATCAACATTCATAGCTGCTCAATTCACAACAGCTAGATTGTGGAATCAACCAAGATGCCCTTCAATTGATGAATGGATAAAGAAATGGTGGTATATATACACAGGAATATTACTCAGTCATAAAAAAAGAATAAAATTATGGCATTTGCTAGTAAATAGAAAGAGTTGGAGAATATCATGCTAAGTGAAATAGGCCAAAGCCAAAAAACCAAAGGCCAAATGTTTTCTCTGATAAGTAGATGATGATACATAATGAGGAGGGTTCGTGGAGTGGGGGAAGAGAAGAATGGATGAAGTTTAGATTGTGTAGTGGGAGGGGTGGGGGAAGGAAAAATAGTATACTGAGACAGATAGTATTACCCTATGTATATGTATGATTACATGAATGGTGTGAATCTACATTGTGTACAACCATAGAAATGAAAAGTTGTACCCCATTTGTGTACAATGAATCAAAATGCAGTCTGCAAAAATAACAATTAAAAAAATGAAAAAAAAGATGAGAAGAGGGTTCAGTAGCAAGCACTAAGGCACCTTAGTTTTTAACTGGATCAAGAAAAGCCAAAGGAGGGCTGAAAAGGTAGGATCTACTTCTGTTTTCATTGTTCCCCACATAACTTTTTTCATGATGTTCCCTGGAATATAGGAATTGTCTCCTGGTTGACTTTCCTGCCTCTATTGTTCCTTCTAATTCACCCCTCACAGAGATAACAGATATTTTTCTACAAATTAAAACTATCAGATAAATTCCTACATTAAAACCCTTTATGGAGTATAACTCAGTGTTAGAGTACATACTCAGCAAGTAAGAGTCCCTGGGTTCTAGCACCAAAACAAATAAAAACGCTTCCATAGTTCTGTATTGTTGCTAGTAAAAGCCCAGTGTCTACTGCCACTGTATAAGATTCTTTCTGAGACGATTCTTCCCTACCTACTCAACCTCACATCTTGTCATGCCTTACCAGTAAGCACCTCACAGCAGTTTCCCCAAACATTCAGATTGTTTAATATTTCTGTAATTCTCATACAGCTTCTTTTTGGAAGAACTTGTTTCACTTGATGAACACCTAACCCATATTTTAGGACCAAGCTAAAAGCAATTAAGTTATAAAATCTTTTCTGACCCCCAAATCAGGTAGAACTGATCTCCATTATTCTGACCTCACAGTAGTGTGTGCATGGGTCCCAAAGTGGGATTTTAATGCACTCCTTTACAGAGTACTATTGTGATTACTTATTGTCTTTTCAATGAATAGCCTAGATTAAACCTTAAATACCATACTATACACAAACAAACAAACCAACATTTCCCTCTTTGCTCTTTCTTCTCTATTTTCCAAGGTTTCTGGAGGCTTATACCATCTGAAAGGGATAGTCAGAAGGATGTTCACTCTGTGTTAGCCATGAGAACTGTTGACCAAATGTCCTGGTTCTCCTTTTAAGCACATAGTTGGCATATACATTTCTGCCCATTGAAGGAAGAAGTGACACTGGTAGGTATTGAGGCCAATGAGATGTCAGCAGAAATGATTTCCCAGTAGAAGCTACTTGTTGGATCAACACTTGTTGAAATGGAGTCTTTATTAGCCAGAGTCCCTGTGTGGTGAGCATTTCAACCTGTATTCAAATGTAGCATGAGCAGGAAATGAAATGTTTTTGTATTAAGCCACTGAGACTTGGAGCCGTTTGTTAGCTCAGAATGATACAGCCAGCCCTGGCTGTCATACACACCAAGTAGGGAGAGTGTAGGGTCTGATGAGTGTAGCTGGTAACCAAGCCTGGCACTGAAGAACTCGAATCCACCTCCTAATAGGGAAGGGTTTCAATCAAGGCATACGCTCACACAATTTTTCAAGAATTGACATTTTATTCTGGATAATTCTTATAGATAGAGGCCATCTTGTATATTGCATGAGGCTAAGTAATATCCCTGGTTTTTATCCACTGCTACCACTCCTCACATGAGTCCCCAAGCATTGCCAAATATCCCCTGGGCTTTGGGGTCAACATTCCAGCTGGAAACTACTACTACGTCTATTACATAGACCTGCTGTTAATGCACCACTTTACTGGGGCTGCTCTAGAGTTGGAGAGAGAAACATCTTCTGTCAGGGCTCCATTCTGTCAGTATAACTTTCAGTGGGCTCCCAGAGTCACACGTCTTAAGGTTTGGGTCTTCCAGGCGTAGAGTCCTAAACATCCTTCTCTTTACTCACTACCCCTCACCCTGGCCACCACAGAAGCACCACACTAAAGCCAGTTCAGGTGTCTGCTTCTTGTGATCTTGAATCTACCACCCTTGGATGTCCACACTCTCAGGAGTGAGGAGTGACCACTTTTGATCTTGGAAAAATATTTAATTTATATACCCTTTAAATAAAGTACATATAGACCCTATATACATATATGTACACATACTGGGTAATTTACATATTTATCTAGTAAAATAGTGAGGTAGACATTCTGAGCTTTTTTTTTTTTTTTTTTTTTGACTCAACTACTCCAGAGAAGATAGACACTTCCCTTTGGAAAGAGGAACTAACTTCAGTGCCTCAGAGTAACTTTTCTCTGCGGGCATCTCTTTTACTAGGAAAAAGAAAAAAACCTTACATGTTTAAATCATAGTGGGCCATAAAAATAATGATAACTACTATTAAAGTCATTATTATAAATAATTTCTGACATCCATTGAGAGCTATGTACTAAGCCATGTTATGTATAGCTCATTAATTCTCACAACAGTCCTAGAGATATGTTATGATTTAGATATTAAGATGTCCCCCCAAAGCTCATGCATGAGGCAATGCTGGAAGGCTTTGAGGTGAAATGATTGTGTTCTGATAGCTGAACTCAATTAGTGTATTAATCCCCCTGATGGGATTAACTGAGTGATAACTGATTGATAATTGAAAGTGGGTAAGGTGTGGCTGAAGGAGGTGGGACATTAGGGGTGTTCCTTTGGGGTTTTAAATTTGTGTCTAGTGAATGAAGTATCCCTCTTTCCTTCTGCTTCCTGATCATGTTCTGAGCCACCTTCTCCACCACAGTCTTCTGCCATGATGTCCTGCCTCATCTCAAGCCCCAAGGAATGGAGCTAGCTGTCTAGGGAGTGAGACCTCTGAAACCCTGAACTCAAAAATAAAATTTTCCTCCTCTGAAATTATTCTTGTTGGGTCTTTTGGTCACAGCAGGAAAAAAAAAAAAAAAAAAAAAAAAAAAAAAAAAAAAAAAAAAAAAAAAAAGCTGACTAAAACAAGGTATATAATTTGTTTTTCCATATTTTATAGAGGAGGAATCAAGGGAAGAGAGGACTTACATGATCTGCCCAAAGTTATACACTAGTGGACTTGGAGTCTGGACATAAATTAACTCAGTTTGATTCCTAAGACCCTACTTGCATCTAAAATATAATCAAGTGAGAGTTTCACTTCTGATAAAGAGGCATAAAGACCTGCTGGGGACTGTTCCACAGCAAAATAATCACAACTGGTGGAAATTATTTTAAAAAGCAAAATATTTAATGTCTCTGGAAATTAAAGGTGTATAGTTTCTTCTTAAAGGAAGATATGGTTATTCAAGAAAATCAACTAATTCTCAATAATAGCGATGACAGTGTTGCTTGAGCCATGTCCTGCTCTTTCCTTCCCCAGCTCAAATCTCTTGGAAGATGCAGTTAGATATGTGTCACTAAGATGCAGTTCCCACTTCCCTCAGTTCACAGACAAGGGAGATCCTATACCACTGGGAGGGGTAGGTGTCCAGCACTTTTTGTCCCCTGTAGATCCAAGTTGTAGAGGTTAAATTCTTGTGAGAACAGCTGAGAAGTCACAGGCTCCTTCCTCCACCTATCCCTACTCACACCTACAGGTTCCCCTCTAGGAACAGTATGGACCCAGAATACTGGGGCTTCTAATCACTCTTACCCTAACTTGCTTGCAGTGTGAAGGTCCCATGATTGGAGATATAAGCTGAAAAGAATGTATACTAATGACCAACAACCACATAAGAAGATGCTCAAATCATTAACCACTAGGGAACTGCTGATCAGCCACATGGAGATACCACTTTACACCAACTAAGATGGCTATAAACAAATTTGGATTATAATAACAACTGTTGTGGAGAATGTGGAGAAATTAGAGGGCTCATAAGTTTCTGGAGGAAACCTAAACAGGTGAACTATTTTGGGAAACAGGATGGAAGTTTTTCTTAAAAGGTTAAGTCTCTCTAAAACTACTGTATGTCCTAGTAATTCTACTTTAGGTAAATAGCCAAAAGAAATGAAAACATAGATCTATATAAAATATCAGACATGAATGTTTTTAGCAGCATTATCCTTAATAGCCCCAAAGTAGAAACAACCAAAGTGTCTGTGGTCTGATGAAAGGGTACGTAAATAAAATGTGAAATCCACACAATGGAATAATATTCAATCATGATTGAGGTCTGATGGAAGGTACAGCATAGATGAACCTTGAAAACATTATGTTAAATGAAAGAAACTAGTCAAGAAAAATCCATCTATTCCATGATTCCAGTTATATGAAATGTAAAGAATAGGTAAATCTATAGAAACAGATTTGTGGTTGGCTCAGGATAGGGGTAAGGAAAATGGGGAATGACACTTAATAAATAGAGGTTTTCTTTAGAGGGATGTACATGTTCTAAAATTGTGATGCTACACAACTCTGTTTAAAGGATTGAATTGTATGATTTGAGTGGATAGATTATATATGATTTATATATCAATTATAAGGTACAATCCAGTGTTAAAGTACCTTCCTATACCATCCAGTAAATCCTAGAAAGTAGGAGTCATGTCTCATGCATCGCTTGTTTGTCACAGAGGTCTAGTACAGAGGCAAAGACATGAATTCTGGAATTAGATCCACCTGAGTGTGAGTCCCAGTGTTGGGACATACTACCTGTGTGGCTTTGGGCAAGTCATTTATGTTCCCTAAGCTTCAGTTTCCTCACTTATATAATAGAAGTGATAAAATTAAAATCACAGAGTTTTCACAGGGATATGGTGAGTTTATGCATAAAAAGAATTTACTAAAATGCCTGGCACATCGTAAGTTCTCAAGAAATGTTTCATTTATAGCAGGTGCTCAATAATTGAAAACAAGAAACGACAGAGGCAAAATCATGTATGTGTGGGCAATGGGCTTGGGGACAAGATCTGCCTATGGTTATGGCACTGGAATTTCTTACTGCCAGAATGCGTAGAAAGTCACTTTAATTTTTGAACTAGGGAAATATAAAAACTTTAAGTTAGAGTTGCATAATTGTGAATTAGGGTCTTTTAGAAAAGTGGTATTACAAGCAAAGGAGCAAAGTTGGAGAAAATCTGAATACTAATTTCTGCCTGGAATTCAGAAGTTATTTCTTTCCAAGCTTTGGTTCAAAAAGCTGTAAAATGTACATAGTAATCCTTGCTCCAGCCACTTCACAGTGTGACTGGAAAGCCCAATGACAGAACACGCTGAAAGGGTTCCGAAAACTAAACAGGTGAAAGTGGTCATCCTCATTATTTTATTAGTCCTAGATAATGGTAGCAGTTATCCTGTGCATATATTTATTAAAATGATAGTCAATAGTGATCACAAGTTGAGTTCTCTATGAAGCAGACTGTGGCAAAGAAACTTTATTAGGAGGAAGTTTATTCAGGAGTTCTTGTGGGATCAGCACCTGTTGGGGAAGGGAAGGGAAAGAAGTAGGACAGAGTGGAGGGAGAAGATGGACCATGGGTCCTCATATGACTGCAGGAGATGCTCTGAAACTGAGATAGCCCTTCAGAATCATCCCCCATGTGGGGAGAAGAGTCCTTTATACCTCTGCAAGAGGGTCATTAAATAAGCCCTACCCTAGAGACAGAGCTTGACTCTGGGACAGTTGGCTCACTTTTTAGCAAAGAGCAAATCACAGAAAAAGTTTATAGGTAAGCACTGTCAACGAACAGCAATCTTGGGTGGGACAATGCCTGTTAATGTTGTAGGGGATTAGGGCTGCAATGCACATCATCCCTGAAAATGATAGTATATAGTGGAGATTTGGCAAGCATTGGGTAAACTTCACTGGAAGATTTCCAAATTTGGATAAATCAGGTCAATTGTGTTCTTTTGCCTTAGTTATCTCATTCAGACACACACACACACACACACACACACACACACCCTTTTGATTCAGTGAATAAAATAATTTGGTTATGTCCATAATTGACTATATTTTTAACAGAAAAAGTTTTTCATAGTCAGGATTATTGAAAAGATAAGTAATTGAAATATCTAAATGTAATCATTAGTTTATTTTAGTTACTAAAATAGATTTTTTTTATGAAGTAAGTTCATTAGGATGGTTTGGTACAAAGTAATTATTGAGTGCATCAGATATATATTTCTATTTTATTGCCATTATTATTTAATGTTAAAGTTTTGTAAACATCTGCAAAAATTTTTTTAAATCATTAGCATAGCAAAATAATACAGGTTTAAAGTATTTTAATGAACCAAATATATCTGAAGCACATGGAAAATTTATTATATTATGAGAGAAGCAAATTTACTTTTGACACAAATATTGTTTTTCTGGATCTCTTAAACAATAAAAGTATGCTAATACTTTGGTCCATTGTAGTCACCTATTGCAACTGCTATTTAAAATATTTAAGTTTGTATAATTTTATTGCAAAATTTTTAAATTACTAGTATTATTATGATTCTTCCTGTTATACATACTATATTCCTACTTTTTTATTAATATTTTTCTCACTCTATTTTCCTCTTCTATATCTGTTTCCTTGGAGACTCTTTCTCCCTTTTCTCAAGCTAATATCATATTTCTTTTAATTCTGCGATCACTATTCCTACAACAGTACCTCTGTAGACTCACTTTTTATCTTATTAATGTTATATCCTATACCCCTCCTCATCCTCTTTGCCCACCATTAGAAATTGTGGTCCTTATTGCAAACCTATTGGTTATGCTGTAAATAATAATTTGACCTCATCATCTCTGTTTATTAAGATGACATGGTTAATATCTTAATGGGGACTATTTGGGTTAAGGACACATATTGTTTATATGGTGTACTGCTAATATTGATCTCTCACTTCAAGGTGAGGTATGGGAAACCTGCAGGGATACTGTAAGTACATAGGGGAGAAACTGCAATACCTTGGATTTGCACTGCTAGAGGGGAAGATACACGAACAACATGAGAAAACAAGAGAAGAAATTCTCCCAAACAAACCTAGATACTATATCAATAGAACCCAATGACAACAGCAGAAGAAATGTCAGAAAGGGAGTTCAGAATGTACATAATCAAAATGATCCAAGAAGCAAACGATGAGATGAGAGAGCAAAGGCAGGCAATGAATGATTGCACCAATACAGTTAAAAGAACAATTGTAGGAAGCAAAAGATCATTTCAATAGAGAGATAGAGACACTGAAAAAAAAAAAAAACAAACAGAAATGCTTGAAATGAAGGAAACAATAAATCAAATTAAAAACTCAATAGAGATCATAACCAACAGACTAGATCACTTGGAAGACAGAATCTCAGACAATGAAGACAAAATATTTAATCTTGAAAACAAAGTTAACCAAACAGAGAAGATGGTAAGGAATCATGAACAGAATCTCCAAGTTTATGGGATATCATGAAAAGACAAAAATTTAAGAATTATTGGGACTGAGGAAGGCACAGAGATACAAACCAAAGGAATGAATAATCTATTCAATGAAATAATATCAGAAAATTTCCCAAATCTGATGAATGATGGAAAATCAAATACAAGAGCCTTACAGGACACCAAATGTACAAAATTACAACAGATCCACACCGAGGCACATTATAATGAAAATACCTAACATACAAAATAAGGATAGGATTTTTAAAGGCTGCGAGAGAAAAGCATCAGATTACCTTAGGGGGAAACCAGTGCGAATACCAGGAGATTTCTCAGCCTAGATCCTAAAAGAAGAAGGGCCTGGAACAACATATTTCAAGCTCCGAAAGAAAATGGATACCAACCAAGAATCTTATACTCAGCAATACTTACCTTCTCATTTGATGATGAAATAAAATCCTTCCATGATAAACAAAAGCTAAAAGAATTTACAAATAGAAAGCTACACTACAGAATATTCTCGGCAAAATATTCCATCTGGAAGAAATTTAAAACAACAATGTAAGTCAGCAAAGGGAGGAACTACTCTGAAGGAATAGCCAATTAAAGGAGAAACCAAGCAAAGTTAAAAGCCAAAAATGAATCAAAATGACTGGTAATACAAGTCATATCTCAGTAATAACTATGAATGTTAATGGCCTAAACTCATCAATCAAAAGACATAGACTGGCAGATTGGATTGAAAAGAAAGACCCAAAAATATGCTGCCTTCAAGAGACCCATCTCATAGAAAAAATGCCCACAGACTAAAGATGAAAGGATGGGAAAAAAAGGTATCACACACACAGACTTAGAAAAAAGTGGGGTTTTCATCCTCATTTCAGATAAAGCTGACTTCAAGTCAAAGTTAGTTAGAAGGAATAAAGAAGGACATTTCATACTGCTTAAGGGAAGCATAAATCAGCAAGACATAACAATCATAAATATGCCCCCAAAATGGCACATCCATGTATGTTAAACAAATCCTTCTCAATTCCACAAACCAAAGAGACCACAACACAATAATACTAGGTGACTTTAACACACCTCTCTCACCATTGGACAGATCTTCCAAACAGAAATTGAAAAAGAAACCATAGAACTCAGTAACACAATCAATAATTTAGACCAAACAGACTTATATAGAATATTCCATCCATCAACAAGTGAATACACTTTCTTCCCAGCAGCACATGGATCCTTCTCTAAAATAGACCATATGTATGTCACAAAGCTACTCTTAGCAAATACAAAAAGATAGAGATACTACCTTGCATTCTATCAGATCATAATGAAATGAAATTAGAAATTAATGATAAAATAAAAAACAGAAACAACGTCAACACTGGGACACTAAATAATACACTATTGAATGATGCATGGATAACAGAAGACATCAGGGGGCAGATAAAAAAATTCTTAGAGTAAACAAGAATAATGATACAACATATCAAAATCTCTGGGATGCTATGAAAGTAATAGTAAGAGGAAAATTCATTGCATGGAGCACATTCAATAAAAGAAGAAAAAGTCAACAATTAAATGATCTAACATTACAGCTCAAAGCCCTAGAAAAAGAAGAACAGATCAACACCCAAAGTAGTAGAAGACAGGAAATAGTTAAAATCAGAGCTGAAATCAATGAAATTGAAACAAAAGAAACAATAGAAAAAAATCAACAAAATAAAGAGTTGCTTCTTTGAAAAAATAAACAAAATTGATGAACCCTTAGCCACACTAGCAAAGAGAGGGACAGAGAAAACTCAAACTACTAAAATTCATGATGAAAAGGAAATATCACAACAGACACTATTAGAATACAAAACATAATTAGAAACTACTTTGAAAATCTATACTCCAACAAAATAGAAAATCTCGAAGACACCGACAGGTTTCTAGAGACGTATGATCCACCCAAACTGAATCTGGAGGACATACACAATTTAAATAGATCAATTTCAAGCAATGAATTAGAAGTCATTAAAAGCCTACCAACAAAGAAAAGTCCTGGACCAGATGGACTCTCAGCTGAGTTCTACAAGACTTTCAAAGAAAAACTCATTCCAATATTCCTCAAAGTATTCCATGAAATAGAAGAGGAGGGAACCCTTCCAAACTCATTCTTTGAAGCTAATATCACGCTGATACCAAAACCAGACAAAGACATATGGAGCAAAGGAAACTTCAGGCCAACAACCCTAATGAACATAGATGCAAAAATCCTTAACAAAATTCTGAGAAATCATATACAAAAACAAATTAAGAAAATAGTGCACCACGATCAAGTGGGTTTCATCCCAGGGATGGAAGTTTGGTTCAACATCTGGAAATCAATAATATGTAATTCATCACATCAACAGACTTAAAGTTAAGAATCATATGATTATTTCAATAGATGCAGAAAAAGCATTTGATAAAATACAGCTCCCCTTCATGCTCAAAGCACTAGAAAAAATAGGGATAGTGGGAACATACCTCCACATTGTAAAGGTTATGTTTGCTAAGCCCACAACCAACATCATTCTAAATGGAGAAAAACTCAAAACATTCTCCCTAAAAATTGGAACAAGGCAGGGATGCCCTCTTTCATTACTTCTATTCAACATTATCCTTGAAACTCTAGCCAGAGCAATGAGACAGACCAAAGAAATTAAAGGGATACAAATAGGAAAAGAAGAACTCAAACTATCACTATTTGCCAAAGACATGATTATATATTTAGAGGAGCTGAAAAATTGCACCAGAAAACTTCTGGAATTCATAAATTAATTCAGTAAAGTAACCAGATATGAAATCAACACTCATAAATCTATTGCATTTTTATTTATAAGTGATGAATTCTCTGAAAGAGAAATTAGGAAAACTACCCCATTCACAATAGCCTCAAAAAAAAAAAAAAAAAAAAAAAAAAACCTTGAGAATCAATCTAACAAAAGAGGTGAAAGACCTCTACAATGAGAACTACAGAACACTAAAGAAAGAAATTAAAGAAAATCTTAGAAGATGAAAAGATCTCCCATGTTCTTGGATAGGCAGAATTAATATGTCAAAATGGCCATACTACCAATAGCACTATACAGATTCAATGCAATTCCAATTAAAAGCCCAATGATGTATCTCATAGAAATAGAGAAAGCAATCATGAAATTCAATTGGAAGAATAGGAGACCCAGAATAGCTAAAGCAATCCTTAGGAGGAAGAGCGAAGCAGGTGGTATCACAATACCAGAACTTCAACTATACTATAGAGCAATAGTAACAAAAAAGCATAGTATTGGCACCAAAATAGACAAGTAGACCAATGGTACATAATAGAGAACACAAAGACAAACCCACATAAATAGTTATCTCATACTAGACAAAGGTGCCAAAAAACAGAATGAAGAAAAGACAGCTTGTTCAACAAATGGTGCTAGTAAGACTGGAAATCCATATGTAGTAAAATGAAACTTAACCTCTATCCCTTACCCTGCACAAAACTCAACTCAAAAAGGATGAAGGGCCTAGGAATTAGACCAGAGACCCTGCACCTAATAGAAGAAAAGGTAAGGCCAAATCTTTATCATACCGACTTAGGACCAGACTTCCTTAACATGACTCCCAATGCACAAGAAATAAAAGCAGGGATCAATAATTGAGATAGATTTAAACTAGAATTTTTTTTCCTCAGCAAAGGAAACAACCAACAATGTGAAGAGAGAGCCTACAGAGAGGGAGAATATCTTTGCAAACTTCAGATAGAGCACTAATTTCCAGAATTTATAAAGAACTCAAGAAACTTTACACCAAGAATACAAATAACCCAATCAATAAATGGGCTAAGGAACTGGGCAGACACTTCACAGAAGAAGATCTACAAGCAATCAACAGATACATAAAAAAATGTTCAACATCTCTAGTAATAAGAGAAATGCAAATCAAAACTACCCTAAGATTTCATCTCACTCCAATTAGAATGTCTATTTTCAAGAATATAAGCAACAGTAGGTGTTGGTGAGGATGTGGGGAAAAAGGTACACTCATACATTGCTGGTGGGGTTGAAAATAGGTCACTCTGTCACTCTGGAAAGCAGTATGGAAATTTCTTAGAAAACTTAGAATGAACCCACCTTTTGACCCAGTTATCCCACTCTGTGGCCTATACCCAAAGAAATTAAAATCAGCATACTACAGTGATGCAGCACATCAGTGTTTGTAGCAATTCAATTTACAATAGCTTGATTGTCGAACCAACCTAGATGCCCTATAATAGATGAATGGATAAAGGAACTGTGGTATATGTACACAATGGAATATTATTCAGCCATAAGAAAGAACAAAATTATGATATTTGCAGGTAAGTTAATGGAATTGGAAAAATATCATGCTAAGTGAAATAAGTCAATCCCAAAAAATCCAAAGGCTGAATGATTTCTCTGATAAGTCATTGATGATACATAACGGGGGCAGGGAGTGGTAAGGGAAGAAGGGAAGAAGGATGTATTGTGTAGATAGAAATGAGGAGTGGGGAGGGGGCAGGGGAAGGAAAGATAATATAATGAGACAAACATCATTACTCTATGTACATGTATGAATACACAAATGGTATGACTACTTCGTGTACAACCAGAGAAAAGATAGTTGTACTCCATTTGTGTACAATGAATCAGAATCAAAATAAAATAAAATTTAAAAAGTCAGTTTAAAATACATTTTCCTCAGAAGCTTAAAAATTTTCATTCTTAAAATATTTTCCTTTTCATTTTTTAACAATTTTTTTCTTCCTCCTGAGATTTTTTAGGTCTTCAAAATTACTCACTTTGGAAATGAGATTAAAAAAAAAGTTAAGAGCAAACTGTGGGTAGTAAATATTACTGAAACTTGGTAAGAACATGTTACTCATCTGTAGTACCAAATATTCTTAAATTCAATGTTATTCAATTTTATTACTCATAAGTAAAATGGGGCTAATGAAGTGTTTTCAAATAAATTGTACAGGAAAAAAAATTAATAAATAGTGATTCGTTGGGCTGGGGTGGTGGCTCAGTGGTAGAGCACTTGCCTGGCATTTGCAAGGCCCTGGGTTTGATACTCAGCACCACGTAAAAATAAATAAATTAATTAATTAAAGGTCTATTGACAACTAAAAAAGTATTTAAAATAATAGTGATTTGTAATTGTTTTGGCTTCCTTGGATCTGTTGGAGTGTGGATTCTTAAGTCTGGACAGTATCACCTGGGTTTTATCATAGGACTAAACCAAAGAATAACTGTGGTGCCTCAGAGAATTCTCTTTAAACATTTCAGTCATATGTCCTCCAGATTAAATTCTTAAATTGCACATATTTCTGTTGCCATCTAAATTTCATTGAGTTTAAATAGTTCCAAAGGATATATGTTGGGCATGTTATAGATATCTGACTTTTTACAATCAAGCTATTACTTTACTTTTAAAAGTTCAAGTGGAATCTAAATACCATAGCAATTTGATACCCACTGTTTTACAGTAATGCACACTAAATGGTAGTGTAACAAATGAACCCGTGATTTCACTGCCTTAATATAAAAAGTTATTTCTCTCTCATATCAATTCAATTGGAAGACATAGCTTCATTCCATCTCGTGCCTTTATCATCCCTGAGGGCCTCAGAATCCTTTGACTCAAGCTAATGGGCAAGAAAAGAAAATGTTGAATTAAGTATAGAAAGTTATAAGAGCCACCCACATAGCATTGGCTACAACTCAGTCACTTGGCCACATCAAATTGCAAAAAAGACTGAAGTGTGGTTTAGTTGTCAGCACAGAGAAAAGAGAAAATAAGTTTGATATGTGGAAAGCAGTCTCTTCTCTAGCTTACTTTTCTCCACTAAATATCCTTCTTCCCACATGTAAGGCATGCTCTTCTTCCTAAGGTGACAACATAGCCTGATATCACTTTATTCTCCAATTTCAGAATCTTCCAGGGAGGTATGAGTTCTCTGTTAGAATCTGAATTTAGATTCCTCTGGTCCCTACCGATTTCCATCAGCTTTTCCCCTGATGCCACCAAAAGACCAGATAGGAACAATTTTAGGGGAGGAAAAGTTTAGTTGAGTCTCATAGTTTCAGAGATCTCAATCCACAGATGGCCAACTCCATGGCTCTGTGCCTGAGGTGAGGCAGAACATCATGATGGAAGAGTGTGGCAGAGGAAAGCAGCAAAGGACATTGCTTCTAGGAAGCAGAGAGAGACAGCTCCACGCTCCAGGAACACAATATGTACCCAAAAGGTATGCCCCCAATGATCTACCTCTTCCAGTCATACCCTATTTGCCTATAGTTACCACCCAGTTAATCTCCATCAATTTATTAATGTATCAATTAGGTTAAGGCTCTCCTATCCCAATCATTTCACCTCTAAACTTTCTAGCATTGATTCCCACATGAGGTTTTGGGGGACACCTGATATCTAAATCATAACACTGCCACCATCCCCTGCCTCTGCACACACAACCAAACATACAAAATCCAATGGTGGGGGAGGGATAGGATAAATCCAATATGCTTACTGTTAGCACAAAAAAAAAAAAAAAAAAAAAAAAAAAAAAAACTGGGACAGATGCAAATTTCATGAATCAGCTCAGCTGTTTATTCAGGAACAAAGTTTCACACAGGAACAGAGGGTGAAGGGATGAAATGGTGTCACTGAACCCACTTTCCTGGTAGAAAATGAGCCACTGAATGAGGAAAGGGACCGGGTTTATATGAGTTATTTTTGAGGGGTAATCTAGTGAGCATATGGGTTTGGGCACTCAGGAAACAGTTTTGTGAGAATTTGAAAATTTGTTCTCATTGGGCAATATTTTTATCTGGAGAAGAATGGAGAGTCTGGGGTCAGTATTCAGTGTTTATCTCTTTTCCTTCAGGGACTCATTGTACTGTCACTGGGAAAGGATTTATTTGGAGAAAGGATCAATGCTTTGGCTTCCTTTCTAGGGATTGTTCTGTCATTGGGAAAGAATGTACTGAGAAAGCTATTAATGTGTGGCTTTTCTTTTTCATTCCCTTTTCTCAGGCCTCACTGGGGTCCTTTTCATTTTCCATATCTAATACTTAGCCATTTGGAAAAGTGAAGAGTAGGAAATATGGATCACTTACTGATTCATAACAGTTATGAAACTGGAAGAGTAAGACTGGAAAGAAGCCCTTTCTGGTAGTAGAAATGTTTCTTGATTCAAAACTGAGTGCGCTCATCAGAAGAAGTCTGTTATTCTCTGTTGTCCCTGCCTCTTTATGTCTCTCTCTCCAGGATTCTTTGTCCCTTATTATCCATAATCACATCTGACATGAGTATTGCTACATTTTGGATGCCTAAGAATTATAGGTTTGAGCTCAATATATTCTCTATGGTACATGAAATTACATTTGGATATAATTAGATTAGCTGAAAATTAAGCAAAAACTAACACTATTCTTGGGAGGGGATTGCATATGGGGCATTATCCTTGTTGGGTGAATTCATTTGTTTATCCAATGGGGTTCTTAAATTTTCACATTCTGAATATACATTGTTTTTTAAGACTCAGGATAGTAGAAGAAGATAATAAAAAGTTGTGCCTTCTACCAAACTGTGCACACTGAGATAAGATGTCACGTTCAGAAAATTAAACAAATTTAAAATGTAGACAGTAAATTCTACATTGTTATAATTTATATGAACTAAAATCACTTCTTTACTATGTTTGTGTAGATTACACATATTTATATATATCCCTAGGTGTTGTATTTATTCACCAGACTAAATAATGCTACTTGTGTATTTTCATATTTTATCTTTGTCAATCAGGTTTTCAGAAGGAGTTCCAACTGTAAAACTTTGACCAGTCTCATTTGTAATATGATGTATTTTCCTTTATGTCTTGTTCCTTCCCTAATATCTTTTCTTTTGTGCTTTTTTTAGGCTTTAAAGGAAAATGAGATTTAAATGAATCCTCCTCAGATAAAGTATTTGAAAAGTATATCCATTTTATAAAAAAAATTTAAAACACTCAAGATTTTGAAGAATATTTTCAAAGTCCTGCTAATTTCCAATAGTTATTTAAAATGTTTTTGTTATTTTGAAATAACTATATATGTGCATGCATTTAAAATTACTTTGAATTTTGAAATGATAATATATAATCATTTCTGAATGATAGGTACCTACAGATTATCTACATCTGGATTTGTATGTTTTTTGTGTACATCATTTTAATTTGAGCATCTTAAAGATTTTAGGAACTCTCATTTCATCAAATAAAATCGTGAAACTTTATGTAAAGATGTTTTGCCTCAACTCTGCATTGCTGCTCACTCCACAGTGAACACCAAATTCATCTCCTGTGGCACTATTTTTTCATAACTTCACAGCATCATTTCTTGAAAGCATTTACTGTCCAGTTGAAAAGGTACAAGATCAACCTATCTTCTCTATTGTTGACAAAATTGTAATATCCAATGTTGGCATTCTACTTAAATTTCAGAAACACAACATTTTTAAGCAGAGCAACTGATAATGTGAATAAGAATTTCAAAGTAAGTGTTTCCAAATTTTCATTCCGATAATATTTAGTTGTAATTATTGTTTTTTAGTTCATTCTCACAAATGTATTTTTAGAATTGCAAAGGATTTTAAAGATAATTAAGTGATTTATGCAAGGTCAAGCATACATAACAAGGCTAATCTACAACAACAAAAAAGTCAAGACAAAATAAAAGTATGGATAGTTACAGAAAAGGATATACAAGTGGATATTAAACAAATGAAAATAGCTTCAGCCTCACCAACATAAGATAAATAAACTTTTAAATATAATGCAATTCTACTTTCACCTACAAATTGGCAAAAATCAAAGAGTCCAATGACACATCTGAATTGTAAGGCTATAGAAAGGCAGGTACTCATAAATTATTGTGCCAAAGTGAACTGGTCCAACTTCTCAAGAGGGTAACCTATAGCAATATCTACCAAAAATTACAATTGAATGTATATGTTGATCAAAATTTATAGAATTATACACTACAATTGTAGTGTACACATTAGGCCAAAAGTCTCAAAAATAAGAATGTTTAGTGTCCTCAAATTCCATATTGTCTGTTGTTAGAGAGAGTGAGTTTGATATATACTTACTGGTGTGCAATAAACTCTTAACATATGTTTAGAAAAAAAATGTCAAGCATCTCACTCTACTTTCACAAGTGCTTCCTCCACCTCAGTAGATGATTTCAAACAATGACAGCATTTATATTTCTAAGAATCTTTGCCAATGCTTTTTTTAAAAAATTTTATAGTATCATTAGGTACTTTGTTTTAAATAGAAAAGAGAAAGACCCTTTATTTTATTTTTTCTGCTTTACTTTTTTAAAAATTTTGATTCATTGTATAAAAATGGGGTGCGACTTTTGTTTCTCTGGTTGTACACGAAGTAGAGTTGCACCATTTGCATAATCATACAGGAACATAGAGTAATGATGTTTGTCTCATTCTGTTATTTTTCCTTCCCCCCATTAAGACCCTTTATTTAAAAAAATTTTTTTTTAGTTGTAGCTAGACACAATATCTTCATTTTTTAATGTGGTGCTGAGGATCAAATCCAGTACCTCACACATTCAAGGCAACTGCTCTAACACTGAGCTCCAACTCCAGCCTGAAAGACCCTTTATTTTTAAAATGTTAGCTAATTATATATTCTTCTCTTCATCTTGACATTGTTTTTCTCTTTTCATAAATCATATTTCATGTGTATATTTCTATGGACCACTATTGTAAAATACATACAATTTAAATGACTTTTTGACATTCAATCATGTTACTATAACTTAACCATTTCTAGCTTATTGAACATTTGATTGTTTACTATTTCTATAAAGAGTTCTGCACTCATTTGATATACTTCCATAAGTGTATTTATGGAAGTATACAAACAACAAAACAACAACAAACAAACAACAAAAGAACACCACTTTTATATTTTATGTTTATAAGTAGGTTGCTTCTTAAAAGGATTTTTGCCAGTTACACACAGCTATTGGCAATGTATGATTATATCTATTTCTCCACAGACTTGCTAATATTGACTTTTTATATTTAAGATTTTAAAAATAAGACAGTCTTGCTAATTTTTTATAAAGATAATTGAAACTTTTTTTGTTATTTTAAAATCTATGATTGTATAAAATCACTTTTGAATTCTGGAACAAAATTTAATTCACTCTCTTTAATTTAACTATTTGGCAAAAATTTATAAAATCAGATATTTTCATATAACAGACAATTTGTTACTTGA
The DNA here is from genome assembly GCF_902686455.1 of Sciurus vulgaris. Taxonomy (NCBI): domain Eukaryota; kingdom Metazoa; phylum Chordata; class Mammalia; order Rodentia; family Sciuridae; genus Sciurus; species Sciurus vulgaris. The sequence goes on from NC_136475.1 coordinate 49,000,635, forward strand.
TAGAAAGTTGTGGGAGTCCTCTCTGCCATGTCCTGTGTGGACAAGAAAAGGGTTAACTGCCAGATGATAATGTTGACAGTCTTTCTGTTACCCAAAATACTTATCCACTCAATAAACACACAAGAGCCAATACTCTTTTTAAATGAGAGGGGGCATGATGGGTGTAGCCATACCAGGTCTGGTCTCTTACAACAACAATTCACCCAACTCTCTTTTATTTATAATATACAAGTAAAGAGGGCAAGGAGGAGCTTCTTCTGTGATAGATAGGATAGGGTGGAGTTAGGGGAGCCATTCTCTTAAGGGGGAAAATTCCAGAAAGAGATAGGGAACCACTCCTACACACAGCCACATGCTTTTCAGCAGTTCCTAGAAGCCAGGCATCTGCATCCTATGGCTCCACCTAGTCTGATTCAGCTAAATAAGGATGGCTTCCCACAACAAGTAACATTAAATAGCAAATTATTTTTTTAGTAAGTTCTATGTCTATCAACAAAGGATTCTGTAAAGGAATGGCATAGGCCCTGACAAAATTTTTATTTTTAACTGCTGAAGGACATTTTAGAATGAAAAATATAATTTCTTTGCTTTCTCACTTTATTCATAGCATATTTCTTTATTGTATAAATGTTTCTAAAATGTAAACTAATTTTTATTACTTCCTATAAATATTACCAATTCATCTGATTTCTATTCTTTATAAAGTGTTTATATAGGTCATATTCACTTCAGTTAAGCAACAAAATACAAGTTAATTTTAGTACCCCTGTGCAATTAAAATTCATCTTGAAAAAAACCTTTTAACACTAATCATTTTCCTTTAAAAAATTAAAATAGGTAGTACTCAGCCATAGACAGGTTCAGGGCCTTTGCAAACAAAGCTTCTTGGGCAAGCTTGAGGACTGCAAACCTGAGTTGACTGCTAAGCACGCTGGTTCAAAACATTTACCACATGTACCCTGGGCATCATGGAGCTGTTGTGGAGCCAACTCTATCTAGAGGGTTCCCTGGAGGAGTTCTGCCTTGTTCTGAAGATGCTGGGGTTCTTAAGTGTATTGCATATGAGAACATGAATTTCAACTAGCTAGAGGCATTCTTTTTCTTTTATTTGTTCTAATTAATTATACAAGTCAGTAGAATGTATTTTGACACATACATAAATGGAGTATAAATTCTCATTTTTCTTTTTGTACATGTTGTAGAATCACAGTTGTTGTGTAATCATGTATGTACATAGGTTAATAATGTCTGATTCATTTTACTACTTTCCCTACCCCCTTCCCTCCCTTCACTCCCCTCTGCTTAATCCAAAGTACCTCTAGTTGGAAGCATTCTTGCTTGCTGAAACCTAAAAGTAAGGTGGGAGCACATCTGACAATTTTAAATTTCTGAAAGAGCCACAAGACAGAAATCTAAGACAGCTTATTGAACTAGAGCTGTTGGCACAATGGACTTTGGGGCTTGAGATGGAGAGGTAAGGGCATATATCTCAATAAGGCTCTCGTCTCAAATATATGCTCTTGTTGATATATAGAGCAGGAATTCAGGAAAACCATACAGGGATCTGAATTTCTGTGTTTGGGATTTGATGAGGTCAAGATCAATAAAATCCTGAAGAAGCTCTCCAAGGTAGAAGAAAGTATAAGACTGGACTAGACTAACTGAAGATGATCTAAGAAAGACTTGGGAGTTGTGAAAACAAAAGTTTTCACAGTTTCTCTCCACACACCTGCTTTTCCATTCTCTTCTCTTTTCTTCTCGTTTTCTTTCCTTCTCTTTCTTTTCTCTTTTCTCCTCCTCCTCCTTCTTCTTTTATATTGTTTCCCCATTGGTATCAAATGCTCACATTAAGAAAATTAAATATAACAGATGAAAGTATCATCTATTATGCTTATTCTTTGTCCCTTATTTCCCTCCCCAAATGTAACCACTACTAGCAACATAGTATGTTTTCTTATGTTAATATAAATGTTATAACAGTAAACAAACCATGAAGGAACTTGTGTTTTCCATTTATCAAAATGTTTTGAAATTTTTCCATGATGTAATATAGCTTTCCCAAAGGTAATGGCATTTAAATGGTACTATCTTTTGTGGCACAGTGTATTGAAGAAATCATGCGTAGGTTCCTAGAAGAGCTTGAAATTTGGTGAGGATTCTCATATAATTTGTCAGAGATTTCAAAATTGAAATCATGCTGTTGATGATAACAGTAGTTCCTTGGCTTTCTGATCCTTAAATATATTGAGTATTCTCTGTAGTTGACTTTTATGGGGTTTCTTGTAAATAACAGTGCCAGAAAGCCATGTATGAATTGATGATGGTAGTGAGTATCCACCACTTCTGTACCCACTTTTTGATATGGAAAACCTAAGGATGATGGTTGAATTATTGAATTTGTAAGTCTTTGTACAGTTCATTGTCTAGTGCATTGTAGGTGCTCATTAAGTATTTGTGAAATGTTAAATGCTATTTGCCATTTGCTGTTTTAGTCTACTCAGGCTGTTGTAAGAAAAATGTCATAAACTGGGGTACTTATAGACAACAGAAATTTATCACAATTACAAAGACTAGAATGAAGAGTCAAATTCAAGATTTTAGTGGATAGTGTAACTTCATCTCACTCTCTGCTACTTGGATAGGGTATAACCTTGTTTCATGTAGTTAATCGTCAAAAAGAGGTGGTTTTTTGCTTCTGATCCTTTATAATTAACTTATTAGACTTAGAGATCCAGAAAATTTATTAGATATCATGGTAGTTCTTGAAGAAAACATCCAAGTCACTCTTAGTGGTAGTTGAATTTGTAAATGAGCATTTGTTATTTGGTAAAAGTCTGTAATCCAAGAAATATGACCATCAGGGATAAAGGAAGAAACCACATAAAGAGCAATACTTTTCAGAAGATAAGAAAGAGTTCCAAAAAGAGGTAGCATTTAAAAATGATGTTGAAGGAAGGGTACAATTTCCTTCTGGGAAGCCTGGTGGTGGCAAGGGTTGAAGTACTGAAAATGAAAAAGAATCCTCAAAAGTCCAATTTTATTTGAGGGCAATAAAGATGGAAGGGGAGTATTTTATTTATCTTTGCACAAACTTTGACACATTACAATGAAGTCTGGCAAACAGTAGGGCTCAAAAATGATATGCATTGACTACTAATTGGAATGTCAAATAACCATATGGCCATTATTAATAAGTTTCTTATTTAATCAGCCCTTAGTAGAAAGGAATAGATCCCGTTCCCGAGTTAGAAGAAAATGCATAGGAAGGGCTGTCAGAGAAAAATTAAGTTCATCAAATCCACCAGCAAACTTCTTCATGTTTTTTACCTTATGTATTTGCGATTGTAGTATACCAAAACTGAGTTGGATGGGGGTTGACTCGAATTTGCATCCATTTATATGTCTCTGAAATATAATATCTGATTAAAAATGGTAAAGCTTAAAAATGTACTACAATGTATAGGATATATTGACTGTTTTATAATGTATTATTATATACAAAAGAAGTGATAGTGCATGCTGAGGGCATACAGGCGACCCTCTTGAGTAAGAACAACAGCGAAGAAGGTGAATGTATGTGTGAAATGACAGGCAGGCTGTAAGATCCCTCAATGCTGGAGGAAATGCAACCCCGAAGTTGTAGCAGTCTTTCAATAAAAACAAATAAAATCACCAAAAGACTTCTTGGAACGATCAAGACTGGAAGAATCCCCACCGGTCAGACCTGCTGGCCTGAGAGTGTAATTCCAGGCGCTCAGATGGGCCCAACGGCCTGGACGCTCACTTCCGCGGGAGAAGACGCGGCTCTTCCCGCCAAGCGGGCGGTAGGGCCCGGGGCCAGCGGGCGCCCGCGGGTCTGCGCATGCGCGGCTTTGCGGCCCGTGCGCCATGGAGGGAAGGGAGGCGAACCTGTTGCGCCAGTTCCCGCTGCTTCTGCCCCAGAACCGGGCGAAAACTGTGTATGAGGGATTCATTTCTGCTCAGGTACTCGCCCAGTTGTTGCACTCTCGCTAAAGAGCCTCGCGAGTGGCGCGCCCGCCCGGGGAGTGCGCGACGGGCGGAGGTTAGCGACCCGGACTGGTGGGGATGCCGAGGGGCGGCGGGGGCGGCTCCGAGACGCCGAGGCTGGGGGACAGCGGCTTCGGGGAGCCGGGCCCTTACCGCAGCCCTTCGCCAGCCGGGTTGCCCCTCCGCCCAGTGCGGGTCACCAGCAAGCCCCAGCTAATTGTGTTCGTTTGCTGTAGTAAGAGTGTTTGGGAGGAAAACCTCAGTTTGGCCCTCTGCCGAGTCCGGGGTTCCTGCCCACTTCTAGCTGCGAGATTTAGGAAATCTTAACAGCGGAATTAATTACCTTTACTGGTTGCAGCCTTCTCTTAGGGAGTACATTACACCCAGTAACACGTGCACGGCCTTGAAGTTTGCGGAGCGTTTTCTAGGTACAGTATCTCAAGCCTCAGTCGGCATCAACTTCTCTTAAACGCAGGCTGATTTCAATCCCGGATATTTTCCTTTCATGTTGTAGGAAGATAACCCTGGTTTAGGATTTTGAGTATGGACTTTTCCCTCTCTGAACATGACATAGTCCTGTCCTCCTCACCGCTCCCAGCACAGCATACCTACTGTTTAAGGATAGTGGTGATATCTTAGCAATTACCATATATTTTGAAATGTTCTCAAAACATCTCTCTCAAAAATATGGAATGCATTTTCAAATTCACTTGCTAAATGAAAATTGCCCCTAAGAGTTTCAGAAAATGAAATTAATCAGAATGCTGTCTGATTCGTGAAAGATTATATTTGCTTTCAACTTCATGTGACCATCACAGAATGTAGAGGTCATTAAAATTCATTATTACATGTGGAAGAAAATCTACCTTTCCTTCCTCAAATGTTGAATTACCTAGTTAAAAAACAACAACAACAAAAAAAAAAACAACAAAAAAAAACTACTTGTTTTCATACTGTGTTTAGAAAAGTTGAAAAAGTATTACTAAGTTACTTTTTTTTTCTCTTTTTAGAAATTGCGTGATACCTACTTCTAGGCAGTTTTTGAAGGAAGTACTTTGTGTCTATGTCTGCTAAAGTCCTTTAGAAAAGTTGCAGCCATCAGAATTGGATGAATTTTTAAATGACCTTTGCTCAAAGTTACAATTCTAATTTGTACCTTTTTAAAATAGCTTTCATATTTATTTACATAGGACTACTGAGGATTGAACCCAGGGTCTGCTGCATGCTAGACAGGCACTTTACCACTGAGCTACATTCCCCTGCCCTTTTTAAATTTTATTTTGAAACCCTCTTGCTAAGTTTCCTAAGCTGGTCTTGAAGGTGCAATCTTTTTGCCTCAGTCTTCTGAATAGCTGGGGTTACAGGTGTGGGCCACAGTTCCCAGTTTAAGCAGCTTGTTTAAATCTTAATCTAAACATTATTTGTCTAAAAATGTTTTCCGCATATTTCAAATTTATAGAGAAGTAGCAAGGGTGACCAAAGGATTTCAGTATATATACTATAACTCATCAGTTTACATTTGCCGCGTTTGATTTATTCTGAGTGTGGAATGTGGGAGGGCATATAAACTCATTATTTTCCTGAACCATTTGAAATTAAATCATAGACACACTCTTCTGTTATCCCTAAATACTTAAGCATACATTTCATAAAAAGGGACACATTCATACATAACTACAGTACATTTACTAAAATCAGGACATTTAATTGTGGCATAATACCGTATCTAACCTACAGTCCATATTCAGATTCTGTTAATGGTATAATTATATACTTTATACTTCCCTCATTCCCCACTATTCCTATGTAAAATCCCGAATTACATTTGTCATGTCTTTTTAGCCTGAAATAGTTCCTAGTCTTTGTTTTTACAAGAACTTGAAATTTTTAGAGTACAGGTTGGTTATCAGGTAGAATGTCTCACAACTGGGGTTTGACTGATATTTCTTTAACATTAGGTTACCCATTTGGATAGAAATACCACAGAATTTTGTATTCTTAGAACATGCAGTCTGCTGGTTTGATTGTTGATATCACCTGGTTCTGTGAGACTTTCCTTTTATAATTACTTTTTGAGAGATACTTTGGGGAATCATACTTTCTCATGCATACCCTACTTTTAGCATCCATTGACTTTGCTTGAGTTAGTTATTAATCAATAATGATTACCAAATGATGATATTCTGATTGTCATTTCTTCTGTATTTATAAATTAGTCTTTTATTATTAGAAGTAGCTTTCTCTTTCTCACTTATTTATTTTTATCAGGATGAACTCATGAGTACAAAATACTTCCTGTATGTTGATACTTCCACCAGATTTGACCAGTGAAAGCACACCTTTTATTCATGTAAGGTTTAAGGATTTGTATTTACCTCTCATTGATGTTTTAAAAGTGTCTCAGATACTGACATGTAATGTTTCTCATCATCATTTTTTACGAGTTATGTTATTTGTAATTCCTTTGAAACCATAAATTGTTTACTAAAAAGTCTTAAACATCTTTTGGTGAAAGTTTCTATTACTAGGTTCTTACCTCTTGAATGAGTTTTGGTAGTTTATGTCCATCAAGGAATTTGTTCCTTTCATCTAGGTTTTTAAATTTTGGGGCTTAAAAGTATTATGTTCCCTTATCCATTTCTTGTCTTTAGGATCTGTGATTATGCTCCTTGTATTGGTTATCTTTTGCTGTATCATGATTCCAAACCTTAGTGGCTTTAAACCACAAACACTAATTATCTCAGTTTTAGTGGATCATGACTTTGGGATCAACTTAATTGGTGATTCTTGATTAGGTCTGTCATGAACTTGCAAGACAGTTGTTTGCCAAGATTTTGACTTTGGTTATTCAAAGGTCAAATAGTTGGAGGATTTGCTTCCAGGATTATTCCTTCATACAGCTAGTGATTGGAGTCCTCTGCTTTTGTCAGGAAGCCTCATGTTGTCATCTCATGGACCTGCATAATATTGCTCGACTATCATCACAGCATAGCAGCTAGCTTCTCAAATTGAGTGATAAAAGATCAAGCAGAAAGCTGCACATTATCGTTTTTCCTTAGCCTCTTAAGTCACACAGTTTTACTTGTCCTTTTTTTAGAAGTAAGTTCTCCAAGTACAGTCCATATTCCAAAGGAGGGAGATCAGGCACCAACTCCTAATTCATGGATATATTTTTAAAATGCTTTTTGTTCCATTTCCTTCTCTTGGTAATTTGTGCCTTATCTCTTTTTTTCTCTGATGCATCTGGATCAGGTTTATCCAGATACCTTTTTCTTAATTGATTTATAATTTAATTTTATATTAGTCATTCTAGAAAAAACTGGTATGATTTGAACTCTTAAATTTATTGAGACTTATTTTATGACCCAGAATATTGTTTATTTTGGCATATGTTCTGTGTATACTTGAAAAGAATTATGTTGCCATTGGGTGGGGTGTTCTGTAAATGTGAGTTAGATCAAGTTGATTAGTAAGACCTTTCAAGTTTTCTATAGCCTTATTTTTTGTGTCTATCTGTTCTATCAATTAGTGAGGGGATATTAAAATCTCCAACTATAGATTTTCTTATTTTACTTTTAAAATTTTTCTTGGTGCATTATATATAATAGTGGAATTTATTGTCAACATATGTGTACATGAGTACAATAGAACAATGAAATTTGATCAATTTTGTTTCCTAGGACCTTTCCTTTTCTTCTCGTCCCTTCTGTTCAGTTTTTCAGTTTCTACTTTCATTTTTATTAGTTTTTCCTTCACATAATTTGAAGTTTTGTTATTATTCACATAAACTTCTTAGGGGCATTAACTCTTGACAAATTGATTTCTTTATGACCCTTTTATTCATAGTAATCTTTTCTCTGAAATCTGTGTTTTCTGTTACCAATATAATGATTCCAGCTTTCTTTGGTTTAGTTTCTTTTTCCATGCTTTCCTCTAAATTTATTTGGATCTTTATAATAGGTTTCTTCTGGACTTTGCTTTTTTATGTAGTCTTAAAAATCATTGCCTTTTACTTGGGCATGCTTAGACCATTTACATTTAATGTGATTGTTGACATGATTGGATTTAAATCTTCTGTTTTGTTTTGCTGTTTTCTTTTTGTGTTCTTTATTTTACATTGCATGTTCTCTTTTATAATTCTGTTTAAACTCCTTTGTTAGCTTATTTACTATATGTTTGTCTTAGTCTGTTTTCTGTTGCTACAACTGTGTACTGCAGATGGGGTAATTTATAAAGAATGCAAGTTTGTTTAACTAATAGTTCTAGAGGTTGGGAAGTCAGAAACATGATGCTGGCCTCTTACCACCTTTGGCTAGGGCCTTCTTGCTGCATCTTTACATTATAGAGAACTTCTCATGGTGAGAAAAAGCAAGCATATTGGCTTGGGTTTCTGTTGCTCTTATCAAGTCACTAATATCATCAGATGGGTTCTTCTACATAATTAATCTGAAATGTTTGGAAGATTTGTTTATTTTTCCTCATTTATTCATTTAGTTACAAAAATATGATTTATGGGCACTTATTTTATGCTTTGGGTTATAAACTAATACTATCTTGTTGCTCAAATTGCTTTGTAACAGTTTTCCTTTTTTTAGTCATTATCCTCCAAAATATTTTTTAAAATGAAAGATATTATATATTTACCTATGTATTTACTGTATCTGGTGTTTTTTGGTATATATTCACATTTCCATCTTACTTACTTTGTTCCTGAAGGTCTTCTGTTAACATTTCAGGTTAGTACATGTCTGCTACTAATGGTGTGTTTTTTTTTTTTTTTTAAAGGTTTCATGTACAAAAATGTGCTTTTTTGACCTTTATAAGATAATTTCACTGGGTATAGAATCTAGTTGACAGTCGTTTTTTTTTTTTTTTTTTTTCATCTTTTAGGATTTGGTACTCTAAATAAAGATTTTCCACTAAGCCTTGCACTCTTTCCTAGGAGGAGTCTCTGCTCTTAGCTTTGTTGCTCTATATATTGTTGTATATTATTTTCCTCTGGCTGGTTTTAAGAGTTATCATCACTGATTTCAGCTAATTTGTGTTGTATCTTGATGTAATTTTATTTATAGTTTTCTTCCATATGGCTTATGGAACTTCTTTGATCTGTTAGTTTATATTTTCATTTAATTTGGAAAAAAAATTGACTTATTTCTTCAGAAATTTATTTCTTCCTCTCTCATGTGTTGGGGACTCCCAATACTTATGTGCATATTAGGCCACATTAAATTCACACAGCTTACAAAGAGGGGCTGGTCACGTTTACCCCCCCCCAATCTCTTCTTGTTTTATTTTGGATATGTTCTGTTGCTATGTCTCCAAGTAAACTAATATCTTTTACAAGGTTTCATGTGCTGTTTATACCATCTTGCATATTTTTCATCTCAGATGTTGTATTTTTTATTTCTTTGATTTGGGTTTTTTATATCTTTCCCGCCTCTATTTAGTGCGATCATGCTTTCTTCTCTATTCTTGAAAGTATGAAATACAACTTTTATTTTTTTAATCAGTTCTATCATCTATGCTATTTTTGTGTTTGCTTTTCTTTATTTTTCTCCTCATTATGGTTCTTATTTTTCTTCCTTGCATGCCTAATATATCTTAATTGGTACCAGATGTGAATTCTACCTGGTGCATACTAGATAGATACTTTTATTCTTCAAGTACTCTTGAGACTTATCTTTCATTACAGTTAAATTACTTGGAAAGAGTTTAATCTTTTCAAGATTTGCTTTGAACCTTTGACAGGCAAAACCAGAGCAGAATTTAGTTTGGCTGTGCCAGTGAGACAATGCCTTTCAGCATACTCTACTTATGTGCTACTTCCTAGAGTATTTATAGCCTCTTTTCCTATGGTTCCCAGCTTTAAGTGGTTTTCTCACATCCATGTGGCAAATAGTCCTCTGCTGAAGACTCCAAGTAAGAAATCCTCTGAAGGACTCTGGAGTTTTCTGTGTGTAGTTGTCCCCTCTCTATGCATCTGTCTTCTTGTTGGTACTTTAATTTACTTTTTGAATTCTACATGCTTTGGCCTTCTCTAATTTACCTCTCTTCTTAGATTAGGGAGGTTGTCTAACTGTTTCCTCATACTTACCTGTGGCCTAAATATTTTTCAGACAGTAAGGCTGGCCAGTTATAGGGATTTTCTAATTTGTTTTCTTTCAAGGAACAGTGTCCTGTGCTGCTTATTATTTTGAAAACCATTGTTACATATCTTTTGTCTAGTTTTAAAATTAAGGTAGACTGTGTAAATCTTGCCTCTGTTACTTCATGCCTATAAACAGGAACTTTTTAGTTTCTTAAAATTTCAGTTCTATTCTTATTTTTTTTTTAAATCTTACTTTGAGATCACTGATAACAGTCTTATTCTGTTGTCGATGTAAGTTTTTTGATCTTTGCCCTTGAGACTTTGAACTTTTTTCTTATTTTAAAAGTCTTTATTAAGATAGCTCAGTGGATCATTATGAGTCCATTTTCTTGTGTCTAGTCTCCCTTTTGTTATGTGGATTTCCAGACATACTTGGATTATAATTGTAAATATTTTTTCCATGTGTTTTTGTCTCCTTTTCAAGTCCTCCAATTATATGTATTTGGACTTTCTTTGCCTGTTTTTATCTTCAACTCTTTTTCTTTAATGGTCTTTACTTTTTTTCTCATTTGGTAATTTTTTTAATCCCAATGAAATTTTTATTTAAGTCTATTTTTCCTTGGACACTTTGAATATTTATTCTCCCATTTTAATAGCTTATTCATTCCTACATCTTTTTTTAAAAATACTTTTTGATCTCAGTTTTTAAATGTTAGTCTGTGTTCAGATGTTCACTTAACGATATTTTATTCAGTATTTTTTTGTTGTTGTTGTTTGTTTTCTGGGTTTTCTCATAGGTTCTATCATTATCTGAAATATTTAATTCTCATTTTCTGTTTTTATCTTATAGTAACTTCAGATTGATGAAAACATTGTTAACATTTTGACTTTGTACAATAGTTTACAAAATTTCTAGTTCAAGAATACACTATTCTACTGGTGAAGGAAAAGTGCAGTTTGTTTAATAGAATTTTTTTTTTGGAATCTTTGAGGGGAGTGTTATGTTTTTATTTTCTCATATAAGAGCTTAAGTTTTCTAGTTTCCTTTTTCTTCCTAATACCCAGTTTCCAAAAGGTGTTTTTACCTGCCTTTTTACCGTCTTCTACTCTTAAAACATTTCCTCCACAAGACTGTCTCTGACTTTTTTGTTCACGTTTATCTTCTCTTTATAGTCTGATTTAGCAGTGTTCTTTATTAATAATTTTGCCCTTATTTCAATCTTCCATTTTCTCTTCTATGAACTTTTTTATGAACTGGGTAGCACACTAATTCCCACTTCTGTGGAAACCCTAGAGTGAACTGAAAATTGGTTTATATATTTTTTTTCTAACAGATAATTTGAACTATGTCACATTCTCTGTCTTTTGCTTGAAGACTTTGGGGTCTTGTGGTTTTATATGTTCTAATATTAATCTGTATAGTTTTTTGAGAGAATGTGTGGGGAAATTAAGGTTTAGGCAACTCTCAGTACTTCTGTTTCCTGCAAGCTTGGAAAAACTGCTTTCTGGGAACAATATTTTTTCAGGTGGTTTAACTACAAAAAAATCTAAATGTGGACATTTTGTTGAACCTGAAAAGTATTGTGATATGTGACATGGCATTTGACCTTTAAAATAGCTGAATTTCACAAATAGGGGACTTTGGAATTTTGTTCTAATACTGTTTTTCATGTAAATTGTGAATTATGAATATTGGGTTTTACACCTATGTGTGGGATGTCTATAAAGTTAGGTTAAAGTTACCACATAATACCTTTTATCGTTTTAATGAAATAGTGAATTATTGTTACTTGACCTTTGAAAAGGTCAGTAGTACATTTTGTTTCATTTTTTAAAAAGGACATTTAAATGTAATGAAAGTCAGAACTGTAATATTACCATGAAAGTAAAGGTTATGGGGTACATTTAATTGTGTTCTTCTGTTTTTGAATCTGCTTTGAGGGAGACTGTGCTAAAATTCCACATGGTAATTGTTTTTTTTGAGAATTTTATTACTCTTTTCATTTTATACTGTTGGAGCAAAAGATTACATTTCTGTTTGTCTTTTTCTGCTTATTTTTGCTCAAATTTCACATGTATTATCCTATTTAAGTTATAAAGTTTAAACTGCTTACCCATTCACTTTCCAAAGAAAGTAAAACTGAATATATTTCTCAGAGAACACTCTTTCCTTGCCTTAGAATCTTGAATAAAATTCTGTATATTCAAATGTATAGTTTGTGAATATTTAGATTAAAATAAATAAATTCATATGTTTCTGCTTTTATTTATTAAAGGTTTACTAGTATGGAAGAATTAAACATATTCCAGTTTATGGAAGTATTTAATGTAGAAATATTTAGATTGTGTAATATATTTTCATTTTATTAAAATTTAGAAAGTAAGTAGCAAGCATGAGCAACCTGAAAGAATTTACTTATTTTCTAAGAACATTTAAATTTCTTTTATATGTGTGTTAATAGTGTTCAGGTTTCTTTCTTGTATTATTTTTACTTTCTCTAAAAAAAAGGTCCTAGCTTATTATTTTGATTTCCTAATAATTCCAAAGTGTTCGACATACATTTATGAAATAAATCCCCCAAATGCTGTAGCTTATATTTTTAAGTATTAAAAATTTGTGTAACTTTGATAACTTTTAGAAAATAAAATATTGTCTTTTTGTGTGATTCTGTATTTAACTTTTCTTAGCATTAAGTTAAAGATGAAAATTTGAGTGTTTTTTTTTTTTTTTTTTAATGTTTTCTATAGGGAAAAGACTTCCACCTTAGAATATTGTTGCCTGAAGATTTACAAGTGAAGAATGCAAGGTGATGTGGTACTTATATGCTTATATCTTGGTGGGATAGGCAAGCTTATTTTTAAACTGATTCTGGTGACTAAAGTTTTGTCTGTTTATCAATAAATCCTGTCAATAAACCTAAAACATTTCTGATTTCTCCAAAGCAGTGGCTTTTGTAAATAATTTCCTTGCTACTTAAGTGCTTTTCAGAGGTGTAATACATTGTTATTTTTTTTTCCTTTTAAGCAGTAAACAGTAATTGTGTATACTTCCCTAACAAGGACTGAATAGAAGTTTAAAAGGATTAGAAGCCTTTTTTCCCCAACTTTTGACTGATAGTATTTATATGTAATAAGAATATGTGACAAGAATCATCAGTTTAGTTCTGTTATAAACTATGTATAAATATGGACAGTTGGTGCAGACAACTAGTTAGAAGATGAGACTAGATATTTAGACATTGTCTCAAAACTTAGTTCTGCTCCTAAAAATCTCTGGAGAAGAGTGGAGGAAAAGGAATCCAGAGATATTTGTGAGTAGATTTGATAGGATTTTGTGACTGATTGAAAGTGGCATTAAGAGGGAAAGAGGATTAGAGGATCCTTTCCAGGTTCCTCGCTCAGATTACTAAATTTAGGATGAGATCACAGATGGAAAAATGGGAGATTAGTTTTAGGCATATTGAGTATAAAACATCAGGAGTAGCTGTTTAGTAAGTAGAAATGTATTGGTGTGGAACCTGAGTGTGAGACTTGGAGTGAAGTTATATGTGGAAGTCACAGTTGGCATAGCAGTTGAAACCATGAATATGAATAGACTTTCTAGTTTCTATGTCTGTGGGGTGAAAAGAAGAACAGTGACAGGACCTTGAGGGAAGGATTTGTAGAATTTATAAGATTAGGATTGACCAAAAAAGAAAGAGGAAAATTTGGACATTAGGGTCTAAAGGAGAGACTGAAAGAAGGAATGATTAGCCATGCTGAGTGTTGCAGAGATGAGGTTAGATATGAATAGATTTGTGCAATGGCAGAAACTGGGTTGTTGGAGTTCTGACTGGATGAGTGGGTAGAAAGGAAATGGAAACGTATAAATTACTTTGAAGAAAAGGAGAGGGTAGGCAGGCATGTGCATTCAAGAAAGAGCTATTTGTTTTTTCTTCCCAAGATGATACATATTTCAGCAAGTTAATTAATTAAGGAGGAAAAACTTACAGAGAATAAGGTAAGGATATCACAAGTAAAAGGATAATTAAAGAAGTGAAGTGACCAAGTTGGTAACAAGGAATCTGTAGCACACTTGGAGAGGATGCTATCCATAGAAGTTGAATAAAGTGCTCTGCCATGAGGAGATGGGATGGGTATAGGATTTAAGGGTCCAAGAATGGAGGGAGTTGTGGTGGTTTAAAAAGGCCCAAGTTGGAAAAACTCAGACTTCCTATTTCAGGCAAGTAAATATAATTCCTTAGAAAAGTTACTTACCTACAAATATTGAGAGCACAGGTGAGGTAAACCAGTAGACGGATGTAATAGTAATAGTAACTTATTACTATTTGTACAATTCAAAGTAGGTATTCTTTTGGTTACATTAATCTGGAATTTGAACAATAATATATTGCTGTATATGTTTTTAAAAATACAATTGTGATATACTCAGAACTTTTGGTTCTATTTTACTTACCTTGAGGAATTGAGTTCAATAGTAAACTTTGCTTTGGGTAAGTTAAAGTTAAAAAAAGATGTACTGTTTGCATGTCATTTACTGATTGTGGTTATTTATATTTCAAAGTAGAATTAATACTGACAATTTGAAAATGACTTTCAACAGTATAAGTGGTAAAATTTTATTAACTTGTCAGAATTATATTTATGTCATTTTTTTGATCATATGTGCATATTTGTGTTAGCATACAAATAAATTTTTTTCCTTTTAATTCTAAACAATGAATAAACTATTTTGTATTATTAAAATTATAGATTGCTGTGCAGTTGGCAGTTGAAAACTATACTTAATGGATACCATCAAATAATCCAACAGGTAAGTCTTTTAAAAGGTTTATTCTTTAAGTGAGGATAAGAAAGTACTAAATTTACTTTTTAAAGCCCTGCTTTGCACTACACTGAGATTTCATCTCACTCAAGTCAGAATGGTAGCCATAAAGAATACAAACAATAATAAATGCTGGAAAGGATGTGGAGAAAATGAAACACTTTTACACTGTTGATGGGATTGGAAGTTGGTACAACTAGTATAGAAATCAGTATGGAGATGCCTCAAAGAGTAGGAAAGGAACCACCATATGACCCACCTATACCACTCCTTGGCATTTATCCTAAAGAACTAAAGTCAGCATACTAAGCAACACATGCATACTTGTGTTTACATCTGCACAATTCACAATGGCCACACTATGCAACAAGCCTAGGTATCTATCAGTGGATGTAAGAATAAAGAAAATGTGATATATAAACACAATGTAGTTTTATTCATCCATAAAGAAGAATGAAATTATGTCATTTGCAGGAAAATGAATGGCACTTGACAATATTATCTTAAGCAAAATAAGCCAAACTCAGAAGGTCAAGAGTCATAATATTTTTTTATGTGGTAGCTAGAGAGGAAAAAGGAAATGAAAGGTGTGTGGGTGGGGAGATCTCCTGAAAATCAAAGGGAGACTAGTAGAAGAAAGGAGAAATACTGGGGAATTATATTTGCTGAATTCTTATATTGTGTGCATATATGAATGTGTAACAGTCCCACCATTATGTACACCTAGAATGCATCAATGAAATAACATGGGAAAAAATCCTTTTTTTTGCAGAATGTTATAACAAACTGGTTTCATAGTTACTAAATTTTGTAGGTTCCATCTCTGGCTATGAAGTATTTTATGGATCTATGCATTATATAAAATGTTTTCTGGGAATCCTCAGCAGATCTCCAGGCAGCATTTGTGTTGAAACTAATTTTCATCCTTGAGCCACTAGGTCCTTCAAATAGATTCACCCTTATCCATTTCAGTTTCTTTTTGGGTGATTTTTTTTTTTTTTTCCTTTTTTTTTTTCTTTCTGAGACTGAATAGTACTGACAGGAATAAAACAAAACAAAACAAAGTAAAACAAACAAAAAAACCTGGACCCATTTAGAGCTATAGGATATCTATAGCAAAAATGGATATTTTAGCTCTAGAATAACAACAGAAAAGGGTGAGAAGTATCACTTAGAATGATGTGTACTTGCATAATGAGAGGAGAAAAGATAGCCAAGGTGAGATACAGGCAGGATTAATTTAGTTATACTTCATGTATATAGTCCTTTACCTGAAAATTCCTTAAAGGATTAGAAAAACTTAGGAAAAACAACAACAAAACAAAACCAGTCAATCAGTAAACAAACAAAAACCCCGCATTATTGAAGCAACTAAAAATAATGAATTATCTTTTGTAGAAAAATAAATGTTGGTAGAATTGCATTTTTAATTCTTTATCCATTGGTATTTTTCCTATTTCCTATATATTTTCTATCTTAAAAACAAGTTATGTGCGATAACCAACAATGAGAATCACTCACATAAAGCAATACTGAGTCCCAAAGAAATGCAGGAGATAAACTACTTACTTTGAGAATATAGACTGCCATAGCTGCAGAATAATTATGGCAATTTTTTTAATGGAGTGTTTAAATTTCTGCTTTCTATTCCTCCATTTCCATGGCTATTTGTACTATACACTGAAGTTTAAGAAATTAATCTATTGTGATGTGTAGCCTGAAAAAAAATGTTAATAAAGGATAACAGTAAAATACATAACTCTGTTTTCCTCTACTAATTGATGAAGCTGTTTTCTAGAAAGAGTATCAGTTACTATAGGAATCAGTTTCATCTCCCTGCCCTCCCGCTGGTAGACCTCAGTATTAGTTTGAGTTTTTGTTTTAGTCAAAGACCGTCTGAATATTACTCTTTTTCTCTTGTATCATTTTCAGTAAATATGGCCCAAGGGGTTAACAAACTTATTTCTGTAAAGGATCATAGTAACATCTTTAGGTTTTGTTGACCGGTGCTGTACCCTCTTCTGTAGTACCCAAGCAACCATGACGAATGGCAAATGAATGGGTATGCCTACATTCCAATAAAAACTTTATTAACAAAATAGGAATTAACCTGAATTTAGCTTCTGGGCTGTGGTTTGTAGACCCCTGATATAATTTATTACTTGTCTGTAGTAAACTACAGGGAAGAAGTACCATATAAAAAAAAGGTATAGTTATGTTCTACAAACATATGCCTACTCAAAGCTATGTTAAGATATGAATATGTCTTCACGCATTGTTGAAATATCCTAGATTCTTATTTTTCTCATCTAAAAAAATTGACCAAATTTACATTTGACTTTGTTAAGAAGAACTGTGTGGAGTTAGTGTAGTGCAACAAAAACCAAAAACACAAATTTTGATGTTAATCATAGAAATGATTGTTGAATTCTAAGAAAGCAATGTTAAACTTGATTTTTTTTCCTTTTCTTAATTCTATAGCTATATTAAGAATGAAAGGTTTCAAGGAAATGGAACCATAATTCTTAAGTCATTATTCTACTTTAGAGATTATTTCCTTTGGCCATTTTATTATATTAGCTTTTATTTTATTGAATGATTATGTCCTTTTGAATTAGTATGGGTTAGTTGTGAAAGGACAAAAATAACTATAAGTGGTCTTCAAGGTCAAGAAAGTGTTAAAAATGTATAGTATTGTTGATAAATAGTTGTTAATTTCTTACTGTAATTAAATTTTTAAAATTCTGTACATTTGGTTTTTTGTTTTATGTTCTTTCCATTCACATCCCTCTCCTCCTGTTTTTAAAATAATGATGTGATTTGCTAGATTTGCTGAACTTGGCAGTGAGCAGTACTGAAGGAACAGAGGAGTGTGTGAAGTTTTAAGTGATATTCAGTATGACTCACTAAAATAGATTTGAGGTCTTTAATTACTTTTTTCAAAATGAAATTGGTAGGAATAGTAGGAATAATGACCATTGCTTTATTACTTAATACCTTTAAGTTGTAGACATAGCCAATATTTTTCTAACATTCCAGTTTGTATTTTATTCCATTTTACATGACTAGAATAGTCATTATACATATTAATCGGAAATGTTTTGATCTAGAGAATGCAGCACTCTGCTGATCTAATGAGTTTTATGATGGAGTTGAAGATGGTTTTGGTAAGAATTTTTTTAACATTGTTACCATATTCTGAAGTCTTGATTGTTTCTATAACCTTTTTAAAAATTCTTAGAATGTAAAACTTGTCAACTTCCATTCATTTTCTATTTCATTTTACTTTGTACAATGAAATGCTACTTTGTAAATGTGAATGATACTTTCCTTTAATTGCATAAGGAATAGAACTATAGGAATCAATTTCATTGTATTATAAATTTGGTACCCTTGACACTAATGTTTGGTAGATGGTGAAGAAATAAAATGCATTCTTGGCCTATCAGAGAACTTAACATCTAGGGAGAGATTAGATAATCTTACTTAAAGATATAATATGATGTATG
Source organism: Sciurus vulgaris (assembly GCF_902686455.1). NCBI lineage: Eukaryota > Metazoa > Chordata > Mammalia > Rodentia > Sciuridae > Sciurus > Sciurus vulgaris. Next base: position 49,019,065 of record NC_136475.1, read on the forward strand.
AATAATTTTGTATGTAGTTGCAGATCCCTGAAAAACTTGTTAGACTTCATTAAATATATTCAGTTACAGATAGTAGTTGTTTGGTCAGTTAATGAATTTTGCATAAAATAGTTGATTATTTAGTTTATCTTGTAGATACTGTTTCCTTAAAACCCTTTCATTACCTGGGTCTTAACATAAACAAAAGAGGAGAGAAGATTATAGTGAATACCATGAGCCTGTAATCTAACCTTAACATTTTGCCAACATGATTTTTCTCCTTTTTTGGAAGAGACTCAGTGAAGCTTTAAGAAAGTTGGTAATTCCTCATAGTTGTTTTGTTTGCATCAGTATCCAAACAAGGTCCACACAATGTATTATTGTCTTCAGTTTACCTAAGACTTATATGACATTTAATTTATAGTAATATCTCCCTTTCATCCTACCCTTTCTCTTTTATGTCATCTACTTGTTGAATAAACCAAATTATATGTCCTGTAAAATTTTTCACATTGTAGATTTAGTTTGTTAGATATTTGTGGATTATTTTATGTCTTCTATAGATTGAGCATTCCTTATCTGAAAATTCAAAATGCTCCAAAATCACAGACTTTTTGAATGCTGACGTGATGCCACAAGTGGAAAATTTCACAGCATGAAACTTGGTTTGGTGCAGAAATTGTTAAATTTTTTTAAAAAATTGCTTCAGGCCATATATAAGGTGCATATGACATATAAACAAATTCTGTTTAAGTTTCAATCTCATCTTGATGATGTCTTACTATGTATTTATAAATATTGCAAAATCTGAAAAAAAACCAAATCTTGAAACGCTTTTTAATTTTTTTGTAGTGGTAGATGGACAGAATGCCTTTATTTGTTTATTTTTATGTGGTGCTAATGATTGAACCCAGTGCCACACACTCAAGTATTTTGAATAGGAATACTCAACTTGTATCTTCTTTGTGATTTGGCAGTTAGATCTAGAGGTCTCAGTAGATTTGGATTCATAAGAATATTTGGTACTCTGCACTTGTTTTACTGCATTAGGGGTTACATGTTGTCTGATGATTCCTCTTAGTAATAATTGATCAGTAGATTTAGATCCATCTCAGTGTTTCCCATCAGCCTATCACTTAGTGATTTTAGCATCCAGCGTTAATAATAGCCTAAATTTACTGTTTCATTAGAATTTATAAATGGTGATATTTTAAAAATAATTCTGTCATCTGCATTTATTGTCTGAAAATCTTCTATAGAGAAGAACCCTCAACAGTTATTTGGTTAATTTGAGGTACAGTTCACACTAGAGAGATAGGATAAGTGCTTGTTTCTTTCCTTTTTTTTTTTTTTTTCAAATCAATTTTTAGAATAATGAGTTGGTGCCTAGCAACTGTTACAGGGAGCTAAAGATTTTTCTTTTTAGTGTTATTATGAACCCATGAGTTTTTATATATTTGATTAACTTTTATACCTTGCACTCATTTTCTTTTTGATGCTTAAATTAGTCCATTTTTGGTCAGTGTAAGCCCCTTCATGTTGGCTTCTGAGGTCTTTTAATGTAACCCAACCTTCTATGCTTCTGGCCTCATTTACTTATCTTACTGTAGAACTATAATCAGCCATTTCTCCAAAACCATGGATTTTGTATGTGTGTGTGTGTGTGTGTGTGTGTGTGTGTGTGTGTGTGTAATGGTATTTAGATGCTGCAACTATAAACAAATACTCATTGATCATACTACTTCTAGATCCTTTCAGTGAACAAAACTAAGAAAAAATACATTAATCATGCATTCATATTGCTATTTCCAATTCAGATTTGACACTGAGTTTTTTACTTCTTTGTTTTTATGCTTGCATGTCTTTTACTTTGAAACATTGGTTTCTAATGATATTATCATTATTATGTTTTTTTGGTTATGCTTTACTTATGTTTTCTCTCCATATGCTTGTTTATTATTATAATAGTTTATTTCAAAATTATAATACCAATATTGCTCCTACCAACTGAAAGCACTTGGATATTTCTTTGTGGTTTTCTTTGAGACCTTTTTATTTTTTGTAGCAGCTGTCATACATTGAGAACTTAGTTGCTAGATATTTTTCTGAGTCCTTTTTAAATCTTTCTAATAATCTTCTGAGGTAGAACTTTGATAAAACAGTTGGGATCAGAATAAAGAATTTAAAATTAATTTCTGAATTAAATTTCAAATTACAAATTTTTAAACCCAAAGTTGATTATAAATGTCATTAAAGTCCATGATATAATAATCTTAAAAAAGGTCAGGTGAAGAAGTAGCGCATACTTGTTTCATATTCCCTTGACACTGGAGAAAAGTTTGAAATTTTTCTTTTATCTTTTTATTGTAAATTTAATGTTATACAAATGTAAGGTCTAAGGGAACCAGAGTAAAGCCATATATACCATTAAACTCTTATTACTAAAAGTGACTTCACTGAGTTGTAAGTCACGGTTTTATTGGCCATTATTTTGGGGAAACACTTACTACTTTAAAATGAGACAGTAAGATTGATCTCTACTTACAGTATTTTACTTAGTATATTTGTGCTGCCTTTCTGAATAAAAAAAAAAAGAGATCCTATATTTTATCTTTCTTTAGAAATTATAGTAAAATTAGTGATTTCATTGCTCATTTAAGATATTATACCTAAATATGTAAGCATTATTAGTTTATTTCTTAGGCTTTGTTGTTAGTAATAGAATTTCTATAATACAATCAACAGTGAAGGGTCTTGAGAGTGGTGCCCAAATGAAATGAGTAGATATTGAACTACTCAGAAAATTTTGTAAATCTCTCATGAAATTTCCTGGTAATAACTGGGCATATAGTGGGAGTTGGTATATATGTTAAACCTTTCTACTGAGTCCCTTTGTCTCCTTTGTGAAAAGTGGTTGCTTCTTCACCTTTGCCCTATTTCCTGTTAAGGTTGTAAAGTAGGGGTAACTGTCTTGACCCGAAATATCGTAAATCTAGATTTGAAATACATTTTTATTATCCACGTTTATTTTTACCTTCAGTATTTATGATATCAGTAATTGATATTTCTGAATAAAAGCAGAAACTTCAGAAGAAATACTGTGTAATTGTTAATTAAAAGAATGGTATTAACTCATTTAGTGACAAGTAGAGGATAACCTTAATCATACAAATTAATTTTGTGGACCACCAGGCTATTTTTAGATAATATTGGACATTAGGTCAAAAAGAAAGGCAGTGTATGTCTTGTCTCTTAGGAGCTTACTCTCTAAATATTGATTTCTTGGCTTTACAGATCTGCTTTCATGGTTTTATCATCCTAAAGTTTTTCAGAATTAGATTGAAGTAGTTTCAGTTAGTAGTCCTGATTCTGAAATGCTTTTTTGTTAAATCTTTTCTTTCAAGTATTACCGCAGCTTACTAATGTCCTATCCTTGTTAAATGAAGAAAGTATAAGGACAAATAATAGGTTAAACATATATTTGAAAGAATAAAAATTTCAGATTTTTATTATGGTTACATTTACCAGAAATGTTCATAGTTTTTTAGTTTGTTCTCATCTATTTTTGTTATTGTGACTAATTTTTTATTTGATTTATTTTTTCTACATGTCGAGCATCATTATCTGATGTGCTTGGGAGAAGAAGCATTTCAGATTTTGGATTTTTTCAGATTTTGAAATATTTGCATATACATAGTAAGATATTTTGGGAGGAGACTCAAATCTAAAATGAAATTTGCTTCATATAGTCCTTACACACATAACCTAAAGGTAGTTTTAGGTAATGGGTTCATTAATTTTGTGCTTGAAACAAGGTGTCATGGTTTGGAATTTTTCACTTGTGGTGTCAGGTTAGTACTAAAAATTTGTGATTTTGAAGCATTTCTGACTTTGAATTTTCACATAGAGGGTGTTCAACTTGTAATATCTTTTGATAATCCAGACCACATGAATATTTAAGTAATCCATAGCTATATATGTTTTTACTTTTCACATGAGATACTTGTCAAGGTTGGCAGCTTCAAAGTCGTTGGTAATTTTTAACCTCAGCAATTCTAGTTTGTTTGCATTGCTTATAAAAAATTTATATTCTGGTTTAATTCATAAACCATTTTAAAGATTTCATAAGGGCACCTAAAGGAAAGGAACTGTCATCGAGCTAGTCAAATAATAAAATTCTAGACTTAACCAGGTTATAGAGTAATACCAAATGCAAGTCAGTGAAAGAAATTAACAGGTAGATATTTATTGTGATAATGAAGGTTTGTTAAGATGTGATTCATATCAGTCTAGTTAATGTAGTTAGAGTTCAGTCTTTTGTTTAAAGGCATATCGTTTTTTATATCAAACATCATATGCATGGGATTAGAAAGATAATGAAGCCTTGAGGATGAGTTTGTTTTTTTTGTTTTTTTTTGGTTCTTTCGTCTCTGATAGATATAATAGCCCAGGAGAATATTAAAATCTTAAGTTCTTTTCATGGTATAAAAATTGACATTTTGCATGACCTTTATTGTATTTCTTTAACTTTTTCATGAAAAGGGGAATGGGTCACCTAGGCTTTCTTTAAAATAATGAGCACTTTTGTTATTCACTAAGAAGATTATGATTTGTGTTTTGTAATCAGGTACAATTCATTGTCTAGCATTCCACAACTGATTATTATTGTTTTTTAAACAGGAAGTTGCTTTAAAGAATAGACAAGAGTTATATGCACTACCTCCTCCTCCCCAGTTCTACTCAAGCCTTATTGAAGAGATAGGAACTCTGGGTTGGGATAAGTATGTCTGAATATGTTTTAGAAATGACTTTGTTTTATACATTTCAATTTAATATAGTTCCATTTTGGCAATTTATATCTGTTTTTAGTCAGAGTGTTTCATTATAATCAGCACATCTGATCTTTATTGTTGCTATGAATGAAAGCAAGGGTTGGGGGGAGTATTTTAAAAAAATGACCTGCAAAGCAAAATGTAATTTGGGAAAAAATGACATTTTAATGATGTAAGATGTTATACTAATAGATATTTTTATTGAACATTCGTGATATTTTTATAGAATGTGTAGCATTATTCTAAATGTTACTAAATTATCCATGGTTGAAAAGTGATGCTGAGAAATGTGAATGAGACTGAAAAAATTATAATATTTTTGGTATATATAGATATAGTTAGACACAGAGAGATGTATATAGATATATATTTAGTTATTTTTGTTTAATATATAATTCGACCTTTCTAAATTCAACTGTGTACACATATACATATGTGTGAGTGTGTGTGTGTGTGTGTATATATATAGTATATATATATATATACATATATAGTTTTAAGTGCTTTTGTAATTTGAGTAGTAGATTTTAGCAGGTATGGTTTGGAAAATTCATGTAGCTTTTTTGGAGAAAAGAGATGAATAAATAATTTAAAACAAGTTCAGTAGATGGATATGCAGGTTGCTAAAACTAATTCATCTATCACCTGAAAAAAGGTCTGTGGTGATTTACTTGATTTTCAGTTGCTGAATTTAGCTTGTTATTGTGGATACTTTGAAATATTACTTCTCATTATTAAGTGTAATTATAAACTTTCTACTTTGAGTTAAAGCATCAATATAGATAGACCAATTAAGCTCTCAGTTCTTAACACTGTCAATTCTATTTTAGTATTCATTGTTTCATTTTAGATTGTTCTATTGCTAGGATAAAGACTCACATTTAGTTATTATGTGGAATGAATGTGGAAATTTTCACCAGTGAGTTTTTCTGAATGTGTTTAAAACATTTTCTTATTGTTTTGTTATTTTTTAGCTGTTTTCTGATTTGGCCTGTTGATAGCTAACTTCAAATAGCATTTTAAGAGAAAGCAAGGAACATATCTTAGGCGCAAAATATATACCCTTTAATATATTTATACTATAAGCTGATAGCTAAAGACAAACTAGACATAAACATATTTTAGAGTTCCAAATTATTCTGATATAATTGTTCCTAGAGGTGATAAAAAATGCATCATAATTATTGAAGAAAGCATTCACTTTTCTTCTGCCCATGTGTCCAACTTCCCTTTATATCCCTCATAAACTTTTAACTAAGAACAGTTCCTCCTGTCATACACAAATCAATTTTTTTTTCCATCTTTTTTCTCTACTGAATTTGAATTTTGGGCCATGTCTCTTACTGGTGCACCTCTGTGCAGAGATAGGTTGGCTGTTCTTCCAGGTATGTACTTTAGTTAGACTTCTTAATTTTTTATAAGTACTTCTCAACCTTACTGTCTTCCTGGTTAACAGAGTTGGCAAATCTGTACTTAGAAGCCCTGAAATTAATATACCGAGTTCTGCCAAAAAGTTCAGCTTCAACTTTCAGCTGTTAAAACCTTACTAAAATTATGATTGCCAGTAGTAGTGTTTCACTATAGATAGACTGCTTAAAGTCTGTTTAATTGTTACTGTATGTGTTTTCCAAATGGGATCTTAGAACTGAACACCATGATTTTGGTCTCTTGTATGGTTACTCTTGAGGATGACACTGATTGGCATTAAGGAATGAAAAATGAAACAGCCCTGTGAAATGCATTAGAGATTTTATATTTGCAGGTCTTGCTTTTTGTTTCAGCATTGTCTTTATGAGAAACCATGAACATTTTCTCCTATTTCAGGTGTTAGAGAAGTCATATTTCTGATATCTAACCTTTTATTTAATGAATAATATGAATCCTTTAATTAAGCTCTTTTTGACATGGTCCTAAGGAAGCTCAGAATCAAGTTTTTGGCTCACTGTAGAGCTATGCTAGATACAGAATCTACCTTTGTGTATGCTAATATTATTTTGCATTTTGTTCTTCTACTATTTTTCTGTTCTGTTGTTTCTTATAAAGTTCTTGGAATTCTTTTTGGAATGAGTGGTATTAAAAATAAAAAAAGATCTAACTGTCTCTGATCTCTTGCAGCCTGACTTTCATTCTGACATTCTCAGTAAATTGTATTCATGACAATTGACATTTATTTCCTTTGGACAAGTCCAGTCTTTGTTCTTGATTTTTTTCTAGTATTTGATACTTTTAGCCAGCGATTCTTAAAACTCTTTGTCTTTTGTGACCATTGTGGATACTTCTTTGTCTCTCGCTCTCTCTCTCCTTTTTTAAAGAATTCTTTTCAGTCTGTTTATAGATTTTTTTTCCATGTCCAAAATGTGAATGATCCTTTGTGGTCCCTCAGAGAGATGATCATTCTTCTCCATTCATCTGTTACCTCTATGTAGTTTGACTTCAGATTTTTTTATATTTTTGTCAAGTTCCATGAAAACATTTTGTAGTAAAAAGTTGGCTACATTATCTCCAAACAAACAAGTTCCACCCACTCCCCCAATAAAATCAAAACAATTTTATCAGAGTTCTCAATAGCAAGGCATTGGTTCTAGACATGTTTTCAGTTATGTTGGGTTAGAACACAACACATCTTGACACTTTCCATGCATTTATTTCTAGTGAGTTATCAGGACCCTCCTAAAGTTATTATGATGTCAAGTATTCTGATGAGAGAATCTATTTAATTTTGAATAGCTCTAATTACATGTTGAATTCTATCTCTTTTTTTGGGGGGTGTGGGGTGGGTTGCCAGGGATTGAATTCAGGGGGCACTTGACCACTGAGCCACATCCCCAACCCTTTTTTGTATTTTATTTAGAGACAGGGTCTCAGCGAGTTGCTTAGTGTCTCACTTTTGCTGAGGCTGAACTCTCGATTCTCCTGTCTCTGCCTTCCAAGCTGCTGGGATTACCGGTGTGTGTCACTATGCCCAACTGAATACTATCTCTCTTTTTTTTAATCTTTGTTTTTGATAGACCAGTTTTCTGCTTTTAATTGCCCTAATTGAATGTCTTGCCTATTAACAAATATATTCAAAAGTTTATATATTAGATATTGGAAACCAAAACACATTCCTGTTGGAAATTTCTTGAGTGGAAATTAACCTACAGAAACAGTTTTTTGTAACTGAATTTATCTGTTGGAATCTATTAAAAATGGTGTAAGGAACAAAAGTGGTCATATGTTTAATGTAAGAGGAATGAAAAAAAATGTATTTCTTGCTCATTCATTTCCTTGAGCAACCAAGGCTGACCCATAGGCCTAAGAGTGGTTTTATACTTTTACCTATATGTACTCTTTAAACTTCAGAGTACTTCTGGTCACATTTCACTGGTGACTTACCATCTTCCCTCCTTGCCTCTTTAGATTTTTGCATTTCCCACTGGAACCCCTCCCCCACCGGTTGCCTCTTTAGATTTTTGCATCTTCCACTGGAAACCCCCCCCACCAGTGAACTTGTTAATTTTTTTAAAAAATAAAATGGAGAAATTTATATTCAATACTGTTGGGTTTTCCTGATTGCTTTGAACTCAAATGTGTTAATGTGTTGCCTTTTTTTTTTTTTTTTTTTTTTTTTTCCTTTGCTTAAAATCTTGTCTCTGTTCAATAAGGTGACTACTTATTCTTTCAAAAGAAAATGGTGAAAGAGAAATGAGGAGGTAGGTTAATTTGAAGACATTTTAGTTAATGATTCTTTGATCACTGCCTCCTATTGGCTGTTTTTCAGTATTTGCCCTTGTTTATTCAGGCTGCTGTACTATACCTAATAATTTTTTGTTGAGTGTTAGCATACATAAAACTGTTGAGGCTCCATTTGATACTATTTTTTTCCCATAGTGGGCTTACTTTTTCCTTTGTTGGGAAGATAGAATGGGAGATGATTGCCATAGTGCTCAAATGAGTTCAGAGTAGTTTGTCATTTCCACAAGGTCTCTTCCCTCTCCCCTTTCAAGTAAAAAGCCAGGCATATTCATTGTGATTTCTCCTTTAGTAGATTCTAAACTCTATACTCTGTCTCTCCACAAGACCAATTTACCTCTCAGTTGGAGACCATTTTTGGCAAGGCTCCGTCTACCTCTTGTCTGCCTCTTGTCTGCCTTGCTTTTAAGAGTATCTCTTCAAGGGTTCTCACTGAGATGTAAGGGGTATTCATTTGGACTTTGTCCCACATGCAGACTCTAATTCTAATTAATCTCTCCTGAGTATCATGAGCTTTCTGAATATTTTCCTTTGTTTTTCAGTTTGGCTTATTACCCTCTTATCCTATAGTTTAAGGATTGATCAGAAGTTTTGAGGGGAAGTTTGCAGAATGTGAGGCCATGTTCTCTGGACCTGCCATTTTACCACATTCTGACCCTTCAACTCCATTATTTTTATCCCTGTCCTCAAGAGATTGCCAAAAATGCTGCTAGTTTTCTTGTTTGTTTGCTTCTTTATTTTTTGGCTACTTCATAGCTTCTCTTTCTGGGCCCTTTGCCCAGATCATTCTCTTCTTGCCCTGTGCCCAGAATTGATAAATATGCTCAGGGGAAAATGGCTTCAGAGTGTTGGCTTACTGCACTCCTCTTTTTAGGACTTTGGCCCTTCAAGTCCTGGTTAGCTAAGCAATTCTTTGATGCCTTTTCCTTTTCCCAGGCTATTTTAGTTATTCACAGAAGTGTTGGTCTATTCCATTGTAGCCAGAAATGGATATTACATGTAATTTAAAATGTACTATTGTCATGAGGTTGAGGATTAATCAATATTTATTCATTAACAGGCTTTATATTTATTAAGGTACCATTCCTGAGTAGGATTGGGATAGATGTGACCTTTTTAATAAAATTAAGCCAATAATGGAGGGGAGAGATAGGAAATAGAAGGCAGAATTTTAGATTCTGTAGCAGAAATTTCAGCTGAATTTATGAAGATGTTTTAAGCCATTGATATCATGGACCCACTCATTCTTTAGATACAGATTGATGGAATAGAGAAAAACAATTTTTATTTTCAGATGCTTGGTTTTAAATCTTAGTGTTCAGAGGATAGCTGGGAATGTAGAAGGGGGTTGGCAAAGGGGGAGGAAATGATCCAGTTTTATTTGGGTAGTGATAGAATGAGTTCAAGGCAGTTTTCCAAGCAAGTCTGACATGGTTGGGAAAAGTCCAGTAGCAAAATTGGTTGAAGCATTGAGGATGCAAGATGAGATTTTTGAATCATTCATTTTTTCACCCAGGAATTATTTATTGAATGTCTATGATGCAAGGCAAGGAAGATACACAGGCAAGACTTAAGATTCTTCATGGAATTTCTATCTAGCAGAAAAGTTAGAAATTAAATAGATTATCATAGTAGTACTTAATTTTAACTGTGAGAGGTACTGTGGAGTGTAATTATAGGATTTCTTGAGAGCCATTAGCAGCAAAGTTAAAAGAGAAATAGTACAAGTATATAAAATATTTTATGGAGTGTTTTAAGAGATAAATAGAAATTGCTGACTTTTGCTTTGCATTATACCCATTATTCTAATGTTGGAGAAAAAGGAACAGATTTCTAAATTGATAATAGATGAAAGGCAAAAGTAAGTATATGCATGTGTCTGCCAAAAATGATTCATTACAGTATAATTGCTTATCTCTTCTTTAGACTTAGATTGGTTCTTATAGGACTGCTTTTTATGAAGTTTCTGTTTTGTGTCACTGACTGTACTACCTGCTTTTCATTTTCTTATTTAATTCACAGAATAAATTTCAAGATGTATATTTTTATTCCCAATTTTGTACATAAAATGAATGTATGTGAACAAGGCTGGCCTACATTATACCACTATCTTTTCTTTTTGGTACCAGGGATTGAAACTAGGGGTGCTAACACTGAACCATATCCCCAGTTCCCCCACTTTTTATTTTTATTATTTTATTTCGAGACAGGATCTGCTAAGTTTCTTAGGGCCTCACTGAATTTTTGAGGGTGGCTTTGAACTTGTTATCTTCTTGCCTCAGTCTCCCTATCTGTGGGATTACAGATGTGTGCACCACACCCATTGTAAATGGTGATTTCTTGAGTTGTATGGGGGGACAGCTCCAATGTGGACTATTTGATAAAGTCCCCTCTAGTACTTGATGATCTTCAAGATTCCTCTAAGGTTGAAGCCAATAAAAACTTGTTTTACCATGAGTAAAATTGGCCATTTGCAAAATTATGCTCATCCTTAGAAATGGTTTCAAAATCTTTTGCTTAGATTGTGAAATATCATAATTTATTATAGTGACTAAGATAAATGACTAAGAATATAGCTATTGTTACTTAATCATTTGTTTCATATTATTTACATATGAAGAATGTATTAACAAAAGAGAAACTGCATGAATCATGAGAAGCCAGAGAATAAGACTTTGTCAGCATTTAATACTCTCTGGTAAATAAGAAGAAATATTAATCAGTTTTATTTTTGTGACTTACTTTTTAAATGAAATCTGGTCCACTGACACACTGATAAAATTGGGTTTCAGGACCTGTAGAACTGACGCCGAGACCTGAACTGTGTGGTTGCACACTAGATTTGCTACCTTTTGAGGCACTGCCTGGACAGTTGGCTAGCTTCTTAATTTAAAATGTACTTTGATACACACATGATTTTCATGACAAATTGATTGAAATGAATTTTTGAATCTTATTGATTTCTAGACCATGTCAAAATATCTGTATTTTCCTTACATTCTGAATAATAAACTTGTAGATTTGTCAGTGTCATACAATCTGATAATAAAAGAAAATCTGATAATAAAAGAAAAAAAAGAAAAATCTTTTTTTTTTTCGTAGTATAGACCTTCCTGTGTTTTTAAATTACATCTTTGGCATTTCTAATCAACTCTATAGGATTAGGACTTACAAAAATTTAAGTTGGAAAAGAAAAACATTTAAAGTATAATGAGTTTTCCTTTTTTCAGATTTTTTTTTTTTTTTTTTTTAATAAAAGTGACTGGAAATTAGCTGCTGCCCTTAAGTTGATTCCTTTTGTTGTAATTTTTGTACTTGTTTCTGCACTGTAAAACAGCAGCTTCTTTATAGGGTAAGATGAAGGTGGTATGACAATTCTAGGTTATTCTGGGTGTTACACTGACTCACAAGGGTGAGTGATACCAGATGATGGGTTTTTGTCAACTTCTACATATGTTGTTTTATAGAATGGGTCATTAAAATAATCAGAATTAAACAGAGTTGTTTTATGTTGTTTTATAGAATGGTTCATTAAAAGATCAAAATTAAACAGAATTCTTTGGGTTTAACAGGCATGTCTTTTTGGTACTAAGAGTGTCCTGGAGTTGAAAACTATAGATACTTTAGCTTTATGCATACATAGGCTGATCACGTATCCCACTTTACCTAGGACAGTACTAATTTATGCCTTTTCTTTTGATTCCTTACAGTCTCAAAGTTGTCCCAGCTTGAGAGTTGCATAGTCACTTCGTTTATAAGATACTTTATATTTATTTTAATCACATAGCCCTAGATAATTGAGAGATTAAATGTTCTAACAGATGCGAGCTGATGCTTCGTCCTTTTTAGACAGCATAGTATTTATCATTTAAAGTGAGTATAGTTCAACTATTGGCCTTTCAGTTTTATCTTGGGGAAGAGTTTATGCAGTTGTACTAAATCTGATGTGCTCAGGAAACATTGTCCAACATCCATTGTTAGAGTTTTTGATTAAGTTCATTATCTTCAAAGCTGATTAGTGATTATATTTTTATAATTCCTAATGCATCTCAGGGATATGGAGATATATACTTACTTATACTAAAGTAATCACAATAATTAGAGCCTTAATTCTGGCTTATCACCTGTGTATCCCTGGACAAGTAACTTACCCTCTTTGAGCCATGTTTTCTACATTTTTCAAATGAAGCTAGGCATTCCTAATAACAAATAAAGAACATGTTAAGAGACTCACAAAGTTCCTTATGTAAAGTAGGAATAAAGTTGTTGTTAGATTAGTTCAGCCAAGAATGTCAGATAGCATGTGTTTTATAGTACTTAATCAGGGTAGTGATTTAATTGCAACAAATGATAATTTCTGTTTTATAGCACATATGAGTACAGATATTAACCAGTATGATTTTCATTCTAAGCTACCTTTATAAATAGGGTGATTTCCCCTTGTACATATATCCAAAGCACTGAATAACTACAAATTATACAATAGTGAAAATATTGTTTTTATGAATTGGTGATATGTTTATAGTATTTAATTAAATAGTATTTACATTCAGCTGTTGTTTCAAACTTTGACTTAAATTGGTAAATAATGAAGTAGTCTGACAAGAGCTTTGTGCATGTTCATGTACACATATAGCATTGGCATATACACAGAAATAGAAAACTTTGCATTTCAGGGCTGGGGTTGTGGCTCAGTGTTAGAATGCTTGCTTAGCATGGGCGAGTCACTGGGTTCAATTCTCAGTGCCACATATAAATAAATGAATAAAATAAAGGTCCATTGATGACTAAAAAACCCAAAAACTTTCATGTTCCTTATGAAAAAACTTAATTAATTGGTAAGCTAAAACTTAAATGAAAAAGAGCAGTAAGAGTTTAGAGAAAGGTGAAGCACTTTGGGTCTACAAATAATTTGGAAAAGTTCTTAGAGGAGATGAGTACTGGGGTAACCTTGAAAGGATTTGAGAGAGCCTTATGAAGGAGGGAATGCTGGAGGCAAGGTTATAGTGAAAGTGTGCATTCAAGTTTGGGATCTTGCTCGCACAAGGGAATTAATATATATTAGGGCTAGACTAGAGGATACTGATGGTTAGATTAATGATTCTCTATAAGCAAGTGAAAGAGACTCCATGAGTGTTTTTGAGCAAGGGGTTGATTTGTAAGAGGTATATAAGAAGACTAAATCTAGACACAGAAGGCAGAATTGATTGTTGTGCAGAAGAGACATGAAGTGAACACACCCATTAGGGAGGTTTTTTGAGTAATCAAGAAATAAATTAATTAAAAGCTTAAATTGAGAGTGGTGGTAAAAATGGAATCTTTGGTGCTTTATTAAATTATGGAGGTCTTCAGTCTGCCCTTTGAGGCTATCTGCCTTTTGATGATATTACTACTTAAACGCACCTTGATGGTTAAAGAAAGAAAAACTATATAACTTGAGCTGTTGGTCAAAATAAATGCAATATTTCAAAAGAAAGTACATTTCTTCTTCTCTGTCCTGGTATATTCAGCTATTAACAGGGACACCACCCTCAGGAACAACAAAATCTCCGTGAAATTTTAAGTATTAACATTCTTTGCAAACGTTTAAAAAAATGTCAACTCAAATTTAGTGTCTTTTATTTACAGCAAACAGACTTATAAGAAATGGAGCAGATGATAAATACAAAGTGGAGTGCCAAAAGTAAAATATTTTATTCCTTACATTTTGTATTTATAGTTTCTTAGTCAGTTTTACAATATGCCCAGCTAAATAATACTTAAACTCTTTCTCAATATAAATTTTCAACGTGATTTTTGTGGGTATTTTTCTAGCATTATACATAAACTTTAAAAAAAATTAAGCTTTTCATTGATGAAAGTTTCCTAAATGTATTATTTAAATGAATTACTTATATTTTATTTAGATGAACAAAAATTATTCCCTGTCATTCAAGTTGAGACACCCAATTTAAGAGTAAGGCAGAACAATTTGAAATGGGAGTTTCTTGGTAAAACAGATTTGATGTTGTTTGTGAGACTTTATCACTCACGTGGTTGTTTCTTACTTTCACTATCAAAACCAGGATACTCTTTCCTATCATGAATAGATATAAATATGCTTTATTTGTTAGGATACAGGATCACCTGCTAGTCACAAGGAGAACCTCAAATTCTCAGAAGTTCAAGCAAAATGGAACTTTGTTTCTTAAAAACTAAGATGTAGGCAGATGATAAAAAGTAGGAAAAGTGGGTTGGTAACTCTGTTCCAGAAGGTCATTGAAGATTGCAAGAATTTTTTTTTTTTTTTTTTTTATTGTAAACAAATGGGATACATGTTGTTTCTCTGTTTGTACATGGCGTAAAGGCATACCATTTGTGTAATCATAAATTTACATAGAGCAATGTTGTTTGATTCATTGTTATTTTTTCCCTTCCCCCCACCCCTCCCACCCCTCTTTACCCTCTATACAGTAGTTCCTTCCTCCATACTTGCCCCCCTCCCTAACCCTAACTCTAACCCTTCCCTCCCCCCCATTATGTGTCATCCTCCACTTATCAGCGATATCATTCGTCCTTTGGCTTTTTGAGATCGGCCTATCTCACTTAGCATGATATTCTCCAATTTCATCCATTTGCCTGCAAATGTCATAATTTTATCATTCTTTATGGCTGAGTAATATTCCATTGTATATATATACCACAGTTTCTTTATCCACTCATCAATTGAAGGGCATCTAGTTTGGTTCCACAGTCTGGCTATTGTGAATTGAGCAGCTATGAACATTGATGTGGCTGTATCTCTGTAGTATGCAGATTTTAAGTCCTTTGGGTATAGGCCAAGGAGTGGGATAGCTGGGTCAAATGGTGGTTCCATTCCAAGTTTTCTAAGGAATCTCCACACTGCTTTCCAGAGTGGCTGCACTAATTTGCAGCCCCACCAGCAGTGTATGAGTGTACCTTTCTCCCCACATCCTCGCCAACACCTGTTGTTGCTCGTATTCTTGATAATCGCCATTCTAATTGGGGTGAGATGGAATCTTAGGGTGGTTTTGATTTGCATTTCTCTTATTACTAGAGATGTTGAACATTTTTCCATATGTTTGTTGATTGCTTGTAGATCTTCTTCTGTGAAGTGTCTATTCATTTCCTTAGCCCATTTGTTGACTGGACTATTTGAATTCTTGGAGTAGAGTTTTTTGAGTTCTTTATAGATTCTGGAGATTAGTGCTCTATCTGAAGTATGATTGGCAAAGATATTCTCCCACTCTGTAGGCTCTTTCTTCACATTGCTGATAGTTTCCTTTGCTGAGAGAAAGCTTTTTAGTTTGAATCTATCCCAGTGGTTGATTCTAGCTTTTATTTCTTGTGCTATGGGAGTCCTGTTAAGGAAGTCTGGTCCTAGACCAACAAGGTGAAGATTTGGACCTACTTTTTCTTCTATAATCTGCAGGGTCTCTGGTCTGATTCCGAGGTCCTTAATCCATTTTGAGTTTAGTTACGTGCATGGTGAGAGATATGGGTTTAGTTTCATTCTGTTGCATGTGGATTTCCAATTCTCCCAGCACCATTTGTTGAAGAGGCTATCTTTTCTCCATTGCATATTTTTGGCCCCTTTGTCTAGTATGAGAAAATTGTATTTATTTGGGTTTGTGTCCGTGTCCTCTATTCTGTACCATTGATCTACCTTTCTATTTTGGTACCAATACCATGCCGTTTTTGTTACTATTGCTTTGTAGTAGAGTTGAAGATCTGGTATTGCAATACCCCCTGTTTCACTCTTCCTGCTAAGGATTGCTTTAGCTATTCTGGGTTTCTTATTCTTCCAGATGAATTTCATAATTGCTTGCTCTATTTCTGTAAGGTACACAATTGGGATTTTAATTGGAATTGCATTGAATTTGTATAGCACTTTAGGTAGTATGGCCATTTTGACAATATTAATTCTTCCTATCCAAGAACATGGAAGAACTTTCCATCTTCTAAGGTGTTCTTTAATTTCTTTCTTTAGTGTTGTATAGTTCTCATTGTAGAGGTCTTTCACCTCTTTTGTGAGATTGATTCCCAAGTATTTTATTTTTTTCGAGGCTATTGTGAATGGGGTAGTTTTCCTAATTTCTCTTTCTGAAGATTCATGCAAGAATTTTTAAACTAATTATTTTGCTCTATACTGTGATTGTTGTTCAGTATCCTGTAGCCACAAAGGACTATTGACATTTATACTTAAGTTTAAAATTTAAAAAATGAAATTAAAAGAATATCAGTGTCCATACTAGCTATGTATTACATCCTCCATTAGTTACATATGACTGGAGGTTGCTGTTTTGGACGGCCCAAACAGAACACCTCCATCATCACATAGGGCTCTGTTGGCCAGTTGCACTGTTCCTGTCTTCATGGTCTTTGCCAGTTCATACCAGCCTGTCCAAGTTCAGTCTATGGGAGGGGAATGAAAAGAAGGGAGAGAGGAGTGTACACTTTAGTTATAAGTGATCCAAAAGATGTACATATCATTACTGCTTGTAGTCTTGTGGCCAAAGTTTAGTTACATATCCATGTCTTGCTGGAAGGGCAGCTAGCAAGTCACTAGCTAGGTGGACTATATTCTGTTAAATTAAGGTTTAGGTAGGGTTGGGATGGGAGCAGGAATTCCATTGCCATAGGGAAGAAGGTGAGAATAAACACCAGAGGAATACTGGCAATCCAGGTCATAGGTACTGGAGATGTTCATAATTGAGGTAAGGTTCTCTCCCTACAGTAAAGAAGCCAGGAATTCATATGGGTAAAAATGTTTCTTAATTTTAATTGACCATGCTGAGATTAACATGAAATTATAAGCATTTTTTACTACTGTATTTGAATTATAGTACTCCTTAAAGTTTTAACAAAAGTAACTTCATGGCTATTAGGACTTAAATGCTATATTTTTGAGCATGTCACTTTAAGTAGTAGTACCTCTGTGAAACTGTGGAGTGATAATAATCTTATGTTGCTGTAATTATAAACAAAAGACTAGTGCCTTTATTTCTAATTTTATAGATACTCACTAATGATTTTGAACATTCAGCTAATGAATAGCCATGTGAAGTACAGAAAGTTGTCCTTTTTTGTCTCTCTCAACTGTCTGAGCTCAGGTGCTCTCTCTTGGGGTCTTAAACTAGTTAGGGCTTACACTGAGATGCAAACAGCCTTTCCTATACCATTTCCTATTCCCAGTCTTATTCTTTGAAACAGACACTTTGATCATGTTTTACAACTTCCACCCTTCTAAATAGTGTCCCTGTATTATTTCTTGATTTACCAGTTTTAGGAATTATATACTGATTGATAATAAAAAAGGATTTAGCTTGTGTACCACTTTCTCTCTCTCCTTTCATTATTTTTCTCTTTTGTTTCCACCCAAAGATGTATCTTTTGACTCTCTAGTTAGCAATTACAGATTTTCTTGTTATCCTTCCTCCTGATATCTTTCCCCTTTCTGTGCTCCATGTTTTTTAATCTTCTTATTAAATAGTAATGGTCAGGAGAAATGTTGGGGAATGATATTGCCCCCACCCCTGAAAAAAATTGCAGTGGTTCAGTATATTTACATTAATTTTTGCAGCTATAATGAAGTCTTTTTTAGCATTTTGTCTTCCTGGAGTCTAAAGATTATAATTAGTAAACAGTTTATTTTTTATGATTATATAAATATTTTTCACTGAACAATTTATAATAGAACATTTACAGTCTTCTAAAACATAACTTTATTGTTTATAATTTAGTTTTAAATTTTCCCTTTCCTCTTTGGTTTCTTCATTTAAAAACAAAATCCCCATAATTCCTGCCAGTGTGTATCAATCATACTCTGTTCTGCAGACTTTGCCTTGTTGCCAGCTGTCATCCTCCTGGAGCCCTCTCTCTTTCTCTTCTCATCTGTTTTGTCAGCCAGTGTTCTTTTAAGTACTTTACATTTTCATAAAAGTTGTTAAAAATTTACTTTAATTAATGCTCTTGTTCTTTTTGTAACTGGAATTCTATACTTTTAAAAACTTCCTTTATGTTTTGATTTTTTTAGTAAATGGAGGGTATAAATGCATGTGCTTTTCTCAACTTGAATTTGTGTCATGGAGGCTTTCAGAATCAGATGCTCATGTATCTGAACCTTAGTCATGATAAAACATGATGAGCTCTCATGTTCAAATTTTTTGAAGGTAGGAGTTTAAGGCACTTATATAGTTGGAAAAAAATTAACTATATAGTCACTGATATTTTTATGTAAATAAACATTTTTTTCTAGAATAATATTTACTTTTTTTCTGAGACCCTAAGTTTTTTTTTTTTTTCTAGATTTTGATGATATTTCTATCTCTTTGATAGATTTTTTGGTTTACTTTTTATTTCATAAATAAAATGTAGAAGAACATATGTATCTCCTACAGATTTAGATCTATTTTTCATTATAGGGTTCTACAATTTTACTGTCCAGCATTTATTGAAATTGACTCATTTTACTGTTATACTTGATCAGTAACCAATGGCATATAGTGATGTTATAAAATGTCACCTAGGTTAGGAGGCTAATGCTACTTCTGAACTCTAATAGGTCTTACCATCAGTCTGGGTGATACATTGTTCAATACTCTTAGACTACTTTTTTATCTTTACAAGAGAATAGTATTGTAAAAATGTCAAAAAGTATCTACTTGCCCTGTTCACTAGTAAATATACTGCTAAATTTGAACCATTTTGGCAGTAGCTTATGCTACTCAAGGGACCATATTTTTGCAGAATGATATATTTCAAAGGATATTGGTTTCCATTGTAGAAAATTCATGCATTTAGAGCAACTTAAAGCAAAAACAATTGTGTGTGTGCAATATGTTTAAAATATTAGTCATCTTGAATACATGCCTGGGTTAAGTGTCAGAAGCTATATTTTGTGCAAAAAGAAAATTTACTGTTAGGAGACTAGGTTGTATATGTGCTTATATAGCATTTTCCTTAGAGGATCAATTTCAGTATATGAACTAATATCAGCCAGATTTTTGTACAGTAACATTGTTGATAATAAAAGAGAAGTTCGTTGAGGAGAAAAACAAATAAAGGAAGCATGAATGTCTCATACTGTATGAAACTACAGAAATGGATCAAAGAGTTTGACAGGAAGTTTAATGTGTACATAAGTAGAGGCTGACAGAAACATGCTGTGTGTGCTAAAGGTTCCAGTGATGGAAAACCGAAACATAGTGCTCACTGACCACAGCATGAGCCTTGACACACATTGTAAATAATCCGGAGATCTATGACTGCATTAAGCACTAGGCTGGTGTATTAATGGCAGTAAATCTATAGTAGCAGAAAGGGTTGGCATGCAGAAATTCCTGATTAATTTTTATAATGGATTAATAGTAACAGAGTAAATATTTTCATTTCAACCCTGCTATCTCCACCCCCCTCCAAAGCCTTTGTGATTATTTTTATTCTTTTCTTCTCACCAGACTTGTATATGTGGATACTTGCTTCAGTACCATCAAGTTAAAAGCAGAAGATGCTTCTGGTAGAGAGCATCTAATCACTGTTAAGTTGAAAGCAAAGGTATGTGCCTTGTTAGATTGTTACTGTGGTCAGGAAATACTTTAAGAATGAAGACTGTGAATATTTTCAATGTAAAGGAATGCTGGTTCCCCAAATACACAAATAATGCTTTTGAAAATGGATTTGAGAAAACATCAGAATTTATTCACCAGGTTTCCAAAATCCTAGATATAATTTCTTGTCAAAATTTTAGTTTAAATTTGATCAAACCTAGACTTAATAAATATTATAAATAAGATTCAGCAGCCTATAAGTACCATGATGTTATTTTCATAGTATCTTACTATGAGTGGATTCTTCCATGATCTCAAGTTCTGAAAATGTCTTTTGGCCTTCAGTTCTTATGAATTACTTTTGTAGTTCTTGTCTCTGACTCTACCACCTCCCAGCCCACTACACAGACACACATATAAGCATACTTCTTATTGTTTGTTTGGCTGAAGTTTTTTGGCATTTGTATTTCAAGAATTTTTAAAGGTTATGCCTTTGTGGAGTCCTTATAGACTAGTGATCTGTAAACATTCACTAATTTATTGACACAAAACATCCTTCCATTTTTGTTTTGTCTTTAGTTTTAGTTCTAGATTATGAATCTTAAGAAATAAGTAGAATTAGAATAAGCAAGATCAGCATATTAATCATTTACTTAGTAATCACTGGGAAAACATGAGAATTTAAAGAAAACCAGGACATCCAGCCTTTTTTTTTATTGTTCCCAGTAGTCATCAATCAATTCTATTTCAGAAGATTGTAGTGATAAAAAGATCAATTGTGTTTGTCCTTTTTAAAAAATGTGTCTGGCATTTAAGCTTTCCACAAGAGAAAATTAATATATAAAGCTGTACTGGGTGACACAGAAAAGTTGATATCTCATAGTAGTTCTACAGCAGACAGTTTGAGAAATGACTTATTCTCTCTTCCTCTCACACACGGAATGTTTAGATATAATTTTAAGACCCATATAAGTGTTGAACAAAATTAGTGGGATAGAAACCTTCTGTGTAAAAGAAATTAGATGATTATTTACATGAAAATAAAAATAATTTTATTTTCCTTTTAAATTTTTAAAGGTGTGCTTAATCCTTTCAAAAGGTCACATACTGCTAGTGGCAAGGGTTCTGTCATTTTCTGCAGAGTATGTTGTTTGTATTTTGTGCATTAATAAAAGTTCCCTTATTGCTGTGAAGACCAAAATTAAAGATTTTAAGTATATTCTGTCCTCATTTTTACATGCTCTTACACTTATTAAACATACACTGCCTTTTATGCTTAAAAGATTTTATGATTTTGCTTATTTACTTTTTACTAATGTATTAATAATACATATTAATGGGATTCAATGTGATAAACAAATATTATTAATCTAAGTTGAGAACACTTATATAGTCTATTCTGTCTGCTTTTTCTTACACCTTTTCAAGGTATAGTAGACAATTCTTTTAATATTTCTCCAGGAACTATTTTCCAGTGTCAGTTTTGCAACTTTTTTTTATTTTTAACAAGTGTACATTTGATTGGTTTTTAGTATATTCACAATGCAACAATCACCTTTACTTAATTTTAGAACATATTCATCATTCCAGAAAAAAAGTTTCTCACTCATAAATAGTAACTCCTCATTAGCCCTTTCCCCTACCTCTTGGCAACCACTAATCTACTTTCTATCTCTATTTATTAGCTTCTTCTAGACATTTCATACAAATGGAATGGTATTTACAGTCTTGTGTGACTAGCTCCTGTTAGGTATAATGTCTTCAAGGTTCATACATGTAACAGTACTTTATTCCTTTTTAATTGCCAAATAATATTCACCTTATGGATATACCACATTTCATTTCCTCATTCATCATCTGGTGCACATTTGAACCAAAATATAGTTCCCATATTTTGGTTATTATGAATAGTGTTGTTGTGAACATTTGTGCACAGGTTTTGGTTTACATGCAAGCTTTTCATTTCTCTTGATTATATACTTAGGAGCAAAATTGCTGGGTCATGTGATAACTATTTTTAACATTTTAGAGAACTTATAAAACTTTTCCCGCAAAAGATGCACCATTTTACATGTCCATCAGACGTGTTCAAGGGCTCCAATTGTTCCACACCCTCACCAACACTGGTTATAGACGTCTTTTTATTATAGCCATCCTGGTTGATGTGAAATGATATCTCATTGTGGTTTTGATTAGTTTTGCAACATTTATAGTTATGAAGCACTACTGTGGATTCTCTAACAAGAAAAAAGAAATTTTTTTTTTTTTTTTGGTAAATAGGATGACAGTCTTACATTATGGAAATTTGTTAGATTCATTATTTGCCTGCATTATAGAGGCCAAAGTTATCTTTGATATGTGGTAATTTCTTTTTGAGGAATGTTTGGGACTGGGATGGTCAGTTAAAAAACAGTGATACCTAGAACTATTTGTTCAGAGTATATAACAAAGTTTTCATCAAAACTTTTTTTTAACAAACCTTAAAGCAGGATTATTTTTGTGAATCTTCAAGCCTTTATTTCTTTGATTTAATTTATAAATATATTTAAAATGCATTTTTTTCTTGAATACATTCTGTTCTGATTCTATCACTCCTCACCATCTCCAAAAACCCACAAAGAAAACAGCATCAATTTGAACTAGACAATTCCTATTAAAATAAATGTGTCAATCAAAAAGAAATATAATAAGGAATTTTTTGTGTTTTTTTATAGGTATATTTATGTAGAACTTATAGTGCATCCTGTACTGTGTGATGGGATTACCTTTTCTGTACAAAGAAATGTATCCTACAGCTTTTTCAGCTTTTGCCAAGATCAGAACTACTTGGGGAAAAAAAAAAAATCACAGATGTGTATCAGAAGCTGGGCACTTTGTCTCTGTTGAAATTTGTGTGGTTTCACTTGCAGGGGGTAGCCTTCTATTTTACATGGTCTGAGCAGAACAGATTTGGTTAAGATTTTTCTTAGAATGGTATACTACAGAGTCTAAAAAATATCATGACCATAAGTATATATTTATATGTACTTAATATTGAATAATCATTTTTTATAATTTCTGATTTGGGTTGCTTCAAGGGAGATTTGAAAAACTTTTTTTATTAACACATTAATTATACAAATGAATGGTTTCACTGTGGCATTTCCATACATGCATATACTGTGCTTTGATCATGTTTCCCCTCTTTTACTCTCTTACTCTCCTTGTCTCTCCTCTATTTTTACTTAAAAATAATACTAATTTTTCAATTAAAATTCATTTCTTTGGAGCATTTGTTATCAAACTTGTAAAATAGTTCTGACAGTTTCTCATGGTTTTATATATATATATATATAACATACTATTAAAAACTGTCTTAATTTTGTATTTAGTTACCTACACTGTACTTAGTACTACTTTAGTTCAGAAACTGTTTTGAAAATGAATATCTAGAATGTTATTTTGTATTTTAATAATTTATAGTAAATCCCCAGATGCACATAAATTTGCTCTTTTTAGGTTTTGTATAAGTATGTAAAGCTTATTATGTAAACAGAATCATTCTTAATTTGGAATACTATTAACACATAAAATACACCTGTATTCAACTTTAATAGATATGTAGTGAAGTCACTCACATATAGATTAGTACAATTTATTATATATACATGTTGTTTGCATAATTATAATATAAAGTATATTTGAAAGATGTCATCCTTTCACAGATGACACAGTAAAGAGTCATTGTTGTATGTGGGATAGTATTTATTAAAAGTTGCTTTTTTGTTTAATTATTTGGGGATCTTTATCCATGTGAGTGCCTTTGTACCGTTTACTGTACTCTTACTTGAATATAGGATTTTATTTTCTTTTAACATAATGAGCTATGTATATACATAATGACTTCCAAGGCCACAGATATTTTACTTGGTATATTTACTCAGAATACAGTAAATATTTCATTAACTTCTTATGTATATTGATAATTCATTTATGTTAGAATTGGTCTTATTCATTATTAACATTTCTGGGAGGTAAGTAGCAGCAATCCAAAGTGAACTAAAATTTCCATTTTTGACCCAAGGAGACTTTAAGTGTGAATAATTTTTTAAAAAAGAATCCTGACATTTTGGAGGGAAATGAGATTTTGTAATACTGTCGAACTTTATCATTTTTATTTATAAAACAGCCATACAAATTAAATGACTCCTCCAAGATCATATTAGCTAGTTAATAAAGGTGAAACCAGAGAGACCTGAGGTCTCTGCCTGAATTTTTTTTTGAGACATTTTTGACTTTTTAATGTAGTATACAAGTTGTTTTCCCAGTGATTATAGCAATTATATTCTGAAATAATATCATCACATTGTGTTATTTTGAATTGTGTGAAATAGACTCCCTTATCTCAGCCTGATTATTTTTCAGTTTACATAATTTAAGCACTGTAATATTTTTATATGGTTTTCTATGTATTTGTTCTTGTGTTACTAGTTTTATATAACCAAATATCATTAGTCAGTGTGCAATGATTGGTACTATTGTTTATTCTTTGGTACCAGGAATTGAACACAGGGGTGCTTAACCACTGAGCAACAGCCCCAGCCCTTTTAATTTTTTCAAATTTTAAGACAGGGTCTTGCTAAGTTACTTAGGCCTCACTAAGTTGCTGAGGCTGGCTTTGAACTTGAGATCTCCTACCTTAATTTCTGCTGGGATTACAGGGATATGCCTGGCAGATACTGTTTATTTTTAGTCAACTGATCATTGTAGCAAAATGTTAATTGTTTTGAAAGCATCTGCTTTGAATGTGCTGATGTTCGTTAAATATTAGAGTGATGATTTTTCTTATCTCCTTTGGTTTATACTGAATAGCAAGAGACTGAAAAAAAAGTTTATCAAATGAAAGTTTCCCCTAAAACTAATTTTCTTTTAGTAAATTTAGCTTTTTAATGGAAAGAAATGAGTGCATTTAATTATATGTGACTTTGAAGATTTCAAAATAGGATTTTATCATTATCATGAAGTATAATCCTCTGGTTTTCTCATAAGAAAATTAATTTTAAGCAAAAAAACTACCTTTTGCCTTTGTTAATTTAGAAATGACTTTTTCTCATGATTATAACTTTTTCTAATATTTACCAATTTTTAAAATATTTTTCTTGCTTAAAAATGTTTATTTTTCCTTAATAAATGAGAAGATAATTCATTGTTTCTTTGCATTCGTCTTCTTGCTAAAAATATTTGCTTTTATATGGAAAATTATTTTTTAAATTTATAGTTATATAGTCATTCTTATGCATTTCTTGATTCTTTTAAAAGTTATTAAGTAGTGACAGAATCTATTTGAGATTAAATTCTAGACTGGGAAGAATTACATATCAACTAGTTTGATTCTGTATTTCAAAGATAAATTGAGATTCAGTTTGACTCACCCCTCAGATCATAACATTAGCAGCTGTCCCAACACTAACTTAGTTCATTTTTCTTTGTTGAATTGACTGTTGTGGCACACTAAATCACCAAACTTTGTACCTCATGAGCATATGTTGACTATTTTGAACTTACAATATCATTACAATAAGATAATCAAAATATATCCAGTTTTTCTGAAATACCTGAGGTAATTGTCACAGAAAAGCAGAAATGACCAAATTTTATGCTTTTTCATAGTATCCCACAGAATCACCAGATTGTTTTGTGGATTTTCCTGTTCCATTTTCTGTTTCCTGGATACCACAGGTAAATGTTAAAATTTATTTTAAATTTGAAAGAGTATATTCTTTTTAATCAGGAAGGCATTATAGGTTATAAAGTGATTTCCAGTTTTCTTTCAGCATTCATTTATAAACAAGCCTTTTTCAGTGCTTTAATTATATTTTCTAATAATTAATGTCTATTTTTTCCTTCTTTCTCTACACTCGCATAATTCACCCTCTAGATCTTTAAGTTTCATTTTCAGTGAATATGCAGAAGCCCTGTTGACATCCTTTTTTTTTCAAACAACTCTGTAGAAAACAATATACAGTAAGTGGAAAAGTGGGTGAAAATTTTTATATTGGTAAAATTTTTAACTTTGGTGATATTATATCTGAGAATCTTTATCAGAGGAGAATATAAATAAAATCCCTGCCATTTGTACTCAGTTTTTATGGTTTTAAAGTGTTTGACTTAGTTTATCCTTGAATTTAGTTTATGTATTTTCTTTTTTATGTGTTTTTGTGTGTTTGTACTTCAGGTAAAGATAATAGAAGATTCTTTGTGCTGCTTCTGTTAATTTAGTTTCTCAGTACATTGGTTATATCTAATAAGATGATGTTTTAGAAGTATGTTGTAAAATGTACTTAGAGTTACAAGGTGCTTTGGATTAGTAACAGTACAATCACTGAATTCCATGTGTGATTTTTAAAGAAGTGGCAGAATGTGGTTATTAAAGTTCACAGGTTAGTCTAGTAGACACATGGGCCTTATTTCATCAAGTGAATTGTGACAGTTGACAAGAAAAGGGAGAAAACGTTTCTATTCTTAGGCAAAGAGAAAATTATGAGTGATATTTTACAAATTTTCTTTGAATCGAAGCTACCCATTTTTTTGTTGAGCAAATTTTGATTAGGTTCAAGTAAAAGTTCATACTTACATTTTAAACTGTTCATACATAAAAGTAATTATAGGTGAAATTAGTTTTAGAAAGTTTTTGAAGTTTAGTTTAAACAAAGTTTGACATGTTTTAAATAGTCTTATGAGTATCTAAGATATTTTAATCATACACATTTATTAAAAATTACTGTTCTCATTTTTTTCTTTAAACATAAGTTCTGTTTCCCTCAGGGGAAATTGAGAAACAGCAAAATAAAGGAGAGGAAAAAGCCTTTGATTTATGTTAGGTATTTGACATATGTTATAAATTTATTAATTTTTTTTCAAAAATTGGATCATGTGTAAGTTGTATAACTTTTTAAAAAATACATATTTTCTATTTGGCTCTGAAAGCTTTATCTTTGTGTTTTAGACAGTGAGATCATGAGAAAATATTATATCTAGATTTTATTTCTCTTTCCAGATATAACCTCTAAATTACAAATTAATATTTATCACAGTTCCAAAGTTGAAGAATACAGTTTTGATGAATTTTTTAGTGTTGTTTTTAAAATGCATTTAACTGTACAAGTTTTCCCCAAACTTTATGGAAAAGTTTGTATCACATCAAAATTAGTTTGTGACTGCTAGATTGGAATATCTTTAAGGGCAGTTTCTTTTAGATTTGTATCACTACTTAATACTGGGTCAGTGCCTTGTACATGTAAGTTTGGAGTAACTATAAAAATTCATATTCAAGGATTTAATTGTCATTTTTTTGGCATTAGTGCCAAGGAAACATAAAATTAATAGTAGTAACTGGAATTTAATAAATTTTTCTGAAGTTATAGAATATACTGCTATTGTTAGCAAAATACAGATAAAATTAAGGTGACTTTTTATCCACAATTTTAATTTGACAGATATTAATGTTTTTCTCACTTGTTTCAAATACATCTCTAGTTTTCTCTCTCTCAGAAAGAAAAAGTTCTGGGAGCAGCACAGACCTCATTCCCTTTTCAGTTTCTTCTTTCTGTTTGTTTTTCTCTTATCTAACTTGGTATCTCTTTCTCTGAAATTGATGTATATGGTATCCTTACAGACTTTTTGCTACATTTTTAGACTATATTTGCAGTTTGACTTTTTTTTTTTTTTACACAATATTGTTTCTGAGATTTATCCATAATTTTTGTGTGCCTAATACCTTTTTATCTTAAAATGCTGTATCATTCCATTATGTCCATCAGCCAGGTAATTTATCCATTGTCCCATTGATACGATCATTCACAGTTTTTGCTAGCAGTCTACAGTGAACACTTACATGTTTCCTGATACATATATGTTAGACAGTTAGTGTGGATTATTTCTAGGAGTGAAAATGCTGGCATGTAGGGAATGTACCTTTAAATATTTCTGATGGTCATCTGTTTATACTGCTATTCAGCAATGCATAGTAATTCTTACTTTCCCGAATCTTTTGTGTTATTTTCATCTTAGTTAATCTGACCTTAATTCTTTATCAAGAATTGATAATCAATATTATTGTGTTCATAGTCTTTGCTTGAATATTTTTTTTTATTCTGAGCACTTGTAATTTATTTTGGATACCAATGCTTTGTTGGTTATAGGGAATGTAAATGTATTCTCCCTATGGCAGATCTTTTAGCTTTGTATATGATATAGTTTGTCATATAGAATTTTAGCTTTTAGTATGGTCAGATGTATCAGTTTGTTTCTTGTGGCTTCTGCTTTTTCTGTCTCAAAAACATGTTTCATATCTTGTATAGTTTGTTCTAAAAAGTTAATAGTTTTCACATTTTTTTAAAGATGAGGTAACTCCGAAATTACCTTTCCTTTATTATATATGTTTGTATACAGTTTAGAGATAACTTCTTCATTTGTGGAGACCTGGGGGTAATTTTAGTTTTCTTTCATGAACAACGTTAAAATTTTGTTTGTTTAAATATTTATCAGTAAGACTAGCTGTATATCCTAAGGATTTTGGTAATGGTATTAGCAATACAAACTCTTTGAGTTTTAATATGATGAGGGTTGGCAATATTAGTTAAATATATTTTGAATGTAAAAAGCAGTATGAGTTGACTTTGCTTATGTGATACTTGCTTACTGACTCAGTAGAAACAGTTCTTGTGGGTATTTTCAGTTTTAACAGTTTTTAAACAGTTGTAGTTTTTAAGCAACATGAATGTAACTGTTGTAATCTGATAGTAAAGTTACATTTAAGAGACTGTAAATAGGTTTCAGATAATTGATTTTAAAAAATCATTGTCTGCTTTTATACATTTCCTCTTTGGATTCAGTGTTTCTGTACTTTATACTTGGAAGATCTTTATTTTCCTTTCTTTTTGTAATATAATAGACATGGCTTTGTGGCATCCATATTAAAAATGGGTAATTTTCCTTATGGTCCCTGTCTTCCTGCTGAGTTGATAATGTTTTGATGTATTTTTCTTTTGCTCTGATGAGAGGTCTGCTGCTGCTGCTCTGACATATTCATTTGGATGAATAATTATAACTTGCACAATGTCAAGCTGAAGATGGTAGGGTTTTGTGCGTCATGACAAGCCTAGTAGCCAGTGCAGGTGTCTCACAGCATGATCAGCAACAGCCAGTGTATTCTGGCTCAGAGGAGACATTTAGAGTAGTAAGAAATCAGCACCAAGGGCAAGGCTCTGCTACTATTGGTACTGTGATGTGTGCCAAAGAAACACAAAGTGCTTCTCAAAGACAAGTGTCTAGATACCTCTTTAAAGATATTTATTTTATTTGTACTCGGTAAATTCTCTTTTATAGATTTTAGCACAGAATGTAAGAACATCTCATGATTTATATCTTCATCTGCTTCCTAACATCACATGTCCTCTAAGATATATCCTTAAAAATCTGCTACCTTTTAGAATTTTTACATTCAGGTCATATATGTCAATAGGGCTGAGTAATGAGATTATAGAATGTGCTAATGGTCAGATTATAAATGCACTGATATGTGATTAAATAAAAATGAAATACATTTTATCCAGGTCATTGATCAAACAAAACTGGCTGTTAAAATTGCAGTTCTACCTGTAAATATACCATCAAGTGCAGATATGGTGGAATATCTTTGCCACAGGCGGTTGGACTTTTCAGATCTGGTATAATGCAGTAAGCAGTGGTATTTATGTTTCTTTATCATGGAAATCTGATATTCTTGGAATGGTGCCATGAATGAAGAAGAGCAAAACTAATGATAAAGCCTCTGGCTGATAATCTGATGGTGAATGAAGAATTTGTAATTAAAGGAAACAGTCCTATTACATAGCAGGGAGCATGATCCATTAGTTAGAGCAGCAGACTAGCAGTTGGGTATCCTTGGTTCTGTTTACAGTTCAGCCATTGACTTAATTGTATAATTTCCAACAAGTCACATGACTGTTCTTTGCCTCAGTTCATATGTATGTGAATTTTTTTTCTTTTACAGATATGTTGAGAAAATTAAATTTGGTTAAAAACAAACCCAATGTCAGGGGTCACAAACAAAACTTAATTATCCACTGTGAGAAACCTGTCTAAGTTCTTTTGAACAACAAGATTTTATTTCATTTTATTTTTTTGCTGTCTCTGTCAGAGAACTCATAGTACTAGATTTTTGTTTACTCCTAAATTGATTAATTACCTATGCTTTTGCTTTCTTGACAGTCTTAGTTATTGCCACAGTGGTATGGATAAAAGGATCAAAAGAAGGAAAGTTCATTATTGTGATTATGTGCAATGATAGAAAAAGTATGAGGGAAGGAGTTATGATTTCTATTAGATTCAGTCTCCAGATAATCACTTTTATTTTTTCCTTTTTCCAATAACTTATTTTTTTGAAAATACCCTGCATTCATTCTAAAAGAGGGGAAAAAAAGGGAAAATATTAGCAGTCAAGATTGAGAAAATAAAATATCACCTTTAATGCCCTATTTAGAATTGGAAACTCACTAATAGTTTCAAAAACAATTATTTAGCAAATTCATTTTCAAAATATTGATAACTGTACATTTATTATTCCAGATAATCATTAGAATCACTTGGGTTTTCATTATAATTTAGTTTACATTTATCTATCAAATTAATAATTTTATGTTCATTTTGCTTAGTTCCTTTTAGTAATAGCAGTGGTTTTCTTAACCCAAAAGGTACATGTTTTTGCTGAATTTATTCCTAAGTATTCTAAAAATTTTATTACTACTGTGAATGTAGTCTTTTTATTATATTTTGTAGTTTATAATCATAATGTGGACAAGTAATTAAAAAAATTTAAATTTTATCAAAGTTGTACATGAATATAGCTAAAAGAATTAGGTACCAAGGCTTTTTTTGTTTTGTTTTGTTTTGTTTTTTTGTTTATTTTGCACAATGCTAGGGATTGATCCAAGGGTCCTGTTCATGTTAGGCAAGCAATCTGCCACTCAGGTCCACTCTCAGCCCCTTTATTTCTTTTTTCTTCGTAGATAAAATAGCATTTTGTGGCCTCCTTTCCATGTGTTTCTTTCTCCAGGGTCAATAACTTTTGACTGTTAGCTGATCATTTTAGTGTTTGTGTTGGTCAGTTTTCGGTAACTGTAACAAATACCTGAGGTAATGAACTTATAAAGTATAAAGGTTTATTTTGGCTCATGGTTTTGGATGCATCAGTCCCTAGTAGACCCATTGCTTTTAGGCCTCTGGTGGGGCAGTGTCTTGGAGGGAGTTAATGGTATAGCAAAATCATTAACCTCATGGCCAGATGCAAAACAGAAAGAGCAAGGAACTGGAGTCCCATTATTCCCTCTTGAGAGCAGGCACCCCTGCCTAAGATATCTTAAAGGTGTCTACTGCCTCCCAATAACACCACTTTGGGGATTGAACCTTTAACACAGGGACCTTGGGGAGCTACTTGAGATTTCAAACAATGGCACTATTATAATTTATTATATTCTCTTACATTTATGCTAGCTTTTGTTCGTTTCAGGCGTTATCAATTTCCCAAAGAATTGGCTGCTTTCTCTGTACACAGGCATACTTCTTAACCTCTTGTTCTTTATCAATAATTACATTGTAATTTTGATATAAACGTTCAATGTTTATATTATTCTGACTGTATACTATGCAAGCAAACAATATGTTGTTAACTATATTTTTTTCTTTTGTCAAAGAAAAAACACCCTTGTTTTATTATTCCTAGAGTTAATATTTATCTTTTTCATTTACTTAGTTTTCTAAGTTGTATAACTCATTCAATCCATGTGCCTGTGACAGATCTAAGTAAGTGTTTTTAGTGGGCAAATGGATGTATGACTTTGAATCTCAGTCAGTCAATTACATGTCAGATTAAGGAAGAAGATAACACTCTAATTTCAGTAAATTTCAAATATTACCAAAGCCAGTTGAAGCTTTGTAGATTTGAGATCTGTGATTGTAAACACATGAGCTAGTTCTGTGGAATGGTCAAATTCTTAATGTGAATTTGAAGATCCAAAGACACTAGTTTTATGAAACAGGTTGTCAGATGCTTTTACTACTACCTTAAGTTATACTTTAAATCTCTTACCTGTTGATATTAATAAATCAGACCTTATTATAGACCTTAATGGTAGGCTTCATAGTTTATTCTGCAAGACCACTGTAGCATAACAAAATCTAAACTTTTGGATGAAATCCTATTTCTATCCTTACCAGTTTGTGATCATATATACTTTATTTAACTTTATAAAAAGAAGGAAATAATAAAATAGGAATAATAAAATAAATAATAAAATAGTTTGTCATAGATTACATGTATAGGAGTAAATTGAGATGTGAATGAAAGTACTTTTAATTGGAAAGTGCTATATATAGATGTACAAAATGATAAAAGGAGTTATGTGCATTGGTGAGTTCTTAATAAAATAGAGCTCATGTGGACAAAGAAATAATATGTTTATACAAATTTGTATTAGGTATTTGTATATACATATACATGTAGATACATAGTAACAAGTAGTGGGTCTGTCTATATATTGAGTTATGTATACTTTTAAGACTTTAAAGATAGTATTTCCATTTATATGCAGCATCAAGGAATTTTCTTTTCTCCTTTCCTTTTCCTTTCGAGTGAATCCTGTGGTGCTTAACTACTGAGCTACAACCCCAGCCTTTTTTCATTTAGGGACAGGGTCTCACTGAGTTACTTAGGGCCTCACTAAGGTGCTGAGGCTGGCTTTGAACTTGCAATCCTTCTGCCTCAGTCTCCTGAGCCTCAGATTACAGGCTCAGGGGCCACCATGCTCAGCTCGGAGGAATTTTCTGATGTTCAAAATAAAATGGGGGACTGGGGAGATAGCTCAGTTGGTAGAGTGCTCGCTGCTGAGTTCAATCCCCAGCACCACCCAAAAAAAAAAAAAAAAAAAAAAAGGGCTGTGCCCAGTGGTGCACACCTGTAATCCCGGTGGCTCAGGAGGCTGAGGTAGGAGGATCATGAGTTCAAAGCCAGCCTCCACAACAGTAAGGCACTAAGCAACTCAGTGAGACCCTGTCTCTAAATAAAATACAAAATAGGGCTGGGGATGTGGCTCAGTGGTCAAGTGCCCCTGAGTTCAATCCCCAGTACCAAAAAAAAAAAAAAAAAAAATAGGGATGATAAATGAAAAATGACTACCAATCTCACCAGGCTATGTGGATGTGGCAGACAACTGTATATTGTATAATTAACAGATAAAAGATTTGTTAAGAGAAGTATTGTTTGGTTTTATTGGTTAACATTGTTAATACCTGGACAAACTAATGCTTAACGTAATTGTTTTGAGTAAGTCAGTAAAATACTTGTACATAGCAGATGTCCCAAGTAAAACAAAAATAATAACAGTATACAGATGACTTTTTAATGTTATGATTTATATTTTAAAATACTTTTGGACTCAACAAGATTATTTTAATATCAGTAAAGCAAATTTATTACAACCCACATACTGTTTATTAACTTTCTCTACCTCAGGTTTTATTCCTGTCAGAGACTCCGTCTGGTGAATTGATAGACTGTATTTGTACTTTATTTTTTTAATCCAAGGGTTAATTTGGAATGTGTGGGTGTTCATGTGCTTGTGCATGGGAGCATTTTTATGTTTTAAAATGTTTGTTTAGAAACATCAGTGCCCATTTTAAAGATAAAGTCCAGCAGGTTGCAGACAGAAGTAATTCACTTAGGAAAAGTGTTAATTCCAATATCTCTTAGGATTCCTAAGAGATGGTAGAGATGTTGAATATTAGAAGCCAATCCAGTTTAGCAGATAGATACAGGGAGCCAGACCAGAATATTGGAGTTGGTTAATTGTAGAAGCATTGGGGCAGTGTTTGTTTATTTTTAAAATGATGTCACTATTGCTGTTAGTACCCTGCTCTGGCTATGAGAATAAAGTTGGCAGTCAGCAACACACAAATTTTCTGTTAGTCTTAACCTTATTTGAAGTGATGATTTTTGTTGTAATTGTTTTTTATTTCATTGTTTTTAGTATGAATGATTAAAAATTAGAGCTAACTACTTCTGCGGCATAGTTGCACCCTTTATTTGATATAACTTAACTGGAATGAAAACCGGGACTGCCTTATGTTTTTATTAATTGGCTTGATTTGTTTAAAAAATAGTCTACAATAGAGGATAGCTAAGGACAGAATGAAAGTATCTGTATTCAACATGCACTAGACAGACTTTTCTTTTTTAAAGTAGAATTACTGCAGTCATTCCATGATGGCTATACATGAGGTGATTGTTTCATTTGGCTTTGCAGGCAGATACCCTCTTCACATGAATTAAAAACAGCAAATATTTTAAATTATCAGTGGTCAGTTAAATAACCAAAGTATTGAAGAGATGATAAGTTCTTTGTGGATTGCTTTGACAACAAACACCTTTTGATTAAATAGCTTCAATTATAGATGTATCTATAGAAAAGAGTTGAGAACATCATCAGTGAAGCAAGCAAGATCAAATGAACTGAGTATTTAGAAGATTTATCATCTTTTTAAAGATATCTGATTAGAAATATTGCAATCAATGTTAAAATTTTTTTAAAAGTTTAATTTTTAATATTTCCTTATTCTGTTGAGGCTTTTGAATTCCCCAAAGATAAAGATAAAAATGGTTATTAGAGGATTTATCTGCAAGTGTTATAGGGAAGTATAAAAAAATCAGAATGGGAAGCAACTGTTGCAAGTACCAGAAAATTATGCTATTAATTTAAGTGTCATCAGAGCACAAAAGATCATATTCTGGGACTATGTGAACATTATTAAAATACTGGAAATAATAGTACTTAAGATGAAGATATTATACTGTAAGATCTGGTTAAGTGACTGACATTATTGCTTCACTTCAGGTATTATAAAAGTAACAAAATGCTTTTAAAGATAATAAGCGTTACATTTTGAGATTGGCAGTGTTCACACTTTCCTGCTTAAGTGCTTTCCTAGTTTAACGTAATTTAATAACAGTTATGGGGGAATAGCTAACATCGTAGTTCCCATATATATCTTGCTTCCTTTCTTCTCCAATATATTCACATTTTATATATCTCTATAGATATTTAAAAGTTATAGACATAGATATATAAAAGCGATATAATTTCATTCTCTTAGTGATGGTGTATGAACTATGACTCTTATGCCTTCTTTATCCTTGTTATAAGGAATATTGATATATTTGTTCTATATTTGCTTTTTTTTTCTATATTTGCTTTTAAGTTCCTAATTTTTTTGGGGAAAAAAAAAACTTATAAAGGAGCTCTTGCTATGTAAATCCATTTCTATCCAGAAATCAGAATTTTTTTTTAAAAGCAGCTTTATTGAGGTATAATTGACATATAATCAGCTGAACATACTCAAGTGTACAGTTTGGTGCATTTTAACAAGTGTTTACCCATGAAATCATCTGTACAATCTACATAATAAACATTTTTGACACACCCAAGTGTCCTTTCCTTTTGTAGTCCCTGCCTCCTGTTCTTTCTGTCTCTGTTGACTCTTCCCCAGTCCCCCTGCTTTCTGTCACTAGATTAATTTGCATTTTCTAGAAATTACATAGTTTTTGTGCTTTTTGATGTCACATTTCTTTCTTCAATATAATTACTTAGAATTATGTCATCTTATAGCATATAATATTGTTCATTCTTTTTTATTGCTAAGTATGTGTGTACCACATAAATTCCATTCACCTGTAGATGTGCACATGGGTTGTTTTTAGGATATGGATATTACAAATAGAGTTGTCATGAACATATAAATGTGTAATATAACATTTCATATAAACATGTTTTCATTTCTTTGGGGCAAATACATAGGAGAGTAGTAGCTGGATCACATAGGAGGTATAGGAGGTGTATCTTTTTAACTTTGTAAGAAACTGCCAGACTATTTTCTGAGCTGGTTGTGCTGTTTTCCATTCCTAACAGTCATGTTGGAGGCTTCTTGTTCAGCTACATGCTTGTTCACATTTGGTATGGTCAGTCAGTCTCATTTTTGTCACTGCAATCAGTATTTAATGCTCTCTCAAACGTGATTTTAATTTACACTTACTTAATGAGCAGTGGTGTTGAACATCTTTTCATGTGCTTATTTCTCATCCACATATCTTTGTTGAAGTGCCTGCACATTTGTTTTGCCTAGAGGCCTAAATTAAAGGAGAGAGAGATATTTATGGGTTGGAAGATTGAGTTTTATTAAGAAGTCAGTTCTCTACAAATTGATCTGTGGATTCAGCATAATCCCAATCAAAAATTTGGACATTTTTTTAGACACTGACAAAATTATTTAAAAATTCATATGAAAATGCGAATGACCTATGCAATAATCAAAATAATCTTGAAAAAGGATAATGTGGGAGACTAACCCTATCTGGTATAAAAACTTATAAATCTACCATTTTCAAGATAATGTGATACTGTCAAAAAGGTAGACATGTCACTGAAACAGAATTTTAGAAATAGACTCATTCATATATAGATAGCTGTTTTTAACACAGATGCAAGGACATTTCAATACAGGAAGGACAGTCCTTTCAACAAATGGTGATGAAACAATAATCTGTGTGTCAAAAAGAACAACTTTAAGCTATGTGTCAAAATTAGTTCCTAATGTGTCAGAACCTTAATGTTAAACCTCACATTACAAAACTTCTAGAAGAAACGTGTGCACAGCTTTAGGTTAGAATTTTCTTATTACGCCATGAAATACAATACTGGACTTTATCACAAATTAAAAATTTGTTATTGAAAGATACTGTTAAGAGAATGAAACGGCAAGCCACAGCCTAAGAGAAACTATTTACAATTCATATACCTGATAACATACTTGTCTTAAGAATAGGTACAGAACTCTCAAAGCTCAAGAAAACCCAAAATGGGAGGTATTTTATATAGACATATTTTCTAGTTTCTTAAGGCTAACCCTTTTATGACCATGAAAGCATTGACTTTTTGTGAAAAAAGTTTTCAAAATATGCTTACTTAACTCAGAATTGAACTTCTCATATGCCTGATGACCTTTTGGCTAGGTGTCAGAAGATTTCCCTACTTCACTTCTTTAGCAACACTCTGTGGGTTACATTGCTTCAGTCAGCTTCATAGTGGTATGTCTTAACAAAACACCCCAGCTAGCTTTACCATTCTCAAATTATCTCTCTGTGACCAAGAGTACTTGTGGAAGCCACTAAGCATACATATGTATGCAAACCTGGAAATGTGAGAAAATTAATCGTCCTAAAGGCAGTTTGACCAGTGGATAATGGAAACCAGTAAATAAATGTTCCTGAATTCTAATTCTGGTATAGGAATTCTAAGGAACTTTCTTTACAGCTTCTTGCAAAGCCACCATTGAGCATAGTGACTGGCCTGAAAACACACCCTTATTTTGACTTTTCCTCCTGTCCAATCCCTACTCCCTAAGTTCATTTCCAAAAAACTGTCCTCACATAAGCCTTTGTCTCAGGGTTTGTTTTCCAAAGGGATCTCACACTCAAATTGTCATTGTCATATGCTACTGATAAATACGACATAGGGACAGTGTTCTAAATACAGCACTCATACTTATGGCCTAGAAATTCACCTTTAAAAAAAAAATCCTGATATTTGCTGTTTGATTATTTGACTTGTTTTTCAGGATTGAACAAATTCTATGAACTATATATGACTTCCTAAGCTGTTAAATTTGGCAGACCCTCTTTAAAATCAATTTATAAATCAAAGGCTGCACTAGCCTTCTATAAAATGATATCCTTGACCCCAGAAAATTGCAATCTTCTTCACATTTGCTATCAACTACTTTTGACTTGTAACCACAATTGGAAAAATTTTGACTTCTTTATAACTTAACACTGGGCTGCAGGCACTAACATTTTAGCTGTATTTACACCTAGTTTGTAGAATGAAAGTAAAGGTTTGTTAGCATTTCAGTCATATGTACTACTATAGTTTTGAGAGTTTGTATCTAAACATAAATAATTCATCAATGAACTGATGACATGGTAAGAAAAACCAGATCACATACCTGTTTCACTAGTGGTACAACATGCAGTCATGGAGCTAGTAAGAAAAAATTCTCTATTACTTATGCTTCATAAATAATGATTATAAAATGTGACACCTTTAAGGTTTTTAATAATGATATAGTTTATTTATTAAACATGAACAAAGTAACCAACCTGGCTTTATCCTGCTCAGATCTTGGGATACATGGTTCATGTACATGTTCTATCGTGACAGTTGGCAAGTGTTGCAAAAATAGCCCAAGTGGACATTGGAATAGTGGATAGTTTTGGAATTGTAAAACTATTCAGGAAGTAGAATAAGCCTTTTAGTTTTCTGTTAAGGTTTTGATTTGATGACTTTTGGCCAGCCTAACTTTTTTCTTTTCTCTTTTTTAGTTTTTTTTTTTTTTTTATTTTTACAGACAGCTTTCTAATGGTTCATGATCTCAAGGTTTAAATGCAAAAGACATACCAAACGGATGGTTGATTTAGAAATCTTTTCAGTTGTCTATGTTCAAAAAATTTTAGTGAGTCAACATAGGTCTCCCAAATATTTTTTTTTTCATGGCAAAGCCTATATACAGGGCAGTCCAGATGCCTGATTTAGGTGCAGAGAATCTCACTAAGAGTCTTAAGTGAACTCCATATTGGAATGATTTCTTAATATCTTTATGCTTGCTTGGAGATGTCTTTATTTTTCTTGAAGTAATACTTTAGCTGGGTGCTAACTACTTGAAGAGTAATACTTTGGCAGTGGCTTACACCTGTAATCCCAACAACCTGGGAGACTGAGGCAGGAGGATCACGTTTCAGGCCAGACTCAAAAATTATCCAGGCCTTAAGAACTTAATAAGATCCTATCTCAAAATAAAAAATAAAAAGCGTTGGGATATAGCTTAGTGCCCTGGGTTCAGTCTGCAGTACCCTGTTCCCAAAAAGAGTAATACTTATATTCTTTTGACCTTTGTTTTTCACTGTAGGAAGATTACACTCTGTATCAGAGAATAGCTCCCTGTTAAAGTGTGCCCTGTGCATGTGATGTTTTAGAGGCAGTTTCCCAATTTCTCTTGTTAGTTCTTATCTCTTTTTTTCTGCTGTAGCTGAACTCCACATTAAAATAGACCAAAAAAAAAAAAAAAAAAAAAAATCTGTCGTGGTTGGTCTTGAACATAAACCTTTGTTGCAAATCTTTTGGGGCAGTTGAGGTAAAATGTTTGTGGTTGCTATTCCTTTTTAACCTTTTGTATTCTCCAAGTTTCTTATAATGTTTCCTCTTTTTAAAAAAGTTGTAATATTTTTGTGGTGGGTGTCTTAAAAAATGGTCTGTTTTGCGTCTCTCTTCTACCACACCAGCAGTCTTGAGGCTATTGCATTATGATCATGGATTATGAGCTACTTTTCTTCTCTGTGAGAATTTGTTATTTTGGGCACTCAGCCTTATATGTATGGGTTTACTTGATCTTTTTTCTATAGCTGATTTCTATTGTCTTCTCATTTTTTGGGGTCTTCTTTCTTTTATTAATTTCCTTTAATCATAGTACTGTATATATGTACAATAAACATGACATTTTTTCTTGATTTGTGAATTCATTAGTCACAGTGTTCTGAATATAAATTTTGGGTTTTTAGTATATTTAGTTCATATAATTGCTTTGCTATTCCTGCTAGAAACTTGCGGTCCTAAACCTATTTCAACAATTCAGTGTTTTGGGAGATTGCAATGTTTGCTTTATATTTTATAAAATAATAATTACATAATACATTTTGACTTAAATACATGGGGACCATAAAATATAGTGTAATCTAAATATTTTGATTTTTATTTGAAAGCCGGGTATTTTGATATGAAAGTTCTTTTTGATGAAGAGGAAATGACTACAGTAGATCAAATATACATTATATTTAATAGATATGTATTTATATATAATTTGACAAAATCTGTTTATAAATGAGAATTAGAAATAAATGGGAGTACATTATAGTAATTGACATCTTAAAAGGCAATATAGGTACTTTAAGTGGAAAGCATTATCTACTTTATGGATTTTTGAACAGTTCTATTTAGAATTCTTGACTTTTAGAGCTGGGAGTTACCTTATAAGTTATCTATTGCACACCTACATATATAATTGCAGTTTTAAAGCTTTAAAGAGAGGCTAAGTATATCTCAAAAACCTCATTACCCTCAAGATTAGAGCTGTAACTTTCTTATGACCTGGGTGCTTCTATCCCTGTATCAGAGACCTCAACATAGTCCTATTAGTTTTATCGACTTAACATATTTTTTGGTATATTACATATATCATGAAATGAAAGGACGGCTATCTGACCTTTTATTTCTGTTTTACCTAGGGTTTTTTTATGATTATAAACCCTAGGTATTTTTATGATTATAAAAATAATGTGTTATTGTAGAAAATCAAAAGAACAAAGAAGAAAATAAAAATTGTCACTATAAAGAGGATTGGTTTGTTTTTTTTTTTACCCATACTAACCAGGAACTAATGAAGAAATGGAATAAAGTCATTGGAACATATTGAGAACAAGACTACTATTGATTATTCTGGAGTGGATTAAGGTCATGGACCAGGGTCCCATAGGACCTGCAAAATGCTTGCCTATTTACTGAGATTCTGTGATAAAGTGCTAACTAATAATGAGAGTCTGGTAAGAAAAGAACCAAACTATGAGATTGAGCTGTTATCGAAGGAAAGGCGACTTCAGAAAATGCATATTCCCTACCCAGTGAACTTTTTTTCACCATCATCTTCTAACCCTGAGACTTCTCTAATTTCCTTTGCTTACCCTGAAGCTTTGTAATTAGAGAAATAATGTCTAAACTCACGGGGTTGAAAATTTTTTATTAGATTATGCATATTTTGTCTTTAGGGAATTCCCCCATTATCCCCCATTTTTCTATTCCTGTTTTTTTTTCTATTTTCCTTATTGATTTTATCAATAATCCTTTATATGTTAAGGGTAACAATCTTTTGTCTAATATGGAACAGCTATTTTCCTGTTTGCTATTTTTTTTTATTGGGCTGTGAACTTACAATAATGTCTTACAATAATGACTGCATAATTGAAACATTCACTGTATGTTAAACAATTAGTGTTTTTTTTTATTTTTTTTTAGCTTATGCTCAAAAAGGGGGCGGTGTAAGTCTCTTTTTTTTATTTATTTATTTAATTTATTTTTTATTGTAAACAAAAGGGATACATGTTTCTCTGCTTGTACATGGCATAAAGGCATACCATTTGTGTAATCATAAATTTACATAGAGTAATGTTGTTTGATTCATTCTGTTATTTTTTCCCTTCCCCCCACCCCTCCCACCCCTCTTTTCCCTCTATACAGTACTTCCTTCCTCCATACTTGCCCCCCTCCCTAACCCTAACTCTAACCCTAACACTAACCCTTCCCTCCCCCCATTATGTGTCATCCTCCACTTATTAGCGATATCATTCGTCCTTTGGCTTTTTGAGATTGGCTTATCTCACTTAGCATGATATTCTCCAATTTCATCCATTTGCCTGCAAATGCCATAATTTTATCATTCTTTATGGCTGAGTAATATTCCATTGTGTGTATATATATATATATATATATATACCACAGTTTCTTTATCCACTCATCAATTGAAGGGCATCTAGGTTGGTTCCACAGTCTGGCTATTGTGAATTGAGCAGCTATGAACATTGATGTGGCTGTATCTCTGTAGTATGCTGATTTTAAGTCCTTTGGGTATAGGCCAAGGAGTGGGATAGCTGGGTCAAATGGAGGGTCCATTCCAAGTTTTCTAAGGAATCTCCACACTGCTTTCCAGAGTGGCTGCACTAATTTGCAGCCCCACCAGCAATGTATGAGTGTACCTTTCTCCCCACATCCTCGCCAACACCTGTTGTTGCTTGTATTCTTGATAATCGCCATTCTAATTGGGGTGAGATGGAATCTTAGGGTGGTTTTGATTTGCATTTCTCTTATTACTAGAGATGTTGAACATTTTTCCATATGTTTGTTGATTGCTTGTAGATCATCTTCTGTGCAGTGTCTATTCATTTCCTTAGCCCATTTGTCAACTGGATTATTTGAATTCTTGGAGTAGAGATTTTTGAGTTCTTTATAGATTCTGGAGATTAGTGCTGTATCTGAAGTATAAAATATGCAATGGAGAAAAGATAGCCTCTTCAACAAACGGTGCTGGGAGAATTGGAAATCCATATGCAACAGAATGAAACTAAACCCATATCTCTCACCATGCACGAAACTAAACTCAAAATGGATTAAGGACCTCGGAATCAGACCAGAGACCCTGCAGATTATAGAAGAAAAAGTAGGTCCAAATCTTCACCTTGTTGGTCTAGGATCAGACTTCTTTAACAGGACTCCCATAGCACAAGAAATAAAAGCTAGAATCAACCACTGGGATAGATTCAAACTAAAAAGCTTTCTCTCAGCAAAGGAAACTATCAGCAATGCGAAGAAAGAGCCTACAGAGTGGGAGAATATCTTTGCCAATCATACTTCAGATAGAGCACTAATCTCCAATTAGTGTTTTGTATACCTTATCTCAGTAACACTATTTCCATATTATAGAACTGCTGTGATTTGGATAAGTGTCCCCCCAAAGACCCATGGGTTAAAAAGGCTTGGTCCCCAGGACAGCACTGTTTAGGAGGTGGGGATTACTGGTGGTCCTTAGGCCACTGGGGGCATATCCTTGATGGGAATTGTTGGGGCCCAGGCTTGTTCCTTTTTGCTTCCCTGCTGTGAGCTGAACAGTTTGTTCTACCACATGCTCCCTGCCACTGCCATTTGGCACCTTATTAGAGGCCCAGAAGTGATGAGTTTGCCTGATCCTGAGTTGGAAACTCCGGAACTGTGAACTGAAATAAACCTTTGCACTTGATAATGATACAGTTTGGATCTGTAATGTTCCCCCAAGGCTCATGTGCTGAAGGCTTGGTCCCTGGCGCAGCAATGTCCAGAGGTGGGGCTTTGGGGAGGTGATTATATTGTGAGGGCTCTGACCTCATCAGTGGATTAATCACTGATAACTGAATATACTGCCAGAAGGTGGTGGAAACTGGACATAGGGACATGATTGGACCATGGTTACTGGGATATGTGCCCTCAGCCACTTTATCATGTCCCTGCTGCCCCTCCCCACTTCCCTTCTTTCCTGCTGCTATAAGCTGAGCAGCTTTTCTCTGCCACTGCATTCTGCCATGATGTTCTGCCTCACTTCAGAGTAATGGAGCCAGCCATCTGTGGATAAAAACCTCCAAAAAGATGACTAACACAGTTAATGACACACGTACGTTATTATAGTGACAGAAAGCTTACACAAGAAGGTAAAAGAGATTAACTAACTTGCTGAGAAAGATGCAATTGTAAGTGGTGGAGCTATGAATGTGTCTTGAGATTTGACTACAGTTTATGATCTTGACCAACAAATCTCACCCCGTTTTTTGTAACAGGAATTGAACCCAGGGGCACTGAGCTACATTCCCAGCACTTTCTTATTTTAAGACATGGTCTCGCTAAGTTACTTAGGCCTTGTTAAGTTGCTGAGGGTGGCCTGGGACGTGTGATCCTCCTGCCTCAGACTCGCAAGTGGCTGGGGTTACAGGATGTGCCACCATGCCTGGCTCTATGTTCTTAACATCATTAGTATTTAGTATAGAGAATAACACTTGGTAAACACATTATTCATATTTGCTGAGTTGAACTATATTAGGACAGAATTCATTTATGTAGTATTATTTAATTTTATATTACTTTGTGTAAAAGAAGACTAACTCTTCATTGCTTGACTTAGTTTGTTGAATATGGCTAAAAATTGAGCATTTTCAGTTGATAAAGATAAAGCATTTTCTTTGATAAGGTCTTATTTTATAAAATAAATTCCCCTTTTATCCCTAATACCCCCAAATTTATTATAGAAATAAAATATTACTTATTAAAGTTATGATGAAAATGTTCTGAA
The DNA here is from genome assembly GCF_902686455.1 of Sciurus vulgaris. Lineage (NCBI taxonomy): Eukaryota > Metazoa > Chordata > Mammalia > Rodentia > Sciuridae > Sciurus > Sciurus vulgaris. The sequence continues at coordinate 49,063,217 of NC_136475.1, forward strand.
GGATGCTTTTTTCCTTACAGGCTGGACTGCCTGAATCTTATGCAAATCTGACTCTGGGACCATTTAAACTGTAACAAGTATGGCTATTCATTGTTCCACCAGTGGTTCTCAACCTTGTCTGCATGTTAGAATCACTGGGGAACCTTTTAAAAGTTCTAGTGCCAAAGGCTGCACTGAACTAAGATCAATTGAAAAGGAATGTCCGTGTAGAATATATATTAGTGTTGTAAGTTTCTTAAGTTATTCCTGTATGATTTTTATTTTAAAGAGGTACTGATAATACTTCAGTGGGTTTTAAAAGACTATTTATAGTTGAAGGAAAGGCTAAATTTTACTAAAAAGAGAATATAACTTCTTATATTCTCTAAATTTTTTTAATCCTCTTAAGATTGTGTGATTAAGAATGCCTGTCATACGAATGATCTCGCTGATAAGCGGATGAGGACATATAATGGGGGATGGGAGGTGTTAGCATTAGGGTTAGGGTTAAGTTTAGGGTTAGGAATAAGGAGGGTGGTAAGAATGGAGGAAGGAAGGACTGTACAGAGGGAAAAGAGTGGTGGGAGGGATGGGGGGGAAGGGAAAAAAATAACATAATGAATCAAACAACATTGCCCTATGTAAATTTATGATTTCACAAATGGTATGCCTTGACTCCATGTACAAATATAGAAACAACATGTATCCCGTTTGTTTACAATAAAAAAAATTCTAAAAAAAAGAAAAAAAAGAATGCCTGTCATAAACATTTCAAAGATAATTTACTTAGAGAATGAGCTTTTTCCCTAGGAAGACATGATTGCAAGTTTACTATCTAATTGTATATAGATTTAAGAAGTTAATTATGTAGACTTAAAAATTTACTTTAAAAGTCTAATTATTAAATATTTGCAAAAATGCAACAAATCAGTTCATAACCTGACCTAGAGGAGTAATTTTAATTTTCTCAATTATAAATAACTCATGCATAATTTATATAATTTAATATTTTTAAGATTAATTTCCCTTTTAACATTTTATTATACATGTTCAAATGTACAGAAACCGTGAAAAAATTTGATGAATACCCATATAACCACTACTTAGATTCTACGGTTAATATTTACTGTACTTATTTAATCACATATCTTCACATTTATCCATCCCTCTATCCATAAAGCCATCTGATTTTTATTGCCTTCCAAAATAATTTGCAGGTATTAGAACACTTTCTCTAAAATATATCAGCATGCAAACCCTTTAACTTTGTTCAATTTGAAAACAATGAAATGCACAAATCTGAAGTATACTATTAACCCAGTAAATGGACACACCTATGCAATCCATATTCAAGATGTATAACATCCCCATCCCAGTCCTATCCCTTCTAGTAAATCCCCATTATTTTGATATTTTCCCCATAACTTAAATTATGCCTGTTCCAAACTTCCTATAAGCATATATTATGTACTCTTCTTGTACATAGGGTTATTTCACCCAGCATAGTTTTGAAATTTGCTCATGTTGTGACATATATTAATAGTTTGCTCTTTTTTATTCCTGAGTAGTACTCCATCACTTGAATTTACTGGGATTTGTTTATCCTTTCTTCTCTTGATGGGCATCTGGACTATTTCTAGTTTTGGGTTCTTGGGAATACAGTTTCATTAAGGGCTTGTAGAAATATAGCTGCAAAGAGCTTTCTAGGAAGTCTTGTTATGGACTTATCTTTTCACTGCTCTTAGATTAGACTTGCTAGGTTACAAGATACGGATATGTTCAGTTTTTAAAGGGAATGCAGTTACCAAATCTTTCCAAAAGCAGTTGGTGCCATTTTACATGCCCACCAGTAAGTAGTATGAGAGCTCAGGTTGTTTTACATAATCATCGATGCTTTTTAATTTTGTTTTGTTGCATCTTAATGTTATCTTATAATTGGTGTTCTCACCCATTTCTGAACATTTTCTTTGATTCATTTTTCATTTTATTTTTTAGATTGCAAATTGGCCAAAAAAGTAAATCTTAAAATAACATGGTACTTTTGGTGAGATATGAAACCGCTTATGTTACAAAATGAGTTGGCTATTTTTATTTTGAAACAATAGGCAATTCATCTCCCTGTAAAATACTTACTTAAGTATAACTAGTTTTTGCTAATATTATTCCTTGTCATTTATGGTATGTGTGTGTGTGTGTTTATGAAATTTGATAATGACTTTTAGTATTTAAAATGTACTTTTTCTATAATTACCAAGTGACCTCTAGTTTGAGGATTGTTTCCTTTTTTTGATGTTATTTTCTCATTTTTTTTTTTTTTTTACTGTTATTGGCTCATTTCTTATTTTAAAGTGTCTTATTTTCTGTTCAAAATGCAGTTACAATTTTATTTGTAGCTGCACATAAGAGAAATGGACAACACCTGGATATACTTTAAAATAAAACATTATGAAAACTTTCACTTTTGAGGGGTATTAAATAACACTAGATTTTAAATACATGTATATGTATAGATATAGATGGAGAGAATGAGAAAGGAAAAGACACTGCTATTCCAATTTAAATACTAGTTACTTGGGAAGTTAAGTTTTCTGATTGCTGCATTCTGTTGTCCAAATTTGTAGGTATGATGAACCAGAACAGAACAGACATTTTACCCTTTGTGTCCTAAAAGGTTATTTTCAGACATTAAGCTCTAGTTCCTACTAGAGCTGTTTTTCTATAAAACTTGATAGAAGTTTTCCTTAAGCATGGAGTTTTCCTTAAGCACATGGAAGTAAGACACGTGTGTATGAAGTGGCTACTTTCTTTCTCTTACATAGAGTCTTAAACTTGCATTGTTGGCTTGTTTCACCTTTGCCTAGTACATTTATACTATTTTAATTATGTGTTTTGCTTATTTAAAACAGTAACTACAGCCCTTAATGCTTTTCAAATCATTTTACTGTTTGTATAAAAAGTACTTAGAAAAAGTTGTCTTTTAAACATTTCTTCTTATTATTATTTTGTGGTGCTGGGGATTGAACCCAGGGCCCTGTGCATTCGAGGCAAGTACTCTGCCAACCGAGCTGTTTTCCCAGCCCCATACCACATTATTTTAACATTGACTTTGACTTTATTTAAAAGATGGTCATGGGGGTGCACACCTGTAATCCTAGTGACTCAGGAGACCAAGACCATGAGAATCCCAAGTTCAAGGCCAGATTCACCAAACTTAGTGAAATTCTGTCTCAAAATGTAAAAGGAACAGGGATATAGCTCAGTGGTAAAGTGCCCCCTGGGCACAGTCCATAGTACTGCCAAAAAAAAAAAAAAAAAAAAAAAAGAGTGAAAATATAAACTTTTTAAAAATTGGTGATGGCGCTTAGTGAAAATTTATCTAAGCTAACTCCCATAAAGGATTAATATCTTAAACCAAATCCAGATGGACTAAAATTTAAATCATAGTTTATCTGAATACTTTAAAAATATGTTAAACCTTTTTCATACTTTTTGCCTAATTAGAACTGTAAAGGTGTTTCCTAATGATGTTTAAGAGTTTAACAGAATGATAGTTTTATAATAAAAAGACAGTGCTGCATTGACTTCATTTCGTAGCACATTTTCATACTAAAATTATATAGACACTATGCACAATACATTAGATATATGGTATACATTAATAAAGTTGTAGGTTAGTAATTACTATTCCACATATACAGTATGTCATAATACTAATGTGGGATATAGTCTAATGACAGTAAAAAGAATTCTGTTAAGCTAGTGGAGGTGAAGAGATATAACACAGGGAGAGTTGTTTGTTGGAGTTCACCTTCTAGCTGAAATGAAATAGCTTAAAATTTCTAAATTGAGGTATTTTGAGTGAAAGATTATCTCCTATTGGTAGCATGCCACATAACTTATTCAGCTTTCATCTATTCACAGGGCTCCTTAATAAGCATTCATAGTCAGTTTTTGGCAGCATTAGAATCACTGAAGGCATTCTGGGATGTTATGGATGAAATTGATGAGAAGACCTGGGTACTTGAGCCAGAAAAACCTACACGGAGTGCAACAGCACGCAGAATTGCATTAGGTAGGGAAAAGAGGATTACAGATTTTATTTTTAGGTTTTTGGTTTTATTTTATATCATTTATGAAAATGAATCTAAAGATGACATTTGAAATCATAATGAAACTTTGTAGGATATTATGATTTCTTTTATAACCACATATTCAAATATATTACAGGTGAAAAGGGCAGGTACTTAAGTGTTTCATTATAAAAGGTAATGCTCCAGTGGGGGTGACATTGAGAGTGTTTTTTTTTTTTAGCATCGATAGTATTAAAAAATACACATTACTTAGAACAACAAGAAAAACCTGTATAGGAAATAATGAAGTTGAGAAATTTAGACAAGATTGGTATAAGTCTGGAAATACTGACAAAAATATAGAAGTAGGTAAAAGAATCCAAAGTGGACCATGCCATTGAAGAGTGAATAGAAGGCACAAGAACTGAATACATTTTAAGCATTTTCTTTATGATAATCATATGAAGTTAATGAGTTAGATATAGTACAGCTATAAAATTCTTATAATGTTATCATATTCTCTTAACCGTAAAATGGTATGTTTTTCCATTGTGAGCAAACATACTAGAAGTCAGTCAATTTTAGACTTCAGTCTTTCTCAAAATTATAGAAATTATAAATAGATATTTATGTCCACATTAAATGCCATTTCTGGTGTTAATCTACCCATTTATATCTTTCCTCGTCTAAATAGGTATGTTTTTGGAAGACGTGTTTGAAAGACACATATACAAAATATTTGCATATTTTGAAATTCTGGTGTGAATCATGTCCAAATTAGTGAGCAATTTTTATACTTTCCACCAGGGCATAATAGGTTATTTAGGGCATGGGGTAAGAATTGATGTTTTTATGAGAAGAAAGAATAATTGCATAATTCTCTAATAGTATTGTTATTTTTCTAGTTTGAAAAATTCTAATAGTATTTAATTTGGAATTGACTGAATTATGACATATTTATGAACAAATATTATGAAAATATTTCCTTCAAAGAAATGTAATGTATTATTTTCGTGGCCCCATTAAAATAATTACTCTTACTGTGTACTTTTTATTTGTTATTGTTCAACATAAACAGCCTAGTTACTGTCTCTGTATTTACCTTTAGCTGCCCCACCCTGCCTTCAGGCATTGATTTGTTGCATTGGGACAAGTTTTAGACAAACTGAAAGATTCGTTAATACAGCCATTATTTAAGTGAAGAGCCATTAGTAGAAGATATTGCTATCTAAGAAATTTATATTTATAGTAAAGATAATTTTGAATTTTTAGTTTTCTCATTGAATGACTACATTTTTTATCTTGATGACAACATTTTGTCAGATTTGTAATTGTATTTGTAACTGCAACCTTTGGTAAAAGGCTTATATGAAATTGTGCAGAATTTAAGATGTTTTTACTATAAAAATGAAGTTGAAATTGATTTCATACTGTATACCTTCACAAAGTAGCAGTAAAATTTTTTTTGTGTGTGTTTGGTGCTGGGGATTGAACCCAAGGCCTTGAGCATGTGAGGCAAGCACTCTACCATCTGAGCTATGCCCCCAGCAGCAGCAAAATTTTGGAGCTTTTACTATACTCCAGTTAAAACTTTGAATCCAGGGCCAGGTAGAAAGAGATTTTTTTTAGAGTTTGTGAAATAGCTTGTTTTTCACTTTTCCATTTGATTGTGTTGAATCATTTGTTAAATTACAAGGGCTTCACATCGAGCGAAGAATTCAGAGAATGTTTATATAAATTTCACAAACTTGAACTTAAACATGTTTACATGTACCTTTCATTTATTACAAGCCTTTTCACATTCTACCATAGTTCTGTAAAATGTAAACTTTTAAAGCCATGAAAAATAATTTTTAGATCATCACTTCCTACACTTACATTTACTAAAACTTTTCTATAACAGAATTGACCAGAATCCCAACTTACTTATATTTATGAATTAACTGTTTTTTTAAACTTGAGATCCCTGAATCTTACTGATTCTTTTTATAAAACATTTTGTTAATCTTTACTTGGGTATACAATAAAATTGGCAGTTAGACTGATGTCTTGGTTGGCTTAATGAATTATTCCACTTCTGAAAACTTTAATCTTCCTTTGTTCTAGGAAATAATGCTTCCATAAATATAGAGGTAGACCCCAGGCATCCTACTATGCTTCCTGAATGCTGCTTTCTTGGAGCTGACCATGGTATCAGAACTCAGAAATATTTTGTAACAGAATCATAAAATCCTTGGATACCACTGTTAAGTATAAAATTCTAAAATAGAAATAGTAATTATTTTAAATGAAATTATATACTTTTATTTAACACACTGTGTATGATTTAGGTTTTCAAATCAAATATTTCAGAAACAACTTTCTGTACCAAATGTGGCTATACAAAATGAGAGGAGAAAACCCTAAATTATTTAACTAATTTTTTTGTTTTAATATTTGAAGTGGTAAAACCCCTGGGAATTAAGCTGAGCCAGAACATACATTTGTGGTTAGTATCTTGGCAATATATTTATTTTTCTATGATTTTATAAACTTTATAAAAGTTTTATAAAAAGTTTTGTATATAGTGGTGTTTTATTTTGTTTTTTTCCCCCATGCTTTTAGGGATCCAGAAAACAGTCTATTACAAAATTTGAAGGATGTTTTAGAAATTGATTTTCCAGCTCGTAGTATCCTGGAAAAATCTGTAAGTTTTATCAGTGCTTTGATATTCCACATTGTGTTGCAAAATGAAATTTAAATGCTTCTCTCAGAAATATGAGGCTGAAGGGGAGGGAATTAGAAGAATGTTCTAACACAGACCTCTGAACTACAAATTAACAGTTATATCAAAGAACTTGTTAACCTTCAATGGTTTAAAATGTACTTTTTTCATGGCCTTTAGCAGCAGAGTGATTGACAGGCATTTATCATTAAAAATAAAGGGAAAAGTCTGAAGTAGCTAATGAGATATTTGGATGTTTTATAGTTTGAATTAACTTGATATAAGTATTTATGAAGGATGGCAATATTTTTAAAAAAAATTTTATCTTTACTATTGTAAAGATAAAAAATTGATTTTTACATAGCTACTAAGGTTGTAGAATACTAAGTGGTGGTGATGGTTTTCTTCTTCCTGTAGTTATAAGATTTTGAAGCTTATTAATCACTAGATGATGTCCATTCCTGTCTTTACAAACTATACAGACATGTTCATGCATATGGGAAAATCCCTACGGCCGAAAAATGAAATTTGGTACATCAGTGTATTTGAATGAAAAAAGAAATACTCTAAATAAAGTACCTTAATGTACTTAATGCTTAAATGTTCAATATAGCAGTACTTTTATAAAAATATAAAAATTTAATATTGTGTATGTATTATTTTTCCTAATCTTACATTATGCATTGTAAAGAAATATGCATAGACATACTTTTCTTTTGAAGGACTTTACTATGGAATGTGGAATTTGTTATGCCTATCAACTTGATGGTAACATTCCTGATCAAGTGTGTGGTAATCCCCAGTGTGGACAGCCTTTCCATCAAATATGCTTATATGAGGTAAAACTAAAAAATAACAGCAAGACTTATTTTCAGCTAATACAGCATAGAAAGTGTGCATATTTGAAATACATGATTCATTTACTCATTCGTGATATCCTTTTCTGCCCTTAACTCCTTTTACCAGTTTATTCAGCTGCTTGTATGCTTTCATTTCTTTATCATAATTACTAGTAAATGAAGAAATGCTTAAAGTATCCAAGAAGGGAGAAAAATCTATCCAGAATGTATTTATGGACTAGCTTATTTTGCATAACAGATTAAATTGGTGGTACATTAGAATCTTTCTGTAAATGTTACCACAGTGCAAAGCTCTGTAGGTTTATCCTGGTGGGGAGGGTGGCAGTACTGAAGGGAGGGAATTAACACATGGCTAGAGGACCTTGTTTTCCAGGTTGTACTTAAGTATAGAAGAAATGGAACAATCCCATTTTTGTGGTTGAAGATAGCATTTGGTACTGTGTGCACTTTACCAATAAAGACTGTAGGGACAAACATCAGTTTGTTACATAAAATCATAAAATATCAGGTCTAATTATAGAACTCTAAGGAAACAGGTGCTTTTGTAATAAGAAATTTAACTTTTAAAAATTGCCTTACACTTGTAATCAGTGGGTTTAGAATCTAGTCTTGGTGATTAAGACCACAAGTGAGACTAAACTTTTGAAAGCTTATGTGATATTTTGTGGCAGGATTTCTTGTATTGATAAATGGAGTTAGGGAAGGTGTGTAAGCCCCAGGAACATCTATGCATTATCTTTGAGGCTAGAGAAAGTATAACTCTCATCAAAGGGGCTTATAAACCAGTGGTTCGAACTAGTCCATGTTGATTTTTTCTTGTTATTCAAATTAGTAATAATCTGGTATTTGGCTCAAAAAATTTATCTTTTCTCCCCCCACTGGTGGTGCTAGGGATTTAACCTAGGGCTCGAAATGTATTAAATGTATTCCTTGCTCTAATAAAACAGTTAGGAAGGTTAATCATCTGGAATAAAAATAGAATATACTGAGAAATAATTATTTTTGCAGTAACTGTAATCATGCTGACATTGCTTCTTTTTAAAATCTTCAGTGGTTGAGAGGACTACTCACTAGTAGACAGAGTTTTAACATCATCTTTGGTGAATGTCCATATTGTAGTAAGGTAAGCAAATTATCACAATGCATAAAATGTGCCTTTTATGAATATCAGCTTATCTAGAACTTTTTGAAACACATTATTCTCTATTTACCTGGTAAGAAAAGTTGTCTCCAAGAATTCCTTTTCTAGATTTCCTAATTTACTTGAAACATCAGAGAAGTATGTCCCAAACTGTATGGTGACATGTAGTATAAGAATTTCTTTAGTGTTCACAAACTTTAAAAAATATATATTTTTTTTTTTTTTTTTTAAAGCCAATTACCTTGAAAATGTCTGGAAGGAAACCCTGAAATAAGAAATGTTTCTATGAAGAAATAGAAACTTTATTAAAGGATTTTATTTGATATCTTCAGAGAACATATAAAGCAAAACATACTAATATCAAAAGGAAAAGTATGATGAAGCCATAATAATATACATCTGCCTTTGCTTCTTCACTAAGAGTAAACTGGGAAATTGCAGGCCAGAGTCCTGTAGAACTTTCTAAGTCTGTGACCCCTGTACCATTTGGGGAAGTAAATGTATACCAAGGAGGAGATCTTGACTTGCCGATTATATCTGGATTGGTAAAATTTTGATAGGGCTCATAAAATGAATTTGGGAATCGCACATAGCTAGATTTTGGGGGGAAAGTGTTTATTTCATTCAGAAGTTCTGAAGACTCACGATATTTTTGTCTTCTCTTTCTGCCTTCCTATGGAAAAAATACATATATATTTTGTTAGATTCAGTTATTTGTGTGTTTTGTATATTCTGTAAGAATGCCAAATAAAATTTAATCAAATCAGAACCATTGGGTGATTCTTTTAAAACAAATAGGCCATTTCATTAAATAGTATATAATTAAACATACAGAATATAAAAACAATTCTCTGGGCAAGATGGTCAAGCATTTTGTCACTATTCTCAACCTTTTGCATGTCTTGGCAAGTCAAATGATGCCTGCTTTATTTACTGAGTGAAGTATACATGCCAAGAAAACTTCACAGTGGATAATGTGACACGACTTTTGCAAAGTTGTAAAGCCCAACAGACACACTGAGTAGATATTCAATTAACTGGTTAAATACAATTTGAGAAGCTGCTTCAGTGCTTGCACCATCATTCGTGTGGGTCAGAGCCTCAGGAATCAGTTCTTTCCTCACTACATAACTGGCTGAAAGTCAGGAGGAGTTGTTTTTCTTCTTTAGTGATCTCAGGATTGCCCTCTCCTGACTCCATTTATAAAACAAAGCAGAAATACTTTAATCTTCTTGTTATTTTCACTCAGAAACATCTGCAACACCATCATTTTCCAGTATGAGCTCAATCTCTCAACTGCCACCCTTCAGAAAGTCTCCCCCACCCTAGAAAAAAATCACTTTCAGGATCCAAAGTTTTAGATGGTCAGAAAGGATTTCTACATAATTTACAAGAAACAAAGAAGAGATGTTCTGAAGACTCTAGCTTTCCTATTAAAAAGAAACAAATTAGTTGAGAGACAGACAACTTAAAACTATCCTTTTCTGAGAGCTAACAAAGTTATATACTAATGCAGTTTTCCTAAGTCCTGTTGGCTTTATTCACTAGAGACAAGAGAAGTAATAAGTATTCCAGTACATTGTAAATCATTCTCAAAGAACTGTGCCTTCCAATCATATTTCTAAGGGTTGAGAATCACTTTTTAGTTAAGCAACACTTACATTTAACTTACATGTAAAAGAAGTATTTCCATCTAGTTAGAAATCAAGCTACTAAAATTTCAAGAACCGTCTATTGAGTAACTGAAACCCTTCATTTTCAGCACCAACAAATAACATCAAATGGGAAGGTGCTCTTAGAATTGAATCACCTGTTGTCTTTTTTTCTACTGAGGTCTGATTGGGAAAGACAGTTTATAATAGAAGTTGACAATAATTGCCACCGTATACTTTTTTGAAGAGATCTATTGGTACATAGCTACGTCCATTTTTTAAAAATGTATTGTTTATGGATGCTTTTGCATAAAAACAGTTGAATAGGTCAAGACAAAAACATTTAATAATTTCCAGAAACATCTTGGGTTACCACAACTGGGAGGAGGTACTTTTGACATCTAGGGGATGAATACTAGGAATGTTGTTGAAAATCCTACAACATAAAGGACAGCTACCCAACAAAATAAAATCCAGCCTAAAAAACCAATGGTGCTGTCAAGAAACCCTTCATTAGACCAGTTACTTAACCTTGAATGCACATTAAAAACAATTGGGGAGCTTGGAAAATATCAGTATCACTTCTCTGGCCATGAATAATGGGTATCAGGCTCTCCTGTCATAAAAACCCATGATACAAATGATAAAATCAGAACAGAGATATGAAGCACTTAGGAGGCATCTAAAACTAACAAGACTAAGATATTTGAGGAAAGGAAATAACCAGATTTCAGAAAGTCTACAATTTAAATTACACTTACTCTAGACCAGGCCACAAAAGCCTAAAGCAAAGTTATGACATGATCAAGTTGAACCACCAGTAAATTAACTGCTGGAACGAACTCAAAACTCTTGAAAGGAATGCAGTAAAATCTGACCATAGGATCCACAGTTCTCAGTACACAAACATACTTTGCTACATATAGGATGCATGAAAATGTAAACCATAACCAGGAAAAAAATCAGATATTTCAGTTCAGATAGAACTACTGAACAAGGACTATGAAACATCTGCATCAATATGTTCAAGGACTTCAAGAAAAATTAAACATGGTGAACAGGGAAATACTAGCAGAAATATGAAAAATGCAGAAAAGGAAAAATTCCCTAAGTTTAATAACTGATTTTACAGTTAATTAGAGGTCAGGCAAAAGAAAACATCCAAACAAGATAAAATGTTTAAAAAAATAAAGCGACTCAGTTGCCTGGGAAAAAGTTATTCTAAAATACCTTTGGATCTCAGAAGAAGGAGGAGGAGTTAAGGCATGAAAAAAATTGATGTAGTAGATGTATATGTAGTAGATGAGTACTTCTATTTCATGATTGATACCAACCCTTAGATCCTTGCTGTGGCTTTGGCTTCACTCTCATAGCTTCATACATCACCCAGTTAGGAGATGCCCGCAGGGTCTCTGGCCCTGTCCCACACTGCCTGGCCTCCCCAGCTTTCCTTTGAAATCTTGGTGGAAAACCTTCATGATTCCACAACTAATGCATGCAACATCACCACATGGACGATGCCAGGGTCTGCTGCTGACATGAGCTGTACTGGATCCCACCTGAACCATGGCAGCAGTGGCTTCTGAGTATCTTGCTGGCTGAAATGATTCCTATGGAGATGACACCAAGGTGGTCCTGGGTGGATGGGATGGGGACTCTCTTCTTAACCACAACTCTTTGCATTTACACTTTAAACTTTTGAACCTACAATGTATGGGGTATTACTGATTCACAAGATGCTGTCAAAGCATCTTTCCTGTTATCCCAGTGCTAAGTACATGACTTCTTTTTAATGGCACTCATCTCTTTTTAGCAGCTGCATCCTTGTTGGCAGCACCAATATGCTACCTCTGGTTAAACACCAAGTTTTCCAAATTTTTCTGCTCTGCTCTTCTTTGCTCTTGAGTCTCATGGTGAATTTGGCTAAAAGCAGCCAACAATATTCATGCTGCTGCCTAAATGCTGAGCCAGATAAACTAGCTTGTTACCTTTATACTCAGTCTTCCACAAAGTCTCACCGCATGGACATAATGCATTTAAATTCCTTTGGGACAGTGTAACAAGGAGAGCCCGTCGTCTAATGGCTAATGGAGTCCTCATTTCCATCTGAAACCTCATCAGCGTAGCCTTTGCTGTCGTCATTTCTATCAGCATTCTGAGCACTCATCAGTATTACCTGACCATTAAGTTTGGCTCATAGCATTCGAGGCTTTCTCTGTTCCACTTCTCCAAATTTTTCCAAACTTTCAGCAAACCAATAGTTAAGACCTCTCTACATTATCCGATGTATAGTCACAGCAACAATTCCTCTGCTTGGTACCCATTTCCTCTGGTAGCTTTCCATCACTGTATCCTCTTCAGTTTCTCTCTAGTGTTTATTGTACTGATCTTTCACCTCTTTGGTTAAATTTACTCCATGGTATTTAATTTTTTGTAGCTACTGTAAATGGGATTTCTACCTCAAATAATTAGCTATTGGCATATAGCAATGCTTTTGATTTTTATATACTCTTTTTTAATACAACGACTTTGCTGAATTCATTTATTTTAAATAGATTTTTGATGGAGTCTTTAGTGTTTTCTACGTGTAAGAACAGGGCATCTATAAAAAGTGACAACTGGCCTTCCTCCTTTCCAGTTTTGTGTCCTATATTTCTTTCTCTTATCTGGTTGCTTTTACTAAGACATCCAGTATTGTGCTGAATAAAAATGATGATTCATATGACATTTTCAATATTACTAAACTAAAGAGATGTAGAACAAACTAATACTATCTAGGGTTTAAGAATGAGGAAAAGTTGTCACTACAAAGCAGCACAAAGGATTTGTGGTCCTAGAACAGTATTGTAGGGTGGTTATGTTGTTTACTCCAGACATGTAATAAAACCTCCTAGCAACTTGCACACTTTGGTGAACATAAAAATTGGTGATGTCTGGTAGAAAAATTGGTGATATCTGAATAGTTATCTTTCAGATACTATTACACTAATACAATTATATATAATAATAATTTATTACAGTACTATACCAATGTCAATTTCCTGGTTTTGAAAATTCTACTATGGTTATATAAAATGTTTTCATTGGGGGAAGTTGGATTAAGGGTACATAGGAACTCTCTGGATTACTTTTGTAATTTCTCAATCTATAATTCAGGATAAATTATGATTTTTCCCTTGCATGTCTAGGGATCAAAATATTTTTTAAATGCAGAAATGACATATAAATCTAGCTCTCCCCCCACTAATAAAAAGTAAAATCAAAACAAGGATACTGTCAGACTGATGAGAGGAAATTCTTTACACTGAAGAGAAATGATACAAAATGTAAACTCAGATCTATTGATAATGTGAATTCTAATAACTAAATATTAAGCTATTTAAGACATCTAATTATTTTATGTATCTATGTGTATGTGTGTTGGGGCCTACTGGGAACTGAATACAGGGACTCACACATGCTAGGGAAATGTGAGCTACATTGCTGAAGCTATGACTGAGCTATATCTCCAACCCTTTCTTCTTCCTTTATGTCTTTTAAAATTTCATTGAAAGAAAAATGACTGTTTAGATCAATAATAATAAGCATTATGGAATTTGTTATTCATGTAAAAATATATAAAAATATGACAAAGGATGGGGAGTAAATGGCAGTATACTGTAATCGTGAACTTGTTTAATAAGTCAAGGCAGATTATGGTATAAGTTAAATGTGTACACTGTAATTTCTGGAGCTGTGCTATCTAATATGACTTGAACATTTGCAATATGGCTAATAGGAACTGAGATGTGCTGGTAGTGTAAAATAGTAATCAAAATTTGAAAATAATATGGAAAAAGGGTCAAATATCTCAATTTTATACATGATAATATTTTGGATATTGGTTTATAGTATGTTTAACTGTTTTATATTTTAAAATGTGAGTATGAGAAGACTTAAAATTATATATATGGTTCACATATTTCTATTAGAGTTGCTCTAGAGGTGAGATTTGAAAACTTATGTAAAAGTTTTAATAGTTACGTTTGGGGGAGGGGCTTTTGCAGTTACTCAGCTGAGTCAGCAGAGCATGACAAAAGTCACAGCCAATAAGTAAGAGAATGAGTTTCTCTGTTTTTCAGTAAAACTAAAAAAGTAGGTGGTTTGCTGAATTTGGCATGTAGGTCATAGTTTGCTGATCCCTTGCTCTAGAGTAACCACTGAAAAGTTAAAAAGTCCAACGCATATAGTTTAAAAAGCTTAAAAGAGAAAAATTCTCAAATTAGCGCAAAATAAAGAAGGTCAAAAGTGACAAAGAAAAAGTGGGGCATAAAGAAAGCAAGTGTCAAGATCATGAATTAAACACAACTATTCTCAATAATTACATTAAACAGAAATGGAGCAATAAATAGTATTTGTCAGATTTTACAGAAAAACCAGATTTAACTATGTTATTTACAAAAGGACACATGAATACAAGACAGGTGGATTAAACATAAAAGGACAAATGGTTACACTGTGTAAATACCAATCACAAGACTGGAACTGTTAAAGTAGACAAGGTAGAATTTAAGTATTAACATACAGAAGATGTTTCAAAATGATAAACAGAACAGGTTGCTAAAAAGATATAACAGTCCTAAATCTATATGCACTGAATAATGGCATAAAATCAAAAGGAAAAACAGAACTAAAGGGGAAAAATAGATGAATTCAAAATCACAACTGGAAATGTAACATTCCTTTTTCATTAAGTAATAAAAGGACAAAAATAAATCAGAAGAAACAAAGAGGGTCATATATTACAGTAATGGAAACTATCCAATAAGATGACATAACAATTGAGAAATGTATTCTCCAAGTGTTGGGGCACCTACTTAACATAAAATGAACTCAACAGAAAGACTCAGATAGACCCTGTCATGGTTTGGATATGAGGTATCCCTCAAAAGCTTTGTGTTTATACAGGAGTATTCAGAGTTGAAACGATTAGATCATGAAAGCTGTAAACTAATTCAGTTCATCCTAGTTTGAATGGATTAACTGGGTGGTAACTGTAGGTAGGCGAGGCATGGCTGGAGGAGGTGGGTAACTGAGTACATGACATACAAGTGTTATCTTTCCTGTGGCCCCTTTCCCTGTCCTTCTTTGTCTCCCAGCTGTAATGAGATGAGCAGCTCTCCTATGCCATGATTTTGTCTCACCTTGGGCCCAGAACAATGGAAACAGCTAACTGGACTGAATCTTTGAAATTGTGAGCCAAAATGAACTTTTTTCCAAGTTGTTCTGGTCAGCAATTTTAGTCACAGAAACAAAAAAATGACTAACATAAACACTGGTACCAAGAAATGGGGTCACTGCTGTGACTAACATGGCCATGTGATATAGAAGTTTTCGGAACTGGTTTGTGGGAAGAGTGTGGAAAAGTTAGGAGATGCAGACTGGAAAAGCCTTAAAAAAGTATTCTAGGTAAAGCATATTGGGCAGTTCTGTTGGCAGCTCAGAAGACAAGAATGCTGACAGGAATGCAGACAGAGAAGACTGTGCTCAGGAGTTTCAGAGGGAAACTAGGATTCCATTGGGTATTAGACTAGAAGCCATTTGTGGTATATGCTGGTAAAGAAGTTGTCTATGTTTTGCCCATATACTAAGACTTTGTGTGAGGCTGAATTTAAAGGTGATTGGATTAATTAATTTGTCAGAGGAAATTTGAAGGCAGCACAGCATTTGGGCAGTGGAAGACTTTGCTGGCAGCTTTTAGCTAGGTTTACTATAAGAATTAGGAGAGGACAGATCTGAAGGATTTTAAAAACTTGTATTTTGGCCAGAATAGTGTCAAATGGGGACAAATACAGTATGATTGTCAAAAGAGATTACAGCCATGAAAGAGATACTAAGTACTTTGCACAGGGACAATAAGATACCCTGAGTTTGCCTTAGAAATTTGCAAGACAAAAAAGACCACAGCCATTGCAGGCTCAAGGGTATGACAGTAAATATCTTTTAAGAAACTATGGGGGATCTCCCTCACTGCAAACTGGCCCAGCCACCTGGTCAACTGCCCGTCTCCAGTGACCACGCCCCATGTGGTCTAGCGCCTGCGCTGCAGCTGACCTTCTATCAATACGTGGGGTCACCTCTGCCCACTAGCATGGATTATGCAGGAACTGGAGGCCACCATCCCTAGTGGGGCAGCACCCTTCTTGGGATACTGCATTATCAAGTTCCTCTCAGGCACCAGGCTACTGAAGATTAGGAGGTTTGAACAGTACAGTATAGTTTTATTGTAGATTTTTTTGTTACTAGTATTATGATTATCCCTATTATACCTATTCCTACTTTTCTTTTCTTCTAGTAATATTTTTCTTAATCTATTTCCTCTTACCTATCTGTTTCCTTGGAGACTCTCCCTTTTCTCATTCTAACAACCTATTTCTTTTCATTCCACTTTCACTATGCCTATGACATAATGCCTCTATAGACTCACTTCTGATCTCATTAACTTTATATCCCACAGCCCTCCCCCATCCTCTCTGTCCACCATTAGAAATTATGGTTCTTATTGCAAACCTATTGGTTATGCTGTAATCGAACTCATCATCTCTGTTGATTAAGATAATATGGTTAATATCTTAATAGGGACTATTTGGATTAAGGATACATATTGTTTGTATTATGTGCTGCTAATATTGATCTTTCACTTCTAGATGAGGTATTAGGAAACCTGCAGGGACACTATAAGTCTATAGGGGGGAAACTGCAATATCTCGGATTTGCACTGCTAGGGGGGAAGATACATGAACAACATGAGAAAACAAGGGAAGAAAGTGTTCCAATACAACCTCGATGCTATATCAATAGAATCCAATGACAGCATGGCAGAAGCAATGTCAGAAAGGGAGTTCAGAATGTACATAATTAAAATGATCTGAGAAGCAAATGATAAGAGAAAAATGCAGGAAATGAATGATCGCACCAATAAACAGTTAAAAGAGCAAATGCAGGAAGCAAAAGCTCATTTCAATAAAGAGATATACTGAAAAACAAACAAACAAACAGAAATCCTTGAAATGAAGGAAACAATAAAGTAAATTAAAAACTCAATAGAGAGTGTAACCAACAGGTTAGATCACTTGGAAGACAGAATCTCAGACAATGAATACAAAATACTTATTCTTGAAAACAAAGTTGACCAAACAGAAGATGGTAAGAAATCATGAATGGAATCTCCAAGAATTATGGGATATCATACAAAGAACAAATTTAAGAATTATTGGGATTAAGAAAGGCACAGAGATACAAACCAAAGGAATGAATAATCTATTCAATGAAATAATATCAGGAAATTTCCCAAATCTGAAGAATAAAATGGAAAATCAAATACAAGAGGCTTACAGGACACCAAATGTACAAAATTACAACAGATCCACACCAAGGCACATTATAATGAAAATACCTAACATACAAAATAAGGATAGAATTTTAAAGGCTGCGAGAGAAAAGCATCAGATTACATATAGCGGGGAACCAATATGGATATCAGCAAATTTCTCAGCCCAGACCCTAAAAGCTAGAAGGGCCAGGAATGATGTATTTCAAGCTCTGAAAGAAAACGGATGCCAACCAAGAATCTTATGCCCCGATTTGACAACAAAATAAAATCCTTCCATGATAAGCAAAAGCTGAAAGAATTTACAAATAGAAAGCCTACATTATAGAACATACTCAGCAAAATATTCCATGAGGAAGAAATGAAAAACAACAATGTAAGTCAGCAAAGGGAGGAACTACCCTAAAGCAATAGCCAATTAGAGGAGAAACCAACTCAAGTTAAAAAACAAAAATAAGTCAAAATGACTGGTAATACAAGTCATATCTCAGTAATAACTATGAATGTTAACGGCCTAAACTCATCAATCTAAAGACACAGACTGGCAGATTGGATTGAAAAGAAAGACTCAACAATGCAATGCCTTCAAGAGACTCACTAGAAAAAGATATCCACAGACTAAAGGTGAAAGGATGGGAAAAAACATACCACACACATGGACTCAGTAAAAAAGCAGGGGTTCCCATCCTCAGATAAAGATGACTTTAAGCCAAAGTTAGTGAGAAGGGATAAAGAAGGACATTTCATACTGCTTAAGGGAACCATAAATCAGCAAGATGTAACAATCACAAATATTTATGCTCCCGAAAATGGCACATCCATGTATGTTAAACAAATCCTTCGCAATTCTAGGAACCAAAGAGATTACAACACAATAATAACACACCTCTCTCACCATTGGACAGACCTTCCAAACAAAAATTGAACAAAGAAACCACAGAATTCAATAACACAATCAATAATGTAGACTTCACAAACATATATAGAATATTCTATCATCAGTGAGCAAATAACACTTTCTTCTCAGCAGCACATGGATCCTTCTCTAAAATAGACCATATGTTAAACCACAAAGCTACTCTTAGCAAATACAAAAAAAAAGACATATTACCTTGTATTCTCTCAGATCATAATGAAATGAAATTAGAAATCAATGATAAAATAAAAAATAGAAACTATTCCAACACCTGGAGACTAAATAATACACTACTGAATGATGCATGGATAACAGAAGACATCAAGGGGGAAATAAAAAAATTCTTAGAGGTAAATGAGAACAATGATACAACATATCAAAATCTCTGGGGTTCTATGAAAGCAGTAGTAAGAGGAAAATTCATTGCATGGAGTGTATTCAATAAAAGAAAATGTCAACAAATAAAAGACCTAACATTACAGCTCAAAGCCCTATAAAAAGAACAGATTAACACCAAAAGTAGTAGAAGACAGGAAAATTAAAATCAGAGTTGAAATCAATGATATTGAAATGAAAGAAACAAAAAATTGACAAAATAAAAAGTTGGTTCTTTAAAAAAATTTTAAAAAAATTGATAAACCCTTAGCCACACTAATGAAGAAAAGGAGAAAACTCAAATTACTAAAATTCATGATTAAAAAGGAAATATCATGACAGACACTATTGTAATACAAAATATATTTAGAAGCTATTTTGAAAATCTATACTCCAACAAAATAGAAAATCTTGAAGACATCAACAGGTTTCTAGGGACATATGATCCATCCAAACAGAATCTGAAGGATATACACAATTTAAACAGATCAATTTCAAGCAATTAAATATTAAGTCATCAAAAGTCTACCAACCAATAAAAGTCCTGGACCAGATGAATTCTCAGCCAAGTTCTACAAGATCTCCAAAGAGGAACTCATTCCAATACTCCTCAAAGTATTCCATTAAATAGAAGAAGAGGGAACCCTTCCAAACTCATTCTATGAAGCTAATATTACCCTGATACTAAAACCAGACAAAGTCCCACATGGAGGAAGGAGAATTTCAGACCAACATCCCTAATGAACACAGATGCAAAAATCCTTAACAAAATTCTGGCAAATTGTATACAAAACAAATTAAGAAGCTAGTGCGTTATGATCAAGTGGGTTTCATCCCAGGGATGCAAGGTTGGTTCAACATCCAGAAATCAATAAATGTAATTCACCACATCAACAGACTTAAAGTTAAGAATCACATGATTATTTCAATAGATACAGAAAAAAAATTTGATAAAATACAGCGCCCCTTCATGCTCAAAGCACTAGAAAAAATAGGGATAGTAGGAACATAACTCAATATTATAAAGGCTGTCTATGCTAAGCCCATGGCCAACATCCTTCTACATGGAGATAAACTGAAAGCATTCCCCCTAAAAATTGTAACAAGACAGGGATTTCCTCTTTCGCCACTTCTGTTCAACGTCATCCTTAAAACTCTAGCCAGAGCAATTCGATAGACCAAAGAAATTAAAGGGATACGAACTATCCCTATTTACTGATGACATGATTCTATATTTAGAGGAGTTGAAAAATTCCATCAGAAAACTTCTAGAACTAATAAACAAATGCAGCAAAGTAGTAGGATATAAAATCAACACTCATACACTAATGTATTTTTATTCGTAAGTAATGAATTCTCTGAAAGAGAAATTAGGAAAACTACCCCATTCACAATAGCCTCAAAAAAAAAAAAAAAAAAAAAAAAAAAAAAACAAACCTTGAGAATCAATCTAACAAAGGAGGTGAAAGACTTCTATAATGAGAAGTACAGAACACTAAAGAGAGAAATTAAATCTTAGAAGATGAAAAGATCTCCCATGTTCTTGGATAGGCAGAATTAATATTGTCAAAATGGCCATACTACCAATAGCACTATACAGATTCAATGCAATTCCAGTTAAAAGTCCAATGATGTACCTCATAGAAATAGAGAAAGCAATCATGAAATTCAATGGGAAGAATAGGAGACCCAGAATAGCTAAAGCAATCCTTAGGAGGAAGGGCACAGTAAGTGGTATTGCAATACCAGACCTTCAACTATACTATAGAGCAATAGTAACAAAAAAGCATGGTATTGGCACCAAAATAAACAGGTAGATCAATGGTACAGAATAGAGGACACAGACACAAATAGATACAATTTTCTCATACTAGACAAAGGTGCCAAAAATATGCAATGGAGAAAAGATAAGAAAACTGGAAATCCATATGCAGCAAAATGAAACTGAATCTCTATCTCTCATCCTGCACAAAACACAACTCAAAATGCATCAATGACCTTGGAATTAGACCAGAGACCCTGCATCTAATAGAAAAAGTAGGTCCAAATCTTCATCATGTTGGCTTATTATCAGACTTTTTTAACATGACTCCCAAAGCCCAAGAAATAAAGGCAGGACTCAACAATTGGGACAGATTCAAATTGAAAAGGTTTTTCTCAGAAAAGGAAACAGTCAACAATGTGAAGAGCGAGCCTACCAAGTGGGAGAAAATCTTTGACATACATGGTTCAGATAGAGCACTAATCTCCAGAATCTATAAAGAACTCAAAAATCTTTACACCAAGATATAAATAACCCAATGAATGGACTAAGAAAATAAATAGACACTTCTCGGAAGATCTATAAGCAATCAACAGATATATGAAAAAATGTTCATCATCTCTAGTAATAGAAATGCAAATCAAAACTACCCTATAATTTCATCTCACCCAATTAGAATGTCTATTATCAAGAATACAAGCAGCAATAGATGTTGGTGAGGATGTGGGGAAAAAGGTACACTCATACATTGCTGGTGGAGTTGCAAATTGGTGCAGCCACTCTGGAAAACAGTATGGAGAGTCCTCAGAAAACTTGGAATGGAACCACCATTTGACCCAGCCATCCCACTCTTTGGCCTATGCCCAAAGGACTTAAAATCAGCAATACTACAGTGATACGGTCACATCAATGTTTATAGCAGCTCAATTCACAACAGCTAGATTGTGGAACCAACCTAGATGCCCTTCAATAGATGAATGTAATATAGTTGAAGGACTGGTATTGTGGTATACATACACAATGGAATATTATTCAGCCATAAAGAAGAATAAAATTATGGCATTTACGGGTAAATGGATGGAGTTGGAGAACATCATGCTAAATGAAATAAGTCAATCCCCAAATAACAAAGGCCAAATGATTTCTCTGATACGTGAATGATGATACATAACAGGGTTGGGGGAGAGGCATGAATGGAAAAAAAGGATGGATAGTATAGAGGAAAATGAGAAGTGGGGAGTAGGAAAAATAATATGAGACAAACATCATTACCTTATGTACATGTATCATTACGCAAATGGTGTGACTCTACTTCATGTACAGCCAGAGAAACGAAAGTTGTATACCATTTGGATATAATGAGTCAAAATGGAAAAAAAAGAAAGAAAGAAAGAAAAGAAAAGAAACTATGGGGCACATAACTTGCACAGGGTGCCCAGAAAGTTGTTTGCCCAGTATTCATTTCACCAAGCTCAGCCACCAAGCCACTCAGGCCTTTGCAACCTTGGTCCAAGGTGACTTGAGTGGCAGCAGATCTTGGCATCATCTATGAGATATATCTTCTGCTGGAATATAGGCTACTGGAGTTAGGGGGTCATGGAAGCTTCCACTGAGATTTCAAAGGAAGACTGGGTGTTGAGGCCAAGTATGGCAGGGTGGGAATCCTTGTAGGCTGCCCCTTAGAGGGTGATGAATGAAATTGCGAGAAGGAAGCTGAAACTGCAGTAGAGACCCCCTGGATTAAGAAATGCCAGTAACATGGACTGGCCAGAAACTGGGGAAAGCTTCTAGCCATACACAGCTAAGAAGACAACCAAGCTGAGAGAGAGATCATGAGCAGTGTTACTGACAAGGCCAAGGAAGTTGGACTGCCTAAGCCCTTTGAAGAGAACATCTTTCCTTGTTGTCCGGATGCTAGATTTGGAGCTACAGAACCTAAAACCTGTGCAGGGTTTTGGTCTTTCTTTGATCCTGTCTCTCCTTTCTACGTCCCTGGTTCCTCCCTTTTGGAATAGGAATATCCACTCTATGCCACTGTATATTGGATGTAAGTTACTTGCTTTTCATTTTTACAGGGGAGCACAGCCAAGAAATGGTTTGCCTTGAGTCTCAGATGAGACTTTGAACTTGCACTTTTGAGCAATGTTGGGACTGTTAAGACTATAGGGACTCTTGGAGATGGACTGAATTTATTTTGCATTGTGAGCTGGACATGAGCTTTTGGTGACCAGGGGAGGAATATTATGGTTTGAATAGGAGGTATGCCCGCAAAAGCTGCTATATTAATACAGGAATGTTCAGAGGTTCAGTGATTAGAAGATTATAAGAGCTGTGACCTAATCAGTTCAACCTAGTTTGAATGGACTAACTAGGTGTTAAGTGTATGCAAGTGGGTTGTGATTGGAAGGGACGGATCACTGGGTACATGCACTGGAAGGGTTCATCTTTCTGGCAGTTCCTTCCCTTCTTTTTCTGCGTCCTGGCTGTAATGAGCTGAGTAGTTCTCTTCTACCAAATGTTCTGCTTCACCTATGCTTAGGACATGGACTAAATCTCTGAAACTCTAAGCCAGCAAAAGCTTTTATTTCTCTAAGTTATTCTGGTCAAGTATTTTGATTATAGCAACAAAAAGCTGACTAAGAGACTCCAATACAATAATACTATGTGATTTCAACACACCTCTCATTCCAATAGATAGGCCATAGAGTCATTAAAGCAAAACTCTTCAAACCTATAAAACACTATTAACCAATGGACCTAACAGACATTTATAGAATATTTCAATCATCAATAATCAGATTCACGTTTTTATCCTGAGTTATACTCCATGTATGTGTGTCAGAATACAATCTACTGTCATGTATATCTAAACAGAAAAAAATTTTTAAAAAAGATTCACTTTCTTCTCAGCTGCTCATGGAATGCTCTCCAAAAGAGATTATATTTTAGGATACAAAGAAAGTCTTAGGAAACACACATACACACACACCTGAGATAATCTCTTCCATTTTCCCAGATCATAATGGAATGAAATTAGAAATCAATAGCAAGAAAAGCTGCAAAAATCATTTTAACATAGGGAAAATGAACACACTTGAATAATGAATGATTCATAGAAGAAATGAGAGAAATAAATTCTAAGAAATGAAATGAGAATAGAGATGCAACATATCAGAATCTCTGGGACACTGTGAAGGCACATCTGAGAGGAAAGATGGTAGCACTGAGTGCTTATATAAAAATACAAACACACCAGAAAAATCCCAATCCAATGTTACATCTCAAGGCCCTAAAAAAAGCAGAGCCAAAATTAATGAAATAGAGAATAAAAAGATAAGACAAAGGATTTATGCAACAAAGAAATGGTTCTTTGAAAAGATAAATGAGATTGATAAATCCTTAACTAAATTAATGAAAGAGACAGAAAATCCAAATCAACAAAAATAGAGATGAAAAAGGAGATACCATCACAGACATTAGAGAAATCCAGAGGATCTTTAGGGACCATTTTAAAAACTTATATTCCAATGTATTAGAAAAATCTAAAAGATATTGAAAAGTTTCTAGACACATTTGTGCTATTAAATAGAATAAAGAATACAGAAAACCTAAACAGACCATAACAAGCAATGAGATTGAAGCATTTGAAGTTTTTAACAAAAAGCTTTCCAACAAAAGAAAGTTCAGTTTCATATGGGATTCCCAGCTGAATTCTGCAAATACAGAAATACAAATGACTAGAACTTTAAAGAAGAATATTGATTCTCCTCAAATTATTGTTTTAAATAGAAAACATGGTGGGGCAAGGAGAGCACACTTCATTCTAGGAAGCCAGTATCATCTTGATACACAAACCAGATTAAGGACTTACCAAAAAAAGGAAATTAGAGATCAATATCTTTGATGAACATACTTGCAAAAATCCTTAGTAAAATTTTAGCAATCTGCATTCAAAAATGCATTAAAAAGATTATAGATCACAATCAAATTGGATTCATTCCAGGAATTCAAGGTTGGTTCAACACTCTAAAATCAATCATTATAATTCATCACATAAATAGAATTAAGAACAAAAATCACACGATCACTTCAACAGATGCTGAAAAAGCCTCTGATAAAATTCAATACTCATTCATGTTAAAAACAACGTAAACACAATAAATAAAATGAACTTACTTCAATACCATAAATACTATATATGACAAACCCAAAGCCAACATCAGCTTTCAAATTTTCCCTAAAAGCAGTTACAAGATAAGGATGTCCACTCTCATCAGTACTGTTCAATATAGTTCTTGAAATTTTTGCTAGAACAATTAGGCAAGAGAATGAAGTTGAAGGGCTACAATTAGGAAAAAAAGAAATCAAATTCATCCCTGTTTGCAGACCATAGGACTGATTCTATACTTTGAAGACCCAAAAATCTCCACCAGAAAACTTCTAAAGGCTGATAAACAAAATCAGCAAAATATCAGGATACAAAAATCAACATAACAAAATGAAAAACTTTCCTATACATGAATAACAAATGGAATGAAAAATCAGGAAAAATAATTCCATTTACAGTAGTTCATTTAAAAAAACAGAATGAATCTAATCAAAGAATTGAAGACCTCTACAATGAAAATTATAGAACACTGAAGAAAGAAATTGAAGATCTTTGAAGATGAAAGGGCAGAGTGTGCTGTAATCCTAGATAACTTGGGAAGGCAAAGACAGGAGGATCGGTCTCAGCAACTTAGTGAGGCCCACAACAAATTAATGAGACCCTATCTCAAAATAAAAAATAAAAGGATGGGAATGTAGCTCAGTGTTAAAGTGCCCCTATGTTCAATCCCCACTACCAAAAAACTAAACAAAACAAAACAACAAAAAAACTGATCAAAATCCCAATGACATTCTTCATAGAAGTAGGAAAAAAAAAAAAAAAAAAAGTCCTAAAATACATAAAGAACTCAACCTCCACCAACAGAAAAAAAAAAACCCAACAGCAAATAACCCAATCAATAAATGGACAAATGAATTAGAAATTTCTTAAAAGAAATACAAATGACCAACAAATACATCAAAAAGCTTGATGCCATTCGTAATCAAGGAAATGGAAGTCAAAACTATACCAAGATTTCAAGAAGATAAATAATATTAAGTGCTGGCTAGGATACTGGGGGAAAAGAAACACTTATACATTATTGGTGGGACTGCAAATTAGTACAATCACTGTGGAAATCAGTATGGAGATTCTTCAAGAGACTAGGAATGTATTCACCATATGATCCAGCTATTCTTCTCCTTAGTATTTGTTCAAAAAAAGAAAAACCTGAAATCAGCATATTATAGCAATATAACATTCCAATGTTGATAGCAGTGCAACTCACAATATCCAAGTTATGGAAACAGCCTAGATGTCTTGTCAACAGATCAATGAATAAAGAAAATAAGGTATATATACAAAATGGGCTACTCAGCTCTAAAAAAAGAATGAATTTATGTCATTTACAGGAAAATGGATGGGAGCAGAGAACATCTTGCTAAGTGAAATAAACCTGAATCTAAGTCCAGGGTTAAATGTTTTCCCTCATATGCAGAAGCTAGAGAGAAAAAAGGGGAATCTAAAAATAGAAGGGAGATCAGTAGAGGAGAGGAAGGAGATCTGGGGGGAGGAAAGAAAGAAGAGAAAGGGGAAGAACTGAGGAATAAAGTTGACCAAATTATGCTAAATGCTTGTACAAATGTACCATAATGAATCCCATCTATACAATTATAATGCACAAATTTAAAAAAAAAGTATACTTGTAAGTAAACAGAAGACTGGGAGAGTTGAGGGTGGAGAAGAATGGGTACTAGGGAATGAACTAACAAATTATTTTATATGTATATATGAATATGTCACAGTGAACTCTAATATTATATATAATTCACTGACATTAAAAATAAAAGGATGAAATAAAAACGAAGACTATAGAAGATCTGAACAACTCTATCAAACAATTTAAATTGATTGACATTTAAAGAACAGTACACCCACACTTCAGAATACACATTTCTAAAAAATACATAAGGAACATTCATCACATTTGAATTTCTACTTGGTAATTAAATAAGTTTCAGTGATTTTAAATTATTACAATAATACAGCATATGATCTATGAGGACGACAAAATTAAGTTAGAAATTGATAACAAAAAAATTCAGAAAATCTCCAAAATATTCAGAAATTAACATAGCTCTCTAAAAAATTCGTGTTTCAAAATTTAAGTCAAGTGCAATTAGAAAATATATTCAACGAAATAATAATGAAAACACAATATATAAAAACCTGTAAAAGCTAATAAGGCTCAAACATAGCTCTAAGTGTATATTTTAGAAAAAAATTTAAAATCAATGACTTCAGTTTTCACATTATGATGCTTGAAAGAACAAATTAAAAAATAAGAAAGGAAATGACAATTAGTAAAATAGAAAACAGAACAACAGATTAAGAAAATAATTGGTCTTTGAAAAGATCAATGAAAATATTAAAACCTCAGTTTGACTTTGGAAAAAAGAAATCAAAATTATAATTATCAGGAATGAAAGAGGGGACATCATTACAGATGCTGGAGTTGTTAAAAGGATAAGAGAATGTTATAACCACACTGATTAATTAAAGAACTTATGTGAGAGTGGTGAATTTCTTGTATGATATAAATTACCAAACTGATGCAAGAAGAGAACAAAAATCTAATGATCACTGTATCTGTTAAGGTAAACTAGTAATTAAAATTATTTCTACAATAAAACTCAACTCAGTTTTCAAGCTAACACATTCAAGAAAGATCTCTCAAAAATGTTTTCTGAAAATAGAGGGAACAATTTCAACTCAAAAAATTCATAATGATCCTGACAACAAAACCATACAAGGTTATTAGGAGAAAAGAAAATTACACACCATTATCTCTTGTAAACATAGATATAAAAATCCTTAATGAAATTGAAATTCAGTGAATGGAAGGCAGTAGGATAACAAATCCTGAGTGGATTTATCCCAGAAATAAATGGTTGATTTAACATTCAAAAATCAATGTGATTCATCACAGCTGATAAAGGAGAAAAATCATATGATCATGGCAGTAGATCTCAAAAAAGCATTTAAAACCCATTGTATGATTTAAACTGATTTTTCAGCAAACAACAAATGTGGTAAAATATCCCCAGCTTAATAAAAGGCATTTAAGACAAACTCACGACTAACAATGAATGCTTTCCTAATAAGATCAGAAATGAGCATGGATGTCCACTCTCACAACTCCTATTCAGTGTAGTACTAGAGATGGTAGCAGGTGTAATAAGAAAACAACAACAACAAAACACAAAACCAAAACCAAATTAAACACATATATGTTTGAGAAAAAGAAATAAACTTTTAATTCATAGACGTTATGATTAACCACATAGAAAATCTTGAAGATTTATAAAATAAAAATACTGGAACTATTAAGTAAATTTAGGACAGTCCTAGGTATAATATAAAATAAATCATTCTATTTCTATATGCCAACAACAAATAACAAATACTAATATTTATTAATATTAAAATTAATATTTATAAGATCAAAAAGTGAAATATGTAGAGACAATTTTAATGGAAGATGTGCAAGCCATTTACTAAAAACTACAAACTTTTGTTGAGAGAAATTAAAGACCTACATAAAGGGAAGTGCCAGGTTTAAGTACTTAAGTACTCACTGATTGTGGGATGCCAGTTCTCCCTGATTTTTAGGTTTCATGTGCTTCTTCAGTGGAAATTAGCCAAGCTGATTCTTAAATTTTATGGAAGAGACCAGGACTTAAAATGGTCAAAACTTTCTTTAAAGGAAAGAAAAAGATGGACTCATACTTGCTGTAAGGCTAAGGTAATCGATGCAGTGTGGTACTGGTGCAAGACAAACAGAATGGAAGAAAATAGAGTCCAAAATAAGCCAACATTTATACACTTAGCTCACTTCTAAAAAAGTTTTAAAGATTCAATTAAGAAAAGCAGAGACATTTTGATGAATGATGCTACAGTGAGACAACCAGCTAACTATATGGAGAAGAATGAACCTCAACTACTACCACACATCATACTCAAAAGTGATCTGAGCAGGTCATGGGCCAACAATGAAAGCTAAAATTAAGCCTTTTAAAAAACCATGCAGCAGGAGGAGGGGTTTCAAGATAGTGGAATAGAGAAGGTTGCTTTCCTGGCTACTCCGTGGCATGAAACCAAGAAAGCAGATAGGCAGCTTCGCAACAAGGTGGGTGAACAAGAAACAAAAACAATGGGGAGGAGGGTCTTACTGGAATTTAAAACTGGACAGTCAAAGCAGATCATGGACTCAGGATGTTGGATATAATAAATGAGGAGAAAATCCCCAGTGCCACAGTTGCTGCTGCTGCGCTGGTAACACCAGCCAGAGCAGCCCCTGTGCGAGCAAAGCAGAGGGATAAGGGAACTGAAAGAACTCAAATTTTTAGGAGGCCTGAGGTGTGTCTGGGTATGGAGAGTTCAGAGATCAAAGACACTGCCTAAATGGAAAGATGTGCTGCACAATATCCCTGTGCAGGAAAGAAGCAAAATCTTTCCCAGCTGCATGCAGAGGACAGAGGAAGGAAACATTCTGGAGCTGTGGGAGCTGGTTCCTGGCAAACCTGAGTTTGGTCCGAAATACAGGTCTGGCATACCCACACTGCAAGACAAAGAGCTGCATAAGTGACCAGGAGAAAATCAAATGTGGACAGAAGTTTATACAGGGGAATATTGGTCATGGAAACCCACTTGGCTCCTCCCCTCCCACTTCAGTCTGGCTGCTTGCAAAACTAGGTGGGAAACACACACCTGGCCAGGAATCTGACTGAATTCGAGACCAGGAAAAGTGGGGTCTGCAGGTGACACAGTGGACTAAGAATTGGCTCCTCCAACACAGGGGTGGAACCCAGGGGAGATGCAGTCTTCCAGTGTGAACTGGCAATAACTGAGCCCTGGAGGTGTACTGATTTAAAATCTCCAGACCAAATAGCATTGAACAAAGAGTCTGGAGCCCACCTAAGCCTAAAACCTACCTCCAGGAATTCCACCTATGGGATTACCACTCACTCCAGCAATCTGGAGGGTGGAGGTGGAGGATCAGACTCCAGAGGAGCCCACCTCACACTGTTGAGAAGAGAAGCTGAGAATCATTCGAATTCCAATGGAAACAATTTTTTAGCTTTTTGCAAGATTTTTCCCCCTTTTTACTGTTTAATTGTGTCCTTAGTGGTTCATGACATTTATACATATTCATATTTGATTTTTTTCTAATTTCTAGCATTTCTGCAGGAAGTAATTTTTTATGGATCAGGTTTTTGAGGACTAGGGTGTTTAATATATTTTAATTTTGTTTTGTATTCTTTTATTTTAAATTTTAACTTTATATATATTTTTTCCATCATCTGTTACCCTTGATTCTCTCTTTTATTCCACTAACAGACAATCTATTGTTTTTACACTGTTCCATTAATTATTTACTTCTGTTTTCTCTCCTCCTCCCTCACAATCATCACATCCTACATCACTTCTGTTCTCTCACTGTTGACCACTGGGAATTGTAAACAATTTTGCAAACTTACTGTTTTTATTGTAGGTAACAACTGATCATTTAATTTCTGTTTACTGTGATAATTAACATTATAGATGTCATAGCAGGAACTATTTGGTTTAATGTTTGCATTGGTTGTTATTATTTGTCTTCCCCTAAACAGTGAGGTACTGGAAACCTTCAGGGGCACTATAAGTCCATAGGGTAGAAACTCTACAGTCTCAGATTCATACTGTTAGAAGGATAGACACACAAACAACATGAAAAAGCAAGGGAGCAAATTGCCTCAAACAAACCAAGATACTCCAGAAACAGAATTTATCCATGCCACAGTGGAAGAAATATCAGAGGATTTTAGAACGTACCTAGTTAAACTGAGCTGTGAGGTAAAGGATGATGTAATGAGTGAAATCAGACAGGAAATATAGGAAATGAAATATCACTTCAATAAAGACATAGAGATTCTAAAAAAAAAATCAAGCAGAAATCCTCAAAATGAAGGAATCACTAAACCAAATACAATTTCACTGGAAAGCATCACCAACAGTCTAGATCCCTTGGAAAATAAGAGATTCAGTCAATGATGACAACGTTCACTGTGGGGGAAAGATGTTAAGAGATCATAAACAGATCTTCCAAGAAATATGAGATAAACTGAAATGACCAAATTTATTATTTATCAGGATAGATGAAGGCTCAAAGATACAAACCAAAGGAATATACAATCTTTTCAATGAAATAATATCACAAAATTTCCCAAACCTAAAGAAGGAAATGGAAAATCAAATACAAGAGACTTACAGGACCCCAAATATACAAAATTACAACAGACCCACACCAAGGCACATTACTAGGAAAATGCCTAACATGCAGAACGATAGAATTTTAAAAGCTGCCACAGGAAAAGGACAGGTAACATTCAGAAGGAAACCAATCTGTATCTCAGCTGATTTCTCAATCCAGACCCTTAAAGAAAAGAGGTCTTGGAATAAAATATACCGAGTTCTGAAAGAAGATGGAAACCATTCAAGAGTACTATACCCAGCAAAATTAAGCTTAGAAATGACAATGAAATAAAAACCTTCCATGATAAACAAAAGTTAAAGGTATTCGGAACTAGAAATCCTACATTACAAAACACATTCAATAAAATGTTTCATGAAGAAGAAATAAAAAATAAAAGTGAAAACCAGGAAAGGGTGGAACTGTGCTAGAATAATAATCAAAGGAGAAACTAATTCAAATTAAAAACCAGAAATAAATCAAAATGACAGGGAATCATATCTCAATAATAATATGGAATGTAAAATGCCTAAACTCATCAATCAAAAGACAGACTGGCATATTGGATTTAAAAATAAGACCGAACAATATGCTGTCTGCAGGAGACTCACCTCATAGGCAAAGACATCCAAAAACTGAAGGTAAAAGAATGGGAAAAAATATATCCTTCACATGGATCTCATAAACAAGCAGGGGTTTCTATCCTCATAGCAGATAAAGTGAACTTCAAGCGAAGTTAATCAGAAGGACAAAGGAGGAAATTTCATATTGCTTAAGGGAATTAAATATCAATAAGACATAACAATTGTAAATATTTATGCCCCAAACAATGGAGCATTTACATACATCAAACAAACTCTTCTCAATTTTAAGAATCAAATAGACAACAACACAGTAATACTGGGTGACTTTAACACACCTTTCTCACCACTGGATAGATCTTCAAACAAAAATTAAATAAAGAAGCTGTAGAACTAAATAATACAATTAATAATTTAGACTGAACAGAAATACATAAAATACACTTTCTTCTCAGCAGCACACAAACCCTTCTCTAAAATAGACCATACGTTAGGCCTCAAAGCACTCTTAGCAAATACAACAAAATAGAGATAATACCTGGCATTTTATCAGATCATAATGGAATGAAATTAGAAATCAATGATAAAGTAAAAAATAAAAGCTACTCTAACACCTGGAGACTAAATAATATGCTACTAAATGACTAATGGATAGCAGAAGAAATTAAGGATGAAATAAAAAATACTTAAGAGATAAATGAGAATAGCGATACAACATATCAGAATCTCTGGGATGCCATGAAGGCAGTGCTAAGAGGAAAGTTCACTGAATTGAGCTCATTCATAAAAGAATAAAAAGTCAACAAACAAATGACCTAACCTTACATTCAAAGCTCTAGAGAAAGAACAAATCAACACCAAAAGTAGAAGATGGGGCATAATTAAGCTGAAATCAAGCAAACAATCAAAAAAAAAAAATCAACAAAAGTTGGTTCTTTGAAAACATAAATAAAATTGATAAACCTTTAGTCACGCTAAAGAAGAGAGAAAAAGCACTCAAATTACTAAAATACATGATGAAAAAGGAAACATCACAATGGACACTAATGAAATACAAACGATAATCAGAAATATTTTGAAACTTTATACTAGAAAAAAAACAGAAAATCTTGAAGACATCAACGAATTTCTAGAGAAATGACCTACCCAAACTGAATCAGGAAGACATACACAATTTAAACAGATCAATTTCAAGTAATGAAACTGAAGATGCCATCAAAAGTCTACCAACTAAGAGAAGTTGAGGAGCAGACAACCTTGGAACTCAGGAAAAAATAAATTGTCTTTATTCCTAAAGGGAATATTTTTAATGTAGCATTAAGCAGAACCACATAAAACCCAACCAACCCCCTCACCTGAGCTGCTTCGCTGTTCCTGGATCCACTCAGCTGGTCCTGGTTTTGCTCTCTTCTCCATGTTGCAAAGGACTCAGCACTTCTGTCACTGTGAGCTTCTTGTGTTAACTTATCTTGCATCTGACTAACTTGCTTTGTCACAGCCTTTTGCGAATCAACCTGTTGGTGTGAAGTAATGATTTATAATGAAATTTGACATTTCAAATTCTTTAAAATCCTAAACTTGCCACACTGTAACAAAGACAGAAAGAGGAAAGCAACAATGAACATTATAGAAAAAATACTGTAGTGAGCAAGATCCAAACCCTTTCTCATCAATGGGACAAGAACAATTAAAATCAGTGTCACTGTTATGCATTCTTTAGAAATTATCTCTACAGATAACTTGCTTACTGAAAAATGGCATTTTTCTGGAAAATTGCCACATTTTTCACTGTATGTGAATTCATTCCTAACCTTTGCTGGGGTGGATCCAGTATATCTTTGTAGTTTAATTTCTTATTAATTAAAAATCTCAGTTTTCTCTTGTGAAGTGACAAAATCTACACCAAAAATTCCACTGCCAATTTAGCCAAAATGAATTCATTTCTCTACCTGAATCCAGGTATCAATATTTTTATGGCTCCCCTGCCCGGTAAGTCTGGTCAACAGGAAGAGTTAAGAAAGACTCTCACTGAAGATTTAGCATTTCTCAATTTTGTCACTAAGCAATATGTGTCTTTAATTTTATAAATTGGAACTATAAAATATGCCTATTTGAATTAGATTCCTGTACAAAGACTCAAACAATAAACTGCTACTATTTATTTCAGAATAAGGTAAAAGATTCCTCCCAGCGCTAAAAGAAGCGTTTCTCTCTAAATATACTTTGCTTGCTGACTAGCTGAGGAATACATAACTACTATTCTTCTAATTTTCGACCTAGCTGCCAAAAAGTTCAGAGCCAAATTCAGTGCTCAGTTTAGTGATTAGCACCTCAGCTCTCTGATATACCAATTTTTTCTGGGACAGAGGGTGTAAAAGGTGGTATTATATTATCTTATATTATATCTTACATAGTTCATATTATAAACTACATCAAATCATTTGGGGAAAATGATGTCATATAAATCATAAAATGCTGGCCATTTTGACAAAATTAAATATTTTTTCAGTCCAGATATAAATATATTGTATGCTGCTTTTATCAAAAATGGTTGGATTAGGAAGGATTTTTACTGTTGCCTAAATGAGCCTTCTGCAAAAGGTGAGTCACTATCCAAATAAATGATCACATGATATAAAAAATATATCACTTTAAAATACAACCTACTGATAGGAAAACACTTCGCTTATGTTTAATTTTAAGGGTCGGACTTGAAGAACAAATGTAAAAGTATAGAATATGTATGTTAAGGGTTCCTGATGCATCATAGATGGCATAAGAAATTTAAGTGCATTTCATTACATTCTTAGGATGAAAGAAGAAACCAAATCAGTACACAAATACATTGTTACAGTTTCTATATTAACTAGTGTTGGCTGCATTTATTTTTATCAGCTAGATAGGATATCTCTGTCCCTTCTCATTTAACAAAATCATACAACCTTGGACCTCAGGA
This sequence comes from Sciurus vulgaris, assembly GCF_902686455.1. Lineage (NCBI taxonomy): Eukaryota > Metazoa > Chordata > Mammalia > Rodentia > Sciuridae > Sciurus > Sciurus vulgaris. The sequence goes on from NC_136475.1 coordinate 49,097,961, forward strand.
AAAAATAAATTGTCTTTATTCCCAAAGGGAATATTTTTAATGTAGCATTAAGCAGAACTACATAAAACCCAACCAACCCCCTCACCTGAGCTGCTTCGCTGTTCCTGGATCCACTCAGCTGGTCCTGGTTTTGCTCTCTTCTCCATGTTGCAAAGGACTCAGCACTTCTGTCACTGTGAACTTTTTGTGTTAACTTATCTTGCATCTGACTAACTTGCTTTGTCACAGCCTTTTGCGAATCAACCTGTTGGTGTGAAGTAATGATTTATAATGAAATTTGACATTTCAAATTCTTTAAAATCCTATAACAAAGACAGAAAGAGGAAAGCAACAATGAACATTATAGAAAAATACTGTAGTCAGCGAGATCCAGACCTTTTCTCATCAATGGAACAAGAACAATTAAAATCAGTGTCACTGTTATGCATTCTTTGGAAATTATCTCTACAGATAACTTGCTTACTGAAAAACAGCAGTTTTCTGGAAAATTGTCACATTTTTTACTGCATGTGAATTCATTCTTAACCTTTGCTGGGGTGGATCCAGTATATCTTTGTAGTTTAATTTCTGATTAATTAAAAATCTTAGTTTTCTCTTGTTGAAGGGAGTCTAATTAATGTGAAAGTAGAAAAGGAGATGATGATGCTCCTTGCTTTTTGCAGGTAGTTTAACCTGTGAGCAAGATGAGTAACGGTTCATGTCATCTAGTACAGCGTGCCAGTACCAGAGGTTAACTTCTGCAACAAGCTTGCTGTCTCTAAGGTTTCTCTTTCACACCATGGTGCTATCTGGGAGATGGCTGACTCTCAATAACCTTGAAGAGACACAGAAATAGAAGGGCAGATCCTACAATACAGCTGGAAGATTGAAAGCTATGTGAAGGTCCTTATGTGAAGTATTTGTTCAGCAGTTTCATGTTTACAGCAGCTGAAAGTGCCATCACCTTTTTTCATGGGTTAAATAGGGAGCAGAAGACAGGAACAGCACAAAGGGAAATAATGGAGTAGCCAGTGCCAAGACAGAGAATAAATTACATTGGCTGGGCAAACAGAGCCTTAATTTGTAGTCTCTCGATTTTTAGCTTCTATTGCCAAGTGTGTTCATTCCATCCCTTTAAAATATGCTGGTGTTTTGTGGCTAGCTCTCAGTTGTCACAACACCATTCTTTATTTCCACCTCCTCCCGGATCTCAGTTTATCAAAGAATGGCAAAACTACTGCCTTTCAGTAACCTGCAAATTGGAAATGTTTCCTAATCACTCAGGGATTCTTTATTTTACCTTTCAACCATTTCAAACTACTGGGAAAATTGATGGGTAACCATCTTCTGAGCCACTCTTGCAGTGACGTCACCTTGGTAATACTGGTACTATCATACCTCTGGTGAGAGACAAAGCGTCTCCTGAGGTTGGTGCACACTGTTTGATTTGCTGAAAAGACTGGCCTAGTAATCATTGTGAAAATGTGCTCTGTATTATAAAGAACTGCGATTTTTTTCTCCATCTTCCCTAAAATATAATTAACAAATAAAACTATATATTTCAGACATATACTATGATATGCATATACTTTGTGAAATTGCTAAAATTAAGTTCATCAGTTCATCTATCACCACTGGCAGTTATCAAGTATATAATACAGTTTTACTAACTATTGACACCATGTCATATATTAGACTCCTGTAATAAACTCATCTTACAACTGGAGGTTTGTACCCTTTGATGAATGTCTCCTCATTTTCCTCAACAACCAGATGTTGGCAACTACGACTCTACTCTCTGCTTTCTGCAAATTTTGCTTTTTTAAGATTCCATACGCAAGTGATACCACACAGTATTTGTCTTTCCCCTTCTGATTTATACCACTTAGCACAACGTCCTCCAGGTTCTTCCACATTATTGACGTGGCAGAATTTCCTTCTTTTTATGGCTGGATAATATTCCACACACATTTTTTTTCTATTGATTTGTTAGTGAAAGCTATGTTCTTTCCATACCTTGGTTATTGTAAATAATATTGTAATAATATATAAAATTCATTTACTGAAGTGAGTGCTTTAATAAATTAAAAATAGGAACTGCAGAAATCTCTTAGACATCATTATTTTATTTCCTTTGGAAATATACTCAGAAGTGGGATTGCTGGGTTATATAGTAGTTCTATATTTAGTTGAGATATTACTGAAGATTTTAGTACCTCCTGCATGCTAAGCATTTTAGGTACCAGTTTTCACTCTGGGAGTCTCTGACATAAAAGTAAAATTTGGCCAAATAAATTCAACTCTCTGTGAGGCTTTTTCGAAGAGATGGTGCTTCCTGCACATGTGACCATTGGCTGCATGGTTAGGCTGCATTGCTATGGGCGCTTCTAGCTAATAAGCAAATTATATCCAGTTTATGGAATATTTCTAATTCTGGGGAAATTTAAATGAGAGGAAAGTGGGTTGATTCTATTTAATTCTTAATTGTGAACAAAGTACAATTTTCTGTTTCTCAAGGATATGAAAATATAGAAAACAGCTCAGGCACCCCACATAATTGAACAGACGAATACTATCCAAACATGTGCCAGTTTCAAAAAAGTAGTTATTCAAAATAAGGTAGTTTTAATTTAATTTTCCATTGGAAATTCACTGTTTTCTACAATTAAGAATATCTCTGGACTCCTAAAAATCAATAAAAGTGTGTTTCTAATTAAGAATTTGTATTGCCACTTTTCTCATATACAGAAAATAAATAGGAAGACAAGTTAACAGAATTATTTTGAGAATTAAAGCTCCGGAAAGAATTGTGCAAATTACTATTACCAGTAATACACCTTGGATTTGCTGTGGAAAACTCAGATTTAGGATGAATGAAGGAACAAACTTACTGCCTGAAATGCAGGAGAGCTTGAACATTTTTACTCCTCTGCCTTGTTAAAGCATTTAGGAAGAATGGGTGGCTCATTATGCCCCAGTGTCTACACTATTACAGTTCGGATTTAGGTACCACAATAAGGAGAGATATATTGATAAAACTAATAAAAGGATCTACCAGTTCTTGAAGTAGATTATCCAAGGGTTGAATTTGGCCTTCAATAATACCATCTTCCAATTTGCTTTGACATTCTCATCTGGGAATTCTAGAGTCTTAGCTCACCTCAATAAGTGTTCTTACTAAAATCTGGTTTTGTTCATCGAATTATGGACATTAAATTCTGGTGGGGAATTGGGGTACATTAGCTCAGTGTAGAACACATGCTTTCCAGGGACATGGCCCTGGATTCCATCTCTTGCATGTGTGTACATGTGCATGAATACACACACACACATACACAAATCTCTGTGGGGAGCATAAATAGACTCCAGCAGCCCTGATGATAGAATCTTCTAATCTGATTGACAGTGTGACTACAGGAGCTGCCAGAACTACTAGCAAGTGACTCCAGCTATACATACCATCATTTTGATTGAGGCAAATACCCCAAAAGATTTGCTTTTCAGGAAAAAATATCAATTTCTCTACTATCTTGACAAAACTTCATTTCCAATTGAACTCCAGTAACAGTATTTGAGAACTTCAAAAGGAAGCCTCAATTTACTAGGAACAGTTTATGATGCTAGGAAAATCTATTAGAAAATCGTCTCGTTTTGCTTTTGCAAAAAGATGTTATAAGTGTGCTGAGATTTTTATGGGGTATGCTACTTTCTAATACCTAACCAAAACATGTTTTTAGTAAAAAGGATAAATTTCCCTTAGTAAGTTTCAAGTTTTCTAAGTGAAAGAACATTCTTAACTCTTTTCCTTTGAATAATGAATCATGGAAACATTTTATTTATATCTATACTCCTTTTCTGGTTCAATGACTTTATATAAAAAAAATACAAGTCCAGAGTTTACTCACTAGTCTGTTAACTAATTACAATGATCCACATACCGAGTAAAAGAAATATTTTATAATAATAAGAGGATTTTAGGACTAAAAAGGAAAACATGGGGTCATGGGGTTGATATTTATTCTAACTCTAAATCATTTTTGTTATGGAAACAATCGACTGTGGAAATCATTCTACACTTGTATCATTTGCAGGAAAAAGCACAAGGTAGTTTATGCTGTTATACTTTGTTTTTGGAAATTTCCAGGAAACTGTATTTTATACTATAATTAAACAAAATCATGCACTTAAAATGTTATAGAAAGTCATTAATAATTAAATACTGTTCTGCTGTGAAATATATCTTAATATCTATACATTGGTCTGATCACACTGTTAACAAAAACTAAGGTCTAAGGATGCATAATATTCTTAAGTTATTAAAGTGCTTCTTTTTACTTATAACGGAAGTACTCTAATCAAAAGAAATAAAGTATTTTTGATGGAGGCTCATTGGCAAAAATGTTTTATATTCTATTCTGTGCACATAAAAATGGTTTCTAACAAACCCCCTTTGAATTTGATGAAACTGAAAATTCTGGTGGATAATAATCAGAGTTTTATATCAGAGAATATAGTTATTGGTTTTTAAAATGGCTTTTTTTATATTTCAATTAAGTTTATGAAACTGAAAAACTACAAAAAAGGAAAAAAAAAATCTCTACTTAAATTAGTGTAGATTAAGTGGTGACCATTACTGCAAGGGAAATACTATGTCAAGGAAATGGCTCTTTGTTTTGTTGGAAAAGTGATAAAAATACAAAAGTCAATAAAACTGTTAAAATAAGTCTCAGTAATTACCAAGATCAAAATCCAGTGGCTTTTTATTAAACATGAACTTTTGTTCTGCCTTCTGCAATACGTAAATAGTGCTGACAATTGGTTTGTGAGGCACTTGCTACAATAAAATGTAATTGTATCATGAGAGAAAGGTGACAATCAGGAGATCATGAAAAAATTACATATTCTCACTGGTAGTTAATTAGCCATGCAAAACCTCCTCAAACAGATATTCTCTTCTATTAGGAATGATTACTATGCAGGCCTACAGATGTCAATACCACAGTCATTCAAATACTTCTTTTCCTACTAATTGAAGGTTGTAAAGCTCTGGTGCCAAGGTTTTGCTTCCAAAGAGCTAATTTATGACTAGAAGGATATTTTATGTCTTCAGTTGCAGCAGCGACAAAATTCAGCAAATCAGAACCATCTGTGCACTGATACTTGACTCACCATTCATCTCGCAGCCTATCAGTCACATTAGTTTGCATCCTGCATTCTTGGCTCATGAACACTTGTGATGATCCAAAGTTCATAAAAAATATTAAAAATGAATGGCATCCTGACCTTACCTTATTGTACGTGCATCAGGAAGAAAATGCCCTCCACATTTTTTTTTTTTTTTTTGCATGTGGACAGAGTCAAGAAAGAAATGGACAATTAACTACCTGTCCAATAATATTGCTTACAGCAGTCTCAGGTCTACGCTGAGTGTAAAGATTGAACATTCTTAAAAAAAATTTTAAGTCCTAATTCTTTATATCAAGTTCTAATCCTTTTTTCTTTCTTTCTTTTTTTTTTTTTTTTTAAGAGGGAATCAATGGAAGATAGGTGAATAAAGGAGGAGCCTCAATAGCTTTTTGTAAAAAAAAGAATTGTAAGGATTAAAATATCAATCAATACAGATAACTTTTAGAATATTATCCAACACCAAATTATGGCCAAACTGGTAGGGAAAAACAAGAGGCAATAACTGAAGAAAACCCAAAGAAAAGAAGCAAACAGAGGCTCTCATGAATAAAGTCCAATCAAGACTTCAGGACGGCTTCATTTCTTTCACGGACACAGCAGGCTACAGAGCCTCCTCTAAGAGACCACAAGTCAACCACTTCCTTGGTGCTGAGTTAGGAGGAACAGGAATTAAATATAATGAGCAAGGAACTGAGTTTTAAGGCTCGTTATGAGTCCTAAAACAACTTCATTAGATAGAAAAGTTTCATGGAGGCAATCCCAGGATTGTTACTTACTTTTTTATTGGGAGGAGAATACACACGTACCCTCTGTCCTTCGGTGGAAAACTCCAGTGGTCCTAAGGGTATTCCACCAGGGTTCAGAATTTTCTTGAGTGTTTGATAGTTTGGCTTTTCATCATAAGCTAAACTATGAACACATGCTAAAAATTCAGCTATTTCACCTGTGAAGTATTAAATTTTTTACATGTAATTCATACTGGCAAGATGAGTAAACTTCAACAACCTTAAAAATCTTTTATTAAGTCTACTGTCTTACACATACCCTGAATAAACTAAAAATGAACAAACCAATAAAAAGCACTTTTTAAATGATATTTAAAGATTACTGAAATATACTGACCTATAGATTTGACTTAATGGGACAAACTGGTGATTATTTAAAAAAAATATTTTTAGTTGTAGATAGACATAATACCTTTAATTTATTTACATGTGGTGCTGAGGATCGAACCCAGTGCCTCACATCTGCTTTACCACTGAGCTACACCCCAGCCCTGGTGATTTTTTTAACACACCTTTTGCTGATATGTTTACAATTATCTAATCTTATGGGAGGAAGCGAATTTTAATCATCATGCAGCTACTAAGAACTACACAAAAAGTATATCAGACCTGCTTCAGACATTTTATTTTGGAACTTTAAAAATTCAGTTAAAAACCAATGTAATGTTTTATGAGCCTCCTGACTTCAAAGAGAAAAAAAAATCAGTGAAAATTTTAATTAAGGTTTTCATTTTGAAATTGTAACAAAATATTATAAAAATAACCTTTAGTTCCATGTTTTTAGGAAGGATTCACTTTGAACTGTAGGAACCCTCCCTATCCATATCCAGCTAGCCCAGTGTACTCATAATACAGTCTTGATTTTAGTTCAGGAGGATGAGGAATTATCATCTCTTATTTTTTCTCCAAAATAAAACATATTTCACATGGTCACCCTCCTTTCCCTAAAAAGGTTATGGACTACCAGATTTCATTAAATTTTTTTTTTTATTTTAGTTTTTGCAATACTAGGAATAGAACCTAGGACCTCACACATGCTAAACATGTGCTCTACCACTGAATTAAATCTTTTAACTCAACAGCTTTTAAATACATGTAGAATTAGCAACCAAAAATTATAAACATAGCTACATCAAAATATTTCTAGTTGGCATTTTTGTTTTGAGGTAGAGGTTCAATCTAAAATTGGGATAGAAGTGATGGTAATATCATAATTTTGAAAAACTGGCAGACTTTCATTTGTTCACAGAGTTGTTTAGCTTTTCCCCTTCAAAAAAATATTACTAATCCAAATGTGAATACCATTTACTCTCTCACTTAGTTGTTTATGTACTACAATGGGAAAATGTGGGCGGCATCACTTAGGGGCAGGGATGATTTCCCAGTAATCCTTCACTTCTCCTCCAGGCAGACGCCATTCAAGGGGAAAACTGCAGAGGCACTGGTTTTACTCCCAAAAGGGGAAAATTCCAGAAGTGATAGTTATCATCCCTTTCTCCCTATTAAAGCCAAAGTGACCACTTCAGAGAGTCCAGAGCTATTTTCAAAAACATAAAGTTAATGTGGCTGAAATAAGAACTCTTGGCTCTGAGTATCCCCCCAAACAATGTAGCAGTTATGCAATTACATTTTTTTTCCCTCTTCAATTTATGAAATATATCAACCTGTACTATTTAGCATTTGGTCAATCACATCTAGCAATAGCTACTGCTTTATCATCACATTTATAATATGTATCCTGGAGCCCCTGTGTGGGGGCATCCAATTCCTAAAGGAATGATCAAAAAGAAAAAAGATTAATTTTCATTCACTATCATTTTAATATAAGTATTCTGTTGTTCTTTGGTTTTTAAGATTGGTAAGCCAAGTATGGTATATATTACAATTCCGTTAATCAGAATATCCCAAATGGAGAAGAGAGCTGAGTTTGTTGGGAACAAATCATTGTTGTAAGACAATGGAAACTCCTGGCACTCCACCAAGTGATAGCAGCTGTGCTGCAAAGCCTTCATGGGACTGAGGTTTGGGAAAATGAGGTACCAGTGGGTAGGAGAGAGAGAGAATGAAAAGAGCCACTTCCATTATAAATTTATTATTATAAACCTGAAGCTTAGACTACCGTGATGTAGTACTGGTTTAAATGTTAGCCTTTCAAGATCTGGATTTATTATATTAAGTACATTTTTTAATTTACTAGCATATTTCTAGAGCTATAAAACAAAATGCTTTGAGTAGTATGAAATTATGATATTCTTGAATCATCTGCTTTTTAAGCTAGTGAAATATTAAGTATCATTACTGACTATCATTTCAAGAGATAAAAACTTTTGAAGTTATTACTACACTGAGTTGGACATGCATGCTGCAAACCTCTTGACTATTTTATTTAATAAAATGTCTTGGTAGTAAATGTTGTATAAGTCTGTTCCTTTTTTATGGCTGTGCTTCTTCTAAGCACAGCCTCCCAACTTAAGAGAACTTCACTTAATATTCAACATTGTGTGCTTTAGGAATAGAAATCTGAATTTTACAAACAGTATAGACTCGAATAAATGGCCTGTACTAAGAGGAACCAGGAGTGCCTCCCATCTAGATTCTCGTGTGACTCAATCTTAATTTATCTTTAATGAAAGAAGCATTTATCTTGTACAACCCAGAGTATCTGAGCTTTCTTTTCCAATCCTAACCTGAGGGATAAGAAAGCTAAGGGACATATATAATTTGAAAAAGAAATGAAAGCACCCTATCTTTTTCTTTTTGTCCCATTAAGTAAAACAAACTATGACTTGGCAAAAATCAAAATTTCAGAATATTAGTCAAAAAAGAATATTGTCATTTTGTTCAAGTTATTTCACACAGTCACAAAAGTAAACGTTTCATCTTGAAAACTATCTCCCCAAATGAGATTCACTCCTGTTTGGTACTCTTCATCAGAGGAAGAATGGGGAAGACGCAGAGCCAGACTGTTTCTCTTTCATTTCCTTTGCAAATGAAATTTTTGGTTTCAAGTCAAAAAGCACTGTGAATATAAGTTTAAGATGACTTAACTCTACTTTTCAACTCTCAAATTGGCACCAATGCTATGTGACCTTAACTGGAGGGTCAGTGTACAAATCTACTTTCAGAAGTCAGTTAAAAGCTAACCTTGACTTTGCCCAATGTAAACAGAGATTAAGATTCATTTTGCTAATCTGACTCTAAAACAAAGCAAGTGTGATTGCAGAGCTGTTCTTGTATAAGAAAAAAATAATTGAATTGTAAAATAAGTACTGAATAATGTGTCCTGCATGTATGTACAAATGACAGAAATTTGGGTAGAGTTGACTTGCTATTTTATACTGATAATGTTGTCAATTAAAGAATTCCAAAAAGTTCTATATGAACTTGAAATCCTTTGTCAAATATAGCCCCAAATCCCAAGATCACATACCTTTGCTCATCAAAAAAAAAAAATTGCCAGCTATTTAGGTGTATTTAAGGTGTAACCCAGGTCTACACAGCATTTGAGTTTAATGATGTGTTTTTTAAAAAAATAATTGATGGAAAGCAGTCTTTCCATAGGTTGACTTTATCTCCTTTCAAAAATAAAGAAGCAAACCCAAAAAACCTTAATCCTAAAAAAAAAAAAAAAAAAAAAAAAAAGATACAGATGGCGATTTAACCTGTGCATGATTCTCAAAACACATATTTAAAAAATGCAACGGACAGAGGTTTGAACTCCATCTAAATAGTATCTTATAGGGTCCTTGTGTTCTAATGTTAGTGATGATCTAAACATTCTCTTCTCTAGCAACCTATCTGTAATCCTGAAGAGCTTTCTCCCATCCTGTGGGAATAGGAGGGGGTGAGTTAAGCAAAAACTACAAAACAGGAATGACAAATGTGGTGACCAGAAAGTCACAAGATATAGCAGAAGTTATCATCTGACTTACAGCAACTGCTTCCAGACGGAGCCCACTTCAGCACTGACCCAGGCAGCTCATCCAACAGACTAAAACAAACAGAGGAACACACAGTGAATCTGCATCCAATCCTGGGTTCACTATTTTAATTAGAAACCAAAACTCTCATTTTATCTTGGTAGGTCACCAAAATTATGACTTTCATTGGTGGTTTTTCACCCACTTGTAATAGATTGAGAGGATACATAAAAGTGAGGGAGATCCCTCCATTTCCACTGACCAATTTCATAAAATCACCTAGGAACTAAAACTATGTAGAATGATACTATGAATGATTTAACTCGAAGTTCGTATAGGTAAAAATGCAGAAGTAGGAGTATTATAATTTAAAAAAAAAAAAAACAATTGAAAATCATACAAAAATGTATCTGGACTTTGAGGACATTCTTCCCCTCAGGTATTTGCCACTGGAGAGGCGTATATTACTTAATTATTTATGTATGTTGTTCTTCACTGGGTAGTATTTTATGCTATTCTATGATTAAACAGGTTAACAAGAAATTTTTGAAAAAAACACTATAAGCACTTTCTCATGTTTTAGACTAAGTAAGCATGACTCTCTTAAGTTGCTTTTGCCACAAATATATATTCAACTAAAATTACTGATATGAGTGAATAATTCACAAACTCAGGCAAAGGCAGAATAGCAACAGTAAATGAACTGTTTTAATTTCACCTTACCTTGGGAAAAACAAAGGGATTAAAAGAGGTATATTGTTGAATATACAATCATGCCCTTATTGAGAAATGCTACCCCCTTAATAAGTTGAATAAATAATGATTATGTATTATAAACCTAAGAAGTTTGAAAATGTTTAAAATGTTAAATATTGAAATGTTAGAATTCAGTTTATCTGAGTTACAAATTTCACAATGTAAGTGTACTGGCCTACAAGTTTGCATTATTAATCAAACCAAAATGAAGGTATATTAACATATGTAAGAGCCCCCAAAATGTAAATGGAGGTTGTTTGACTTATCAAAGCCTTAAATTTTATATGAAACTTTAATATAATTATACATATGTAGATATATTCATTATAGATCCTACAATGAATGCATCTATATATGCATATTGATATAAAACTAAAACAAATCATTAGTAAGTCCTCCTGAAAGAAAAACATGCATATCATTCAAATTAAAATGCTAGCCTTTGAAATAAAGTACATTATTCAAATTAGGTAAACTGAGTTGGCAAATTGGATATAAAATCATCCATGCATATGCATTATTGTGTCTTTTTTTTTTTTTTTTTTTGGTACCAAGGAATGAACCCAGGGGTGCTTAACCACTGAGCCACATCCCCAACCCCTTTTCATGTTTTATTTTGAGACGGGGTCTCACTAAGTTGCTTAGGGCACTGCTGTGATAGAGACTGGCTTTGAACTCATGATCCTCCTGCTTTAGCCTCCCAAGCTGCTAGGATTGCAGGTGTGTGCCATCATGTCTGGTTATTATTATTATAATAATCATTAATATAATAAGGTTATTATTATTGTGCTTTGGCTTGACTCATACATTGGAGACCATCAGTTATATGAGAGTTAATACAGACATATCAATCACCCAGTATATAACTGATTAGATAGTTCTAATATTTACTTATATAAATGTGTCAATTTTGGGTAAGGGAATAGGATAATCAAGATTCCAAGTAAAAAAAATATTTCATAATATGTATTTACAAATATAACCTGTATTATTGTGAATCTGCAGCATAGTCTTTTTTCCTTAAGAACTAATTCTATACTGAATTTAAAGATTGATTTCTATGGATAAGCTACCCCTCTTGGTACACTTCTGTTGTGACTTGGCCTGTTTAAAACATAGCTGCCTTTTCCAAATGTGATAGTGTGTCTACAGATAACTGCAGCATATCTTAGTATACAATGAAAATCTGGCTACTCTGTGCCACATTCAATTGACTTTCATGGGCCTGGCCAGTCAGAGAATTGTAAAACAGTAACATACTCTAAGTCTGACCTAATTCTTTTGCTAGCAGAATTAGGTAATAAAAATTGAATGTAGAATATTAAAAATGTTTATGTGACTACAAGATTATCTCATATAAACAGCTCATAAAAAATTTTGTTTCTTCCTTAAACAACAGAACATCCTCTGGGACAGGAATAAGAGGTATACTGCTTTCATTTCAAAGATATAAGCCAAACTGTCCCACTTTGCACTGTTGCTTTGCACAGTTGATATCAATCACACCAAGCTCAGACTACTTTTATACTTATACAATGCTAGTTTGAAAATATTCTTCCTTGCAAACACCACCATCTAGAATCTAGAATCTAAGCTCTGGAAAACACCCTGTAAAGGAATGGATATTTCACTTTATATTTTGCATTGTAATTCAAGTACATGTGAATTTATAGGTGTTATCTTAATGCATTTTGAGTCTGTTAGTTGTTAAAGATTTTTTTCAAATTAAATAAATGTATTTGGTTCTCACAGTGGATGAATGGCAATTCTCTGCGATATTAGCTTCCTTTAATGTATCCCTCCAGACCTGTTGTAGTAAAGGATGAAATACTTAAAAATTTGTACTTTGTTTTAGCAGTCTGGACAGCCACAGGGTCCTTTAGGTTCTGTTCCCAGGGAAGTTTCCCACATGACCACCGCAGCATGCAGTAGCCGAGGATTTCAACGTCACTTCTTCTGGACAGGGCTACAGAAGTAAACATTAAGAGGGGGGATAAGTAAGTCCTTGAGAAAGAGAGAAATCTTTGAGTGAACTACTATTGATGAAATATGGAAAAGCCAAATAGGCAAAGTGTTTTGTTTGTTCAGCTGGAGTAAAACTTAAAACGCCCAGGCGTTTGGCCCCAGTCCACAGACAGGCAGTGACTTGTTGCTGTTGAAAGTCAGGGTCAGTTTCCTCACCTCCTCCAACTTCATCTTTCCTTAGTCTGGCCTGTCACATGAACTTGATCCCCATGGCCTCTGACATGATCCAGACAACCCATAACCCGGCACCAACACTTTCTCAAAGAGCCAAGCAGTAAAACAAAGAAATAAATGTCTGCAGCTAAATTGCTAACATATGTTCCAGGAAGTCCATGGGGTCTGCATTGGTCATGCAGAGACCCTTTGAGTGCAGACTAAACACTGATGGCCTTTCCTGTTTTACTCACACTGGTGGCAGCATTTGAAGTTGGAAGAATATGACAAAACTGCCATCTAGTGTGCAGTCTTAAAAAACAGGCTTATCTGAGGATTTTTCAGTTACATGAAAGTCTAATTAAAATAGATCCACTGCTTTGGATGCACAATTCTACAATGTTACAGATATTATCTTTATAAGTAAGCAGCACTAAGCTAAAATTCTACCTCCAAATCCTAGAAAGTCTAAAGGTGAGGCAATGGTATGGGACATGAGGAGAGAGGTGGTGGAGAGTGAGTTTGAAGCCAAATAGAGACTCTTAGAATTTAATAAAAGATGGCTTTTCATTTAAAAAAAAGAATACATTCCAAGAACATTTTCATAGCCCTGTAAATATATTTATACCAAGTCATTAAATGCTACACACTAATGTCATCATGATTTTATATACATATGTGTGTTAAAGTGCCTTTTATCAAAAGATAGACAATGAAACCTAAGAAATGTGTCAAATATAATTGATACTTGTTAACAAGTCACTGAAATAATGATTGCAACATCAGCAAATACCCATAAAATAAACTCATTTTTAACAACCATTTCAAAGTGTTATAAAAACAATAGGCTGGTATTTATATTTCTACCACTACTTGAATGTTCATCTGAGTAGGAATAATATAATCTCCCCAGAGCAATATGTGACTGTTAAACCTGCTGTAAACAGGTATCCTGTTTTATTATCGTTCATTAAATAAACTCTGAAAAGTCACTCAGTAAACTTGGATTTTAATTTAAAAAGTCATCTACTAAGAACAATGATGCCAGCGTGTTGCAACTACTTTTGGTTACCATACGTAAGTAGTTACAAAAGCAGAAGACAAGATCAGCTCTTACACATACTCTATCTTAACTGCTATTAGAGTACTGGATTATTAAAGGCCCTTCAATCCAGCAGAACGTTGCAGTCCCACGGGTGCCATTTTACTTTCTGCACAAGCTTCAACAATGTCCTAATGCAAGACTTGGCTCTCATATTAAAATAAAAACACAATCTCCACCATGCTGTTCTGCAGTTATTTCTTTAGTAATAAATCTCCCATTAATAATGGAATGGTTCCATTTGTACAGATGTGCTCACAAGTCCCTTTTCCATTATGGCAATTCCCGATTACCACCACTGAAAAAAAAATCACATCCTCTAATTTTCAAAAAATGATATTTTGGCACCTGTTTGGATGATACAGGCTACAAGAGGCCCTTGGAGGAAAAACAATCAGAATTAAAATGGAATGAACCTTCACAGCCACTTCCCCCAACCCCCCAACTGAGGGATTAATTGATATGAAGCTGTAAGTAATGACAAGTCATTTAGATTTCTGAAGTCAATCTTTCATAAACTGGTCTTCATTTAAAATAGCCCTTTGAGAGTTAACTTTACTTCACTATGATAGTTTTTGGTCTTACCTAATTAAAATACATTATCACATTTCTCAGTCTTTCACTTATTTTCTTTTACTGCACATACACATTAGTAACTGTGGCTAAGCATTCTACCACTGTTTCCACTAAGTTCTATAAAAATATGTTATATTTAAAAGAATATCTAATAGCCACCCTTTTCTACTAGTAAAGAGATAAGAGCATAAAGTGTTTGAGTATATCACTTTCCCTTAAATTCCCTCCCAGAAAAACAAACGGAAAGCTTGACTTGTTTTGGGAAACTACTGTTCACTTACCATCTACAATACAGTAATATCTACTAAATTTTAAATTATTCTAGATGACAATATTAGAATCTGAGTGTACTGCTTACATGCAAATTGGTCATAGTTGAAGAGGATTACTGATATTTAACTATAAAGATGCGTTTTGGGTGGTGAAGTATAGCTCAGTGGTAAAGCACTTATCTAGTATGCACAAGAACCTGGGTTCAATCCCTAACACTGGAAAAACTAAAAAACAAACAAATTAAGAAAAAAAAAAAAAAACCCTCCAAGTTTGAAAATTGCTTCTTTTGTTATAGAATTTAAAAATTCATTTAAAAACATGCTAAGCGAGGCAGTAAATGGAAAGAGCCCTAGACTACGAATTCACAGAGAGGAGATCCACCTCTGGTTCCACCATTATTACTTTTTTAGTGCTAAGATTCAATGATGTCAGGTAATATATTTCTTCGAACATCTTTTCATTTACTCAGAAAATATATTATGAATTGTTTTGAGTCATGCATTTGAATAATTACAATATATAAAGTTCTTCAATTATACTTTGAAGAAAATAGTAAGCTTTCATAAATTTCAAAAAAAATCAAGAATTTACTATTTTATGTAAATATGATTTACTTATAGTGAGATTGTTATTAATACAACTTTTCTGCTACACTTTCTCAATTTAGTTTCTAAGTATTATTTGGCATCTAATGTTTGTTGAGCTTACATATGGAACAAGGTAAATTAGTCTTTTCAGTGAAAGTCTGTGGTGTTCTCAACTGTTCAACATTTCAAAATGATAAATCACAGCCAAGAGTAACAACCAAAAAACAAAAGAAAACAAACAAACAAACAAAAACAGACAAAATACTGGGGGTGGGCTCAGTGGTACAGTATGTGCCTAGCAGGTGCAAGGCCCTGGGTCTGATCCCCAGCAAAGAAAAAAGAAAAAAAGGCACAGGTGAGAACTTTAATTCTATTTCAGTGAAAATCAGACTCTAGAAATAGTTCACATTAGAATCTGACCTAACTTTTCTGTGTACATACATGAATACACTACAGGGAATCTCAACATCTTGTACATCCACAAGACTAGGATCCTAATTAGAATAAGATATACTCCATGTTTATATAAATGTCAAAATAGACTCTACTATCATGTATAACTAAAAGGAACAAATAAAACATACAAATCATATAGAATAAAGCATGGCATACAGCAAGTAAAAGAAAAGAATGCATAATCAATAAAAACAATTGATGTGATTTATAGAGAGCTGCTACTGTGCCAGGTACTCTACCTGCTTTTTTATTATTTCATTGAATCACTAGAACAGTGTAAGACATTATTAACCATGTTGGAAAATAAAAAAAAAAGAAGCTAAAAGGGGTTAAGTAACTTGTTCAGTATCACTGAGCAAAACTGGAGTTCCACACTGAAATCTTTCAGAATCCAAAGCCCATGCTCTGTCTAATAATTATTTGCTTCCAGAAATAGTTTTAACATTATTCGAACAGCATTATTTACACTACTTTTATATTAAGGAATTGTCTGAGGCAGGCAATTTAACTTAAAGCACTGAAAGACATATTGACACAAAGAAATATGCTTTTGTCATAAACAAGCCACAGATCCCAAGATCTTATTTGCATCCCTAAGTTTTATAAAAGGATAGTTTCATGAAAAATTATTTCTTTCAAGCTACTTCACTCTCATAAAGAAGGGTCTCCAAGTTAAAATGTTGATTTATAAAGTGTTAAATGGTCCTTCCAAGTTGGCACAGAAACAACATAGAGACCACTTTCAAGAACTGGTCCTTAGTCTAAAGACAAATGAGTAAAATTCACCAACAGGAATGAAAGAGAAAAAGCAAAGTTTAAGTGTTAATCCCCAAAATGGATCTGATTATTTGCCTAAGGGGCTTTCTGTTTAGTTTTATTTCTTATACATAGCAGCACTGTGGAGTATGAAGGGAAACAGGGATTGGTAGAAAATAAAATGAACTTGAAAATGTTTGGGTTCAAATGCCCCAAAATATGAATATATGTGACCAGAAATGACAATGAGAAAGCAGAAAACATCTAAGTAAGATGCTCACTTAACAAACTGAGTAGTGACATCTGAAGGACAAATTTAAAGCTTTAAAGCTTGTTCTTACTTTTCCAACTGATAACTTACATAATTAAATATTTTGTCCATTGGAATGTACAAAGAGCTACAAAATATGGTAACCACTATTTACTGCAATTTCAAAAAGGATATTAGAAAAGTAGAATGTAATGCATAATATTTCAAGTAAAATCCTGAATCCAGGTCTCTCTTTTCCCAGTACCTTTTAAATTGTACGTTTTGCTTTCTCATGAAACACTACTACATGAAGATTAAGAAAAGCCATTCAACAAAGCAAAGATATTTTACATTTGGCCATTGTATATTCTTTAACCCAAGAGTTCAATTAAAAAATCAAGATGTATGTTAAGACTTTAAAAGTCATATATGAATGCAAACAAATGGTTATATGCCACACAGAAGCAACAATCTTCATTACTGTTTATACATTAACCAGACGGTTTACAGCAGTAAAATTTACCTAAATGAAGAACTCAACAGCGTATTTTTCTGATTACTAATGAAATAAGGGAATACCAATATTTGATGGCTTACTTTTATATCTTATAATAGGAAAATAAGTTTCCTTTTTTGAATTATTGTTTGGGAGGATAAGTATTGTACAAACCATGTCATTTTCCTAAGTTTGGTAACATGAAAATACATTCTCAGTTTATTTCACATATATTTTGTAAGTTGGAGTGCAAAATGAAAGGAAACCATGCAAGAAATAACACCAGATTTGGATTTCATATACTGCAGCAATTGGCAAAAATAACAAAGTATGTTAATATATTTCTTTGACACTGAATATATTACATAAACAAATGGACATTTAAAGTACAATTTAGAGATCATATTTTATGGTCATCAATGATGTCGAATTAAAACAGGTATTATACACTCAATGCCTAGGTCTGAAGTATTTTAAAAAGCTCAATATGTTAAATGCAGTATATCTCTAGAGAAATTAGGTATTGACTGCATGCCTCAGTGAGTAGAAAAATCTACAGAAATCCATATCACACATTGATCCAAATATTGCTTTTTAACATTACTAAGAATGTAACAAATTTTAAAACAGTATATTTGACAAAGATATAATTCTCTTTAATTATCAGGCAACGAGAACAAGATGCGTCAAATTTATATGTGCTAGTTTCTATTGAGTAAAAAAATAATGGAAGAAATAAATACAACATATATTACTCTAATTTTATACTGAATAAAGCAGTTCAGCCACTTAGAAAATGCCTTTAGGATACATGAGAGAATTGAGTTTGGAAGAATAACTGCAATGTTTAAAAAATATACAGATACATAGATGTATGATAGTTCCAGGAATAAGTTATCTGTCCATTCATCTCTATGCATAATTTTTAATCTGTAATAACATGAGCTAATAGCTAAAATGGTTATTTCTTTTCCTCCCTTTAAAGCTGAATGAGAAAACGTTTAGGTGAGGGGGCCAAGATACTTTTTATTCAGACTCTTCATTATAAAAACTTAATCCATACACACACAAAAATGAGCTTTCCCTTCTATTTCTGAATAACCATTAGAAAAAGTAGGAGAGACCAGATAGTCTGATCAAGTTAACAGTTTACTGGGTGGCTAACTCATAAGACAGTTTTACATTAAAATCTGAATATTCTCCTTGGCATGACCAGACCCAGATATACCTGACTCACAGCAAATGCTTGGCAACTAGAAGCTCTACTTTGTAGTGATAACTTTTGTTCTCTGTGCTTTCTTTTGCATTATCTTTCCTCCATATTTATTTGATCATAGCTACACTGGTACAGAAGATGTTTCTGAGATTAAGTTACACAGTGGCTGTACTAAAAGTAAACACATGAATATTTATGAATCTTGCCCTTCTGCATTTACCTATAGGATTTATGGTCCTGTTTATTCTAGTTTTCTATGGTTAAATAATTATTTCTCATAAAATGCTGAACTGAAATATTTTATTTTAGAAAATTAAATGCAAAACATTATGAATGAACACCATTCAAACATTTGAGAATGTTAAATCTTCAATTTTATACACAAGACTAAAATTGCACATAAAAATTTCAGCAAATGTGTGAACACACATGTATGTGCTCATATACATGAGCCTAGAAGTCTAAAGTAAATCATATTTTAAATGCATGAAGGTAATCTACTATTTAGGAACCCTGGAAAACCTGTGATAAAAATGAATATTCCAGCATGAAACTTTCCAGAAAATCCCAAAAATATTTAATGCAGGTTCATCCCTGAATAGTCCTTCCAGTGATATAATCTTTCTATGATTATTCTAATTATTCTAATTATTCTATGATTATTCAATTTTCTCTTCAAAGACCTAGAATGGTGAAATCTACTCAACTCATCAACGTGTATAAAAATCAAGGGAGAAAAAAACTTTAAATGGACTACTGAATAAAATTTTTTTCAAATATTTCATGAAGATAGAACAATGAAAACAAACACTCAACTACAGAATTAACTGAAGATAAGATTCAGAATTACTACTGTCAAACTTTGGTCAGACCAACACCTAATAACACCCTTACATAAGTACAATGGTTTCTTAGCTATTTTCATATACAAAATCAGACTGAATCAGTATCAATGCCATCAATTCAAATAAATGGCCCAACCATAAATCACTATTATTATTAACAAAACTGAAAAAATAGTTAAGAATCTGTATGATAAATTTCCATGTGTACCATTATGTAAAAAATAACTGCATGTATCTTAAAATAAATCTGGCAAAAGTGAAGAATAAAACTCATTGGAAATGAAAGAACTTTAAGTTAAAAAACATTATCAGTGAATATTTTTGATGTTTATGCTTATTAATTAACCAAAGCAATGTCCCATTGTCTTTAAATGCTGATTTATTAGCAATGTATATAGTGAAAAGTTGCACAAACACTACTAAATTTCTGAGTGATCATTACTTTTCCAAGAAAATCATACTTGGAAAAGAAAATGTAGTGATTTCTTTTACTCTGTGCTGGGAGTATAAAAGTTAAATTCTGTTTCAGAAAATATATTCTAAGATTCTTCCTGACAGCAAGAAGGTACACAACGGACACACTTGTTTCACTTTTTCATTGGCCTACCTTAAACTAATGTGGATTTTTAATTGCTCTGGAAAATGATCAAGACCCTCTATATTACATGGTCAATGGTCCTTTTAATAGCAAAGGCAATAACATACAGTTGTTTGCGCCAACTAAAACTCGTTAGAAAGTCTCAGTTTAGGGTAACAGTTCAACAAACCATTAAGAAGTGCAAATGTCTCACTGCCTTTTAGAGAAAATGTGGTTGTCTCAATGCTGTTTAAAAATTGTTTGTTTGGTTTAGCATATTTGAAAATACTTTTATAAACAAAGTTTACAAAGAATATAATTTTAAAAGCCAAAGTTTTTCAATAATCACAATTTTTTCACTAGCATAACATTAGAATTGACTTTTTGTCTTGCTGACAGAGCAACTAAGAAAGTACAGTTGCATTGACCATATTGATTGTGAACAAAGCAACCATCAGTGGGACTCAGCACCATATATTTTCAATATTGACCTCCTACTTCCTTTTCCATGGCTTTCTGGGTCGGCTATTGGATTTGGACTGCAGAGTAATAAACAGCTAAGGTTTAATTAATGGTAAATGAATACAAGACATAGGTTATGACTTTAACTAATTAGGGAATTGTTGAATTAAGTCTGCCTTGGAATGCAAGGCAGTCCAATCAATATCCAATAAAAGGACTATGTATGTAATTTACCTGCAAATGTGTTTCCAATACCATCAAAGTGAGTTTAAATAAGTAAGATATATGAAAGGCGACGAGGAGAGATTTCCACAAGTTAACACTTTATAGTTTCAGAAGGATATCCTTATTGTGGAGAGATGATATCTTCTAAACTTTTGATAAGGGCACAAGGAAACAAGAAATAATCATTCACATATAAAACTTTATGAAGTCTGATATTCACTACATCATCAAAACTCTTCACTGATCTCCAGGGTTAAGATATACAAGCTAGTGACTTTCTGGGCAAGAGAACATCAAGCTTTGTTTACTTCATAGCCTTTGGCTCCTTCTTGCCTTGTCACAGTCTATGTCTCCATCCACTGTTAGAGGCAATATTCATTGGTATAACAGGAACTCACTAGTTCACATAAAAACCTTAGCAGCGCTCTCACTCTTCAAACTGACTCTGCCAAGGTCATCTCACGCAGCTTTATTACTCTCGACTCTAATCATTCTTCTAAAATAAAAGTAAGAAAAAGAAAAGAGAAACCCACCTACTCCCTTGTGGGCATCCAAGCTGGTAAACTCTATTGTCCCATTATGGCCTTTTCTAGGATTTTCCTGGTACTGTTTGTGGTTCCCATTGGGACAATATCTGTAGGAAAGTCCATAATCTGCAAGATAAACCTGGAAGACATGAACAGACAAATGAATAATGCTTTTGTCCTCTGAAAATATGGCCTTTATAATTAAGTCTTAAGAAGCTGATAACTTAGGAACAGTCTCAGATCTATATTTTATTAAACCAAGTGGTGCCTCAGGATAAAATATATACAACTAGGGGGCTGTAACAACTAACTTTCCAACTTAAATCCTTACTGCATCATGGGCATATCTGATTTCTGGGCTGACTTAGATTTTAGTTTTTCTTATTTTGGTGTTGAATTCCCTTTCCTCCAGGTGGGCATCCAGACATCGTAAACCACAATATGTCTTTTTATCTATATTCACACAGCTTATGAGGCTTGGCCTTTCCTTGTAACCCCTCCTAGAAACATAAACTGTTTTAAGGATAGAAGAGATATAAGAACAAATATTCTAAATATATAAACCTGATTTTATAAGTCTCCATTCATAGGAAATATACAAATAGTGAATAGACTATTAGGGGTGGTGGCTCAAAACAGACCAAAAAATCTGAAAAGCAAAAGTCACCCCGTGTTGTCTGTGTTTAAGAATGGAGCATCACTGCAGGACTTCTGGCCTTTCAGACTGATCATATCACCACTGTTATCCTTAAGTCAGTCAGAATTGCAAGCAGGGTCCCCAAACAGAAATACAGATTGTTAAAAGTAGACAGCAATTCAAGTGAATTTTTCTCAGATTACTTTTGGAGAAAGAAGGAAGGGGGAAGGACTGAGTGGTTTTACAGATATAGCATACGTAGAATGGAGAACTGCTGGACAGTTTTGGTGACATGGATTCAGAAAATGTAATTCCCACCCATATGCTACTATTCCATTCCCCTGCTCCAAAAGAAAGCATTTTCAACTTTTAACACACGTTGTTTCATAAATATTTCTTTACAATGTAGGGAATGTTTCGAGATGTGGCTTCAAGATAACAGATAATTATAATCTGCATTTTAAAATTTCAATTTAAAAGAATATTCAGTATTTGGGTATTAGTTTAAACTTTTGGTTTTAGGATAGCCTAAGTAGAAGAAATTTTGAACTTTAAAATAGAAAAAGCACAAATATTTGCTAGAGTGTCTGAAAACATATTTCCATTTGTCTCTCTTTACACATGCACTATTTCTCGATATCGCCTCAAAAGTAACTAATTTCTCCACCCTAAATAACCCGACACTTCAGGACCAGTTGCTTCCCTTCACTATTTCTGATGTGTTTATGTCTTTATTTCAAGAACTAAACAGACTTCACTTTGCAAGTACCTGGAAGGGTATTCAGCAAACAGAATCATATTTTAGTACATCAGAGTAGTTTATTATTTTTTTAGAAAGAGCTATCAAGAAGTTTTTCATGTTGTCATTACTCCAAAAAGAAAGACCAACATTTTAAGAATGGATACTAGGCACTAGGTCAGTGCCCCAACCATCTCCTGAATTCCCATAGGTAGGGTATCATTATCAACATTTTATTCCTGTGGAAATGAAGGCTTCACGTATCTCTACGAGTTGTGTAAGAAAATGCAACCAGGATTCCACAGCAGTTCTGACTTTAGAGTCTTCACCTCTCAGTCACTGTCAAAGCAAAAGTGCAGCAGGCAATTGAGTTAAACTCATAAAGGAAACTTTCTTCAAGATTACTGCAATAGGGGAGAGAGTCTGAACTCAACTCCAATGAAACAAAAGACAGGAAAGGCTGTATGCTAGTGAGCCAGCGGGAGAGTACTAGAAGATGTTAAGTGAGTATTGGTCAATGTGATAATGCCATCTGTGTTTGCTAACTGGCACCTGGTTACTGCCTCCCATGGAGACTACCACCCTGCATAGAGACAACTCCCAAGTCCTTAACAAAAAACATGCCTATGTTCTAAAGTTTGTAAGACTGGGAGAAAATCTGTATCTCAAAAGGAAAGGAAATAATTTACAATTTTAAGTTTTCTTAAGTAAATAAGAAAAGGGACGTCAGGACTATGGTCAGGAAGAAAACTGTCAAAAGTTTAGTCAAGCTGATGAGCACCTTATGACCATGAAAAAAGAGCATAATTGTAAAAGAGAGAAAAGAGAAGCAGGAAGGGGAAGGAGGAAGAGACTGATAGAGAACCACATGTGGCCCAAAGAGCTCAAAGTCTAAAATATTTACTATCCAGTCTTTACAGAAGAGGTTTGTCAACCTCTGGGGTGAAATTCGGTTTAGTTATTTTTTTATAGTATCCTTTTTTCTCCATGTGAAATAAAAAAAAAACAACAAATAGTTTATACTTTTTCACTGCACTTATAAATACGTATAATATTCCTGGTTTTAGGTAAGCCTGCCTTAGGATACTCAAAGATTTACACCAGGATTGAGTAGGGGATGATTATTTGCATTGTAACAAGACTAGCCATAGGAATATTTAAATAGCTAGCTCTCTAATGCATTTTAAGTGATTTTCTTTTTATGTACTTGTTCTGAACATAGTAACCCCTTCCTTCCTCCATGAATACAAAGATAGCCCTGCTTCAGAGAACTTTCTACTGCACTCGACTGCCTCTCACATTTCCATATGACACTCGAAATCACTCAGTTATGTCCCTTTCCAACTTTCTGAGGTAGAAAGGGAAAATACACACCAGTATCCACATTTACTAGGTGGGAAATACTATGATTCATGCAAATATTGCAAGTCACCAGAGCTCACTGAAGCCACTTCCTAGGAGGGTCTCATTGTTTTAGTGACCTTCTTTTCCCCCTCCCCCTAAAGCACCCAAACTAAACTAATGCTTCCATGGACTCTCAATTTTAATGTCTTATGATTGAATAGACAGTGTGGCAGCCACGAAGGTACACTCTCATCAAGAAAGGACTGGCCTTTCACCTGTAAGGAATGCAATAGGCTCACAGCCTCCAGCAGCAGGGCCACTGGGACCTGCTGCACAGCCTGAGAGAGATGGTCATCTATTCTTGGGAAGCCTTCACCAATGACTAACCATGGGGAGGAAAGGGAATGGTCATTTCTACTCAACTGGCATCTCCAATCATCATCATCATCATCATATAAAAATCATAATCTTCTAATTTTCATTTATTATTTTATAAATTCTAATAAACAATATATTATTACAAATAGGCTTTTGCTATTATTAATTATTTTTTAAAAAAATAATCTTTGCTATAGAGTCAAGCAATGGGTTGGCTGAGACTGTCAGGTGTGCATCGCAGTCTCCCAGCCCAGTTCAGCTTCTGTCCTTTTACAAGGGTCAGATCCACAGTCCACCCTGAGAGTTTTCCCTATCCAGTCCTGTTTCCTCTTTTTATCTTGCACAGGTATTAAATTCCCTTCCCCCAACAAAGTCCTTGCACTCCTAATTGTCTCAGCATCTGTCTCCCTGAGAACTTGATTTGACACAGCTGGTCAGTAAATAATATACTTGATTAATGAATGAAACAAAGATGAAAAACACATTATCCTTTGAGTACAACAAATGAAAACACAACTTTGCCATGAGCCAGGATGTACCCATATACACCATAGTCTCAAGTTTTGCATTTGATTAAGCTTTTACTTCCAGTAGCCTTTGCTGCCTGATGCTTGCATGGTCAATAAAGGCTTTATTTTCCCAGATGAATGGGTGAAACCAAGGATGAGAGCACCTGTGACAATTCTCCTTGACAAAATTTGTGTGAGAAGGGCCTTTATCCTCAACTAGGTACCTCTCCAGATCCACCCCAAGTGCAATTCTTACCTTCTACCACACTTTCTGAATTCACACACTTCCTGGACTCACCACTCACACCTGAATCCTGTTCTGGCATGAGATACTTTTAACCACAGGCAATTTGTTGGTTTTCACTTGTGTCCCTATGGATTTCCTATTATAACAATATGCAAAAGTATTTAGCATTTATTTATGCCTCAGTTCCACATTTGGAAGCTGTAAGTTTCCAAGGGAAAGAGGGGTCAGGATAAGGTGCAGAAACCTTTGTTTCTGTGACAGCTCAAATGCCTTTTGCATAGTAGGTTTTCAATAAATTTTCATTGATTTGACTTGATGGTAATAATTGGACCAACTGAAGAAATTCTTTTCCATAACTATCTAGGCACCAAGCATAATGAACTATTGGGAATTGTACACTTTAAAAACAAAAAGAAAAAAAAATGTATATTCATTGAACTCTTGCTAAGTGAGAGCATTAAGTGCTTTACACTAGACAAATCATTTAAACCTTATTAGCCTAAAGAGAAGTTATTTTAAGGTCTTTTGAGGATGAGAAAATAGGATAAGGTTTGTTGCTCTGTGCAAAACAAACTTCTAGCAGCTGGCAAAGCTGGAATTTGAACTTCAATCAATCTGACCAGAAGACCGAGTTGTTTTCCATCTGGTCCACATTGAGGAAAGGGAGATGGCTTAGCACATCTGTAGGTAGATAGAAAAGATGTGCTTTGACAAAAGTGTAACAACCTATGAAATTTTTGAGCAAGTGGAGGTTACTTCCATTAGAAAGTCTCAGAAGAAGCAGCAACATTTAAATTGGGCCTTGAAATATATCTAAGATTCCCACAGATGGAGACAGGGAATAAGATACAACGCAAGAAGAAAAATCAAGGTGTGGGTCAGCAGGTGCTGGTAGTACATAGGTTAGTGGAAACACAAGTCAGAAAAAGGATCCACATTCATTTTCAGAGAGCATTGGAAACTGTGCTAAGAAGGTGGGATACTTTTGTAGGTAAACACACGTCACTGAAGGGCTTTGCAAGAAAAAATATCAGCACTGGCAGCAGAGAGTCAAATTAAGAGACTATAATAGTAATCCAGGCAAGAGGATGTGGACTAGAGTACTGGTGAAGGGAGACAAAGAGGGCCACAGATTTCAGGATGGGTTGCGGGGGACTGTGAAGATAGAGCGACTGGATGGAGAAATGAGAATTCAACAGAGAAAAAAGGGATCAGAGGAGGAAAAGGAGATTTGAAAGAAAATGATCATTTTTGTACCCAAAGCAAATTGAATGATTGGTGATGAACAGTCCAATCCAACTAACTTCTGTTTCTGTCAGCCTATGTAGGACTGAGTGACGTAGTAGCAGCTGATGGATAAAAGTAAAGGATCTCCTTCTCCTCAAGGGTTGATCTTCCTACTCCTGGAGAGTCAGGACTCACCAGTAAGGAGCAGCCAGACTAGCTCAAACTCAAGTACAGCTTTCAACTGGGGAGATTCAGTAAAGGACTGTCAAGGATAAGGAGCTCTTAAATCAGATTCCCTGGGTGTTAAGTCCTGGCTCTGCCTCTGGTTCCTATTGTAGTCCTAGCCAAGTTACTTTTTTGTACTTCTGTTTCACCAACTAAGAAATAAGCTACCTCTCTCAAAGTGGTATTGAAAGGACCAAATAATTCAAACCTGTCAAAGTCTTTGACCCAAATCCAGCACATAGTAATAGATAGAAAATAACACCTAACCAGAATATAAGTCATGTTTCATAAATCTAAAGAATTCTTGTGTTCTTTTGTTATCAGCATAACAACCATAAAAAATGTTATTTTCTAGCTATTGTATTGGAGAGCTGTGAGGGATAATCTGTTCCCTGTTTCTCTCTTTGGTTCTGGTGGCCTAAGGCACTCCTTGGCTTATAGGTGGTATTCTCTGTCTCTTTCACATTGTCTTTTTTCTACCCATGTCAGTTTCTGTTTCTACCCATGTCAAATTTCCCCTCTTCATGAGATCACAAACCATACCAAAGTGTGTCCTCCCTAATGACCTCACTTTAATTTGATCATCTACAAAGACCCTCTTGCCAAATAAGGTCACTTTCACAGGTAGTAGAGATGAAGCCTTCAAAAGCTCTTGAGGAAATGCTTCAATCCACAGCAGTCCCCATTCTGTTTGCAAATATCCTGAGAGGGTTCTCTCTACAAGAAAGCATGCATAATGGCCATCTTCAACAGGGAAGGTCTCTTGATAGTGGTAGATCTCTTCCAAGAGAAACTTAAGATATGTACAAATGACTTAATGTACCTGGCTATACTACCACTGAACCTGTTACTAATGAACACTGACTAAATAATAAATTCATATATACATTAATCTCTTCAATTTATCATTGTTCACTTATCACTCACATATTAAGTGTGTTCTACATTCCACACTCTCTGCCAGTTGCTGGTAATAAATCAGTCAACACAACTAGAACACAATACTAGTTTTCCCATTTACAAGATTAGAAACTTTATTTCCTGGAAGGACCAATACATAGTACATAAAGAAACCATACTAACCTGTTTCTATACCAGTAGTTTCCTAAATCAGATTTGTAGCTAACTACCAGTTCTATACAGAGACATAGAGACTGAGAAATGAAAGGGACAAAGGAGATCGAGTAGGCTACTCCATTTATAGAAAGTGAATCTATGCCTCCAAGAAGCCTACAGAATTGTTTAAAGGAGGAAGAGACCTGAAGTACTGGAATTTTATTAACTAGAATAAAAATTATCCCTGTTCCCAACTTTTCATGAACTTTAGAATACAGAAGAAAGAAGAAAGTGGAAGAAATAAAGCTAAGATCACAAACCATACCAATACCTGATACTAAGGAATGGTTGCTAATTTTATTGCATGCTAATGACATGATAATATGGTAAACTGCATTATTTTGAAAATGCATACATAAATATTTAGGTAGTATATCATAATATTTTTAATTTACCATAAAATACTTCAGCCAAAAAAAACCCCCAATAAAACAAAAATTTTAAATGTTAATTTTAAAACAAAATATACATGGAACCCTCTGTTTTGCAATATGTTTGAAATTTTTCAAAATAAAGTTTAAAAAATATATTTTGCCTAGAGGAAAAATTTTATATTTAGTAGGTTCTTGGAGTTTTACCACTGGAAAATAAGTTTTGCAAAATATTAATTTCCTAAAATTAATATCAATTTCTAAATTACAGTTATGATATTGTCTTCAATATTTTTCACCCATCAATACACTCTCATAAGACTATAGTAGTCCATAATTGAACAGCTATCAGTTTCATAGTATTTTGAAATACAAATTTTTAAAACACGGTTCAAATTTGATTTTGAAACAGACATCTTATGCCCAAGTTAAGAACAAATTTTTGAGCTGGGTGTGGTGGCAGATGTCGGTAATCCCAGCTACATGGGAGGCTAAGGCAGGAGAATAATAAGTTTGAGGGCAGTTTCAGCAACTTAACAAGACCTGTTTCAAAATAAAAAAAAATTTAAAAAGGGCTGGAAATGTGGCTCAGGGGTTCAGTACCCCTGGGTTTAATCCTGGTATGAAAAAAAAAAAAAGAAAGAACAAATGGATAAGAGAAATGCTATTATGCCAAGCACATATTTGATTACTTAAAATTTTTATAAATACTTAATCAAATTGAAGTTCAGAAAAATAATAAAATTAACACACCACAGAAAGTTAAGTGAAAATAAAATTTAGAATTGTTTACTTTCATCTGACAAAATACTGGAAGAATTCCAAAATAGTTTATAGAAGTGATCCCAACATATTCAGTTGTTATACTGTGATAAAGAAAAATCTAGTGATAGTGCATATTTTTAAAATAACCCTATTAACATAAAATTCATAAAATTCTAAAAGTTCATATAACTACAATCACAGGAACAATTTCAAGTTTCTTTTTTTAACTAAAAATATAAAGTAGGATTTCACTAGGAAAAAATAATATGCGTGTGACTACAAGCTACAAGTGGCCATAAACACTGTGTTATATTGAATCTATGACATAATCCTATCCATACAATAGCAAACCACTTTATAATAGCCTCACCAGCTGTAACACCTAGTAACACCTTAGCATCATCAAGCTAAGATAAACAACACTACTCTGGAAATGAAATTTTAAGCTATTACAAGAACTAAATTTTATATACATTCCACAAAATGCCACTTCTAAATGGTAGCCATATTATGTGCACATACCATGTAAAATTCTTAGGTACACTTCACACTCCATCTTACAAGCAACTGTGATTGATAAATAGATTGTGTTATAATTCCCTCTAGCCAACAGTGAACAAGCAACTTTAATGAGGCTTATGACCCTAAACTATGGATATCCAAGGGACTCTGAAAGTATTTTGTCACCAGATATAGGTCAGATGCTACAATTCCTTCTCCCAGATCATTAAATTTTTTTTCTAAATTTAAACTTTTTAACTTCCTTAGTTTTGCAATAATAGGCAAGACACTTTGGAAACTTTATGAGAAACATTTCCTTCTGGAATGAGCATAAGCGCTTGGAGAATAAATTTTCAGGGAATCACAGAATTTTAGAGCTAGAAGGAACCTTTGATATCACTTAGCTAAAGTCTCCTACTCTGTAACTCAAAGTTGAAGGCTGCAGTTATGATCAGTGGCAGACCTGAGACCGGAATTGGTCTCCTGAGTCATTCCAGCATGGCTCACAGCAGTCAAGATGGCCATCACAAGTTCTAAGTCACATTTAACACTCCAGATGTTGACATGAAGAGCTGTTCTTTACCGGTGAGGGTTACCCTCTTTGATTAAGCATGCAGCTTTGGAACAGAAAGACATGGAGTATGATCAGGCATGGAACTTTATAATCAAGGTACTTCTGGCAATAGGTGAGATAACAGATACTGTATCAAAACTGCCCTCAGGTCTTGGACAGTCGATGAAGTATCTCTTGAAGAGTTAAATGAAAGAAATACAGGTGCCATGAAGAATACAAAAGAAGAAAAGAGAAATGTACCTACCTATAAGACTTAAGGAGTTCATTTTAGTTCAGCATAAATAACATAAGTGAGATTTGAGTGCTCATGGGCTTAAAATACACATTTGGAGCTAAAGAGAATCAGAAAAGGAGAAGATCAGTATAGACCAAAATCAAGAAAGACTCTACCCAAAAGCAGGGATGTTCACTGGTGCAAAAAAGAAAAAAAAAATATGCTTCTGATCAACAGGGTGTGCCCTTCTAGATGTAAGGAGAACATCTGTACCACTGAAATAAAAGGTGAGTTGTTGGTTAAACTGTGTCAACCTTCTTCACCATGACCCTGGAAGATCCAGCAGAAAGGATCTTATTCAAAACTACCACTTAGCATCATTTCTCGTGATGCCTACAATAAGCAAAAAAGACATTTGTTTTCTAAATACTAGATCAGCACTCATAAACATAACTTCCCAGTTATAAATTATATAATAGTATATTCTAAAATCAGACAACTTTAAAATGTAGCTTAGGTAATGCAAGAGGATGATGTCTACCTACTTATATGGGAAGATTTAGAAAGACATTAAAGGATAGATTATATGCCCATTACACAACAGATGTTTTAAAAGTTAGTTAACATTTTTATACTGTCTTTTCTAAAGATGTTCTATGTTCTTCTGTGTTTCTTTAGATAATTTAATATTTAAACAAACCAGTACAAAGGACAAATAACATTTTATATACCGAATAGAGCATTACCAGTGAGGCCTTTCTTTAGTCTTTTGCCTAAAATAAATGCTTCTTTAAAACTCTTGTTAAAATGGAGATGGCTTGAAGGACAGGAAATCCCAGACCAGGCATGGTGGCACATGCTTGGAATCCCAGATGCTTGTGATGCTGAGGCAGGAAGATCACAAATTCAAGGTCAGTCTTAGCAACTTAAGGAGACTCTGTCTCAAAATAAAAATTAAAAAAAAAAAAAAATAGGAAACTCCCAGATTTGTTTTAACATGTAGATCAAGATAAAAATTGAGAGGCAATTTTTCAAGAAACTCAAGAAAAATGAACTAAGTATTTTAAATTCATCCAAGTTTATCTTTCAAGTATGAATGCAATTTCTAAAACTTTTTAAAATGCAGTCAGGCCCCATGGCACACACCTGTAATCCCAGTGGCTCAGTAGGCTAAGGCAGGAAGACTGCAAATTTGAGGCCAGCCTCAGCAACTTAGTGAGGCCCTAGGCAACTTAGCAAGACCGGGTCTCAAAAATTAAAAAAATAAATTAATTAATTAAAAGGGCTGGGGATGTGAGGATGTGGCTCAGTGGTTAAATGCCTCTGGGTTTGATCCATGGTACTAAAAAAAAAAAACAAACAAAATACAAAGCAAAAAAACCCCATAGTGAACATGTGCCAATGGGCACTTCTTGAATAATGTACCAGGAGGTAAGCTACATGCAATCAAAAGATGGGAGTAACTTTGGTGAGAAGACAGAAGGGTGAGTACTTAAAATATTATATCTAAGAATAAAATAAAACTTGGGATACATGAAAGAAGAATTATAAAAATGTATTTTTTAAAAAAGTAAATTAGTGCAGCTTAAACATGAGAACAATGGTAAGACAAAGAAAAAAGTGAAATAAATTCATTGATAGTGAATAAGCAGTACATGGAAGTAAATGAATACAACAAACAGCTATAATACTAGAAGTAAGATTAAATAATGGGGGGGGGCTAAGAGTCTCTTCAACAGGTATAAGGGTCAAGTTAATCACAACAAAATCACAACTTTTATAACGATCTCCTCCACCTCTCAAAAATATTTAAAGGATATAAGATCAAATTAAACATATAAAATCAAAAAGGAGATACAGAAAATATAGTAATGACTATCAAATAGCACAGCAATTGTATTTACAAAAAGAAACTACAGAAGAATAAAGGAGACAGACAGAAACATAGGAGATTTCTGTACCATTCTTGTACAAAACACATCAACTGGATAAAATCTAAGTAAAGATATAAATGATAAATAATGTAATCAATAAGGCTTTAGGTATATATTAAACTTTATACTCTGAAAATAGGGACTATTTCTTAAGCAAACATGGAAGACTAACAAAAACTAATCATCTTCTAAGTAACAATGTGTCAGTGAACTACCAAGTGTAAAGTCATTAAAATACTCAAATCATACTATAGTAAACTTAAGCAACTATAAAACAAATTTTAAAGGCCTTTCCACATGAAAATTAAAGAAATTTTTACTGAATCACTTTTTGGTAAAGGAAAAATACAAGCCTTATAAAAAAATAAATATTAAAAATACTGTATATCAAAATCCATGAGAGACAAAGCAGTAACCATAGGAAAATTCATAGCCTTAAACAATATGGAAATAGTTAAAAAAAAAATTGATTCAAAGATGGTGAAATAGCATGAGGCAGCATTTCTCTTAGCTTCGCTACCCAGAAATCAAACAGCGGGAATACCACATCTCTCCAGGATTACAGTGAAAAATCCTGAGACTGGAGGGGCAGTCTGCTCTAGCTGAAACATGGACTGCTTGACTCATCACAGGTATATATAAAAAAATAAAGGAAAAACCTCTCCACTTAAGTTTATCGATCCTCTGGGATCCAGGGGCCATCTTGGGACTGCTGTGTGGTGGAGCTTATGGAAACTGAAACCCAAATCTGTGAGTCTGCAACTAGTTCTATGTGGGCCTGTTTGAGCCTAGCAATCCAGTGGAAAGTCAGAAATTGGGAGCATTTCACCAAGGGGAACACAGGTTAGAGAGGCTGGGGAAAGATGGACTCTCCCCAGCTCTGCAAGTCCTGAAGTGCATGGGAACGGATGGGGTCCAGCATCCTCCAATCCCTGGCTCCCACCAGGTCCAGCATCAAGTTGGCATCCAACAGGGACCTCCAGTTCCTTAATCCCAGTCTCCCAATCCCTCCCTAGCCCACAACCTGGCCCATCAGCTTGCAGCTATGCGGCCAACCCACAGGTCTCTGTCTCAGGTTTGGAGCCACCTGAAACAAAATAGTCCCTGAGGACCAACCGGGAGAGAAGAGCCTGACAGGGAATTTGAAAGGGCGGGGGGATTGGAGAGATAGAAATTGGAGATAAATCAGAGACCAGGATTGTGGGGTCTGAAGGCAACATAAAGGGCTAAGTTCAGGCTCCTACATCACACTAGTGGAACACAAAAGAGATTCCTGGAGTACAGTCGTCCAGCGTGGGCTGGAAGTTGTTATACCCAACTTCCAGGAATTCTGCCTTCAGTACTAACCCTCCCACCATGGAAACTCTCACCATTTTGAAGGTGGAGCTACCATCAAACTCCAGACAACCCCACCTATCACTGAGAAGGGAATTTGCAATTATTTAATTTTCCATTGAGATTCTTTTTTTTTTTAATTCCTCTCTCTCACATTTCTACCATTTTTGAAACCAAGTACTTTTCATGCATCAATTTATTGAGGACTGGGATATCTGAATAGTATATTACAGTTTTGTTGTGTATTCTTTTTACTTTCAAAGATTTTTTAAAATTCTTTTTCTTTTTTTTACATTATATATATATATATTTTCCTCTCACTATTCTGTTTCCTGGATTCTCTTTCCCTTTCTCCTGCTAACAGCCAACCTCTATTAATCCCTCTTTCACTCTTCCTATAATAATTATTAACTTCTGTCTTCTCTCCTCTTGCATAAACATCACATCCTACACCACTTCTGTTCTCTCCTTGTCCACCATCTGAAACTGTAAAACCCTTTTGAAAACTTACTGTTCGGGTTATAGTCAAAGTACTTGAAACTCCTATAATAGAATACATTGACAACACAGTAATGTCAGAAAAGAAGTTCAGAATGTACATAGTTTAACAGATCTGTGATGTAAAGGAGGATGTAAGAAGTGAAACTGGATAAATTTCAGGAAGTCAAAGTTCACTTCGATAGAGATTCTGAAAAGAAATCAAGCAGAATTCTGCAAAATGAAGGAATCAATAAACCAAATTAAAAATTCAATTGAGAGTAACAACAATTGTCTAGACCACTTGGAAGACAGAACCTCAGGCAATGAAGAAAAAATATAAACTTGAAAATAAAGTTGACCATGCAGAGAAGATGGTAAGAAACCATGAGCAGAATTCCCAAGAAATATAGGATAACATGAAAAGACCAAATTTAAGAATTATTGGGATAGATGAAGGCTCAGAGATACAAACCAAAAAAATGCACAGTCTATTCAATGAAATAATATCAGAAAATTTCCCAAACCAGAAGAATGAAATGGAAAATCAAATACAAGAGGCTTACAGGACCCCAAATGTACAAAATTATAGCAGACCCACACCAAAACACACTATAATGAGAATGACTAACACAGAGAACAAGGATACAATTTTAAAGGCCATGAGAGAAAAATATCAGATTACATAGAGGAGTAAATCAATTCAGGTATGAGATGATTTCTCAATCCATAATCTCAAATCTAGGAAGTCCTAGAACAATATTTATCAGACTCTGAAAAAAAAAAAAAAAAGGATGCCAACCAAAAATTGTAAACCTAGCAAAGCTTCAGGTATGAAGATAAAATAAAAGCCTTCCATGATAAACAGAAATTAAAAGAATTCACAACTAGAAAGCCTGCACTATAGAATGTTCCCAGCAAAATATTCCATGAGGAAGAAATGAAAAAAAAAAAAAGTGAAAAGCAAAAGAAGAAACTACACTAAAGGAACAGTCAATTGAAAGAGAAACTAAGTCAAATTAAAAACCAGAAATAAACCAAAATGACCAGGAATACAAATCATATCTCAATAATAACCTTGAATTTTAACAGCCTAAACTTATCAGTCAAAAGACACAGGCTTGCAGACTGTATTGAAAAATAAAACCTGACAATATGCTGTCTCCAGAAGACTCATCTCATAGGAAAAGACATCCACGAACTGAAGGTGAAAGGATGAGAAAAACACTGCCACTCATATGGGTCACATAAACAAGCAGGGGTTTCCATTCTCATATCAGGTAAGGAGAACATCAAGCCAAAGTTCAGAAGGGAGAAAGAAAGACATTTCATACTGCTTAAGGGAATTAAATATCAATAAGACAAAACAATCATAAATATTTATGCCCCAAACAATGGAGCATTTACATACATCAAACAAACCCTTCTCAATTTAAAGAATCAAATAGAAAACAACACAGTAATACTGGGTGACTTTAACACATCTCTCTCACCACTGGATAGACCTTCCAAACAAAAATTGAACAAGGAAATCGTAGAACTAAAAATACAATCAATAATTTAGACTTAACAGACACATAGAGAATATTTCATCAACAAGCAAATATACTTTCTTCTCAGTAGCACATGATCCTTCTCTAAAATAGACCATATCTTAGAACTCAAGGCAACTCTTAGCAATTACAAAAACAGAGAGAGAATACATTGCATTCTATCAGATCATAATGGAATGAAATTAGAAATTATTGATAAAGTAAAAAATAGAAGCTACTCTAACACCTGGAGACTAAATAATACACTACTGGATGACCAATGGATAGCAGAAGAAATCAACGACGAAGTAAAAAAATACTTAGAGGTAAATGAGAACACTTAGACAACATATCAAAACCTCAGGGACACTATGTAGGCAGTGCAAAGAGGAAAGTTCATTGCATTGAGCTCATTTATTAAAAGAACAGAAAGTCAACAAATACATGAATGAACATTACGTCTCCAAGTCCCAGAAAAAGAAGACCAAATCAACACCAAAAGTAGAAGACAAGGAAACAATTAAAATCAGAGCTGAAATCAATGAAATAAAAAGAAACAATTAAAAAATTGGTTCTTTGAAAAAATAAATAAAATTGATAAACCTTTAGCCATGCTAATGAAGAGAAAGAGACAGAAAACTCAAATTACTAACATTCAAGATAAAAAAGGAAATATGATGGACACTACTGAAATACAGAACATAATTAGAAACTATTTTGAAAATTTATATTAAAAAAATAGAAAATCTCAAAGACATGGACAAATTTCTAGAGATATATGACCTAACAAAACCTAATCAGAAGAACATAGACAATTTAAACAGATCAATTTCAAGCAATAAAATAGAAGACACCATCAAAAGCCTATCCATGAAGAAAAGCCTAGGACCAGAAAGATTCTCAGTCAAGTTCTATAAAACTTTTAAAGAAGAATTAACACCAGTACTCCTCAAATTATTCCATGAAATGGAAAAGGACGGAACCCTTCCAAACTTATCCTATGAAGTTAGTATCACACTGATACCAAAACCAGACAAAGACACATGAAGGATAAAAAACTTCAGACCATTATCCCTGATGAACACAGATGCAAAATTTCTCAGTAAAATTCTGATAAATTGCATACAAAAACATATTAAAAAGACAGTGCACCATGATCAAGTGGGGTTCATCCCAGAGATACAAGGTTGGTTCAACATACAGAAACCAATGAAAGTAATTTATCATATCAATAGACTCTAGGGCAAGAATCATATATTCATTTTAATAGATGCAGAAAAAGCACTTGACAAAATACACCACCACTTCATGTTCAAACTAGAAAAACTAGGTATTGTAGGAATATACCTAAACATTGTAAAAGCTATCTATGCTAAGCCCAAGGCCAACATCATTCTAAATGGAGAAAAACTGAAAGCATTCCCTCTAAAAACTGGAACAAAACAAGGATACCCTTTTTCACCACCTCTATTCAACACTGTCCTTGAAACTCTAGCCAGAACAATTAGAAAAAATAAATCAAAGGGATACAAACAGGAAAAGAACAACTCAAACTATCACTATTTGCCAATGACAAGATTCTATATTTAGAAGGTCCACAAATTCCACCAGAAAACTTCTAGAACTAATAAATGAATTTAGCAAAGTAGCAGAATATAAAATAAGCATCCATAAATCAAACACATTCCCATACATCAGTGATGAATCCACTGAAAGAGAAATTAGGAAAACAACCCCATTCACAATAGCCTCAAAAAAAAATAAGTACTTGGGAATCAAACTAACAAAAAGAGGGGTTCTCAACAATGAAAACCACTGAACACTAAAGAAAGAAATTGAAGAAGATCTAAGAAGATGGAAAGATCTCCCATGCTCTTGGACAGACAGAATTAATATCGTCCAAATGGCCATACTACCAAAAGTGCTATGCAACTTTAATGCAATTTCTATTAAAATCCCAATGACATTCTTCATAGAACTAGAAAAAGCAATCATGAAATTCATTTGGAAGAATGAGAGACCCAGAATAGTCAAAGAAATCCTTAGCAAGAAGTGTGAAGCAGGAAGTACCACAGTATCAGACCTTAAAATATACTACAGAGCTACAGTAAAAAAAACAACATGGTATTGGCACTAAAATAGACATGTAGACCAATGGTACAGAATAGAAGACACAAAGACAAACCCACATAAATATTGTTATCTCGTTATAGACAAAGGCACTAAAAACATACATTAGAGAAAAGATAGTCTGTTCAACAAACAATGGTGGGAAAACTGGAAATCCATATGCAGCAAAATGAAATTAAACCCCTATCTCTCCCCTGCACAAAGATCAACTCAAAGTGGATCAAGGACCTAGGAATTAAAGCAGAGACCCTGTGCCTAATAGAAGAAAAAGTAGGTCCAAATCTTCATCATGTCTGCTTAGGACTTGACTTCCTTAACAAGACTCCTAAAGCATAAGAAGTAAAATCAAGAATCAATAAATGGGATGGATTCAAACTAAAGAGCTTCTTCTCGGGAGAAGAAACAATGAATAAAATGAATCAGAATGGGAGAAAATATTTACCACATGCACCTCAGAGCACTAATCTCCAGGATACAGAAAGAACTCAAAAAACTTAACACCAAAAAAAAACCCAATTTATAAATGGGCTAAGGAACTGAAACAGAAGAAATGTAATCAATCAACAAACATATGAAAAAATGTTCATCATCTTTAGCAATTAGAGAAATGCAAATCAAAGCTAAGATTTCATCTCAGTCTAGTCAGAATGGCAACTGTTAGAGATACAAGCAATAATAATTGTTGGCAAGGATGTGGTGAAAATGTACACTCAGACATTGCTGGTGGGAATGCAAATTGGTGCAACCACTCTGGAAAGCAGTATGGAGATTCCTTAGAAAATTTGGAATGGAACCACCATTTGACCCAGCTATCCTGCTCCTCCATTTATATCCCAAAGACTTAAAATCAGCATTCTACAGTGACACAGCCACATCAATGTTTATAACAGCTCAATTCACAACAGCTAAACTATGGAATCAACCAAGATGCCCTTCAACAGATGAATGGGTAAACAAAATGTGGCACATATACACAATGGAATATTATTCAGCCTTAAAGAAGAATGAAATTATGGCATTTGCAGGTAAATGGATGGAGGTGAAGAATATCATACTAAGCAAAATAAGCCAAACCCAAAAAACCCAAAGGTCAAATATTTTCTCTGATAAGCAGATGCTGATCCATAATGGGGGTTGGGAGGTAGGGAAGAATGAAGGAACTTTGGATTGTGCAGAGAGGCATGAGTGGAAAGGAGGTGGTATGAGGAGGACGGGAAGGATGGTGGAATGAGATGGTCATTATTAACACATATACATGTATGATTACACTAAAGGTGTGACTGTGCACCATGTACAGCCAGAGAAATAAGAAGTTGTGCCCCATTTGTGTACAATGTGTCAAAATGCATTCTACTGTCATGCATAACTAATTAGTACAAATAAAATATAATATATATGTGAAAAATTTAATTGTTATCAATGTCTCAGATTCAGAGGAATTAACCTTGTCAAAATGATTCTTTCAGTGATGAAAATGCATTCTTCCATAATTAAAAGAAATTATTTTTTAAAAAATTAAAAATAAATAAAATGATTAGATCCTTAATTGAAGACCATGAAAAAATAAAAGGAAGGGCAAAATAAAAGGAGCATATGAAGACAGAATCAGAAAGGCAAAATCAGAAATAAATGTGATAGAAAGTATATTTTGTTAATCAAAAAACCTGAATACTCATTCCATAAAAATTAACTATAAATAAGAATGTAGGAATTGATGGTCATATCCTTGAGTTTATAAACAGACAGACACACACACACTCTCATATAACACACTCAGACATATATTCACAGACAAGTAGACAAGCCTTAATCCTAAAGCCAGCATCACACTTAATAGGATAACACATCAGGCATTTGCACTAATATAAGGAAGAGACAACAATGATCATTCACTGGACTGCTATTTAGTATTGTACTGGAGATACTACATAAGCCATTAGATAAGAAAAATCAATTCAAAATGTAAGAATTGGAAAGGAAAAATCAAAGCTTCACATACACAAACAATAATCACAAAACATAATGGTACAGTAAAAGCACAGTGACAATACCCATGAAATATATAATACTTAGGAATAAATGTAACAAAAATTGGGAAAATGCTAAAGTATTATTGACATTACATAAGGTAGAATTCCAAAGCAGCATAGTCCAAACAATTTTGGAAAAAAAAACCCACAAATGAAGTTGGGAGATTCACACTACCTAATTTCAAGACTAAGCAGCTACATTAATCAAGAGAGGATAACACCAGCTATGGGTTACCAGAACGAGAAAATTCAGAAATAGACCCATATGTATATGGTCAACTTATTTTCAACCCAAGTGCCACAGCAAATCACTGGGGAAAAGATAGTCACTTCAACATATGATAGTGGAACTAGTGGACATATGTGTGCAAGGGGAAAAAGAACAAATCCTAACCCTTACCTTATGCCAGTATGACAGTTAACTTGAAATCAATCTAGAGCCCTAATGTAAAAATTCTAGAAAAGTTCTTGAAGAAAATATATGAGAAAGCATTTATGATGGCTTAGGACATAAATACAAATTGTAAAAGAAATAATAAATTAGACCACATCATAATTAAAAACGCCTGCTTTTTGTAAGACATTGATAATGAAAAGATAGATGCCTAAAATATCTGCAAAACAAATATCTGATAAACTATAAAATATGAATATCTACAATAAGAGAAACCAATTTAAAAGACATATTCTCCAAAGAAAATATGTAAATGGCAAATAAGCACATGGAATTTGCACAGTATCATTAGTCACTAGAGATGACTGATGCAAATTTAAAGTACTACATATGACTAACACCCACTATAATGACTAAAATTTAGAAAACTAATGGAACCAAAATGTGGAGCAAATGGAGTTATCACATGCTGCTGATGGGAATCGTATAACAGCACAATCATTCCAGAAAACACTTTAGAAGTTTCTAAGTTAAACAAACATTATATGACCCAGAAATTCAACAGCTATTTACCCAAAAGAAATTTATACATGAGTCTGCACAAAAACTTATACATGAATGCTGAGCTTATCATCATTTTATTAACTGTCAAAAACACAAAACGACCCACATGTCTACCAATAGGTGAACCGAAATGGTAATTTTCAATCAAATACTACCTAGTAATTAAAAGAAATGAACTATAAGGATCAATTTCCAAAGCATTATGCTAAGTGAAGGAAGACAGACACACAGAGTATATACTTTATAAGTCCTTTTCTGTAACTTTCATGGAAATATAAAAATACAAGGGCAGAAACCATTGTTGGGGGTGGAGCCAAGAGAAGGGGACTGACAGCAAAAGGAAATGAGAGAACTTTGAGGAATGAAAAAAAAGTTCTGTACTTTTATGGTGGTAGTGGTGGTTACATGGTATGTGTGTGTCAAAACATAACGAACTGCACATTTTAAAGAGTGAACTTTACTGTTTGCAAATTATAACTTAATAAAACTAAACTTTAAAATGTATGCTGAGTTTTAAAGGCTTTTAACCTAGATTACCAAACTGTCTTTCTATTAATGTTTTCTATTTCCATTAAATTTAAATTCCCGCTGGCATTCTGCAACCTCCCCAGTCCCAATATCCTCATATTATTATGATGATTTCAGACTTCTCCAATGTGATAAAACCTTTAAAAATGCTGCCTTACTGTTCAGGTATCCTCTCTCTTACTTGTAGCAAGGATGACCTTTTTCTACTGTGTTCTGTCTGTTCATTCCTTTTGATCACTGCTTTATAAAAGTATTTGGTGTCTTTTCTCTTTTAGTGCTTTTTTAGCAAGCACTTTTTTAGCACTTTTTTTTTTGCTAGATATTCTCAATATTTGTCATACATATATTACCAAGTTTCTCATTTACTTTTTTCCCCAACATACCGATCATACAGACATCTTATGATTTTCAATCTATCAATATCTTCTGTTGAGACTTTTTTTTTTTTTTTTTTTTTTTTGAGGGATGGGGAAGTACCGAGTATTGAACTTAGGGGCACTCCACTGAATCCACTGAACCACATCCCCAACCCTATTTTATATTTTATTTAGAGACAGGGTCTCACTGAATTGCTTAGCACCTCGCTTTTGCTGAGGCTGACTTTGAACTCACTAGCATCTAGCTTAGACTTTTGTATTTTTTTTTTTTGTTGCATTTTTATTTAGAAGTTTCTTTGCCCATGCAAAGGTCAGTGAAATATTGAAGATTTGTTTTCTAATTTGTTACAGACATAATTTTTAACTCTTGAAACCTGTGCTGACACAGTGGATATTAGTTACTTGTAATCATTTAAATCATTTAAAATTAAGTTAAATTCAAATCTTATTTTAGTCTAATTGGCCACATTTGTAAAATAAACTTTAGAGAAGGTTTTGGTTCACTTTAGGTAAATTTTGAGCAATTAAGGTAAAACTGAGCCAAAAGTACAGTGAGTTCCCACATATTTCTAGCCCCTAGACAAAGAGCCTTCCCACCATCAATGTCTCTCACCAGAGCAAAGTGTTTGTCACGTGGTCACTGATACATGTTTATCACTTGAAGTCCAGTTGACACAGGCTCACTCTTGGTGTATACTCTACGGGCCTTCACAAAGAAATACTGACATGCATCTACCACTGTGGTATACAGGAGTTTCACTGCCCTAAAAACTGTCTGTTCTTTTGCCTGTTCATCCTTCCCTTACTTCAACCACTGATCCTTTACTGTCTCCATAATTTTACTTTTTTTCAGAATGTCAAATAATTGGAACCCTTCAGTATACAGCTTTTTCAGACTTTTTTAAAATGTATTAACATGCACTTAAGTTTTCAAGCCTTGATAGTATCTTTTTAGCACTGAATAATATTCCATTGTCTAGATATATTCAATTCTCTACAGGACTTTTTGGTTGCTTCCATGTATTGACCAATATGAACAAAACTATTTTAAGCATCTGTGTGCAGGTTTTTTGTATGGACATACGTTTTCAACTCCTTTAGGTAAATAGAGAAAAGCATAATTACTCTATGGTATGGTTGGAGTTTTATTTCCTAACAGTAAAAATGCAGCGGCTGCACCATTTTGCATCATCAGCAGCAATGAAAGTCTCTGTTGCTCTACACACTTGCCAGCAGATGGTAATGTACTAGCCACATTTCAAGTACTTTCTAGCCACATGGTGTTAATGGCGACCATATTGGAAAAATACAGTACAGTTCCATTATAAAACAAAGTTCTACCAGAAATTCTTCTTCATTTAAAACTTAACTGATTGAATAGTAAGAGAAGAAAAACTAAAATTTACTACTCCTTTTTCTTGGTGTTTTTTCCCCCCAAGTCCTGGGGATTGAATACAGAGCCTTGTGCATGCTATGCAAGTGCTCTATCACTGAGCTACATTCCCAGTCCTTTTTATTTTTAAGATATGATCTCATGAAATTGCTAAGCGGGCCTTGAACTTGAGATATTTCTATTTGAGCCTCTCATGCAGCTGGGATTACAGGTGTATGCCACTGCACCTAGCTCTCACTGAAATTTGATGGTCTTTTGTTTATATTTATTCAGAAATTCATATTCCTGCCCAGCCACTTCTTAACTATGTGTCCATTAATAAATTATTTAACCCCTCTGACTCTCAGTTTCCTTATCCTAATTACTCATTAGTTCAGTGCAAGGATTAAATTAGATAAGCAAGGTAAGATAAATTAAAACATTCATCACATTAGATCCTTGTTTGTAAACTCCAGTGGGTCGAGTTTGTTTTTACAACGTTTCAATACAGTACACTTTGAGGACCCTTACTAGAAGCAAAGGCTTAACATTTTATTTACCCGATCTGGATTTTTATAACCCAAAAGTAGATTGGCTGCTTTTATATCACCATGAACATATTCATTTTCATGTATATATTCCAGTACATCCAGCTGTGAAAGAAACAGATAACATAGTACAACTATTTAGAACTTATGATCAACTTGAACATTTTAAATACAGACTAACATTTTTATATTAATGATGACACAGTGATATATTTCAAAATTATTGGTTAATTATTCTAAAATACCATAATTTCTGGTTGTTCATTGGGGAAAAAAATTCAACATGATCCTCAAATACAAAGAGTTTTAACTGAATCTCTGATGGAAGGAAGCTAGAATTCAGCAATGGTTATGCTCTTGAGAGCCCAATGGCCAAACCACCCTGCACAAAGAGGAAAAACAGCATAAGATCAGAGATCTTCAGTGAAATGATTGTGAAGCCCACTCAGTAATTTTTCATCCAACCAATAATTATATAAGTCAAACCTTAAGGAAGTCAGATAAAACATCACATCCATGAGTATTTATCCTCTATATAGTAATAGAAAACTTCTGAGCCCTTTGCCCTTGGATGTTACAGAACCTAATGCTCAATAAACACTGACTGGTTTAGCAAGAAATTAGTGAGTTCTATTTGCTACATCCAATTTTGGCATGAGTAATTTCATTCTATGTAAAATGGAAAAAATTGCTTCATGCACACCTGTAATCCCAACTGTTTGGGAGGCTGAGGCCGGATGATCACAAATTTGAGGCCAGTCTGGGCAACTTGGTGAAACTCTGTCTCAAAATAAAAAAATACGGGCTGGGGTGCAGCTCAGTGGTAGAGTACCCCTGTGTTTAATCTTTAGTATAAATAAACAAATAAATGAATGGAAAAAAACAGAATGAGATTTGAACAAACCAAATTCAAACAAGATAAAACAAATATGTGGTATAAACAAGGGTATGCATGTGTGCTACTGATTTCATTGCTCTTTCTTTAGCAAAGTATATATTATTCATCACCACAACTAATTACTGCCACCATCCCCAACTCATACTAAAACTTAAACTCACCCTCCCATATCATCACGTTTAGTATGCAAAATAATATATTTGGCCATAGTTTGCAGTGTTATAAATGTAACTGACAAATGAGAGGTTATTCTTACAGCAATGCAAGCTTATACTGATATGTAAAACAAAACTGTGAAAAAAAAAAAAACAAAAACAAAACTGAAGCACCAATATCTAATTGTGTTTGCAGTACCAAACAGCACATTCTGTCATTTAGAGAGCCCAGTGTTATCAATTTCACCAAAATAGCCTCTACTCTCAATAACTGACATTTCTAGGACAATAATCCTTCATTTTCTGATAATTCCACAAAGGGCAAAGATTTGTACTTGTAACAAGCAAATAATCCAAAAACAGAACATGTGAAATAAGTCATTACTTCTTACCATTCTGATACCCAAGTGCAGGACAGTTGACTTTTTAAAAGTACCATTCTGATCTGAGATCTTCTGTAAATCTATTCC
The DNA here is from genome assembly GCF_902686455.1 of Sciurus vulgaris. NCBI lineage: Eukaryota > Metazoa > Chordata > Mammalia > Rodentia > Sciuridae > Sciurus > Sciurus vulgaris. The sequence continues at coordinate 49,142,705 of NC_136475.1, forward strand.
TAGTCTTTCCATTACCATAAATCTGTAACTGTAAGAAAGAGACATTGGAAAGAGATCTCCATGAGATTATAATGCTTGAAACTGTCTATCAATAAATGTGAAACAAGGAAAAATGCCTCCAACCTAAGGACCAAGTATGATGCAATCTGAACCTCAGAGAATGAATGTACATTAATAATTCTGTTGGTCTTTTGCAAGATACTTCTCAGTATTTTCCTTGGAGTTAGTTTTGTAGACAAAGAGAATGCTGTACCAAACCATTCACCCTGCCTTAGATAATGAAAAGGGAATGGTCTTTTTAAATTAGATACTCCTAAATTTAATTCATTTTGATTCCATCTCCTTCTTGCCATATGGCCCTGAACAAATTGTGTCCACACCTAAAATGTTATCTATATTTGTTTATTGACATTATAAAAATCATCTTTACTCCTCCATACATTCATAATCATGTCTTCTTTTTTAAGTGTGTTGTTTGTTTTCTTTTCTGTTTAGCACATCCCATCCCTCACCTTCCCTTTGAGTACATACCACTGTCAGACCCACACTGCATCTATCTATGTATACACGCACATGCACTAAGAATGTTTGGATTTGTGTTTTTAAAAAAAATGCGATCTTATCACATGAGCTTTCTCCACACTACTGATTTCAGTAGTATCTCATATAATCCTTCCAAGTCAACTGGTGTACCTCTGACTTTCTTAACAGGATGCACATTACATGATATGAATGTACCATGATTCACTAGGCCGTTCAGTCCCCTATTGGCAGTCTTTTACTTAGTTTTATGATCACTGTTCCTCATTTAGTTTTTATTTATAGTATTTAAAGATAATCTGAACAAAGTACTGACATCTGTGCCTATTTTCTCACCTGTGAAAAAAAAATATTACCACCTATTTTAAAAGGCTATTCAAAGAACAAAATGAGATATATGAAACTCCTGGGCACGGATTAAATATATAAGAGATGACATGGGTTTCCTTTCTTTTATTTTTCCATTAATGAATTATTTATATATTATGACTTTCACATTGGGTAGCTTTAAAGCTACTTCTAGAAATTCTTTGTTGTACCTTTCCTAAAGAGATGGAGATTAAATTTCCTCTCATAGCATTTGGACCTAGGTGTCTTGCTTCAAGCAAAGGCAATATAGCTTATGTGACAGGCTATCACTTCTAGGGCTAGATTATAAGAAGATAATAATTTCAGTATGAATGCACGCTCTTGTGCATGTTCTCTTTCCCTTTCAATCATTTGCTCTAGAGGAATTCAGCTGCCATTTCTTTTTAACACCCAGGTAGCTTATTCAGAGATCTACAATGTGAGGAAGTAAGACCTGCAAACAATCATGTGAGTAGAGTTAAGAGCAGGTCTTCTTGGGTCTGCCAAGGCCACACACGAGTGACCTTGGAACCAGACAGTTCCTCAGTTCATCCTTGAGATGGCTGCAGCCTGGCAAAGAGTTGACTATATTCTCAAGAGAGTCCCTGCGAATTCCTTCAGATAAGTCACTTGCAGATTCCCGACCTGCAGAAACTAAGATATTGTAAGTTTATTACCACAAAGAATAATTACTTGATAACCCAATTAATAAAGAGGCAAAGGAACTGAACAGGCACTTCACAGAAGAAATAAGAATGATCAAAAAATATATGAAAAAATATTCCATATTTCTAGCAATTAGAGAAATGCAAATTAAAACCACACTGAGATTTTACCTCACTCCAGTCAGAATGACAACAATCAAGAACACAAGTAACAAAGGTTAGTGAGGATGTGGGGAAAAGGGTACACTCATATATTGCTGGTGGGACTGCAAATTGTACAACCAGTCTGGAAACAGTATGGAGATTGCTCAGAAAACTTGGAATGGAACCACCATTTGACCCAGCTATCCCACTCCTTGACCTATACCCAAAGGATTTAAAATCAGCATACTTCAGTGACACGACCACATCAATGTTTATAGCAGCTCAATTCACAACAGCTAAGCTATGGAACCAAACTAGCTACCCTTCAACAGATGAATAGATAAATAAAATGTGGTTATATATACACTATGGAGTATTACTCAGTCATAAAAAAAAGAATAACTATATGACTTTTGCCAGTAATTGATGCGAGTGAAATAAGCCAATCCCCAAAATACAAAGGTCCAATGTTCTCTCTGATATGAGGATACTAACATACAGTAAGGCAGGGAGAGAGGAAGAACAGAAGTTTAGATTAGACAAAGGGGAATGAAGGGAAGGAGGAACAGAAATAGGAAAGACAGTGGAATGAATCGGACTTAACTTTCCTCTGTACATACATGAATACATCACAGTAAGTAAATCTCCATATCATGTACAATCACAAGACTGGGATCCTAATTAGAACAAGATGTACTCCATGATTATATAAATATGTCAAAATACTCTCAGTATAATGGAAAAGAATTTTAAAAATTTAAAAAGAATAGTTATTTAATTATAATAACTGATCACATAATTTAATAATATTTTAACTTCCTTTTACCTTTTCCCCTTGAAATCCGTCAGACCAGATCCATAAAACAGAGGAATTCCTAAATAATCAAGTCGTTTGCGTTCTATCCACTTTTTGACTGCAAAGACAAATTTAACAAGAAAAGTGATTTGCATTATTTATAAAGGTATTTTTTAACCTTCATGTAGTTGCTGAGACTTACTGAGCTAACCAACATAGCATTAGACTTTCCTAGAAAATAAAAATTTTAAAATAAATATGCCTGTCAGATGAGTTCAAAATGTTTTCAGTATAATTAATGCAGAAAAATGTACATGAATTAAATCAATATTAACAAGTTATAATCTTATAAAATACATTGGTATTTCTGTTTATTCTATTTATAAAACATTTCTATTTATGAAAAAACATTTCCTTATGTGCTAAACTTCTAAATATTACACCTGTTAACTTCCAAAGGCTCAGTACAGATCTGGCTTTCTTTGCCCCCCCACCTTATTGCTTATACTTCAAAATCTAAAACCATGATATTCCAAACAATAGGAATTGGACAGAAAAATCATCTTACACTGACATCATGTCATAGAAATTTTTCTATTAAACTTAGTTTACAAAGAAAAAAGTCAAATCCATTAAACAACCAGGTAGCTTAATGTTTTCACTTTTAACAACCAGGTAGCTTAATGTTTTCACTTTTCTACCACGTTTGCTTTATGTTTAAGACAACTCTACTGATACACAATCAAGTTTAATGAATTCTATTTGTCACTCGGACATAGTTTAAGCAGTTTGTAAGGAATGTAGTCTTAATGTTTACCAGGGCTTTATTAAGGAAAACAAAGTTGATTATTTAGGCCAGACCCATCATTCCTTTTCTTAAGCATGAGGTAAAGGACTCTAACCATAGGAGGCATTATCCCTATCAACTTCATGTTTTGCTTCGCCTATTTATGACATATATTGTTTTAAAAATGTTTTATCCTTCTTCTCTACTCATTCTCATTTTACATTCAAATTCTCTAACTGGCATATGATATACAACTTCAATTAATTTTCCAACATTCAAGTTTTGAATATTTTCTTAAATATCTTAACATTTAATAATTTCCAGATACCTTATTCTAATCCATTTTACAACCATTCCTTTTGTATATATGTCTACTGCCTACTTAAATGTCTTTTCTATATATCCTTCCTACCCAAATGGTTCTTCATAAAAAAATAATTTAATTTTACTATCTTTTATACTTAGAGAACTCTTGGTAGCTTTGATCAACAACTCAACATTTTATGTTAAGTAGTAGAAACAATTTAGACTTAAAATATATAACCCATTATGTATGCCATATCAAGATTTGTATACCATCTGTCTTGCTTTTATATGTTATAACAGTTAACTGTATCACTTTACAATAAAATTTCTTACAGAAAAGAATTTTCCAGAAGGCCAGAAAAAGACCAAAATATTAACACTCACTTTAGCAAGTACATATATGGAAGTAGCTTGCTTTGCTAATTTTACTTACTACAGTCTTTTTTTGCAGCTCTCTGATAAAATTTAAGTTCTGAAAATAACGGGCCATTTTCTTGATATTCCTATGAAAGAAAAGAAACATTAATTTTGCTAGGAAAAAAATTGTCCTAGAGATAGAATTGATATTTCAACTGTGAAAATGTGAGTACACATATGTAATACATTATAGTACCTGAATCATTTTTTACAAAATGCAGGCACCAGATTTCCACTAAAAATCTCAGAAAACACTAAATAAACTTGAAGAATCTCATTTTTAAACAACATATTGTACTTCTGTCCCAATATAGTCTTACGCATGAAAGTAGTCTTATGGAAAGCACTTACTAAAAGCACTAAAAGCACTGAGAACTGCATACATAAATATAACATACACACTCACTGAGTAAAGACATCAGAGCGGACAGCTGAAAACCACCCTGGTGGTTCACTCATGTATGACACCTTTACCAAGTGTCTACTGTGCTATATTCATTGTACTAGGCATAGGGCACACATACAGAAATAAAACTTTATGCCTGCCTTTAAGGACCTTACATCCAGAGGAGGGAGGGAAACGGAAGGAGGACAGACTGCTAGGTAAGACACCAGGATGATGAATGCCAATCCATAACAAAGGTTCTCCAGTAGTAGCATGTTAATAATGTGAAAATATAACATTAGGTTTATTGATATGTAAATGGTAAGAAAAATTAAGATGAAAAACATTTTTACAAAATTAAAGCGGAGAGGGAAAATATCAAGTATATGTGAAACATAAACTTAAGAGCAATACTTACCACTTTTATAACATGTTTTGCATCTCTGTCTGGTTTATTTGCAGGAAAAGCTGCAGAAAAAAAGACAAAATAGAGAAATGATTGTTGCACCCGATTACTGAATATCTAACATGGCCTACAGAGTATGCTATGTATTTACATATATTAGTTTATTATATCCTCTACAGTAGTACTAGGTATCATCTCTATTTTACACAGGGTGCTTCTAAGGTTTGAGAAGTTAAATAACTTGCTCACTAAAGAGGAGCAGATTGGAGATTGACACTTAAATCTGTCTTGACACCAGAGCCCACACTCCTTAACATTCATCATATTCAAACATGGAAAACCAAAAGGTGAAATTAATCACAATGATCTAAAATGTAGGGGAAAATATTTTTAGATGTATAGCATTAAATTCAATAACTGGTATGTAATGAAATCCATTGGTTCAATTTCACTAAATGAGAAACTGTGATAATTCAGAAATGAATTGATTCATTTTAAATAGATATTTGAAAAAATTTCAGCATGACAAAATTCTAGAATAAATCAGGTTGAGAACAAAGTCTTTTAAAATCAGCTTATGAACCTGGCAATCAAGCATTCCTACATTTAAGAATATGTATCTTCTAATATGTTTATTTCAATTTATCATTTTACTTTTTTCCATTTGTATTTCAGAAAGTATTTTTAACTTTTGAAAAATCTAGTGTTCAAAATTTAGATCAATCCTTTCCTCTATATTATCTAAATGATTAAAAGATTATTATGCTTTCAAATCTCCATAATTTATTTATTTGTATTGTGGAAGTCTAATATTTTGACATTCATTCTTTTATCCACCCTTCATCCATTATTCCTTCACACATTCAATGAGCTAATATGTATTGGGAAGCTAGTACATGTCAGGTACCATGTCAGGTATTAGGATAATGTTTTAAGGAAAGAGAAAGGAAAAATGGTGACCTCATATTGAATAGAAAGTCAATACTTAAAACATTCTGTAGCTATAGCTTTGGTATATTTATTACAATGCTATGTCCACTATTACTTAATATTTTTTCCTTTTATTCCTTCTAAATCTGTCAATTTTGTCATCTAGTAATGCTCATCTTAAACAAAAAGTACATCGATTTATTAAAGTATATAAATTGTACATTATAGTTTGGCAAACTCATGCTCAATTTTCTTACCCATCCTCCAAAGGTTCTGATATTATCAATGATATAATAGATATTAAATATAAACTGTGAGCCCAGGCTTCTTTACAGTAAAAAGTAACTAAACTTATTTAGATCAGTTAAGATTCCCTTCTCATCTTCATTCATATAACATTATTTCATTTTCATCTGAGCAGTCATAGTTCTAAGGGAATAGCCGAAATAAGGGATTATACAGATGTAAGAAGAAAACTGAAGAAAGTATATGGAGGGGAAGGAATCTGGTGTTGCATGGAAAAGGGGCTGAAAAAAACTTTTTTTCCCACTCCATGATGAATTTTTCTATTGGTGTGTGTCCAAAGATGGGAGAAATGGTCCTTCCTCAGCCCTGGTCCACTTAGAACAGTATCCACTCCAGACAAAAGCCTCTGCTTCTTGAGGAGGGTGGTAGAAACTTCCAATCTTTTGTCTGAAAGCAAGTGACCACTGCAGCAAATAAATCTTGATGTCCAACACAATGTAAGAAGCTGAAAAGTATGGAAGGAAAATGGGGATTTCAACTAGATAAATAACTTTTCATGTCACCACTGGAAAAGAAGATATCCGACCAGTCCAAGGCCATACTTCTGGCTGATTTCAATCAGTATATTTCCTTCACTTTATAAACTTAATCTTCTTTCCACATTATTTCACATGAATGTTGACTGTGTGTTAACACATATCTGAAAGATACCCATACCTGTCATTTGATGGCTACACAGTCTCCCTAAACATACAAGTTATACTGGAAACCTCAATCTAATATCAATTGACTAAAATGTTTACAGAGATGGTTATTTCATATGAACAAACAGGTTGTTCCAGTTACTATGAAGAGCTATTACATTAGAATAATCAGTTAGTTAATTAAGGGAGTATTTATATTCTACAATAAGCCAAACCCCATTCAAGCTAGTGAAAGTAATAATGACAAAAAACAATCATGACATCTGCTTTTGCAGTCTAGGGAAAAAAATCAGACAATCATCAGCTACTTGCACATAAATGAAAAACTATAACCTAGGATAAAGCAGACTGAAAACATTAACAAAAACAATGTACAATGTAGGAACAAAGGGATCAAAGTCCTGTAATATCCTTGTATTATTCAGAAAAAGAGAGATACTGATTAGTTTTATGGTTAGTTCCAAAGAGTACATTGAAAGTTGAAGGGTAACCATTAAAATAACAGAAATAAAGGTTAAAACTTCAAAACCAGTAGAGAAAAAAGTACCCAAACAATTTATTAGAAGACAGGAAATGAAGGGTTAAAAATGGAAATGTAGAGAAATTTATAGAAAACACAAAATGGCTAAGTCGATTTTTAGTCACATTTTTTGCACATTTTAACACCTTTGACACATGAATACCTCTGATAACTGAAGAGACTACCTAGTAGCTGTTGACCACATGATAGTTATAATATAGTTGTCACTGCTTGTACACTGACAAAGTCAATCCTAGATGTTCATTTGTCTTCACTTCAACTGAGTTATGTACATAGTGGGATGTTTTACACATTAAGTTTAACAGTCATTGATAATGATTTGGCATTAAGAAAAATTACTATGCATGTACAAAAATTAACCAGTCCAAAACAGCAGTAGGGCATAAATTGGATATTAGTAAAAAAATGTTATGTTATTAAGTTATGAATGCAATAACTGAGTGATCTCTGAGTTCCATATATGACTACTACTGAAAAAGGATAGAATATATATTTCCAAAACTAAATCAACCCCAGGAAAGAATAATCTAACCCAGTTATAAAAGGAATGATCTAACAGAAAGATGATAATTATGAACTTGAAAGTAAATATCTAGTAATGCAGTTTCAAAATACATAAATCTAAACTAGCAGAATTAAAAGAAAAAAATAATGACACAATGACAGAAATAGTGGGAAATTTTAACACGACTGCATAATAAATAGGCAAACAGACAAAAATAGATTGAAAACATGCAATGAACAGTTTTTCTCAAGAAGTCAGATTAGAAAATAACAATTAAAGAACATACATTCTTCTCAAACCCACATGTCAGTCTTTTTCAACTGTCCATATTCTTGCCCAGAAAGCAAGTTTTAGTAAATATAGAATAAATGTTATTAAGGCTGTGTTTTCTGACCATAATAAATGGGTAAAAGAGAAATCATAATACAAATGAGAAAATATATGAGAATGAGTAATAGTGAAAATATATCAAAACTAGTTAGGGTAGTTAAAATGCTTGTTATTTATCTTCTTTAGCTAAACTCCACAAAGACAGCCTAGTTAGGCATTCATTAAATATTTGGTGAATAAATTAACGAATACAAGTTGTAAATTTGAGGCATTTAACTTTTTGTTTTAAGAAAACTGAAAAATTAACTCAGAAGCAAATCTTAACAACTTAGAAAATGGAAGATATGAACAGAAATTAATTAATTCAAAACCAAAAAGCTAAAAAGGCGTAAAGAAATAATCTCTCAGTAGAAATGACCACATCTAGCACCAGAAATGTGGTTTCTAAATACCATTTCCAATAAAATGAACAAGAGGTGCTTGGAGAAATGGCTGATTCCAGGTTGGGCAAGAAAAACAGAAGCAACATAAGCAACAAAATACATAGTGATAGTAATGAATTTTCACCCACAGAAAAATAAATAACCATTAACCTCAATATATAAATAACTGACCAAATAAATAGAACAGACAAAACAATTCTTTCCTGCAGCTGAAATTCAATTAATAAATGTAGGAGGAATGACAAAGATAGAAATCACTTTTGGTACACACCACAGAAATAACTGTGGCAAGCAAAAGTCATTGATGGATGCTAAAACAAATAAATGGATGATAAGAAGCAAAATATTTACTTACTCTCAGCATTTCTCCCCACAAGTTATTTGTTATAAATGGAAAATATAACCAAAGATGAGGAGCCTGGGTAACTAAAAGAATGACCTGAGAAGAGCTGGTCCAAGAAAGAACAAAACTATGTGGTCAGTTGTCACTTCTGCTTCAAACAAAGACAGCTTGGAGAGAGACAGAACTCATTCTAATTCTCTTTAAAAATGAAGGAGGGACAACAAATCCTATATGGTGAGTAGTACCAATAGAATAGATGTTTCTATAGTATGTTGTGGAGTGCAGAAGACTCCAACACATGTAATCTTTAAAGACGTGTATTTTCAACAGGGAAAGAACCTTGGGGATAAAAAGTCCTGGAGAACTACTAAAGGGTATGGAAGGGCAGTTGGCATGAGGGATCTCCCAGTGGATTACCCTGCTCTGATTATTCTGGAAATTCTTTATCATTTCAGAGTATTTATGTCTTTAGACCAAATTCAGACACTTTTAATTCTTATTGAAAAAAAAAATTCTTAAAGGAGGTGAGGAAATGGGGGAAACTTTAAAATATGGGCTCTTTGCAGCCTAACCTGATCTTCTCTAAGATGCAGACTCCTCTCACAGAGATTGAGGTAGAGGACGGAATTTCTTCAGACAGAACTTTTTCAATTAGGATTTAGTGGGGAAAGTTCTGAAGACTCTGACCAATTCAAAATTTAAGAACCCAAAAACTTGTGCAGGGGAATTCATGATTCAGTGAACTGACAGGATAGTCTAGATTTTACCTAATATTTGCCCTCTGTATTCCAAACTATGTTTACACTAAAATATATGAACTCTGTAAAGCAAATATTTAAATAAATAATGTCTTAGAAAAAAAGCATCATGCTCATAAAAGCTCTTTATGAATCTGAAATTTAAAAGTTATAAAATAAAATTTAAATGTAAAAAACAAAATGAGAATCAAGATTTTTCCTTTAAAAGTGATAAATAATCATCTAGCAAAATTGTTCAATAGAAAAGAAAGCAAAATTATAAACCCAAGATATTTTGGAAAATAATAATAAACATTATCACCAACAAATTCTAAATAGGAGGAAAAACAATTTCCTAGAAAAAAAATTATTTACCAAAAATAACTCTGAAAATAAAAGAAACTAAGTAGCAATATAATCACTATAAGATATCAAAATAATTTTTAAAAATACAAACCAGAAGAACTATTCTAGTCAATTCTCATCTCTCTCACTGAAAGTAGTTATAAATCTGTACAAAAAAATTAGAGCAGCTAATTGAAGACTCTTAAAAAGTAAACTGAGGTTTCCATTGTGACGTAAGAGCTTAAAGGTCTTCATTCATGCTCTCACAAAAAAAAAAAAAAAAAAAAAAAAGCTGAAAACTATCTGAAAAACTGTACTTGTTGGATCTATGAGGGAATTAAAGTTACAGACAAACCAATGCCTAACAACTGCAGGGAAAAAAAAAAAAATGAAAACAGGGAATCACAGTGTATTGGGACAGAATTTATATCCAGGAGCCCAACCAGGTTCTCAAAGTGGAAATCAGAGAGAATCTCCTGGTTTCCAGCAGGTGAAGGGAAAATTACCTTGCCTAATCAACATTAGAGAAGGGAATTAACCAACTCGAACCACCTCTAGCCTTCTCATCTCACCTAAATGGGGGAGAGGGAATTGAAAAATATGGGTGAACATCACATCTTAGGGTCACAGACTCAACAAGAGACAAGATCTTATTCTGAGATTATAAAATGCCTTCAATTCTCCCACACCTTATACCACATCAACAGCAGACCTACGTTACAAGAAGTGTTAAATTCTTCAGAAAGGAAAATAATATTGTACCGTGGATCTAGAATGTCACTCAAAAGCTCCTATTTGAAAGCATGGTTCCCAATGCAGCGAGGTGGGGCTTTTGTGCCATGACTATGTCATGAGGGCTGAATGGACAAGGAGGTAGGATCTACTTGGAGGAAATAGGTCCCTGTGGGGCTTATCTTCTCTGGGGCTCCCCACTTTCCCTCTCTCTGCTGCCCACCTGCCGAGAGCTCAGCAGCTTTCCTCCACCACACCACATTTCATAATTTCAGCATATTTCCTCCTTGGAGCTAACCAATTATGGAGTGAATCCTCTGAAACCATAAGCCAAAATAAATCTTTCCTCCTCTAAGTTGTTCTTGTCAGATATTTTGGTCCCAGTGATACAAAGTTGACTAACATATTATAGGTCTGATATTCAAATCTACACAAATAAATGAATTATGCTAGAGAATGAATAAATGAAGGTAAAATTTTAAAAGAGTTTTCTTATTTTAGTTGGCAAAGTGTTCAAGATAATAACAGAAACATTATTATAGCTTATAGGTAAGTGAAACACCTTAAGGCACAGGAAGAGAAAAGGTATAATTGGGTATCTATACTAACGGGGAAGTTGCATACTGTTATGAGAAAGCATACTTAGATTAGGTGTAAATATATACTGCAAACTCTAGAGAAACCACTAAAAGTTTTTTTTAAAAGAAGGATAATTGATATGCCAAGAAAGGAGAGAAAATAAAATCATATAAAATGCTTAATTAAAATTAGAGAAGGTAAAAAAGGAAACGATTTAAAAAAGGAAAAAGAATAAGAACAATAACCAGAAAACAGTTCCAAATAAAGCTGATATGAATTTAAATATATAAATAATCACTTTAAATGTGAATGGTCTAAATATAACAACTAAAAAATAGAGACTGGCAGAGTAGATAAAAATAAGCCTTAAGACCCAACTATATGTTGCCTACAAAAACAAACAAACAAACAAACAAAAACAAGACCTAGTTTCACGGAACTCCCTTGAAAAACAAAGGCACAAATAGGTGAAGGTAAAGGATAAAGACATACCACGCTAACACAAATCAGAAGGGTTGGAGTAGCCATATTCATTTCAAACAAAGCAGATCTTAGAACTTGGAAAATAATCAAGAATAAAGAGAGGCATTCAAAAATGATAAAGAAATCAAATCTCTGAGACTTAACAATTCTTAATACATAGGCACTATCAACAGAACATTAAAATTCATAGGCAAAAACTAAGAGAACTCCAAGTAGAAAAAGACAAATCCATTGTTATAGTAAGAGACTTAAACATACCTCTAACTGTAAATTGACAGAGCCAGCAGGCAGAAAATCAGTAAGAACATAGTTGAACTGACAGCACCATCAATCAATAAATTTAAGTGACATTTATAGAATACTATATCCAACAACAGCAGAATATAGATCCTTATCAAGATCACCTGGTATGTTCACCAAAACAGAACATATTGGGCCAAAAAATACACCTTAACAAATTTAAGAGAATAGAAATGACAGAAAATATGTTCTCAAATGACAATAAAAATAAACTAAAAATCAGTAACTCAAAGTCAGGCAGAAAAACTCCAAAATATTTAAATAATACATTTCTAAATAACAAATGGATCCTTCCCAAAATAATCCTAAGGGAAATTTTAAAATGCTTCAAACTAAATGAAAATGAAAATGCAATTTCTCAAAATTTATGGGATGGGGCTGGGGGTATAGCTCAGTGATAGAATGCATGCTTAACATGGTCGAAACCCTGGGTTCAATTCCCAGCAACAAAAGCAAGCAAGCAAGCTCAATTTTACTCAATGTGATGGCATCTGCCTGTAATTTCAGCTACTCAAGAGGCTGAGACAGGAAGATCACTTGAGCCCAGGAGCTTGAGACCAGCCTAGGTAACACAGCAAGACTTCAGCTCAAAAAACTAACAAACAAACAAACAAAATACACACACACACACACATACACACAATTTATGGGATGCTGCATAAGCCAAGCTTACATGAAAATTTATAGCACTGAACATGTATATTAGAGTAGAAGACCTAAAATCAATCACTTAAACTTTTCCTTTAACTTAAAAGGTAATATGAGGAAGACGCAAACAAAATAAATAAAAATTTGCCTGTAAATCAATTTTACACTGAAAAGAGAAAACTAATAAAAAAAAAAAAAATCAACAAAGTCGAAAATCAGGTCTTTGAAAAGATCAAAATTTTAAATCTCTAAGCAAGGCTGACCAAGACAAAATGAAGAAGATGCATTCTACTAATATCAGAAATGACATAAGGACCACTGCTATCAACCATGGACACTAAAAGGACAAAAAGAAAAAAATGTGTACAACACTCAGGGTCACAAACTTGACATTCATGTGAAATGCACCAATTCCTTGAACAACAAAATCTACCAAATTCCACACAAGGGGAAATGATTTAAATAGACACATATTTATTAAAAAAACCAAATCAATAATAATCTAAAATAGAAAGCACCAGACCCAAATGGGTTGTTAAATTCAAATTTAAATGACACCATTTCTTTACAATTTCTGAGAAAACAGATGCAAAAGGAACATTCCCTAACTTACTCTGTGAAACCAGCATCACCCAAATACCACAGCATATAAATATATTGCAAGAAAGGAAAATTACATATCAATATCTCTCATGAAGATAGATGCAACAATATTCAACAAAATATTAACACTGGACATATAGATGCAAAAAGAAAAGGAAAAATAAAAGAAGAAAATGTAGACCTAAATGTAAAGTGTAAAACTATAAAACATCTAGAGATAATACAGGTGAAAATTTAGGTGACTTAGGGTAAATATTTTTTGTTATATATAACAAAAACAATCTATGCAAGCAAACTGATAAATTAGACTTCACTGATGTTAAAAATTCCTGTTGTGAAAGACACTGTTAATAAAAATACAAATTACAATCTTGAAGAAAATATCTGGAAAACACAGGTCTGACAAAAGGCATATCAGAAATATACAAAGCTCTCTTAAAACTCAACAACTGAAAACAAACTCAAAAAATAGAAAAGATTTAATATACTTCCCCAAAGATTTAAAGGTGTCAAATAAACATGGAAGATGCTCAAAATAACATCAACAGGAACTCACGAATTAAAACAATGAGATACAACTACCCATCTGTGAGAATGCTGAAATCTAGAATACCAACAATGCCACAACTTCCTGTGCAGCAACAGGAACTCGCATTCCCTGCTGCAGGGAATGTAAATTGGTACAGCCACTTTGGAAGGAGTTTAGCAGTTCGTACAAAGCTAACCACTGTCTTAATATATGATCCTGGAGTCAGGTATTTACCCAAATTGTTTAAAATATGGCCATATAAAATCTGCACATGAATATTTATATCAGATTTATTTACAATTGATAAAAACTGGAAACAACTCAGATGTTCAGGTGAGTGAATTAACTGTGGTATATCTGTGTAATGGAATATTATTTAGCATTAAAAAATGTTCTACCAACCATAAAAAGGAGGAAATTTAAATGCATATTGCACAATGAAAAAAAGCCAGTCTGAAGAGGTTACATACTGCTTGATTCCAACTATGTGCCATTTTGTAAAAGGCAAAACCATAAAAACAGTGAAAATAGATTAGTGCTTTTTTTCTCTATCCCCTAGTGGTGGGGACAGAACTCAGGGCCTGGTGCATGTTGGGCAAGTGCTCTACCACTGAGCTACACTCCCAATCCTCATCAAGGGTTAATAGGCAAGAACAGGACTAAAAAGGTAAAGCTCAAGCAATTTCAGGGCAGTAAAACTACTCCACATGATACTGTAATGTGAATATATAACATTATACATTTGTGCAAACTCATAAAACTATACAATAAAATAAGTGAACACTAAATTATCTACCTCAGTGAGAAAAAAAAATGTATTGATATCAGTTAATTAATTGTAATAAGTATATCACACTAATTCAATAAGCTCATCATAAGATAAACTATGACATGGGGTTGCAGGGGTGGGGGGAGGTCATGTACAGGAACTCAGTTCTAACTGCTCCATTTCCTGTGATGATAGCAGATGCAATATGAAAAAAGGGTCAGAATTCAAGAACTGCCAAATCTGCGCCAGATGTTCCATTTATTTTCCCTCTAGTATCTGTCAGTCAGAATTCAAAACTTAGAAGTTGGTATCAATGAAGATAGAGCTTCAGGAAAAGCCCTCTGGTTAAGGCTGGAAGAGGGAGGAAGAGTGGAAAATGAGTCTTCAAACATTCGGAGAGCATGGAAAATTGTTTTTCCTTTTTCCTTTGTTCACTCCCATTACAGTGCCTGAGCAATTATGTGGTGATACAGGGACCCAGAGACTCAAAACTGAAGGAGGGGAATCTTCCTTTCCATTTAGATCAGCTCTGATCCCCCAAAGCAGGACAATTCAATATTTTTTTTTCTATATACCCTTTTATCACTTGCCCCAGACACAAGCACACAGTAGGAGAGGATACATAAAAGGTCCAGCTTTCTCATAACAACCTGAAAAGGAGAGCCCAGAGAGCTGGTAAGTACCAAGGAGAACATAGAGGGAGAAGGATTCAGGAAAGTGACCACAAGAAGTTGTTTATGAACCCTCACATTGGACTCCTCACACTGTGCACATGTGGAGTTAAACAGCATGTAAATTTTAAAAAGTCAACTACAGGACAGACCACTGCCCAAGTTCCAAATTGGTCACTGAGTCGAACACATAAGGGACTGACCTGAACCAACATCATCCCCTAAATTATGAACGCTTTGTCAGAACTTGAGGCCTGAATATAACCAGGACAACTGCCTGCTAAGAGAAAATATTGATATTCAACACTAGAAATAAACAAGACCCAAATCTGCTAACATAATATTCAACATATCCATGATGTAGTCAAAAAGCACTAGGTATAAGGACAACAACAATAAAGCCCATGAGAAGAAAATCAACAGACTACCAAGGCCAAAATGACAGAGATACTGAAACAATCTGACAAAGACTTTAAAAACAGCTACTATAAAAATGTTTCACAAGATAAAACAAATGAAAGGACACAACAAACAGCAAAGACATAAAATACAAGGAAGAATCAAGTGACACTTTTGGAACTGGAAAATATAAAACCAAAAATCTGTCTTAAGTTCCAAAGTGGGCTCAATACAATTATGGAGATGACACATTAAAAAGTCACTATACTTGGTGACAGATCAATAGAAATTATCCAACCTGAATAGAGAAAAAAATATGGAAAAAAAACAACAGGGTGAGCCTTGGGAACTTGAAGGCTTGAAGGCAATAATAAAATATCAAACATTTGGAGTCACAGAGAAGTGATACTGAAAAACTATCTGATGGAAAATCATCCCAAATTTTATGTACACATAAACCTAGAGACTCAAAAATTTCAGAAAATTTCTCCAAAAGAGTAAACACAAGAAATCATTGCCCAGATACATCACAGTTACATTGCTGAGAGCAAAACACACACACACACACACACACACACACAAAACCATGAAATGAGTTAGAGCCAAACAGTACATTATCTACAGAGGAATAAATGGCTCAAATGACCACAGACTGCTCATCAGAACTCATGATGTGGGAAGTGTTGGAAAAAAGAATTTTCATCCCCAGATCCACCAAAAATGCCCTTACAAAAGAAAAGGAAGACATTGAGAGAACAGGGATATTATACAAGGAAACTGTATGCTATTGGAACTAAAGGAAGAGAAAATGTGGTAGATATCTGGAAAATGTAATCAATTTATGTATCTCTTCAGTTTAAAATGTATTTGAAAGTGGAAGCAAAAATTATAACATTGGATTGATGGGATTTTTGATGAATATAGACATAATACATAAAACAACTATAACATATCAAAATTTATGGAATGTAGCCAAAGCAGCGCTTACAAGAAGAAAATAAGAAAATAAGCAAAAATCAGTGAAATTGGAAACAGAAAAACAATAGAGTAACTTAATGAAACCAAGCACTATTTCTGTGAAATGGTCAACAAAATTAATAAATTTGTACCAAGGCTGACAAAAAAGAAAAAAAAATTAAAAGTCCAACATCAGGGGAAAAAAAGAGGGAACAGCACTATAAAAATGACTGACATTAAAAGTCTAGCACATGGGGCTGGGGGGACTGGAGGAGCACCTGTCTAGCATGCATGAGGCTCTGGGTGAAATCCCCAGTGCCACACACAAAACAGTAGAGCACAAGAACACTACGAACAACTCTCCTCACACACATGACAGCTCAAGAAATGGAGCCAATTTTTAAAAATCACAAACTACTAAAACTCATCTAAGATGAACACAAATGACCAGATTAGTCCAATAACCATTAAAGAAAGTGAAATCATGGTTTAAAAATAAAAATCCCATACCCCACTTTTCTGAGAGAGTTACCTAAGCCCAGTTGGCTCTACTGTAGAATTACACAAAACGTTTTTAAAAGGAATAATGTTAATTCTATACATTCACTTCTAAGAGAGCAAAAGAGAATACTTCACGACTCATCTTATGAGGCCAGCATTACCCTGATAAAAAAGCCAAACGAAGATAAGAGGAAAAAAAGAGAAGACAACCACAGGCCGATAACCCTCTTTAACATAGATGCAGAAATTCTCAACAAAACACAAATCAACTGGTCTTGGTGGCACTGAGGCAGAAAAATCAAAAGTTAATAAATATTAACTTTAAAACATTTCGAAATAAAACATAAAAAGGACTGGGGATGTGGCTCAGTGGTAAAGCACCCCTGGGTTCAATTTGAGCACTACAAAACACACACACACACACACACACACACACACAAACAAATCAAATCCAGAAACATATAAAAAATAATAATCCATGATCAAGTTGGGTTGATTTGAGGAATACAAGGATTCTTCAATCTTCAAAAATTCATCTGTATCATTCACCACATTAATAGTCTCAAAAGGAAAAACCACATGATTTTATCAACTGATGGAGAAAAAGCAATTGACAAAATTCAATAACCAAGATCAAACTCTCAATACACTTAAAAGAACCTTCCCCAACCCAAGAGAGAACATCTACAAAAACCTACAGCTGACATCACACAAACTGGTAAAGAGTTGAATGCTTTTTTCTATAAAATTGGGAAAAAGTCAAAGATGTTCACTTTTGCCAATGCAGTTAATCAAGAAGGGAAGGACAAAAGAAGGAAAGAGAAAGGGAGGAGAGAAGAGAGGGAGGGAGGCAAAGAAGAAGTCCCTATTTGCAGATATGATTACTTACATAGAAAATCCCCCAAAATCTATCCCTCTAAAATAGTCCTAGAATGAGAGCTTACCGAGAATGTGAGATATAAGTTAGACAAATAAAATTTAATTGTATTTTTATGTACTAAAAACGGAGTACTGGAAACTGAAATTACAGAAGTAATATTTCCATAGCACAACAATTAAAAAGGAAAACATGTCGAACAAATCCAACAGGCCTAATGTGCTAAAAAATAATGTGCTAAAAAAGTTCATGAAAGAAACCAAAGAAGATCTAAAGAAAACACATACTGTATTCATGAATTAAAGACTCCATGTAGTAAAAATGCTGATCCTCAAATTCATCTATAAATTCAAATCAATGCCAAACAAAATCCCAGCAATTTTTCCTATCAATATAGATAAATTGATCCTAAAATGTATATGGAAAAGTAAAGATATGAGAATAGCTAAACCAATTTTGAGGAAGAACAAAGTTGAAGGAATCACACTACCTGAATGGCACAATACCCAAACGCATTTGGCCATTAAAATGGCAGAAAAACAAACTGTGATACATCCACATGATAAAAAGAAATGAACAAATCTAATCTCAAAAAATTACATTTTGTATGATTTATAGGAATCCTATACATTCTCAAAAAGATAAAACTATAAAGACAGAAAACAAATCAGTAGTTAGGGATACAGAGAGGGCATGACTACAAAAGGAGAGCATGAGGAAATAGGGGGAGACGCATCTGTTCTAAAGCCTAATTGTGTTGGTAGTATGTGAAAATTCATAGAAATGTATACACACTACACAGTGCTAAAATAATAAAAGGATACAAATGCATAATCATAATACAAAATAGAAAATGCCCAGAGATAAAATTGAGACAAAAGTGTTGCAGAAAAGAAATCCACAATGCACAACTTTGGTAGAAAGTGCAGAAAGGAAAACAGGCTTTGAGAGGAAAGTAGACTTCAAAGGAGCACAATTTGCTTATGTGGAAACTGGAGAGACCATGTAGGTGAAAAGCATGAAGAACAGAACAAGAAAGATGATTTCCATATTAATTTCCAGCAATGGATTCCAAGAGTATGATGTATAAAAATTGTTTTTTATGTTTGCTAAGTCGCCACACATGAAACTTTTTAAATTAATTCTTATATAATTGAAAAAAAAGATTTATTAGGATACTGTTCAAGTCGCTCAGAATTTTTTCCTGTAAACTGCATATTAATTACAGGAGTACAATTAGCTATCTTCAAGGCCTGTTAGTAATGCCATGTTTCTTGAAAGCCTGGTATGTGCAGCAGACAAAAGTTGAAATGCACAAGCTGAAACATGGAGGATGGAGGAACACAGTCCCTGCCCCTTTTCCCTATATACCTAGCTCCAAAGGGACTAGTGTGAAAATTTTCTGGTAACTGACTTATTTTCAGTTTTTTATAATATCTCCAGTGATACTTGACAATTTATTATTGGATGTTTGATACATTTTCTTTTCCTGTTTTTAAGGACAGAAATAAACCAGTAGCATTCTGATCATATTAAATTGTACCATTATTATGATTTCACTTTGCCTTATTAAGCTTTGCCATTATATAATATATGGTTTTTAGGTCTCCCAATGACTTTTTCTATGGAATGTAAACAAATAAAACTTTATTGTTTTACTCTTTACTTACAGGTACATGAAAAATCTTAACCTTGTAGTGTGTCTGTATCTCAAGTATTTTTTTTTTTTTTTTGGCAACAGGAATTATGGGATTTTTGTCAATGATATTCTTTGATATGGGATGCAAGACTTTATGTAGTAAATGATTACATTATAATCCAACATTTTACAAGTTAATATAAATCTTTGCTTTCCTTTGCCAATTACTTACTAGTTGTGGTATACATTACACATTTATTTCATTTTATAACAGATTACATCTTTTAAGTATCTATTTCAGATATTCTTGACCCTGACATTTTAATTCATCCGTTTTCATTTTTATTAATTAAATACATTTGGAGCTTGCTGGAAGGGCCAAAATGTAACTTTTTGGTTTAACTGTCAATCCTAAAATTCTTCACCACAGTTCAATGATCTACTTTAGAAATGTGAATTGCATTACAAAATACTACATTCAAATTATTGTTCTTAAAATAAGTTCTCCAATTTTTGAAATGTCTTATTTTATATCATCAAATCTTAATATTTTAATTCATTTATTTTTTTAAGTTTTTTCAATCATATACCTTCAAATCCATTCAAGTCTATTTTATATTAGTAATAATATACTAATATTAGTTTTGGACTTCCTAAAATCTCAAATGTTTACTTCTATCTCCTAAGAGATATAAAATTTGGCCAATACTAGAATGATAGTCATATTTCTAACTATCATGAATCTATTTTCAAAGTCTACAAAGGACTGAAATGGTTCTTAATCTTCCTTTTTAAAACAATATTGTAAATTCTGTATTTTAGATGTAAAAACCATACTAATAATCTTTAGCCCCACTCCCACTTTTTTGAAACACTAATATTAATGCTGAAATCCGGCTTCCAATAAGGGAAAGTCATTCTATCTTTCATTATGGTCTCTATTCTGCAGGTCTTTATAATTCTGTGATATTCTTATTATCCAAAAATATACTACATATACAGATAACAGTACCATTATTTTTCTTCTTGATAATTTGTGTCATTTTTTCTGTCAGATCTGTTTTGCTTACTATTGGTGCAATTAATTCTTTGCTCAACTACTTCTTTTATTAACGTCTCTAAGGACAGAACATTTACATATTTAATACTACTTTCTTTCACAATCAGAAGTTCTTCCTCCAATAAAAGCCTGTTCTTACAGTGATTCCATACTATATTCAGTTTACCTTTATTTACATAACTAATCTCAGAATACATGCTGGTTCACAAACTTTCTGCTGAAGTAGAAGTTCTGATGATCATGGGAGATGATAGTTTTTCTTGACGTTTTCATCATGAAACATTTGCCCACTAGATACACAATTCTGTTTTGTTTTCTTCTTAAAGTGTATTGTGTGGGAATTTTTAAATCAGATTTACCACTTTTTTCTTGTAGCATGCTCCAAATATTTATTAAAACAGTAGTTTTACATATTCAATACTCCATTCTCAATTATAATACTCACATCCGACACTGGAGATCTAAGTCAAAACTGTAACATATGATCTCTCAATACAAACTAGATCAAGTAAAATGAAGAGCTTTTCTTCACATTCTCAGAAATTGAAATCAATATCCTATTTATGGTAGATCTCATGTTAAGTAGTGGGAAAATATACTGCTAAAATATGTGCTATACCTTAGATCAAAAATATTTTTATGAAAACAAAGTGATGCAAGTCTACCAAAAGTGCATACAACCTGGTACAGATTTGGTGGCTCTTCGGGCATTTAAAAGTTGAACAAATTGTCTAGTTTGTTTTAATAGCTTGCTTTTGTTCCAAAACTTGTATTTTAATAGCTTGCTTTTTGTTCATTCCTTTTCTTATTATGCATATACTCCAAAGGAAAAAGCATTCTAGTATAACTAGTACTGCAATAAATATAGTTGGTATATTTAAAATACCTAAAAGTTCACCCTATGTGAAATGTCCTAGTTTTTTCATGAAAACATCTGTAAGTAATTATTGTATAAAATCCTGAAAGAACTAAAGAACTTTTAAAAACCTAGACTGCAATTCTATATATTTTGTTATCTGAAACAAATTCTATAACAAGAGCCATCTTCTTTCACAAGATTCCACTTTTCCAAGTATATTTTTATATTTCATCCTTTAAAGGACTTAGTATTCTAAGAAGTGCAT
Organism: Sciurus vulgaris; assembly: GCF_902686455.1. NCBI lineage: Eukaryota > Metazoa > Chordata > Mammalia > Rodentia > Sciuridae > Sciurus > Sciurus vulgaris. The sequence goes on from NC_136475.1 coordinate 49,164,494, forward strand.
CTTTAAATCACCAATGAAAAGACATGATAGAGCATAATTCAATATTTGTAAAAATATTTTTACATGATGCTTGTTAAATTTCTATCAAATTTAAAGAGGTGTATTTTTATTTTCCTATTTATTAGACTCAAAAGAAATGCATAAAATCCCTCTAAACTAGACAATTTATTCAGTTTTGAAAAGCCTGAAGAGCCATCAACTCTGTATCAGGTTGTATGCACTATTGGTGGATTAGTGTCACTTTGTTTTTCATTAAAATAATTTTTATCTAAGGTACAGCACATTTTTAATAGATTTTTTTCCACTGCTTAACATGAGATTTACTATAAATATCAGATGTTCTTTCACAGATTTGGTGATCTTAATATTAAAAACACATCACTGATGCTCTATGCCTTGAGCTGTCAATCTGAATGAAAATGACAACATTAAAAGCATCATCACTAACAGATTTCTTAAATTAGCTGCCAATACTATCAATTACATATTTTGCTGTTATTTTAGACATGAGCTTGTCATAAGCACACCATTTGCCACTATCTTCTCTAGCTAGCAAAAAAAGCAAAGTGTTCTTTGACAAAGAACATCAATCAGTAGAGCAAAGAAATCTGGGTTCAAACGTAGATGGAGATATTTATCGAAACTGTGCCTTGGAGGCGAAATATTTAACCACCCCCCAGACCTCAATATCATCCTGGAGAAATGGTTGAGAGGATTAAATGAAATGATGCACAGAAAGTACTTAACACAGAGCTTGGCACATGCTAAGGGCAAGATTTTAGTAGTTAATGATGAAAATGATTTCCTAAAAAGGATTTCACCAACCAGTCCCAGCAGTTATCAGATGTCAGAGACATGCTTGACACATCTGCTATGCTTTCCTTTCCCAGATGCTGTCTTTCCTTCTTTACTATTCTATGCTCTATGGTCATGGCCTCCTCAGTGAGGCTTTGGGTAACGTTACCTTTAAGAGGTTCATTAGGTGGCACTCAGAATACCTGAAATGGAAGCTATGTTCTCCACGCTCCTCTTTCACACATGTTGAAGTTTCCAATTGCTCTTGCTTGAAATAAATTTGCAGGAAGCTGCCTTTACTCTACACTAAGCATAGGAGAGAAAAATGGCCAGTGTCTCTGGGGAATAATTAACAAAAGACAGTTTGTTTCATCTTCATGATAAAATACAGCATCCCTACTAAAAGGCAAATTCATCATTCCCCGAAGTTAAATAGAATGACACTTTAAAAGTAATTCCAGCTGATTAAATTTAGGATTCTGAAAAAAATTAATTCATGAATATACTCTGAATCTTTCATTTGATTTTAAAATGTATAAATGTTCATTTAACTTTGAGCCCTTGCCTCTCAGTGTTCTATTCTGAGCTAGTCAAACAAGTGGTAGCAGGCATGCTGGGCTCAATAATACTGCCTCTCATATTTAAATACTCTATTTCACTTGGATTGCAAATTAAAGACAGTCTCCTGAACACTGACACATTTTCAATGATTGATTTTGTAAAACGTGTTGATTTTTCCTACACTGTTTTGCCTCTGTGTGTGTCAACTTTGGCCTTCTTTTCTTGCTCCTTTGCAGCATTGCTGTGTCTTTGAAGCCATTGTCTGCCTGATATGAAAAGTGTACATTAAACTCAAGACTAATTACATAGACAGAAAATTCTGAATCTCGAACATAAAATACCTACACCCACAACAAAAGCTTCTGACTATGTACAGAACCCTTAGTCAAACCTTCTACTGACTTAGATCAAAAGAAATTCCAGGGCTGGGGATGCAGCTTAGTGGTAGAGCACTTGCCTAGCACGTGCAAGGCCCTGGGTTTGATCCCCAGCGACACACACACACACACACACATACACACACATGCGCGCGCGCACAAAGACATTTCAATGATTTCTGTTGTGTTTACAGTTCTTTGAAAATCTGAACTTCTACATGGTTTCTTATATACATCTGTCAATTGATCTAGCAGTAAATACCATCTTTTTCCCCAACAAAAGTTTATACTTGCTATTAGGCCTATTTCAATTAAATCCTATTCAGTATAACTATTTTATGCTAAACATAAAACTTGCTCTTCTTAGCACAATGTCAATTTTTAAAAAGTACTCCATACTATTGCATTAGCAGAGTAGACTTTTCCCAGTGAAGCCTACAATCTATGGATTAAGCACATGATTTCTTATATTTTAAAAATGCTTGGAAATTCTTGAGAAAAGAACAGATTCTTTTCCCCCAAACTCCTCCAAATATACAAAATAATGTCTCTAAGTCTAAAAGTTATAGGCCTTACAGACAGACTATATATTTTAACTTAGAGATCACAAAATTTAGTATAAATAGACCACCTATTTATTGGGAAGGTGATTTTTACTTTTCCATAACAGACTGGTTCTACAGTTAATTTACAAATCCTTTTTTAAAAACTAATATGCAAAAAATACTCACTAATATGCAAGGCCATATTTAAGAACTTTAAGACAGACTGCCTATAAGGAACCTACTACAATACATGTAAGTGTGCTCTCACCAAAGGGCAGGATGAGGGGGTTTGAAAAGACAGTACGCAGAGAGTTAGCATATGAAGTAATGAGCTGAGCACTGTGAGAAAGCATACTACAGAAACAAAGCAAAAAGTTATGGATGCTCCCGCTTGCATCTTTAGCATGACAGAATTTCCAGAGTTGTACTTTGTTTTCCACAACTAGTCCTAGCAACAGAACTCCTAGTTTCCAATCGACCTAGTTTAAGTATTCTGGCTTTTGCCTATCTTTTTGTGAGACCACCCCTTCTCTACCTCTAATTGTACAGCGCATGCAGTTACCAGTGCAGTAAATGCACCACATATAACCACACCAGCATTTTGGGAAGTCCTGCAGTGACTACCACTGCACTTCTACATGGTTTCTTATATACATCTGGCTAATTAACCAGCCCAATGCTGGATATAAAAATGTAAGTTGCTTGAAAATGTTTCAGAATGGGAGGATGAGGAGGAGGAGCAAAAGTAGTCATACTCCTCCTCTTCAGAAATGGCCACAATACCTAAGCAGAACAGGTTGGATTGAGGTCTGCACATGAGCCAAAGCTTAGAATTTCATTGCCTTTGTTGGCGCATGTCACTTCTTTAATTAATGTCACTTTCTCTGGTTTAATATCAGAGCAAGTGACAAGAGTGGTTCTGGATGAATTGTGTTTTCCGAGGACTGTATGGCACACTCTCCTGCAGTCTGACAGAGGGACGTGCCAGTTTTAGTTGGCAGTTGCAATGCACCAGCTTTAGTTTTAGTAGTTTAATTTGTGGCAGTTATATGTTTTGAATACGTTGAAGTATTCACAACGGTCTCATGGAATCTGTTCCATAGATAAAGTTTACACAGTGGAAAAGCAAAAGCAATGGCTATATGGCGATTAGAAAAAGCTGCTCTTGCCCACAGCTGGTCTTACAGGCATCCCTGTAAATTCAAGAGCATTTAGGCAATATGATTGAAGTGATCACAAGGAATGGTTCCCTCTTTTTATTTTTCATTTTTTGGTGGGGGGGGGGTTTCTATAGTGGGTGTGAGACAATCACAAGAAATATGATGTTTAGAACTCAATTTTATGCAAAATCCATTATTCAAGAAGCAAAGTTTATATACATGATAGACATGCAATGAAATAAGTGTAAGAACAGGAAGTTTTATTCCTTTTGCATTAAGTTGGTTCTAACATTTTTGGTAAGCTAAGTTTTTGTTGATAGGAAAATTCAGAAGGGCTTTCGCATTGAGGTGAAAGGACTAAACTTTTTTCTTTGGTTTGTTAAAGATCTTTCAGTTTCAGGTTGAAATACTCTGAAGGTTTTTATTTGGATTTTTCCCTTCATCATCTTCCTTATATACTTTGTGAAGCTCCATCAGTTCATGGTGAGAAGAGCTGCCACCATGGTGTTCTTCTAAACTTCGCCTGCCCTTTCTAAATTTAGGGTTCTTTACTGCAGCAGGTTGAAGATCTGGCTTTGATTGCACCTGGCTCTGCTGGAGAATAGAAATATTCATCTCCACTGAATACACGCTGCTTAAGTGCTGGAGGCACTTGCAGGAGAGTAACTCTCATTGGAAACTTCATTACAATACTTTCTCTTCCCTACATGAAGTAGTAATTCTCATTCACCAAAGATAGAATTTTGCCTGACACAGCCACAGGAGTTCCTGTTTGACTTTCAAAATTAATCAACCTCTAAGCTGGAGTAGAAATGGCATGTCCTTTAACCTTAAGCACAAAAAGCTCTCAACAGACTGTAGTTTTTACATCCCTGGATGGGAGTTTGGGCCCCTGATACTTAAACTTGATTCACATACTGGGTTTCTGGCATGCTTTTGCCCATACCCATCTGCTAGCCTGGCACAGTGCCCATTCAGAAGGTGTGATGCCAGTTTCAATAGGGCATAGGTGCCAATCAAAGATGGGTTTGGAGGGGCAGCATGCAGAACGCAGCAAAAGTCAGTCTTTCTGCCAGAAGATCCTCCTGTTATCATATAATGCCAATGAAGGGCCACATGCTTCATTGCTTGGGATCACATTGCATCTGTAGATGTTTCTGGCCTTCAATGGATGTCTTTCCACAGAATCTTTTCCCTCAATTGGAGATATTAAAGAAAAGATCAGTCCACCTGGTTATCTTTTTAAAAGAAACAGAAGTCTTTAACAATAATGATGCAATAATTGCTGTGTTATCTGTCTTTTCTCCTAAAATGCTCTTCCATATAGAACACAGTATTTAGGAAAAACATAATCCATGTAATGGAGCTGTAAGGGAAAAACATTCTGAAAAAGTACTAATTGCAAAACCAAGAATCTAAACAGTATACAATCCATAGCACCTTTGTATCATTAAGTGTAGATGGCAAATTTTCATTATTCAGATAGCTAATTTCTAGTGAATTCTCTCATTTACAGCTTTAAAGTTTCTTAATCTTATTTATTTTATAAACATAGATATCCCTGTGTCTTAAAAGGAGGAACATACCTCATACTATTTATTCCTCTTCTTCCTTATCTAAAGAAACAAAACCTAAAACACTTTAGAAGCAGAAGTCTATCCATATTTCATAAGGAAGCCAGAAGCTCTCAAAAGCTGAGAATTCTTTTATTGTATGGCAATAGAGGTGAGCTCATTTCATGAAGAAGAAATGTCCCCATAGCAATAAGTTTCAAATTAAAAAACCTTGAACACTGTAAACAGTTACAAGATAGTAACAGGTGCAGTGGAAGAGACATAACATATAAATGCACAGAAGAATGAGATACTTTATAAGCCTTCCCTTAAGGCAAGAGTTTGACAGTAAAAATGTTGAAAATGAAGAAACATAATGTGAAATATGTTAAAAAAGAGGTCAGACATTTTTAAAAAATGAAAAACAGAAGCAAAGGCTAAGCTTTATGAGAACTTTCCCTTTTTAATAGAAAGGACCCAAAGTTTCTTAAATACTTAGATTTTTTAACTTACAGGTAAAAGAGCAAGTCGCACTTTTAAAACTCAAAATTAACAGTCAGTGGAGAACACATACAAAATGAAAATACATATTGTAGGGACTTTAATTTCTTGTCTATACATCCAAGAAGTATATTAAATTCATAAAAATTCCAAATGATTTATCTTTTGAGTTAATAACACCTATTGTCTATACCTTCATCTGAGAACTACTTATACTACAGCTTCCCATAGAAATCATCCTTATTTTCAGTTACTCTTTTTCTCCCATAATACTGCTTGTCTCAAAGCCTTCTATATAAAACACTGCCAAAATAAAATTTAATACTGAAACGTTTAATAAATCAGTGTGTGTTACAATAACTCTACCTTGTTCCTAGCTTTACACTGGGTTCCTCTGAACATTATTCTGTATACCTTAAAAAAATCAATCTACTAGTTGGGAAGTCCAGGCAAGAGGATCCCAAGTTTGAGGCCAGACAGGGCAATTTAGACTGTGTCCAAATTAAAAAGTAAAAAGGTCTGGTGATATAGCTCAATGATAGAGCACCCTTGGGTTTAATACCCAGGTCAGTACTATCTAAAAAAAAAAAAAGAAATCAATCCATCACAGTCAATTTTTCTATTTCTTTATAAAAAAAATTTTTCCTTACCATTAAAACAACTTAATTTTTTATAATTTCTAAAATACCCCCTCCCCAAAAAGTTTTCTTCTCTATTTATAAAGAGAAAAATTGGGCTATTCTGACAACATAACTCCCAAAATGTCTGATAGTCCCTGGGATAAAGTCTAAACACTCATCCACAAAGAAATGATTCAGTCTTAAGTCTTCCCTGTGGTTAGCTTCATTTATAATGTGTTCTCCTTTATACAAGATAATGCTATTGATGTACTGTCAATGAAGCATATGCACATTCTTTCAGATGATGCCATGATAGTTACCTTGCCTTGACCTTTCTTATGACTATGGGTACTCATCTGTAAGACTGCACACTGGATTAAGGGTGACATCTATAATTGCAGAAGAGATCAAGGCCAACTGGCTTGTGTGGATTAAGTACCCTAATCTCAGTCTCAATTCCTTAAGCAAATAATTGAACTCTACCCTGGGCTTAACATTCCAAAGAGAGTAACTGGTCACTACTATGCCCAACTTCAAAAAACTAAAACTTTCATAGGTAAATCATATCTAGTTTCACTCATATGACAAGATTGCAAAGAAACCTGGCTGAAGTTTATCCTGTAGTTCTGTTTTTATGGATTTTAAATAATTTCTGAAGTTTATCTTTCTTATCTGAAGCAGATTAGTAATAGTTTAAATGAGAACTTTTCACCCTCCCTTATTATGCCACTAGAGTAAATTTTAGAGGGGAAGCAGATAGGTTGATGAGCAAAACCTCCTGAAGACCCCTGTGGATGTTCTCTTTGTCCTTAGCTTTATCACATTAGTAGCCAACTCTTCTAAATCCATAACAGGATAAACAGAAAATCCTTCTAAGGAAGGTCTTTGTCACTATCCTAATCCACTCTAGCACGAGATATTTAGAATGGGAAATTCTAAACAAATAAGTAAATTACATTTATTAAATGCTTACTAAATTCCAAGTCTTTCTCCCCCCCCCCCCCCCCCCAGTGCTGGGGATTGAACTCAAACTGAGCTATCTCCCCAGTCCTCCAAGTTCTTTAAACACCTTATTTAATCCTCACAATTATTACTAACACAATTATACAAAATAGAAACAAAGACTCCAAAAGATTAATGAAGTGAAAGTCACTCCTATTTTAAGTGGCATAGTCAAGTCAGAATTCGACTCAAATTTGCCTAACACCAAAAAAACCCTGCTCTTGTTATGCAGTTCTCCCTAGGGTTACGTGGCTCTACCTTATACATAGCATTAAAGAACTCAGACCTTCAGTTCTGTTTCCCTGGAGTTTTAGAAACTTTTTTCATATGTGATACTAAAATGACAGCAAGTTTCCCCATACCCTAAACCAGATTCCTTTCTTCCTGCCCCCACCCCTTTCATACACAAAGAAAGAACCTTGACTTTGTTCTTGTATTCAGACTTCCTTTTCCCTCTTAAAACTACTTCTATTAATGCTACAGGCACATCATTTCTGAGTCAAGAGTAAACACCAAACTTCTCTGCCCTTTCCCCTTTCCTGTAAGTTGCAGATTACTGAGAGGCCTGGGCTATTGATCTCAAAGCTAGAGGACAGTTGTACATGCACAATGAGTTAGACACAGCGGCTAGTTTCTTCTCAGCCTTAGGCAACAAATGCTGATAAAGTGTCCTCCAAAGCAGTGTATCTGAAAAGAATATCTGAAAAGAATATAGCTGGACACAAAGTTATTAAGGAAAACTTGAAAATGACTGCTTCTTAATTTATATACAGGAAGTGATGTGAACCATGGTGAACTGCAGAAAGCAATGTAATTTCTTACATAGTTTCAAAAATAATAAAAAATAAGTCTAATGAAGTAAAACAGATTCTATGATTCACTGGCACCACTTTTTGTAAAATAATGACATCTGGAATATACAGTTTTATTATACATTTTGAAGCATAGAGCCTTTTTCTCAAAATAGCTAAACATTTCTTTAAAGGCTTTCCCCAATGGTGTGTACTTACTAATCTTCCCAGGATCCAGGTTCTAAAATTCAGATAGAAGGCACTGTATAACATTGCACTTTGAAATATGATTAAAGTAAGTATTATTTTAGCAATAAGAAAGAATAAAAAATATATATATGACATGAGCTTTGACTGAAAGAAGAACGGACTTTTCTGTATTTGAATAGGAACAAATAAATCTCATGCCTAAGGAAAGACATTCCCTTTTCACAACCAGGAATCAAACAAGTAGCATGAGTAAACATGTATACATACATTTACAGACATAATAATCTTAAACATGCACCTGAAGTTAAATACATATTAATACAAATATTTATATTTTAAGAAGCAAAAAGGGTAAGATCATTATAGTCAATGCTTTTCTCCAGTTCTTTGAAATTACTCAAGTAATTTAAATGTTAGAAAACTAAAAGTATAAGTGATAAGCTGTGGGAACCACGGCCAAAGCTCAACCACATCAGAAAGCATCTACTTGACTTCATATCTCTGACTTTGAGTCAAGACAGTACAGAGATATTCACTCTTTGCTATAAAAGAGAATTAACTAATTCCAAGTCTCAAACAACACTTAATTTACAGGGACTTGTACTCTTTCTGGACTCCAGGTAGCATGCGTTTTATCTGCATTATCCTATAAGGTATCCCACAGGTGGTACTGGGCCCTTGAGACATGCTACCTGGATTTTGAAGACTTTCACTAAAAAAGTAAAATATTTCACTATTTTTATATTAACATAATGAAATGATATTTCGGATATGTTAAACCTAATAATTTGTTGTAATAAAATTTCACCTGTACGTTTTTTTTTGTTTCCTAGAAAATTCTAAATTGCATATGTGGCTCACATTACATTTCTGTTGAACAGTGCTGTCTGGGTCACTCAACATCATAGCATTTTTCAAGCAAGCTAAAGCCCTTTAAAAGGGAGAAACTTCACTTAGTCCAGGCGATTTTTCTGGGCTGATCTTATCTTTCCAATAAAATTATAAGGGTAACAAGCAGTTGCTTATTAACTGAATTTCATTCATTCATTCAAAACTGTAATCTTAACCTTATCAGAAGAGGGTCTCCATCTTTCATGATCCATGCAACAGGTTTGTTTGGAAATATCTGATAAGGACCCATAGAAATAGTTGTGAGTCAATACTTTTAGGAGACTTTACCCTTGTAGTTTATTTGTTGCTGTCTTGATGCTGGGGATGGAACACAGAACCTTTCACATGCCAAGCAACATTATACCACAAAATTATACTACTCCCCAGCCCTAGGGTATTTAAAAGAAAAAAGTCACTATTATTCATCAAAGCAAATCTTGCAATGGAAACCTTCCTCATTCCAGATTTAAAAAAAGCCTGAGTGATCAAAATTTTAAAAATGTAAATGCATGGTAAGAGTACAACCAACCAGGATTCCCTACCTGTACCAAAGAACAAACAAAACAATTTGAGTGTCTATTTTCTCAGGTATCCAAAGAATGGAACATAACTAGTATCACTCTAGACACACAAGAGAGAAGTTAATTGATTCCATGCAATAGATGCTGGTTATTAAACCTTAATTCTCCACTGGAGCACAGGTATGAATTGTTTATAGACTTTTGTATCTACCTAAATATTAATAATTAAGATTCACAAATAGAAAGTGTTTATATTTACACAATTGTGGTTTCTGAGCTATAAAAAGTGTGTGTCCAGGAAAATAAGTTTTCAAAAATAAAAAAGCATTCATATTTTGTTTGGCAGATTATATAACTATGCTCTGAAAAGAATTCAAAGAGTCATTCAGGAAAACATGGACAATAAGGAGTCATGTCTTGAACCTAATGTTAAGTTAATGTACTAGACAATAACAATCTTTAAGTTACTTAATAAACATCTATGAATTCTACTTTATTTCAGAGTTTCAATTTTTGAAAATATCATCATCACAGTTATAATCACATAGATAAAAATATTTGGTAATTTACAGTTAAACTTTACCTAAATATATCAATCCAAATCCTCCAGAGCCAATCATCTTGCCTAGTACCCATTGTTTTCCTTCCACATCATCCAGAACTTTGCCTTCTGGAAGTGGAACAGGAAGTTTGTATTTCCCATTTCTTCTTGGTGGCATCGCTCCTGTTGGCATAAGGGGTGAGATAAATGGTTAAAAATAAAAACAAACAAAACTGTAGAGTTAAAACACTTTTCCCAAAATGTCTTCTCTGAGGAATTTTCCCAGTGTCCCAGAAATTAAGATTCAGTAGTCAATTCAACTTGGGGAAACTCACCCACTATATTCAAATTAGAAATTCACATATATTACAATTTTGAAATCTAAGAAGTTATTAAAAACCAAAAACAACCAATCTATTGAATTTCATTTTAATTAATGTTTCAAATATTCCTTTAGGGAGTCTATAGTAACACTACCAAATAGAGCTTAAGAATAAGGAGTTAACAATTTTCAACAACAAAGAGAAAATAAATTTCATATATGTGCAAGCACTTCCTTAAGAACGTTGTGTCTTCAGTCACTAGGAAAAAAATACAGCTTTGAATTAGAAAGACATAGAAAACCATAAGGTTCATTGTTACCAATCAAGCAAATCATCTGAAGGAGTAGGTATTCAGTAAATATTTGTTTAATAACCAAGGAATTTTCATGGATATATAATTTAGGCCCCCTGGTAAGTTTCAGGGCTGGCAGGCTACTGTTTTCTTGCCTTCTTCCCCTCTCCTCTTCCCATCCTCAACATGAAAAACAGCCCTGTCTTAGGTGGCTCTAAGATGGTATTCCCAGTAACTCCAGAGGCTGAGGCAGGAGGATCACAAATTCCAGCCCAGTCTGGGCAATTCAGCACCCTGTCTCAAAAATAGGAGAACTGGGGATTTAGCTCCATGATAGCACACCCCTGGGTCAAATCCCAGGTATCGGTTAAAAAAACAATAGAATATAGTTATATACCTGTCAATAAGGACCAGATCTGAGCCATGTGACTTTCGTCAATTATTTGTAATTGTACACAAGTTAGAATATTTCACAGAGGGAAAATTTGAGTTGAAAAAGAACTTTAGGATGAAAAAATATACCAGCATAAATACCTGAAACTAATTTAAATGTGCAAGTAACCATGATCCTCTAAGTATTTCTAAATAATTTTTAGCTCAGTTGGTAGAGTGTTTCCCTCGAATGCACAAGGCCCTGGGTTCAATCCCCAGCACCACGGGGGAAAAAAAAAATCCTAATTTTTAAACTAAGAATTTTGGATAGAGAAATGATGTATAAATACAGTACACATAAACCATAAGGATTTTTTTCCTATACCTTCCTATTTTCCATACGAGAAAGTAAGTATCTAAGTATCTGCTCCTTTTAACAGGTTTTTTTCCCCCCTTCACCTATTCAATCCAGTGCCCTGTCATTTACTCATCAGTATCAAAATCCCAGGTATAACGAAGGAACACAGTACAGTTCCTGAACAATATTAACCTGTCCTCCTGGTAGACACACAAAGGAAGCCAGGAATTCGGTCAACCATCACTAAGGCACTGTATCATAAAGTAGGAAAAGTTTTATCTGGGGTTCCCCTTCACCAGCACATTATGCATACAGATGCCCAGGAGGAATTTAATAATTTAAAACTTTGAAGTCTTTGAAAAACAACTGTTGAGTATGGCATAATTCTAATTAAGTAGACAAACACAAGTTTCATGAAAGGCGATGATATCAGGGCTTGACACACAGGAGACCTGGTGTCCCAGGGGTAAGCAGAGGCCTCTTTCAAGGCCAGGCCCTGACACGGGTGTCCCTTCTGCTTCTGGGTCACTTCCCTTCATCATTAACGAAGAGCTAACACGAGTTTCCGGGCACAAGCCGGTACCCTGGGGCTTCAACCCCAGCCAGGGCCGGGCTCCGGGCCGGGGAGGCCACTGGCCCCAGAGCCGCCCACCTGCCCCGCGCGCCCCCTCCTCAGAGGCCGCTGGCCCTGCGCGGGCGCCCGCCCGAACCCCGCCGGAGCCGCCGGCACCTGCACGCCAACTTCCCGCCTCCAGCTTCTGCGCACCCCAAAAGAAAACTCCGCGCTCCCCGCCTAAACTCCACCCCTGCTTTCGGCAGACGCTGGAGCCACGAAGGGGACGCTGGGTTCTCACTCCGAGTTGGGAAAGTCAGGAACCCACCAGCGACCCCCCGCCCCAGGCTGGCCCAGGGACGCGCCCCCGCCCCACCGCCGAGAGCAGGAGACTGACCCGGCCTCGGTGTCCGCCGCCGGCCACGCGCCGCCCGCCGCCTGTGCTCGCGGCCGGGTGGGGCGCGGCCTCCAGTCCCGCGCGCTGGCGGCCCGCCAAGGGGCCGGGCTGACTCATCTGCGCCGGGCGCCGCCCCGAACGAAGCACAGAGCGGCTAACAGGCCGCGCCTGGCGCCTTCCTGCAGCGGCCTGTGCACGCCCAGGGGAAGCCGAACAGGTGGTGGGGCTAAATCAGAAACTGGACCGAATTGTTTCCATCCACCCTCGCCTGCCCGAGCCGGCCGAGGAGCCTTCAGTTCAGTGTGGGGTGGAACGATGTGTACTTTGTAGGAAATGTTAGGTCTTCTGCACCGGGTCTTGAGCACCTTCCAGATCAAGCAACAAGTCCTTTTCCAGCACTCACCAAGCACTAGTTACCCTGCACAAGCCCTCTGGAACACGAGAGGTGGGTGAGAGCCTTCAAATCTCAAAGGCACATAGGCCGTTCCCTCGTGGGATAATCTTAAGAAATGTAATTACCAAACTTCAGCTGTTTCATCTATGCAATGGAAACCACATTACTAAGTTAAAAGATTATTGATTATAAAGATATTTTGACAACTGGGAGAAATATATTGACTTTTTTAACACTTAAGGACTCATAAGGAGCTTATAGTATTTTAGAACACACCAAACAAATACTCAGAAAACAACTATTAAACAATACCTTAACACTCTACATAGGAAAAGTCAATAATTGCTTAGAATGTAAATACTGAAAGTAAAATTGCAGCCCTTCAAGGACTTGGATGAAGTAAGGAATTGAAACTTCTTGCATTAAGCAAACTGTCACCAAAATGAAAGACAGCATAAGACATTAAAAAAATAAAAAAACTAGATGCCACAGATATAAAAGCATTTTTTTTTTACACTCTGAAATATATTTTTATTTAAAATCCAAGTTTAACTAGATGTCTGTCCTGTATTTTTATTTGGTGCATTTGACAACTCTACATCTAGATGATGTTTTCATTAATTTGATGGTGTTAAAGGTCATTATTTTATAATAGCAAATGTACGGTATCTATTGGAACTCCATAGTCATTAATGCTAAAAATTCCTAAAGTAACAATTTGTGGAAGATTCAAACGTTGACTGAGAGGGAGTTGGTGATTTTAGGGTGGATGGATACCTTGGAGTGGAGAAATAGATGGAACCCTGTTTTGTTGGCCAAATAAACATGTAGGCCAGGAGAATAAGATGGCTAGACTGACCCAGTGTCTTGGTCTGTACTATTAATTTTCCCTGGTAGAATAGGAACTTTGTTAATATATTTAATTTTATTTATACATTTAAAAAGAAAATCAGATGGTCAGAAGACAGGTGATTCCCTAGGAGCCAGAGTGAGGAGGGCACAATGATGGTTATTGAAAACTCTTGCATGGAATGATATAAGTGAATATATATATTTATTTATATACATACATGTATATACACACACACACAATATACACACTGATTAAATTGTATGTGTGTGTGTATATATATATATATATTCAGTGCATTTGAGAAGAACATGCATATATTGTTTTTATGCATCAAGTCTTCTACAATGTCATTTAGATCAAGTTTGTTGTTAATGTTTAAGTCTATATAACATTCTTGCTGATTTTCAGTCTACTTGTACTAATAAATACTGGGAGAGGAGTACTGAAATATCTGATTACGCCGTGGATTTCTGAATTTCTTTTTGCAGTTGTATCAGTTTTTGTTTCATGTATTTTGAAGCTCTGCTATTAGAGACCTAAGAATTTTAAACTTCTATTTTCTCTTGTTGAACTGATCCATTATCCTTTATCCTTTATGAAATGACCTTCTTTATCCCTCAAGTTAGTCCTTGCTCTAGAATATACTTTGTCAGACATTAATGGAGCCACTGCAACTTTTTCTCTTTCTCTTTAACCCAGGGTCTTATGCATGCTCAGCATGTGTTTTCCCACTGAGCTATAGCCTCAAGAAATGATGGCAAGCATCTCTGATTGGGCACAAATGGTGTGGAGTTCTTTTTTAATCGAGTTTGTAGACAATACCATTTCCAAGCTTTTATTTTTAATGTATTTGTGCCTTTATACTTGGAGTTTTTCTCATATATATCTTATAGTCAGAGTCTATAAAAGCATTTTTAAAGAGACTTAATGTATAGAAGTTTTGCCCTTAGAGTCATCATACACTAATTCATCAATGCCCATTCTTATTTTCATAAAATATACATGTAAGGATAGTACTGGTTGCTTGTCCTAATATCCATATGGAGTACTCACCCATCCCCCCCCCACACACACATTCTAAATATGCTCAGATTTCTACCACTTTCCCAGGTTACTCTCTTTGGGAGGATCCAGATCCAGCACCAGCCAGAGCAGATTATTCAAAAATCCTCTTTTCAAGCAGTATGATTGTAAATCCTGTTAACCTTCAAAATATATCCAGAATCCACCACTCAACCAACCACTCCTGCTACCATGATTCTGGTCCAAGCCATGGTCTCTTGTCTGGAAAACTGGTACTCCCCTAAATGCTGTCCTGTTTTCCTTCTACTCCCTCAGTCTACTTAGAACAAACAGCCAATTTACCCTTTCAGAAGCTTATTTTAAATAACTCCAGTACTTGAAACAGTTCAGTATCATTCTAATTTACTCAGTGTAAACTCATCCTTACCATGATCTAAAACAGCATTTTTCAACACAGGCACTATTGATATTCAGACTAGAAAATTCCTTATGGTGGAAAAAGGAAAGAAAGAAGGTGGAGAGGTAAGCTGTCCTGCACATGGCAGGGTCTTCAGCAGTACCCACTAGCCCTCCCACTGTCCCTTCCCCCAACACCTCCAGCGCATTATAACAACCAAAATGTCCCCAAATGTTACCAATTTTGCTAATTTGTCCCTGCTTGAGAACAACTTACCTTGGATAATCTACCTATTCTGCATCTCCCCGGTCTCTTGGTCTATTTTTATTCTCTCCAAACACCATGGCTTCCCTGCTGTTCTTGAGTGCTTTGCCTTTTCCTCCCTCCTGGACCACTCTTCAATCTGGTATCTGTATGGCCTACTGCATAACTTTCTCAGGTCTGTATTCAAAAGTCAACTCAGTGAGACCTTTCCTAACCACCCTACCTGAAGTTTTAACCCATCTACAGCATTTCACAGCCCTTCCTTTTATCCCACTAGCACTTTCTACTGCACAGCAATGTATTATACATTTTGCTTATTTATTTTGAGAACACACAAAATAGTCTTCTTCCGTAAACTGCATGCTTAATGAGAGAAGGCAGCTTTTTTTTTTTTTTTTTTTTGCCTGCTTAGTCACTACTCTATCCCCAGAACCTAGAATGATTATAAAAAAGAAACCATGTTCTTCTTGTATCATGGTGGCCTCATTCCCATTTCCAGTGATTGCTTTAGACAATAAGTAGTAAACGTGTCAGACAAGGGAAAAAGAGGTGAAAATTTTTTCCTGAACACTTTCTAGAGAGGTTTCTTTTGGGCTTTCTTCTGACTATCATGACTAGTTGGCTGCAGTCATCTTGTGACCTTAAGGGTAGGAGAAAGTACAAGTTGGATGTACCAGGAATGGCAGAACATTCCAAATACAATGTTAGAACACTTGGTTACCCACAAATACCAAAAAAAGAAAGATAGAAAAGCAAAAAGCTTCATACTACACCTCCAGATTAATGTGAAATTGATTATACACATAACTCTGAACACAAGAACTTAAACTATAAAAACCTTTGCAAGAAAACCTAAGAGAAAATCATTGTGATACTTAAGTTTGTGTACTTAGAAAGTATAAAATAATTAAACAAACCTGGAAACCTAAATAAAGGCATGTATTAATTAACTGCTTCAAAATTAAAAACTTTGCTCTTCAAATAGTTAAGATACCAAGAGTTGGCAAGGATGTAAAGCAACTGTGACTTTCTTATATTGCGGATGGTACCATCAGTTTGGAAAATAATTCGGCAGTTTCTTGTCCAGTAGACCTCCCTTAGTCACAGAGGATATGTTCCAGGACTTCCAGTGGATATCTAAAACCATGGATAGCACCAAATCATGCTTTTCCTATCCATACATACCTATGATCAAGTTTAATTTATAAATTAGGAGGAGTAAGAGATTAACAACAATAAAAAACATTTATAATAATATTATAATTAAAAAGTTATGAGAATGTGGTCTTGCTCCCTCTTGAAATATCTTCTTCTATTTGTTAGGTAGTAGTTAGTAATGAGCAGTGAAATGTGAACCAATAACAGCAGGGTCAAAGGGCTTCTTTGAATTGCCTTTAATGAATATTCACGTAATTTGTTAAATAACAGGTATACTAACCCTGAGACTAAACCAATGGAAACAAAGAAATAAGAAAAAAAAAAAAAAAAAAAAAAAAAAAAAAAAAAAAAAGGTCCATGGGGCTAACTACTGACAGGGTCTACTGAGGTCATTGTAAAGTTAGATTTATGGCTATAGGTTTCTTAAGGTATCTCAGAAGGGAAAGCATATTAGTGGCACAGGTGCACTAAGGTAAAGCCTGCCTGGTCATTGAGCCCAGCACCCATGTTAAGGTAAGCTTGATTTGTACCTGAAGCCACCCTGAATACAATAGTCACCATGACAGTTCCAGAGAGGATGTACATGAAGGAGATGAATATCTCTTTAGTAAAAACTGCAGAAGGTGGACCCCAGTTCTCCTGGTAAACAGCGAACAATAATAGATTTGGAAGAAGCATTGTTTCCTTTGTCATTGTCTGCTGAGAGATGACCCCAGAAAGAGAGATAGAGATCAATCTTTCCTTGAGTCTTTCTTTACTTTAACTCATAATAAAATTCTCTTGCTTGACTTTTTGTGTCTGACTTTAAATTTTCTTTTTTTTTTTTTTTTTTTGTCGGGACACAAGAACTGAGGTTTTGAGGTGCAGTTCCCCACTGCTCTGTGATATATTGTCTTCCTTCTGTGATGATGACAGATGAGACAATGGCTATATAAGGAGATGAATAGAGGTAAATTATGTGGCCACTGTAACCTGGTTTAGTCTACTATGTAAGGATAACTTAAAAACAAGCACCATGATACCTCAAAAGTCAATCTGAGAACCCAGGTAGCTACTAAGTGACTCAAAATTGGGTAGCATATACAAGGTGAGTGAACATGCTTGACCAACGGATGAGTCACATACCAGGCAAGACAGCAGGACAGAACAAGGTGTTGTCACACTACTCAGAACAATGTGCAATTTCAAATTTGTAAATTGTTTACTTCTGGAATTTTCCATTTCATATATTTAAAAAATTTATTTGTTTAGAGGCAAGGTCTCACTGAGTTGCTTGGTGCATTGCTTTTGCTGAGGCTAGCTTTGACTCGTGATCCTTCTGCCTCAGCTTTCTGAGCCCCTGGGATTATAGACATGTGCCATGGAGCCCAGCCCATTTCATATTTTTGAACCACGATTGACTACAGGTAATGGAAACCTCAGAAAGTGGAACTTTGAACAAGGGGTGACTGTTTAACTTTAAAAATATAAATAACATATGACCCAGGATCTGTGTTCCTAGATATTTACCCAAGAGACATAAATGTAAACCTATATCTATAGGAAGACATATATGTGAATATTTATTATTAACAGCAGCATGCATGATAGCCAAAAACTGAAACAAAGTCCCATCAACTGGGTGAATGGATGAATCAATCACATTGTATCTTTTCTATAGTAGAATATCACTCAGCGATACAAAGGACCAAACTACTGATACAAATGACTTGAATAAATCTCAAAAGCAAATGCAATTTGAAAGAAAGACATCAAAGAGAACATATTCATGGTTTCATTTATTTAAAATGGCCAAGGACTGGAAGGAGCAGACAGGATTGTCTGCAAAGTGAGTAGCAGAATTTTTCGGACAGGTTAAAATGTTCAAGTTCTTGATTGTAGTAGTGGTTACATAATTATACCTCTGTCAAACTCTAATTGTACACTTAAATTTGGTCAATTATATATATATATATATATATATATATATATCATGCCTCAATTATATATATATATATATATATATATATATATATATATATATATATATATATATATATATATCATGCCTCAATAAAACTGACCGAAAAGAAAACAATGATGGAGGAAAAGATAGAAAGAACCTGAGTCCTTGAGGTCACTCCTGACCTACTAATTGAACTACCCTGAAACCCATACTTTGCACATTTATCCCGGAGGTATTAAGTGTTCTGTGGTTTAAGCCACTAAGCATTCATAAGCCTTCATTGGTTTTTATGTTGCTTGCAGCCAAATTCTTTCTAACATTAAAATAAAGTTTCAGGTTTCATAAGTGCTAATGAATTTGAAAATGTTAATGAATTTGAACTAAATAAAAATGGGAACAGAAGGGCAGGTAAACCTATGTTGAGAATATTTTTTTAAGTGTTGGGATTTAATGCAGAATTTTATGATTCAGAGCATATTGCTGTGTGTATGTTTCAAGATGAAAACTGACAGAATATAGAAATACAAATTTTGGAACTAGTGAAAGAACATCTTCTGAATGAACATGACGAGAAACAAGAAAGAAAAGAGAATTTAGACATGAAAGCACCGAAGACTGAGTCATCAGAAAAAAAAAAAAAAAAGAGGGAAAACAAGGTTTTCACACAAAGCTATTTTGATAGATCGTACAGGCTGTGAATGATTCACCACAAACACACACACACACACACACACAAGGACTTTCTGGCTGTATGCCAACGTGTAGGTATGGTGTGTGGGTTCTGCTTTTCAAAGAACCAGGTGTTGTAAAATGCTTTCCCTGGTTCAAAGGAAGAAGAAAAACCTCACCATTTAGTGAGCATACTTTACAAGGCCAAGATCGTCTCAAATCAATTAAAGTGTTAAAGATGTTGCATAGACAAAACATTTAGAAAAATCCAGTCTTTGTTATTTAATGTGCAAAAAGGAGATCACTTCACTGGAAATGTTTTGCCTGCCAAAGAGCTAGTTTTTGTTTTAGAAAAACCAGGAGACCATTTGTACTCATAAACTCACAGTCCCTGGAAAGCTAAGCAGTTACTGAACAGAAATTTTGAAAAAATAATAGGATCCAGATCATTGATCCCAAGCCTATCATCTGTTCAGAGATCTATATTCTTTGCAATTTTTACATATGACTTCATTTCAAAGTATGAATGTCCAAAAAATATAATTCTTGCTTGTCCATAAATGAAGAATAAGGACACAAAAAATAATTTAGAATATAATCTGTCAGTACTTCATCATGCTTAATAAAATCTTTTTCAAGAACACTAACTTATAGAACTGCACTGCAAATTTGGATATAAATATGTATCAAATTATCTCTTAAGCAATTAGTTGAATTTGATGAAACCTAATTTTTACTAGCCAAAAGTGGTATGAGTTTTACTGTTATCCATTCCCCCAAAACAAGCATCATAAAAGGTCAATCATAAGACTATATATACACTTTACATACACTTTCTCCCCAACTTACATGCCTGCAATAATTTAGAAATGTGAGCTGGAAGAAGGTGATGAAGGAGAGCTGGCTGGATAATTTTTAAGCAGAAGCTCTATGTTCATGAGAATAAAGTTTATGATGTATTCATAAAAGGAGGGAAAAGAACAGTTTTCCCATACATCAGATAAGCCAAGCTTTCAGAGTTTTCTTTCATGTAATTGCAGCACCATCCTCTAAGGGACCTGAAAAGAATCTTCCATTCCCCAAATATTCCTAGCCATTCCCAATTACTATTTCAGATGTGCTCCTAAATAAGCTCACTTCTCCTTCATGCTGTGGACCTTTGGGTTGATATCTGCTGCTGAGACATAGACTCCCTGACCAATGAATAGGGAAGCTCCCAGTTAATGTGCTGTTTCTCCCACACAGCTCCATCCATGACACTTGAAGCTCGCAAGGCATCAAAATGGATCTGGGTCTCTGGAACCCGGAAAGCACTCAAACTAAGGTGTGGATCACACAGACGTAAGGCTTCTCTTGCCTTTTAGGGTCACACTTTATCTCAATACTTTACTCCTTTTTCTGCAGGGGTTAACAAATATTTTAGTATAATCAGTCCATTCAGGTTTTCTTCTAAAGCTCACCTCTTAGAAGGACCTAAGCATGCAGTGGGGAGTTAGGAGAAATATCAAGTGAAAGACACCACATTATATTTAGATAGTCATTACATTCAGATGTCTTTTGAACATCAAAAACTTACTGGAGCTGGTTATGATGGTACACATCTGTAATACCAGAAACTCAGGAGGATCACAAGTTCAAGGCCAGTTTCAGCAAGTTGTCAAGATTCTGTCTAAAAAAAAAAAAAAAAAAAAAAAATAGTCTGGAGATGTAACTCAATGGTAAAGCACCCCTAGGTTCAACGCCCAGTACAAAACAAAACAAAACAAAAAAACTTATTGTACAAACCTGGATGTCCTGACCTCTAATTTTCTCACTGGAGACTTATTATTATTTTCAGCAAATAGGCTTAGATGTCTCTGAATCTAGAAATCAGCAAAAATATAGATTCTAGTTGACACCTACAAAATTATATTTCTTTAAGATATGCCAATATTATAAGATACATGTTGTCATTAATATTTGAGAATATACCAAGGAGTAGATATAAGAAGGGGGTGCTCACAGAAAAGCAATTAAAAATTATCTTTGTTAGCATTTTAGCTGAATTTGTTGCCAGAGTTTTATTTCTCTTCCCATGGATATTTAGTTGTATGTTTTCCATAGTTGTACTCATATTGCATGCATATAATATCTTTTTTTCTGATTCTTTCAATTAGTTGTTCAGTGAGCACATATTTTTCCTTCTCCTGTAGTGCTACTCCTGCCCCCAATTAGTCACTGAGTCCTGATCCCTTAATATGCTTGTAGGAGGAAAACTAGGAGTGATCTTGGAGAGCCAGGGAATTTACATTGAAATAAAGGGAAACTAGCAGGGAGAGAAAATAATAAATCAAGAAGGCTGAAAAAGAAGCAGAAAAGACAGAAGTTCAATCAGGTTGGGTCTATGAGAGACTTTTAGGGCATAAGAAGAGAAGAATATGAGCTGCTCTGAGATAACTGAGACTGAAAGAGATAGAAAAAGAGCATTTTAAAGAGTTGACTGTACTTCCCCTTTTGGCAATATTCCAGGCAAGTGCAATGAGGATGCACATTGCTTTCAATTATCTTTGGCTGCAGGACAGTTGTTTCTTAGAATATGATCCTATTCTAAGTTTCTTTTCAAAATTAGGGTGCAAACTGGCCAGGATTATGCAGGTGACATTATAACTTTAAAAATGTTTTATTTTTACATAAATGGAATAATACTTCACTTATTTTTCCACAGCTTGATTTTTATCTAGGAACAGCATTTTGTCTCCCCCAGTCTGCATCAATCCCTAATTATTTTACCTTCTTCTTTCTACTTTTAACTATTTTCTAATTTTCCATAGTATACATGCATCATAATTTAACCATTTTCTTTTATAGGGACATTTAGTTACCTTCAATTTTATTACAAATTATCAAGGTAGAAGGGATTTTTATCTGTCTTATTTCATTACACCTTTAGCAATGGTTGAAGTTTCTGTGTTTAGGGCCTGCAAGTTAAACCAACAAAAGATAGGTAAACATGAAAAAAGTCTCTGTCTATTGATGTTATTTTTCTTTTTTTTTATGTGCATGAAGTCTTACAGAAAGTAAGTAAAAACTCAAAGAAGCAGTTAGGCTTGGGAGCTTATATATTTCATTTTAACAAAAGGTAGTGAATTGTGGAGAAGTGACCACACCAAAAAAGGGGCTTGGACTCCCAGGGCAATAACTTGTAGAAAATTGACCAAGAAATGTATGGTAGATAAAGGTTGTCAATAAGGGCCATTATACAAACAGAAGTCATCTTCATTGCCTGGTATTGGAAAAACACCTTTACAAGTAGAAATTTAAGTTGCCTTTACATGTGGAAACTTGCTCCCTGTTTTGAGGCAGAAAGGGGCAGGTCAGAGAGTTTTGCCTGCATCTGCTGCTTTTCAATTGCCTTTAGCTCAAATATGCCAAAATGGCATATTTTGAGGGTGTCGTATTCTAATTTCCTTCACTGGCATATAGTACGCAGTCAAATATATGCTTTTTAGCTGGGTGCAGTGGCTCATAACTATAATCACAACAACTCAGGAGACTGAGGCAGGGGGATCACAAATTTGAGACCAGCCTCAACAACTTAGCAAGACCCTCAGCAAACTAGTGAGGCCCTGTCTCAAAATAAAAGTGGCAAAGTGTCCCTGGGTTCAATCCTCAGTTAAAAGAGGGGGGAGGGGGGAGAGGGCGAAGGAAAGAGAGAGAGAGAGAGAGAGAGAGAGAGAGAGAGAGAGAGAGAGAGAGAGAGAGAGAGAGAGTTTGTTGAATGAATATTTGCTCCACTATTTTCAGTTTTATATTTTGCCAATCAGATGACAAATTAATATGCTGCTTTATTTTTATCTTCCTGGTTACTAACAAGGTTGAGCAACTTCTCGTTTGTTAGGCATTTGTACTTTGTAAAATGAGTTCTTTGTCCGCAGCTTTTCCCCATTTTTTCCTTCATTGTTTGATCTTTGACTGAAGACAGTTTCTTTACTGGCAAAAAGGAGGGGGACGTAGTTCAAGGGTATTGTAAGGTTTGAAACTAAGAAGGTGGTAAAACACCTAGCACAGTAGCTGCCCCCTCACATATGAATGTACTTCTGACACTGAGCAAGGTCTGGCTGCATGTCCCACACAGAAGTTGAGACTATGGCACTGTTTTTTGCAAAAGAAAAGTGTTTTATGGTGAGTGGAGCAGCCAGGGGATAGGAGCCATGCTCAAATTTGTCTCCCCAATCCACTCATGGCAAAGGAATTTAAACAGCTTGGGGTGGAGGAAATAGAGAGTTGATTGATTGTGGCCGGGGAGTTTCCAGTGTCTTCATTATTCTGGTCCACCTGCAACTGTTGATGGCACCCCTTACCTTTAACCCAGAGCCCTAAGACCCTGTTCTCCATTCCTTCAGGTTTCCCCATGGGAGATTTTGGATCTACCAGGTTTTCCAGGTCATTCTAGGTCAGGTCCTAGGGTTCTGTGCCTGCATTCTGGGAAAATCAGCTTGCATCATTAAACAAGGGACTCAGTGTCTTGATGGAATAATCTGGACACCATATGAAGGACCAGGTGGAAATTGTAGATAATTTGTAATGGTTTTTAGAAACAGGGAAATTTTAAGGCCAGATTTACTTAGGTGTTTCTTTGTTGTCGCTGTTGTTTTTTTTAATGCTGAGAATACTGTCCAGGAGGAAGATTTTGGCTTATACCTTTTAAAATGTTCATTCAAAAATGGGGAGTTTGGATTGTTTTCCATAAACAGCTTTTCTTTACATTTCCATTGTATATATGCAAATATTTATGAAACAAGTGTCAAAAACTACTTCTGTCCCCTCTCCCTCCATCTGACACCCATACTCACACACAGAATATAAATATATTCTAACAGGGTTTTTCAGTTTTTATTCTTAGGTCCTGAAGAACTTGGCCTCAGTTTGTCTGAGCTAAAGTTACAGAGGATCTAAGGGTTTAATATTAAAGAGTTTTGTTGTCTAGTGCAGAAGTCACAAACTGCCTGTAACCATTACATTTAAATTAGTGAAGAGAAATTTAAAAATTCAGCTCCTCAGTTTCATGAATCATGTTTCAAATACTCAGTAGCCACATCAAGCTACTAGTTACCCTACTGGACAGTGTAAATTATAGAATCTATTCATCTTTATAGAAAGTTCTCCTGGACATCACTACTATAGAGGATGGAAAACCACTGGAAATGTGAATAGGAATCTAACGCTAACTGATCATGTGTGACAGCCACACAGAATACAGGTGGTGGACATGTGAAAAGTTCACTCTTTACCCAATACCCTTTTATTTTTCAGTACAGGGATCAAATGCTGGCCCTCATGCAGGGTAGACAAGCACTTTAGCACTGAACTACACCCTCAATTCTTTTGATTATAGTAATTTTATAATACAGTTAATTTTTTGTATTGCCTTGATTTATTTAACATTTTCCCTCTCTATATAAATTTATATTAATTTTATTAGACAAGGGTGTGGAAAGTATGTGCCATCTTGATGCTGATTACATTGGGTTATCCTGGGATGTGGAATAGTAATGGTGAGAGTAGATTAATATTTTACTTTAGACTTCTGAAATGTTTCACTGAACAAAGAAAAATTCATCTATTATCTCTATAAATTGAAATTAGCTATAGACCCATTGTCTCCTTACCATGTTTTTTTTTTTTTTTTAAAGTTTTTAGGAGAAGAAAATTTAGTATAACCTAGTTTAAAATTTAAACTATGAATCATCTACAATAAGTATTTACATATTTATTCATGCAACTTTTTTTTCTTGTTCCATATTTTTTATTGGTGCATGATAGTTGTACATAATGGTGGGATTTCTTGTTGTATATGCACAGAATACAACAACATAATTTTGCTCATATCACTCCCTAGCACTTTCCTCCTTAGTAGATACTATTTATAGTAACTACTATAAAGAATAAAATATGCATATTCTTTTTACTTCAAAGTAAAGGGTTCAAAATAATCTTAATATTTGATATCAAATATATTTGATAATAATATAATAATATGTTAAAATAAATAAATAAACTCCATTTGTTTGGTGGAAAAGGAAATACCAAGTTCTGTATAGTCTATGTCTACATACTAACTCTATTAGGTGAGGGGGAAAAAAGTCAAGTAATTTGGACCACTTTGGGAAACAATTAAATAAAACTAATGATGTGTTGGTTTCAGACCTGGAAAGACTTTTCTACTTAGCTGTCTCAGGCACATACAAAAAAATTTATTCTTATTCAAGGACTTCAAGAGGATAGTTAAGAACTACTCATAAAGTCTTCTAATAGATAACAATCAATTATTAATGGAAGTTCTTCCTTCTAAGATCATTCTCCAATGATACAATCCAAAAGAATAAGTCTATTTTGAGGACAGTGCTTTTTACACAGTAATCTCATTTTATGCCCACATATTATCCACACCTTAGTGTTTCATATTGCCACACATTTGTGGTTGGGTTTCATCTCATGATACCTGAATTCCCTCATAAAGTGGAGGAATTCTAGTGCTCTTTCATACCTCATGGAGCCTTGCCTCGGCTCTCCATCCATGCTATGGAGAAGGTTACAATGATCCCACTCCCTAGAAGTGGAGTTAGCAATGCTGCATTCATTTGATAAGGGTGATGAACATTCAAATGCCAGTATGTTGGAGCAAATCAACAGTATGAAGTATTCGGGATGGTGCTGATTCATTGCACAAGGGCACGCAATCAACTATGAAATGCAAATGTTACTGGAGTTATGAAACCTTCCTCCGAAGCTATCTGCACAATCTATTACAGAATTATTTCATGCTGTATGGCTACTTTTGAGTTTTAATATGCATAATAACTTCCTGGAATGCAGTGCTTGCAGATAACAAAAATAAACTAATAAATATATAACAGACAAGACAGAGAAAAGGGACCATACTCTGGTGAGGAAACTATTGAAAGCTTAGGGATATAAGAGCAGCTTTTATTTCCCTGTTCCCACTGAAATTTCCAAATTCCAACTGAAATGCCCAATACAATATTTTTCAGGGAGAAGGAGGGGAAAAAATTCTACAGAATACTGGCCATATGCATGAAACTTTCAAACATTTTTCTAGAGTAGTGCAGACAGAATTATATTAAAGGGAGGCATGGAGTACCAAAGTCAAACATACTTTTTTTTTTTTTTAAGGAGAGCAATGTGCTCACAATAGAGTGGAGAAAATATCATTCCATGAATTTTGGAGGCATTAGAGCTAAAGGTAAAACCCAGCATTGCATCATCACATATACAAACACACATAGAACAAAATATTTGGATGAAAGCCTGAAAACTGCAACACCTCATGGGGTAATGAATTGGGACCATTGAAACTTGCTTCTCACACCAAGAGAGAAACAGCAAGTGTTGAAAATAGTGCCCAGTTGCTAAATAAATATTTAGAATGAATAAATGAAGATTTTAAAACCTAGTGTTAATCTTCCTTTAGCACTGCCTTGTGGAATGAAGAACAAAGATGGATGATGGTATTCATGCTCTGAGGCCAAGACAAACTGATGTATTGGAATAGAAGTTAAAATGAAATGGCCAGAAATCACCAGAGTAGCTACAAACAGTTACTCAGATCTGTTCTTTCATTCAGTAATTTCTTAAGGACTCTAAAGATGGAATATAACAAAAGACCCAGTGACCGCCTTTTTAAAACTTAAGCATTGTGGAGGGAACAGTTGTTAAATAATCACTGAGAAAAAGTACAGGATTCTATTTGAAGCTGTTATAAGAGGAACTAATTTCAACTGGCAGGCAGGATCACACAAAGGCTTTGGGGGAGTAGCATTCAAAATGACACCCAGAGAATTAAGAATTGTCAGGAGGCAGAAAGGGAAAGGAAGGACATTTTATGAAGGAAAGGACATATGCAAAAGTCCTAAGGTAGAAAGAAATTTGGTGTGTTTAATGCTGCAAAACGACAGTGGTGAAAGATGGGAGTAGCAGCTGACCTGGAAAGGTAAGCAGAAGTTTGTGTGCTTAAAGATGTCTGACTTGATCATGTGAAATGAGTAGCCACTCTTTCTTAAACAAGGAAGATACATGATACTATCTACATCTCAAGATTACTCCAGCTACTGAGTAAAGTGATTGTCAGTGAGAGGAGGCAATGGTTATCAAAATTTGTAAGCACTAGAATCCTCAGAAGTTAAGTGGGAGGTGACTAAACTATCTGCACTTACACTGTATTTATTTCATTTTCTTGTTCTGTAAAAATAATGATTCTATAAACCTTGAGGTTTGGGAAGACATCAGAGTTGCACTACTATATTGTGACTGTTCCTATTTACTACTTAATTTAGACAGGCTAGATTCCAGCAGGAAATTGTATCAAGATTGCAGAAACCATATCTATTTCGGTTTAGTCATAAAATGAGACTAGGAAAGTACTGACAATCCTTTGTGGATGACCAAACTGAGAAGTATTACCACCCTTTCAGAAGGGTCCTATAATTTAGACTACATTTCTTCTTTGAAAAATCAAGCCTGGTAGATCCAAAACCTCCCATGGGGAAACCTGAAGGAATGGAGAACAGGGTCTTAGGGCTCTGGGTTAAAGGTAAGGGGTGCCATCAACAGTTGCAGGTGGACCAGAATAATGAAGACACTGGAAACTCCCCAGCCACAATCAATCAACTCTCTATTTCCTCCACCCCAAGCTGTTTAAATTCCTTTGCCATGAGTGGATTGGGGAGACAAATTTGAGCATGGCTCCTATTTCCTGGCTGCTCAACCCACCATAAAGCACTCTCTGACTCTGACCTTGCTACTCCCTTATAAAGATACTCATGATTACATTGAGCCCATTCAGAAAATTCAGGATCATTTTCTCCTCTCAAGATCTTTAAGGTAATCACATTTGCAAAGTTGTTTTTGGAAGTAAGGTAACATATTCACAGGTTATGGGCATTAGAAAGTGGACATCTTTGAGGAGGGACATTATTCTAACTAGCACAAAGCATTTTAGAAAAAAGAAAAGAAAGAGATGAATAAGAGATTCTAAATTTTTAAACCAGTGATGAAAGTAACCTAATTTGTTACACAAAAAAAAACCCTCAAAATTAATTGTGTAAAAGATAAACTTAATTATTAAATTCAAAATGAAGGACCGATAATAAAATTTAAAGACATACATCCATACTTAACCATCAAAGTAGACAGGACTCAAAGATTCTTCTTTGTGATACTAAATAAAAGAAGGAAAGGAATGCCAACTCCAGGATTGTGAATAAAATGATGATACTTAAGAATTCTAAACACTGTTGCATTATCCTTATGCATGAAAGCAAAAATAGAGATATTCTCATATGTAAATGTCAGAACACATATGCTATAGACTGAATGTTTGTGTCCCCCCAGATTCATATTTTAAATCTTGACATCCAATGTGATGGTATTTGTGAAGCCAGTTCACTATACACTGGTTACCAGCTTATCTGAATCTGGTGAAACAGAATACCCACACACATAACAAGCCACATGAAGCAGATTTATTGCTTACGCATAGGCAGCAAAGGATGACAGACACCTGGGGTTCCTTGAGAGTGGGTTTCCCAAACTCAGAGAAGCTGGCCAGGGTGGTAGGAGTCTTGCCAGTGCATGTCTCACTTGCACAGCAGCTGAGGGACCCTAAAAAAGCAGCCCATCCTGGGGTCACAAGATGTGCTAGGCTAAAGCATTGAAAGACATTGCATTCTGAGCAAGGGGGAACTGGACCAGATCCTGGGCTGTTCTGGTCAGCCCCTTGTCACCTTAAGATGTTGAACTCCCAGTACTCTCTGAAGATATTCTTGAGAACTACAGGTGAAAAAGTTGGAAGAGCTAGGTCAGTCCAAGGTCATCCAGATGGGTCCTACGGTATTTGGAAATGGGGATTTGGGAAGGTAATCAGGTCATGTGGGTAGATCCCTTATTGATGGAATAAGTACTCTTATAAAAAGAGATCCCAGAGAGTTCCCTCTTCTTTTCTTCCATGAAAGACACGGAGAAAAGTAAGCCATCTATGAACTTGGAGGTGTAACTTCACCAGACACACTATCTGCCAGTTTCTTGATCTTGAATTTTTCAGTCTACAGAAATGAATAAATTTTAGAAACAAATTTGTTTTTCATAAAGCCTCACAGTCTTTGGCATTTTGTTACAGCAGCTTGAGCTGACTTAGACATACCCAGTAACATTCCTGAGGGGAGCAACTAAAAGCCTAGGAACAACAAATAAATATGAATCAAAAGTAAGAACAGAGTTTCCTTTGTTTGTTCATAACCACAACTCTTATAGGAGGAAATTTTAATTGCTGAACACCTTAAAAGGCAAATTGTTCTGTAAAATTGAGACCCAAATTGACTTTCCTTGACTTTTCTGATTGAAGAGAGGAAGCAAGACAGAAGAAGGAAGAAAGGTCAAGCAGAAGATAGTGTAAAGCAGAATGCTATGTTGGGAGAAGAGGCCATTGTAAGACATGTGTTGTGGGATGGACAAGGTAGTCATTAAAGAATGAAATGTTTACTGTTTAAGTTGTTTGGGTTGCTATACTTGAAACACCTCTTCTACCTGCCTTCCATTTTTTCAGTTTGTATGGGTATAAATTGAGGGGTGCATGTTCCACACGTGATCAGATATGACTCAAAGCAAAGAAGCAGTCATGAGATAGCCATGAGAACACAAGCCCCTGAAAGTCCTAAAAAATTACAGGCAGGGGTTTTGAGTCAGTTTTATGTGGACCTTGAGAGACCTGAAAGCACCTAGCTATTATTTGGATTGTAACTGAACTAGGGAAATTAGAGCTGGTGGATACTTGTAGAGAGCAAATGTTAATGATCTGAAATCTAAGTAATATTTAGAATTTTTTTTTCCTCTACCCTGCTGTAGGCAATCACTCTGAGGGAGGGGAGGAGGCTGACATTCACACTCTTGGTCTTATCTCCAAAAATTCATCACTTCCAATCTCTAACTCTCTTCTGATTTCCATGACATGATATTCTCCTGGTGTTCCTTCTTCCCACTAGTCATTCCTTCTGTTTCCTTTAATCTTTTCCTCCTTACTCTGTACTCACAGTGCAGACTGACCATGAAAGATGAAAGATATTTACCAATTCTGTGTGAAAAATGATTCCAAACTTAGTGACATAAAGCAACAGATGTTTTTAAATCACATATTCAGTGGGTCAGGAATTTGAAAAGGCACAGAGAAGGTGGGAAGATTTGCTCACTGGGGTTACCACTCAGTCTCAGCCCTGGAAATAACTGAAGGTTTGATCACTGATGTGTTCGGACTTAGACTGAGGACTGTGGCTTGTCTTTCTAAC
Source organism: Sciurus vulgaris (assembly GCF_902686455.1). NCBI lineage: Eukaryota > Metazoa > Chordata > Mammalia > Rodentia > Sciuridae > Sciurus > Sciurus vulgaris. The sequence goes on from NC_136475.1 coordinate 49,194,896, forward strand.
AGCATTTCAGTCTCAGGGTCCTGGCACTTCTTTGAGGGTAATTCAGGGCATCAAGCATGAGTGTTTCAAAGAGCAAGGCAGAAGGAATCTCATGGACCTTTCTAACCCAGTCTCAAAAGTCACATGCATCACTTTCACCCCATTACAAATTCCAAGCCCACCAAGGTTAAAGGAGAAGAGACATAGACTCAGTTCTAGATGGGAGTACTTCAAATATCATAACAGAGAAGAGCATGTGGGATAGGAGAGATTGTTGCTGCCATCTTTACAAAATACAATCTGCCACACAAGTTTTGACCAATCCTGTGAATTTTAAGTTAGTATATTTATTTTCCTACTTGACATTTCTACCGAGATCTCATATACATTTCAAGTAAAATCTGATCAAACAAGAAAATATAATTTTTCCCCATGCCAAATCTTAGGATGATGGCAAGATTGTAAGAGGGTAACTAAACTTGTTAGATCTGAAGAAATCAGCAGCAATATATATGTGCCTATTTACTCAATGGAGCAAATGAGTCAGTATCAAGCTGACTGAGCTAACAGAGGTCGCAGTCACCCTGAAATGTAGCATCAGGTCTCTCATAGGAGAGGTCTTTCAACTATTGCAGCATAAGAGCAGACAGGCATCATGCCTGAGACCACTTCTGCAAAACTGACTTTAAGTCAGGTTGTGAACTTAGGTGAAAAAAGAGAAGTATTGCTTAATAACTGACTTCTGAAGATTCTCATAGAAGATTGGCCTAGACAGAAATCCAAAATCCAGTTAAACATGAAACTGCAATGGCTCTCAAGCTCAGCTAATATCCAGAAAGAGCAAACACAAAGTGCAATATGAGATGTTTCTTTGGAACCTTAGAAAGTACCACAAAGGTCTAAACAGGAATTTTCCATATTCATCCAGATACTCATGGAAAATTCAGATGAGTCAAGGATAAATGTAAACCAGCAGCTCACCAGAACCTAGAACCAAAGTGGCCATTCTAATATAAAAATAAAGAAGAAAACCAAACCCTAAGAACTTCAATACAACAGGGGAGGTAGCCTATGCCTGCCTCAGTGTAGCAATCTGATTATTTAAATCTGAGCATCAGGAAAGACTGTGCCTAACAAAAGAGAACAGAGCAAGATCTTGTAAGTTATGTCAATTATGCTTTGGTCAAGGCAGAGTGACATAACTCAGAATGACATAACTCTACTTTTAAATATTAGCGAAAGTTTCTTTTGCAAAAGCTGAACCTGGTTTCCACCTGAATTGATGCAAAGCATCAAGATTCCATCTAAGCAATGTTAGGGAGGATGATCAGAGTCCTCTGATAATTCAATTGCAGTGGTAGAGGTGAGAAGACCAATTTAAGACAGAGATGAATAGTGGAAGCAGCCAAGAAGAAAAAAATTGTCATAGGTGGAAAGAAAATTGGAGATACAGAGAATGTTGATCTTTCCATGCCTACAGATTTGTCTATTACGCTCCCCACTGCATTTAACTTATAGTGGAAATAGAAAATAGCCAATCAGTTTTCATAGAGCTCTTTAAGGAGCTTATCAAATAGATATCTCAGCTGGCTTTATTAGAATTATTGTATGACCAAAATGCAAGTAGAGGGGCTGGGGATATAGCTCAGTTGGTAGAGTGCTTGCCTTGGAAGCACAGGGCCTTGGGTTCAAATCCCAGTGCTGAAAAAAAAAAATGCAAGTAGATTTCTCACCTTCTAGAATGTTGAAGGGTGTTTTTCTAGAGAGCTCAAATTGCTAAGTGTTTTAATAAGACTCATCAAGAATTTCAAAAACACAAAAAAAACCCACAAACGATTCTATCAGATTACTCTGGAAGAAACTGCTGCCTTTTTATATATATATATATATATATATATATATATATATATATATATTTCAAACCCTTGGTGTGAAGCTGTAGTAAATAGGAACTATGGATAAGGCCAGGAAATGATCTTACCTCTTGTCACTCTGAAGTGTCACCTCTTTGTGGGAGCCCGGGAGCACAAAGCACTCAATCAGGATCAATACAAGTCCCAAGATAAAAAAGGATTTTTCCTGTTCTATGCCCTAAAAATAGCTGGCAAGTCCAGGTACAGTATTCAGACATTTTCTATCTAGATTAAAGACCTAGATTATGGGGCTGTGTAAGCTCCATTTAATAATAGATACTCACTGCCTTTCTTACTAGACAGTTCTTCACTTGAAAGCCTGGCTGAGGTGTTTCTCCTGCACCAGATACAGGAGTACTGCAGCATTAGCCCCATTTTCCTAAACTATGTCATATATAGCCAGCCAATTCCTCTTCTTAAGATCACTCTTTGAAAATATTGGCCATATTCATTGAAATACAAGTAAATTTCTTTTCAGAGGGCAGACTTTTTTTCCTCCTTTATAAACATCACCATTCCTACTGCCTTCTCTTTGGTCACCCTCCCACACTGGACACTTATTCTTTTATAAATCTTACGGATGGACCCAGTGTTGTTTTTCTAATCTGAAATGCTTTTAAGAAATTTCTTTAACATTTATATCTCTATGGGGGTCCATGCTTATATACATTGGCTCTGATGTATGAAAAAGTAATTTTAATTTATATAGTTGACTAACTTTAGCTATTTTCCGTAGCTCTGTAGTTTCCATTTCAATAGGTGACTAAAAAAATTCACCCACTGCTTTCCAACCTTTCTACCACCTCCCTCCATTGGTACTACTAGCATGTAACCCAACAAAATTATATTTGTAAGTAGGACCTACCCGGTCTCCTGCTGTTTAAAAACTTCACTGAATTTACATTCATTCACTTTAGAGGTTATACCATCAATCATGGCTATTTTTCTCACTCTGTATCTTCTCACTACTACTACCACTGGCATCTTTTGCCGGATAGAATTTGAATACCTGTGGAAACCTTTATATGTTCATGGTGTTCAATGGAAAGGTATTGGTGTTTCTATTGTACCTTGGATTCTCACTGAACTTCAATGTTAGTGGATAGACATACTTGAGCATTAAGAAGGGATAAGATGAAAAGATTAATTTGCACAAATCGTGCCATTCTTTAACTTTCTATTATGTTCTTAAAATAAAAGTTTAAGTTTAAAATAAAAGTTTAAAGCTGTTTGGACATGGGCTGTAATAGAAATGGTGATGCTTATTGAAGTGTCATTTACTCTGTTAAGGTACAGATTCTAAAAATGAAGGCTTATGTTTTCATGGTTGCATATTTGTAGGAAGAGTTAACGTGGATCTGTAGTCATTAGGTGAAAGACTGAGGTAAGTCTTTCCATAATTAAATGTAGAGGATATTTTTATACTATGAAAATTAATTACACAAACATAAACTAAACAACTATACACATTTGTTCTCTCTCACTCTCTTACACACTCTTTCTCTATCTCTCTTAGTCTCTCTCTCTCTCTCTCTCTCTCTCTTTTCCTCTTTCTTACACATATACACTGGAACATATACAGTGGTTATGTTCACTTTTAGGTAATTTTCCAATAAGCTAAGAGATTCAAAGATTTTCCATTATCATCATAAAAGGGAAAATGTGCTGGGCAATTTTTCCTTTGTATATCATTGTGATAGGATGGAACAAGTGAGACAAAGTACATTGAAAGAGGGAAGACCTGCAATAGTTGAAGTATTAAAATCCCCCAGTAGAGTCACATTTTATTTCATTTACACATAGTTTTATAGAACAGTATTTAATGCATGAGGAGTAGTCATCTATCCTGAAATCACAGGGACCATTACAAACTGATGAATGCTTCATACACCATATAAATTAGATGAAAAGAAACTAGGAGGATGGGAGCAAAAGTTAGATAGAGGAGGCACTGCTTGGAAAGGCTGATATTGGAGCCAGTGATCTGCAAAGGTCAGGCAAAAGCTTCCAAGTGTTTCTAGCAGAAGCTTACCTCTTCTATAAAAGCCACCCAACTGGCATCCTTTCTCTGGTAAACTGAACCAACCTTGATGCATAACAAGGTAAAGTATTGCAAAACAAAAGGGCATTTTCAATCCAATTTGAGGATTCATTCTGTCCCTGAAAAGTAAGCTCAGGCCACAGTTCTTGGCTGTTTATCCAATCAGAGTTAAACAGTAAGTTAAACCATAGCTTATGAAGGGCAAGATTCACAGGATAGTCCTGAGCAACACATTCAAGGGTAAATAAAAGACATTTAATTTTAAAATGCTTGAAATAACAGCAAAGATAAAGCAACAACAAAACAACTACTTATGATTCTCTTCTGTGTCTCTCTCCAATTTGGGCTTTTTCTAAAATTGGTCTTGATTTCATTTCATTTTCTTTTATTTAATTTTTGAATTTTTAGCACATTATAGTTATGCATAAAAGTGGGGTTCATTTCTACATGTTCATAAATGCATATCTCCATTTCAATCCCTAATGCTATCCTTTTCCCTCTCCCCTCCTTCTCCTGATACTTTTCCTTTACTCTATTGGTCTTCCTTTTATTTATTTATTTTTAATGGGTACATTACAGTTGTATGTAAAATTGAAATGCATAGTGATATATTCATGCATGCAAAGAAAAGTTGGTCAACTTTATTCTGCAGTTCTCTTTTCCTACATGTCCCACCCCTGCCCTCTGAATCTTAAATTCTTAAGAAGTCTTAAATGTCTTAGTGATAGCAATAGATAGTAATGGCTCTCCATATAGTGAACTATCATTATGTTCCAGGTCCTGTTCTAATTGCTTTATCAGTGTTAAATCACTTCGGAGTTAAAAAAGAAAATAAAATGAGATGTGCTTCTTCTGGCTGCTATTTTACTACAAATGAGCCCAGAACTGTGAGTGGGTTAGGTACTTGCCTAAGGTCACACAGCTTGGAAGTAGTGGAGACCGACTTTGAACCCAAGAAGTCTGATGGCAGAAACTATGCTCTTAACCAGTCTACTAAACTGCTTACAACATTCAGTACAGCTGGAATTAAGGACAAGGGGTCAATAGAGAGAGGCCATATAAGGTGTTCTCTGTCCAAAAAAGAAGACTTACTGTTCAGCTTCTCTCCTTTATTTTTCAAACTAGTCCCCCTGCAAGCAAAGCTAGGCCTGTTACCCACATTTGCATTTGGCTTCCTGGGAAGGTTTTTTTCTTCATATTTCTATCTCCTTATATGATCTTTAGCTCCAAAAATGATCAACTCCTCTTACAAAACTGTTGTTACACAACAAATTAAATTTAGCATCCCCAGCATAAATCATTGCTTAAATACTGTGTGACATCTTAAGGGCTTAGTAGTCATCTTAAGGAGTCAGATCATCTGAGCATGACCATTGTTATAATTTAGATATGAGGAGTCTCCCAAAAGCTCATGTGTGAGATAATGCAAGAAGGTTTAGAGGTGAAATAATTGGATTATGAGAGACTTAACCCAATCAGTGCATTAATCCCCTGATAGGGGTTAACTAAAGACAGGTAAGGTGTACCTAGAAGAGGCAGGTCTCAAGGGGCATGCCCTAGGGATATATATTATGTCCCTGGGGAGAGGAGTTTCTCTTCTCTGTTTCCTGGTCCCGTGTTCCCTACTGCTTTTCTCTGCCACACCCTTCTGCCATGATATCCTGCCTCACCTTGAGCTTGAGAAATGGTCAGCCTTTGATAGACCGAGACCTTTGAAACCATGAAATCCCAAATAAACTTTTCCTCCTATAAAATTGTCCTTGTCAGGTCTTTTGGTCACAGCAGTGAAAAAACTGTCTTAAAAAACTGCATCTATACTAATTCTAGTTATCATGTATTGTCCCCATCATAATCTTAGCATACTCAATTGTGATCAATCTATCTATATATCTATGTATCTATCTATGTATCTATCTATGTATCTATCTATGTATCTATGTATGTATGTATGTATGTATGTATGTATGTATGTATCTATCTATCTATCTATCTATCTATCTATCTATCTATCTATCTATCTATCTATCTTAGAGGCCCAGAAACAGAAATCTTTGATTTCTAATGCTTACCTTTGATTGTCATCTAAAGAAGTCAGAAACAAGAAAGGATATGTTAAAGTTTGATGATTTTCTCCATTTCTCTTTCAAATTGATGATCATTCTAATGCAGGCATTTTAATATGTAATTAGTAACTTTAGGCAGAGGGTAGGCTTTAAAAATGTACACTTACTTTTATATGCTTTAAAAATTACCTTTCAAAATTGAAAGCAGGATGCATGAGGGCCCGGGTTTGATCCCCAGTACTGCAAAATAAATAAATGAAATAGATAGATCGATAGATAGATAGATAGATAGATAGATAGATAGACAGATAGATTTAAGCAGGTATTTGTAAATCTATTTCATAACATCATTATTCACAGTAACCAAAAACAACACAAGTGTCTGACAATTGCATATAACAGTACAATTGCATATACACACTCAAAATATTCATCTTAAAAAAGGAAGGCAATTCTGACACATATGACCGTGGGTGAACCTTGAAGACATTATGCTAGGTTACATAAGCAAGTCACAAATATTGCATAATTCAACTTACATGAATTATCTAGAGAAGTTTCTTAGGGAGAAGGAACAATAGTTTCCAAGGCCTGAGAGAGGAGGAATGAGGAGTTATTAGTGAATGGGTACAGAGTTTCAGTTTGAGAAGATGAAACGTTTCTTGAGATGGACTGTGGTGACATTGTAGAACAATGTGAAAGCATAAAATGGCACAAAACTGTACAATTTGAAATGGTTAAAATTTGAACTTTAATTATATATATATATATTTATCACAATAAAAACACGCTTCAGTTATGTAAAATAAAATCTTTGCTATCCCTTACCCTCCAGTACGTGTATTTCTAAGCTGTCATATTTGTCCAGAGTTTTCCATGGACATTCATGATTTTTCCATGTGCTTACTCCTTTAGTACTTTTTAAAAAAATATTGACTTTATGCCAATATGCCATATAATATGCTGTACAAAATGTGCACTGAGGACATAATGTCTATAATTATTATCAACCTTGAGGCATTCTGGTTTTCCCACATTCAACTCTGGACAATCTAGTCATGATTGTTAAGCATTACAGCATTGCATGCTTGCTCAGTTCTCAGACTGTTTCTGGCAGTTTCTCAGAACTTTTCAAGTAATTACTTTTGGGGTATCCAGGGACTTATAACAACCAAAGAGCATGTTGCTCATCTCAGTCATTGTCTGGGTGCATTGACACCCATTCTAAAGGCACTGACACTATTTTGTGAGCCTGGCCTCATGATTGAGATCACATAATTGCAATAATTAGGAAACTCACCTCAGGATATTATCAGAATGACCCACCCAAACCCAAGTCCATATGGTTTGAAATAGCTAATGAGTCAGTTAATGTGCTATGTCCAGGAGTAATGGGTACTCAATATGGATGGCGTGAAGGTATAATTTACCAACATTCTGACTGATTAAGGGTTTCAAGTGGATATTATGTAACTTAAAGAGGGTTCAAGGTATTAACAGTTTTAATAGTTGAGACAAAAGGAAGAAGCAATGATTATTTAAAAGTCAGGGGCATTGGAACTTGAACAATTTCTTTCAATCACATGTTCCAGGATGAAAAACTTAATACTGTATAAAGTCAAATGAAGATGTAGGTTTCAGCAGCCATCTGCAATACTGTGGAGAGGTATGGGGGCTGCTAGTGACTGAGTCTTGCGCACAAAGGAAAACCAAAGAAAATGTTAAAAATTGAATGCACTGATTTTGCGACAGGGTAGAGAAAAGAGAGGAAATATACTATTACAAAATAATCATAATAAGGCTAGAATCAACACTCTCAGATGTCTACTTTATGGAAGGAAGAAATTTACTTGGTAATTGAGTTGTCATTTCTTGTTAGTATTATATCAAACTAAATAGTCATAATATTTTAGAATAACCTGTTGTTTGTGTTATCTTATAGAAATTAAGTATTCAAAGTATACTAATAAATTGAAATTAGGAAAAATTCTAAGGTAACATTTTAGCTGTCATCTGAAACCCTTATGACAAAGGTCCATAATAAGTTTTTGAATGTATAGGAAATTTGAATGTGAAGGAATTTAAGTAAAGAATGTGTTCTTAATTTGGAGTCCATAAATACTCAGTGGGGTTCTGGGGAGATGTTAAGAGCAGTCTGTGGGCCAGGAAGGCAGGGAAAAAAATAGCAACTTATTTTTACCAATTTTAACTTAAATTTAGCATTTCCTATAATTACACAATAACTACATAGTATTAGTGTTACCTGACATTTTTACATGAAAATAAATTGAAGATGTTTTAATCTGACAATAAAACTGTTACAGATCTCTTGAGATATTCATGCTCATCACTATTATAAACTTCTGTGCAATACCGGACGCACTGCCAGGTCTAATATTTTTAAATATTCAAAATTAATTTCAATAGATTTTGTTTTCCTTTTAAATTATGTATTTTATTTTACCCTATTAAAACATCAAAAACATATGGAGGACAGATCCAAGCCTCTTCTGGGCCATTAGAGGTGTTCCTGGCACAAAAAATGGTTAGGATCCCTTGCTACACAGTGACTCTATTAAGGTCCATGTATTCTATACCAGATATTGGAATTTTTAACTCCAGGTGTCTCAGAATTAATTCAGAGATTTTCCTTTATTAAAAAAATACCTTACATTAGAAGGCGCTCAATTGTACAAAAGGATATACAGTGAAAATAGGTCTCTTACCTCCAACTCTGCTCACCAGAAGCAACCACAATTTCTTATGAGCCTTTCCAGAGAAATCCAATTCATATTTAAGCATATAATATACACAAATGCCTGTATATATTATATATGTACATATACATATATTTACATTGGACATTTATCGTTTCTACCTTTTACATAAGTAGTAGTATATTTTACAAAATAATCTGTATCTTGTATGTTACCCCTTAACAATATATTTTGGCAATTATTCCATATCAATATATAGAAAAAAATTCTAATTTAAAATATTTAATAGCTAGGCAGTATTTGATTATTTGGAAGTACCACATTTTATTTGACCAGATTTCTGTGGATTGCCACTTAGTATTCAGTCTTTGTTATGGGTATGGATATGAGGTGTCCCCAAATATGTCCTGTGTTAATGCAGGAATATCCAGAGGCTCAAAGATTGGATTGAGGACTGTAACCTAATCAATTCATTCTAGTTTGAATGGACTGAATGGTAATTGTAGGCAGGTGAGTCATGGCTGGAGGTCGTGGGTCATTGCCGTGCACTGGAAGAGTTCATTTTTGCTGTGGCCCCTTCCCTTTTTCTGCTTCACAGCCTGCAATGTTTTGAGCATCTTCCCTCTTCCATGCCCTTCCATCATGATATACTGCCTTATTTTGAGCCCAGAGCCCAATGGAGTCAGCCTGCATGGGTTACACTTCTGAAACTGTGATACAAAATACATTTTTCCTCATCTAAGTTGTTTTTTGTTGGCCATTTTGATAACAACCATACAAAACTAACACAGAAATTGGTACATGAACTAAGGTCTTTGCTGTGACTAACTAACCATATGGCTTAGAAGCCTTTGGAGCTCACTTGCAGGAGAAATTTTTAAAAGTTTGGAGATGGAAGCGGAGAAGCCTTAGAATTTTGTAAGCAGAGCTTAATGGGAGATTCTAGTAGGAGCTCTGAGAAACAGAGGGCTGATAAGAGTGCAAACTGGGCTAGTTTCAAAGAGAAAAGTGGACTCTGCTGGGAATTGTACTAGAGGCCATTTGTGTTACATTCTGGCAAAAAACTGGTCTACATTTTGCTCATGTTTTGTGACTTTAATAAGGCTGAATTTAAAGGCAATGAAGTGATTAATCTGGTGGAGGAAATTCCAAGGCATTGGCATGGATTTTGTTGGTAGTTTTTATCTAGGTTTACTGCAAGAATCAGGAGCAGAAAGCAGAGAAGAAAGATTTTTAAAACTATCAATTTGGTCAGAAAAATGCATATAAAACTGGGGCCAAAAAAGGTATATATTATTGAAGCGATTATAACAATGAGAGAGTTGCTAAGTACTTTGCACAAAGACACTAAAAATGATGACTTGAGGGCATATCAGGAATTTGCAAGAACACACCCATTAGAAGCTCAAGATATAGAAAGAAAAATTAATTTGAGAAGATATCCTGGGGGCATGCTGTTTATACAGGGAGACCTAAGAAATTGCTTCACTATGCTCAGTTTCCCAAGGACTCAGAAGCTCCTGCAGCAGTGATTCCAGGGGACTCAGCTACTGTGCAGCCTGGTGACAGACCTTGGCATCATCCACATGGTGTTGGTTGTGCAGGAATACAGAATACCAAAGTTAAGTCACTATGGAGGCATCCACTGAGATTTCATAGAAAGGTCTAGGAGGCAGGCAAAGTGTAGCAGGGTTGGAATTCCTATGATCTACCCCTGTAGATCTACCCCTGTAGATCATAGGGATACATGAAGCTGTGAAGGTGAAACTGGAAGATGAAATTAAGAGATACCAGTAATGTGAACTGCAGGGCACCATCCATGACTAGCAAATAAAAACAGGCTTGGTCAAGCCATCAGACATAGAAATCTGGCCCTCAGGAACTGACAGTCATGAGAGATTATTTCAGATGACCTGAAGTACGCAGTTTTCACACAGTGGCTCACAGAATTTGCATGCTCTATGATATGCCAGATGACCCACTAGAACAAAAATGACTTGTTTACCTCCACCTCATCTTGTTTCTCATGGAAGAAGCTCCTCCTGGTACTCCTTTACCTGTATGGCTTTAAATAAAGGAAAGGTGGGCTCTTCCATCTTTGTTAGAGCCAGATCCTTAGCATGGCTCAATCCATCATGCCCACCTCGCGCCCCCCAACCCCCATTCAAAAGATAATTGTCTCTTGTGGTTTTTTTCTGTTAAGTAAATTTCTTAGCAATTAGTTTACAGCCGGCCCATTCCTCCGACAGAAACCCTTTCCCTTGCCCACGGACGTGTGGTGAGAGTCGACTGCCTGCTAAAGAAAACTACTGACTGCAAAGAGAACTAGGGTAGGAGAAACCAAAAGTACAAGTGGTAATACCAAAGGGGTGAGACAGCCCAGGCCCTTTGGTGGGTAGATCTTGCCATCATATGTCTGACATGCTGTACATAGAGTTATGGGACCTGTTTCCCTTCTTCTGTGCCCCTGTTCCTCCCTTTTGGAATGAGAATGCTCACTCTGTGCCATTGCATTTTGGATATATATATAATTTGCTTTTGATTTTTACTGGGGCTCATAACTAATAGTTTACCTTGAGTCTCAGGTGAGACTTTGGACTTGGACTTTTGGGCAATGCGGGAATTGGTAAGGCCATGGACTTAACAGTTAAGATCTTGGAGATGGACTAAATGCATTTTGTCCTGTAATATGGACATGAGCTTTTGGGGACAAGGATGAAATGTGATGGTTTGGATTTGAAACATACTCCCAAACGCCTATGTTAATGCGGAAATAATCAGAGGTGAAATGATTGGATTACAAGAGCCCATCCTAGTTTGAATGGACTAGGTGGTGATTGTAAACATGTAGGGTGTGACTGGAGGGGATGGGTCACTGGAGGCATGCTCTGGAAGGGTTCATCTTCCCTGTGGCCCTTCCTGCTTTTGTCTCCACTTCATGACTGCCATGTCCTGAGAAGCTTCTTTCCACCATGCCCTCCACCATGCTTCACCTTGGGCCCAGAAGAGTGGAGTCAGCTAACCATGGACTAAACCTCTGAAACCATGAGCCAAATAATCTTTTCCTCCTCTAAATTGTTCTTGTCAGGTACTCTGGTCACAGAGATACAAACCTAAAACAGTCTTTCACTATTTCAAATGGTGTCCCTAAGTAGATATTTTAATTTGTTTACTCTTAGTTATCTCAACTTGTTTTGCACTTCTATTTTGTTTTATTTTATTGTGGTGCTTGGGATTGAACCCAGAGCCTGCACATGTTAGGCAAGTGCTCTACCACTGACCTATATCCCTAGCCCTGTTTATTTTAGTTTGAGACAGGGTCCCCCTAAGTTGCCTGGACTGTCTCTGAACTTGCCATCTTTCTTCCTCAGCATCCTGGTAGTTGGGGTTATAGGTGTGCACCACCATGCCTGATTCTTTTCATTTGTTTGCTTCTTTTTAATCCATCCCTCATAGTTTCCATTTTTTGTTTCATTTTGTGTATGTTTGTCTGCTCCTAAAATGAATGAATTGTTTTAAATCTGAAAGAATATACTTTTCTAGTTCTTCTGATTGTTCCTCTATAACCATAATTAATTGAATTAATACAGTCAATTCTCTATTCCTTGAAATAGTTTTTTATTTACTTTCTACTCTGAGCAATAAGGGAATTAGTATATTTCTGATGGGTAGTTAGATGTCCTGGTCCTCCTCAAAACTTCAGCTTAATGAACACTATCACATAGATGATTTTAGTTGTATTGCCATGATTGAGAAGCAATCATGATTGTTCAAAGAGGGTCTATACTAGACCTAAGCATTCAATACAGATGAGTGATTCTGAAATAACGGTAATGACAATTTTTTTTTTCCAGTCAATTCGAAAATCTTAGGTGGCTTATTTATACACCTAACGTGATTTAGGTCAAAACTTTCTATTCCCATCACATACCCTGGTTTCTTAGATAAGTGACTGGCATGAATGAGTCTTGGCTAAACTTTAATATTGACATTACATAATGTTTACATTTATGTGATTATTGCTAGATTTCTTGAAAACTGAGATACTTACTAATTAATCTCAAAGCAGGTACTACCTGATACTTAATATGCTAATAGTCACTGATAGCATTGCCCATTTGAGACAGAAATGTTAAAATTTCTTTTTCTTGTTCTAATGTTTAAAATTGTCACATAAATTAGTAGCTAATTCAACAAATATTTTGAAAACATAAAATTATTTAAGGGCACTCTAGTTACAAATTTGAGGAAAATCTAGTCTGTAGCAAATTGAGTTTATCTGCTAAGTCATTTAAAAAGCCATTTTAAATACTATGTAAAATATTGTAATAGTATGAGCATATGCAGAGACTAGAAGTCAAGCTTAGTGAGTTGGAGGTGTAGTTCAGTGGTAGAACACTTCTACACTTCTTTAACTTGGTGTGAGGCCTTGGGTTCAATTCCCAGTACCACCACCACCAAAAAAAAAAGAAAAAAAAAAAAAAAAAAAAAAAAAGCTAAGCTTTAGAGGTATAGGAAATTTCCAAATTGGAGACACACAATCAATAAATGTGTAGAGGTTATTTGAATGAAGTGAGGGTACAGACTGGGAATTGGTGAGCTACCAAAGCAAGGGAAACATTCCAGGCAAGTAGAACAAAGCCTGCAGAATGGAGAGAATCCCTTTTCATACTTTCACAGTTGGGCAATTGGACATGGTCAGCTGTGCCTGGACCATAGAGAGTGAAGTTAAAATGAAAAATCAGAGTGTGGTTCTTGACCAGACCATATCTCTACTATAAAATAAGCAAAACCCACCAAAGTTTAGATACAGTTTCTCTACATGGAGCAGTATTTTCCTCTAGAAGAATTAGAGAAGTCAAATGTACACTTAGGTAGCCAAGAGGACCTATGAGATTTTCTGCAGAAGTATTATAACTTGATAAAAAGTATAATTCACTATTACAACATTACCTTATATTTGTAAATGAAAAAATACATTTTGAAATGCAAATTTCAAAAACATAATAATCTAGAAATTCTTTTCTACAAATGGAACTTGAATTTTAAAAAGTGGGGAAATACATGATTCATAAGTGGAAATATAAGATAAGATGAACCAAATAAAACATTTGCTCTCAATAAAGAACTGAGCTTAATTTAATAGTTTTGAATCTTTTGTTTTTAAAACTATATTTTCTGATGTCTAAGTGAGATTATGTTCCACATATTTGTTTCCTGTTATGATGCCATATGTATTATAAATATGTTCATATAATTATGAAAGCCGTTTTGAAAAATTCATGTGATCTGATTTATTTGTGTTTAATGGGAATTTAAAATCAAATCCGAGAGTGGCTATACTATCTTTAACAAGAACGAAGGTAACTCACTTCTCTTTCAAGTAGATTTATTGTATATTTAATCATATACCTCAAATCCAGGCTCACTGTAGACCAGTGTTAGTGCTTTGGAAAGTAAGGATCTCCCATAAAAGGGAAAATGGGAGCTTTCCTCCTAGGGATAGCAAAGTGAACACATATCTTTAACATTCCCTGAGTTCCAAGGAGTTGGTCAAAAGAATGTACTCGTGGCATAAACAAAGAAGAGATTGTTAATAGTGCTGAAAAAAAAAAAAAAAAAAGCCATGAAAAAGCCCCAACTTAGAGGAACATTCCTACAAAATCTAGTGCAGATGGGATCAAATTGAGGGTCATAGCAACCAGTCTATGATTAGGCTCTTACGATAAAAAAAAAAAATAAAAAAATAAGTTAAAATAAAATACATAAGAGAACAAGATTTGATCCTCTTCTCCAAAATCCAAACTCTGAGCAGAATCTGGGCATTGAGTCCCCTGAGATGGTCAAAGCCAACAAATAAGTTGACCTGGCCAGTGCAGGGTGTTCTCCAATAGGACAATTGGCGGAGGTGGGTCATGCCACAACAGGTCACCAGTGAGATTAGTTGGGTCAGGTGGAAAAGGAAGGGGCAAAGTGCCGGTCTAACTTTCAGCTAGACAACAATGTGGACAGGAGACCTCTTTTCAAAGCAGAGGATTTCCCCCCTTGTGATTGCCTCCCCAGAATCGCGCCACTTGCTGTGCCACCGGGAACTAGCGAAATAAGCTGCACAAAATGAAGATGATTTCTTTTCCCTTTTGCCTGGAGTAAAAAGTTAGAAAAGAAATTTACATAATTGTTGACTGATCCTATGTCAATTCCTCAAAAGAATAAAATGTCTGACTGTAAAGTTGAACAAACAGAAAAATCACCAGAAAAATAGAAATATTTAGTATTTCAAGTGAGAAAAACTACCATGAAGAGATAAAGCAAATGTCTCTTTGGGGTGGGGGTGGGGGGAAGAAAAACAGATCTATTTCAAGAAATAGGAATTTCAGAAAACTCTACTTCCTATTCTCCACAGTAGCCTTGGAAACATAACATTTCTATAAATGCAACAATTTAGAATTTTATTTAAAAAACTGTATTTACTATTATTATAAAATTAGAATATATAATACTTAATCTGTAAATTAGAATTTCCAGCTGGGTGCTGTAGAGCACACTTGTTAGTCTTAGTTATAAAGAAGGATCATTGGAGCCTAGTTTAAGACCAGCCTGGGTCTTCAACCCCAATCTCAAAAACAAATAAGCAAACAAAAAACCAAATACAGAAGAATATGATGATTAAAATACTGTCAACAATACTGTTTATTAAACACTTATTTTGTGCTAGACAAACTTTTAATATTTTATATGCCTTAGCAGATTTTATCCTTATAACATTATAAGATGAGTACTATAGCTGGACCCAGTGGCACATGACTGTAATCCCAGAGGCTCAGGAGGCTAAGGAAGGAGAATTGCAAGTTCAAAGCCAGCCTCAGCAACTTAGAGAAACCCTGTTTCAAAATTTAAAATAAGTAAATAAATAAAATGGACTGTGGTTAAGTGCTTCTGGATCTAATCCCTGGTACCAAAAAAAAAAAAAAAAAAAAAAAAAAAGGCAGTTATTGTGCTCTCTACTTTACAGATGAAGAAACTGAAGGAATCAGATAAAAATTTGTTAAGTGATAGTTAGGCAGTATAGTTCAAAAACAGAATTAATTCTAAGAAAGGGGAATAGACAGAGATCTAACTCTCAAGGTAAAAATTGGGGAAAATTTATTTGCATAAATTAATATATTCATTTAATTAAAAAAAACTAGTTATAAGGAAAAAATACATCAACTTTGCTTCAGAATTAGTCTCTTTCAAATTTGAATTCCAGAGAAAAAGTTTCAAATATAAAAGATTACAATATTCTATACTTAGCCAAACTAACATTTACATTTGAGGGCAACATAATGCTTTTTCATGCTACACAAAGACTCACAAAATATATCAACAGCATATTCTTTTTCAAAACTTTATCCAAAACAATAATTGTCATATAAGAAGTACACTTTAATGATATAAACGTTAAGTAAACAATAAAACCTTTAAAAATTTATATATTATATATATATGCATAATATATAATTATAATATGTATGATAACATGCTTTAAATACTTAGTACAGCCATCAAAAGGAATTTCTGAAAGGAAAGATGATATTTTGCATTATTGGGTGATTAGTAAGTGCCAGGTGCTTTCCATGTATTACTTATTTTAACATAAAATAATACTGAGGTAGGTATTTTTTTTTTGTAAGAACAATAGGATTAGCAAAACATAATTTGACCATGGTCACACAGCCAGGCAATGGTAAAGCCTGGATTTACAGTCAAGCATGTTTGATCCCAGAACAAACATAACTTTGCTTACTAATAACAAATGTAAAAGACTGAATTATTTCACAAACACAACAAGCAGAGATGCTAATAAACAAGCCTGAGATTGAACAATGATGGCAAAAGCTAAATGCCTGCTAAATCCTAGAGGACTTAATAGTTTGCTTTTTTGTTCTTTTTTTAAACATTGTTTTAGTTGTAGATGAACCAATAACTTTATTTATTTATTTTTTATTGGTGCCAAGGATTGAATCCGTGGTTCACATATGCTAGGTTAGTGCTCTACCACTGAGCTACAACCCCAACCCTCTCTTTCTTTATTGATGTTGGCAGAGACATATAAGTTAAACATTCCCAGGATTTAAATATAGCCACTATTAGGATAACAGTCAATGTATAACTTCTGTATTAGTGTCCTATTGTGACTGTAACACATTACCACAAACAGTAGCTTAAAACAACATAAATGCATTATCTTATAGTTCTAGAGGTCAGAAATCCTAAGTTAGTTTCACTGGGTTAGGATCAGTGTCAGCAGAATCCCAAAGAAGCGAAATGGACCTTTTGGTTCCATTATGTTCTGGTACCTTCCTTCATCTCTGGCCTGTCTTTACTGCAAAAACTCTACTTGAATATGATAATTGATAATCAGCTTTTACCTCCAGCAACCTTTCTAAGGGTCTCTTTTTAGAAAACTAACAGGAGTCCTAGTCAACATATAATAGTATCGTCGAAACTATTGTCAATTTCCCATACAATTTTTCTAAGGCAAAGATCATAACGGAATTCATTTTTTAGTTTCCAGGACCAAACACAGTACCTTACATATGGTAAGCACTCAAAACTGAACTGAATTGTAATACTGTATAAAATCAAAGTAGAATAGGAGTGAAAATGGTTCTTATGGACTCTACAAATAATGTCAATAATAACTTTAGTTTTTGATGTAGCATCTTAGGGTAAAGGTTATATCTGCTTTTAACTGATGATAACAATTACAATTTTCCTCATAGCAAAACAAATAACTAGTTTCATCTAACTCATTTTACTTAATGCCTTTGCCCCCAACCCAAACTTGAAACATTTTAATCAGTGAGTTTGTCCTCCTAGTGGGAGATTAGCCAGGCATTTAACTGTACCTGAAAGGACATTGTATTAGTTGGAGTTATCCTTGACCATATGGATTTATAATGTATATTACGGTTGTCCCATGCACATCGTCTAGATTTGGTGATTTATCTCTTTAAGAAGACAGGACAGCACACTACTTAGGGCAAATTACAATATAAGATGTTCCCAAGTTTGGGCACCAATTTTTAATACATGCATCAATTTAAAAACTAATAAATATGGGCCAATTGGAAAAGAATTATTTCTGCTAATATTTGATGCTATTAAATCCTGTCAAAAGAAAGGGGAAATATTGTGATACTGTTATTACTTAGATAATATATCTATTATCTACTCATTTTATAAAGGAAATAATCTACAACATATAAAAATTTGGATAAGTTGATAAAATTTTGCAGTACAACATGAAATTAACATCAACATTTTAATTGGTTTACACTGAGCAAAGTTCTATATGTATTTTTATGTAAGTCTTCAGTTGTTCTAGTCACTTAAAAATTTAGGGAGGGAATTACATGTTTTAAATTTTTAGATAATTAAAAATTATATTCTTTACAAAGTTACCATGGAAGAACATTATGACTTGTTTCTCTTATTTTTCATAATATATTAGTGATGAAACCATGTAAATATATTCTCTATAGCTGAGTTTTCTGTCATTTTTGCCTTATTATGGATTTTGATGGCCTTAGTAGATGTATAAATGACAGATGCAAATAAATGTGTGTTGAAGTTACACAAATAACTTCTGTAGATGCATGCAGGTTATCTATTGGTGATGATGAAATTTTAATTATGATATTTAAACATCTTTTTATACTATGTCTTCTTCTATATTTCACCATTAAAATGTTTCAGCATTTAAAGAACAGAGACTCCAGCAGATATTTTTTTTCTTTTTTGCTTTGCTTTTTTAGTTTAATTTTATTCACCTAAAACTAGAAATAAAATTATTTTTAAGAACAATACAAATAGAATACATCTAAAATTTAGATTTTGCTCTTTTTTGAAAGATTATTCTCTACAAGCCTACTTCTTGCTAGTTCTGACTTATAAAACCTTGCATACTTTGAATTTTCAGGTTTTGACATGTTTAATCAGATTTTTGACACTTTAAAATGAACTGGAAGATTTTAATGTTATACTTTTCATTTAAAAACCTGGCTGCATAATGGTGACCAAAATATTTAGTATTATTTAGATAAAATGTGCAAAATGACTTTGGCCGGTAAATATGATTTTCCCAGTGTGAAAAAAGAGCAATAAATATGGTCTTTATCCCTGTTCCTGGTACAGAGGTCCTAACACCTTGGAATTCCCTGAGTGACAGGAGTTGTGTTTTATTATTTATAATGAATTCTGCATGACAACCCTTAGTTTATGCTAATGAGTTGGCATCTTTAAATCTGTGACATAAGAATGAGAACTCCTAGGTAGGCCAGGATAGGTCGTTTTAAGGGAAAAGTTGGACAAACCTGTGGTTAGATGCTTGAAACTTTCAGCCCTCCCTACTCAAATTCTGGAGGATTTAGTCAAGAATGGCTGGGGAATGAAACCATTAAAGAGACTCTTGAGCCAGGAGGTTCAGAAAGCTTGGGTTGGTACAAATTCAAAGTTTTGGAAAGTTGGTGCTCACAAAGAGCATGTTCAGTCTGCCTCTCCCACCATGATTGCCCTAGGGATCTCAGCCAATTGACTGTTCCTGGGTTGTATTCTTCATTTAAACTGGCAAGCATAAGTATAGTGCTATCATGAGTTCCATGAGTTGTTCTAGTCAGAATTCAATCTAAGGGGATTTGGACTGTGGAAACTTGCTGATTTTTACCCAAGAAGAACAAAAGCCTGAATAGCCAGCATCTGAAATGAGGACAGTCTTGAGGGATTGGGACCTTAAACCTGTGGAGTCTGATTTCCAGGTAGATGGTGTCAGAATAGGACTGAATTGTAGGCCACTCAGTTGTTATCAGAATCAGAGAATTGTTGGAAGAGGGTAAACACAAATATTGTCTTCCACAGTGTGATAGCTTAAGTAATAACATTTGTGTGATGATGAATGGTATCTAAATCTGTGACATTATGAGCTCCTAAATTTTGACCATTATAATTTCATTGTATTGAACTGGTTTGATCTACCAAGTGTATTAAGGTTTAAAAATGAAATATCAGGAGGGATAAATATCAAGAACATGTCTCATATCTTAACAATTTAAATTCTATTATTAGGAAGGAAAAAAAAACATCGAGGGGAAAAGCATATCAGACAAAATATGTGTATTTCTTCCATTATTTAATATGATTTGCTAGAGAGATGGCACTGAGGCATTGTTTACACTTATCAATTGAAATTCTGGTTCAAGTATCTACTCAGCTAGCAGCTTGGGATAGAAGCTTTTTGACTGGCAGTTGGAATAATCATAAATGGAGGCAGAACTAGACCTGAAAATAAGAGGTAGAAACACCAAAAAAGGAATGTTATTAATGTTACTAAGTAAAACCAATTTCACTGGATGGTATATGTAGATTGGGGTCTATGACTAATCAAGTTCTTCATCCCTGTCTAGCCAATATTGCTGAAAGTTTGCCCTTGCCCTAGGGCACCTAATATGTGAAGGAAAGTTGCTGGTGTTAATGCAAATTTAGTGACTTTGTCTTTTCGGACATTACCAAAAAAAAAAAATGCCCTCAGCTGTTAAATATATATATATAATATACAGATATATATATATATATACACACACACACACATATATATATATACACATACACACAAATATGACTGGAGAAGATTCAAATGATGGACTCTAAAAACAATGCATCCCCCCCCCCCCACACACACATACACACTGATTGGAGAAGATTCAAATAATGGACTCCAAAAACAATGCATTCGATCTCCAAGATATGGCAGCCAGCTACTTTGCCTGATGGTGGTTCTTAAGGACTGAATTAAGGAAATGCTTGTGAAAACATAGAAAGATTTGTAAAGTCACAATTGCATTAAAAAATTTGAGGTTTTATTCTGGGCCAGACACTTTTTTTTTCCCCTTGTTATTGTATTTCTCAGTTCTCACACTCCTGGACTCAGTTGATGCTCTCACCAGTCTCAGTAGTTGGGACTACAGGTGGTTCCACCATGCCCAGCTGGGGGCCAAATGCTGTTTTACATACCAAGAAAAATTCCCTTTCCTGACAGAGATATCATTCTAGCAGTAGTACAGAGGAGAGAATTGAAACAGATAATAAATAATTAGCACAAATTTTAGAAAGTAAGGGGTGCTATGGGATGGGAGGAATAAACAGAGTTGCCAAACTCTGAAAGGACTGACTACAGAAATTCAGGTCAGAAAAATTTGCAATCAGGCCGAGGCCTTTTCAGCTGCTCCATGGATAGGCAAGGTAGTAAACAGGAGAAAGTCCCGCATACCCCTATTTTCTATTCGAGTATCAGAAATGGAGGCCTATGTTTCCATCGAAAAGAGTGACAATTATTTCCCTTGCAGGGCAAGCAAAATTGGACTTATCCAAATTGAGAGGCTCAAAATCACAATGTGTAAAACAGCTGAGGGTGAAAAAGGACACAAAGAACAAATCAATTCCTGGATTTTAAATTAGCAGTAAGGAGGGAAACAGAAAAAATATAGGGAATTGATACTCTGTAGAGATTTTTATTTTCATCTAGCATCTTTAGAAAAAAAAAATAGCTCCAATCATAAATCCATAAGCTCAGACTCATTTTTCATGAATTTATAACTAGTAGAGATTATCACCATCCCCTTTTCAGAGATGTGCCAATGAAAATAGTGACACATTAAAGGATTTGCCCAGTGTCACTCCTCTAACAGATGGTGGAGCCCAGATTCAAACCCTGGTAGTCTGATCTGAGATTCTCAACTCTTCTCAACTGCCTCCTCATTGTAACAGAGATAAGTAAAATATTCCTACCCCAACACCCACACCAAATAAGTGTTTGCTTGACCTCACAAATTTAGGGAAGTTCTGTACCTATCAACTGATCTCAGGTTTCAGGTAAAAGAGAACAGCTGCAGCATCCCAGACACTGCCAATTTACATGTGTAGAACTGGAAATATTGGTTCTCATTAAAAGATGAGTAATCAGCAACAATGAAATCAACATAAGGAATAAATGAAAATATTCTCTCACACAAAATTAGTAAACATGAACACAAAGACAATAGGAAAGCATATCTAAAGTTCTACTTTAGGAAACAAGAACGTTTTAGTAAAGTTCTATGTTGTGATCTTTACAATTTCAATGAAATATGGGCTCTGTGAATGAGATGGAAAATGTTGGATGACCAAAAGAGGTTAAACATCCTAACTGCTGCTGCACAAAATTAAATTAGTGGAATTGTTAAAATGTGCATATAGTGCAAGGTGTGCACATCAAGGGTGGAGACAAAATGAGCAATTGAGGATTTAGATGACATTCTAGATCCATTAACTATATTAGGTGATATTGTAGCCACCAAGGGAATGGGTACTGCTCAAGAAAGAATGTTTGGGCACAGGCTTCATCTACCAACATGGGGCTCCCCTGGCTGCTTCCATCTTGGGACACTGCAGCCACCGCCATAGCCCCCTCAACATGGTAGCCTCCACCTTGGGATACTGGACAGGGTATGGAGGCAGCCACCTGCTGCAGCATCACCTGCCACAGTGCTGCATCTCTGAAGAGGCCACCCAACAACACCACATGGCCCACCCTCAATGCCCCATCTCTGAAAGTGGCTGCCTACATCTTGGGACACCTCTGCTTCCACCATTGCCATCTTTAGTTGGGGCAGCTTCCATCTTGGGACACTGGCTGGGGCCTGGAAGCCCAACACCAAGGTCTCTGCAGATTTGGTTACACCTGAGGTCTCCCTGCTAGATATGCTAATAGCCACCATCTTGCTGCAGAGGCAGGAGAGAGCCTAGCACAGGGTTGGTAGATTGGAAGAAGGTGCGAGGAACCTTGATCCTGGTTCACCCAGCCAACCAGCCCAGTACCCACCAGTTTCCAGGGCCAACTTGGTGGCACTTGCTGGGACCTGACACTAGCCTGGTCCCTGACTCCTTCCCTAATTCAGCATCTACCAATCACCTGGTCCCTCTGGTTTGGCAATCAACAGGACCCTATGGCTCCCCAATCCCCAGTCTCCCAACACCCCCAGCCACCAATTGGGCCCAGCACTTGCAACTACGTGGCTGGCCTGCAGTACTCAAGACCTGGTCCTGATCTGCTCGATATAGACTAGCTCTCCACAAGAGCTGCACAGGTCCCAGCATTCAGCCCCCAAGACCTCTGGAGAGAGAGGTTCTTGATTGGAAAGTCAAAATGGTGGGGGTGAGAGAGATACAATTTAAAGCATAAGTTGAGACCAGGAATTGTGGGGTCCACAGGCATGGTAAATGGATAAGACCAAGCTGTTACATCACATAAGTGAACCCCCAAAGGAGATTCCTGGGGTGCAGTCTTCCAACTGGGACTGGCAATTGCTATACCCTGCCTCCAGGAGTTCTGCCTATAAGACTAACCCTAGTAACCTTCACCATCCTGAGGGTGGAGATACCAGAAAACTCCAGACAACCCCACCTATTGGATGCAAAGGGAAACAGATGATACTGAACTCCAAGTTGTTCATTTCTTGAGTTGTTTTTTTTTTTTTTTTTTCTCTTCTTTCTTTTCCCACTCTCACTTCCCTCACAGTTTTGAAACCAAGTACTTTTCAGCATCAGGCTACTAAGGACAGAAATGTCTGAATAGTATATTACAGTTTTGTTGTATATTGTTTTATTTTTACACTTTTTTCTTTTATTTTTCTCCCTCTCTCTAGTTTCCTCTCACTTATCTATTTCCCTGAAGTCCCTTTTGCTCTTTTCTCCTGCTAATAGCCAACTTCTTTTGGTTCATCTTTCACTTTTCCTATGATCTAATACCTCTATATTCTCACCTCCTACCTCATAAACATCCTACACTCCCCTGGTTCTCTCGTCCACCATTAGAAACTGGAGATCCTTTCGCAAACCATTGTTTATATTTTAGATAATAATTGAACACATCATTTCCGTTTATTGTGACAAAATGGTAAACATATTAATAGGAGCTATTTGTTTTAAGGTTGCATATTGTTTGCATTGCATACTATTAATACCCTTAAAGGCAAGGTACTGGAAACCTGCAGGGACTATAAGTTTATAGGGTAGAAACTGTAGTACCTCAGATCCACCCTGCTAGAGGGGAAGACACACAAACAACATGAAAAATTAAGGGAAGAAAGTGTCCCAAACAAACCAAGATGCTACGATAATAGAATCCATTAATAGCACAGTAGAAGAAATGTTAGAGGAGTTCAGAATATACACAATTAAAGTAATCTGTGAGGTAAAGGATGACATAAGAGAGCAAATGCAAGCAGCAGAAATCACTTCAATCAAGAGATACAGATTCTGAAAAAAAATCTAACAGAAATCCTAGAAATGAAGAAAACAATTAACCAAATTAAAAATTCAATAGAAAGCATCACCAACAGACTAAATTACTTGGAGAAAAGAACCTCAGGTAATGAAGACAAAATATATAATCTTGAAAATAAAGTTGACCACACAGTGAAGATGGAAAGAAACTATGAACGTCCAAGAATTATGGGATAACGTTGAAAAGACCAAATTTAAGATTTATTGGGATAAAGGAAAGCACAGAGATATAAACCAAAGGAATGCACAATCTTTTCAATGAAATAGTATCAGAAAATTTATCAAACCTGAAGAATAAAATGGAAAATCAAATACAAGAGGCTTATAGGACACAAAATGTACAAAATTACAACAGATCCACACATAGGCACATTATAATGAAAATACCTAGCATACAGAATTAGGATAGAATTGTAAAGGCCATGAGAGAAAAGTATCGGATTACATATAGGGGGAAGACAATTCGAAAGTCAGCAGATGTTTCAACCCAGACTCTCAAAGCTAGGAGGTTGTGGAACAACACATATGAAGCTCTGAAAGAAAATGGATGCCAACCAAGAATCTTATATCCAGCAAAATTAAGCTTCATATTTGATGTTGAATTAAAAACCTTCCTTGATAAACAGAAGTTTAAAAGAATTTACAACTAGAAAACCTGCACTACAGAACATTCTCAGCAAAACACTCCATGAGGAGGAAATGAAAAACAATGAAAATTAGCAAAGGGAGGAACTATACCAAAAAAAAAAGCCAATCAAAGGAGAAACAAAGTTAAGCTAAAAGCCAAAAATAAACCAAAATGACCAGGAATAAAAATCATATCTCAATAATAACCCTGATTGTTAATGGCCTAAACTCATCAATCAAAAAACATAGACTGGCAAAAGACTCCAAAATATTCTGCCTTTAAGAGACTCCTCTCATGGGAAAAGACATCCACAGACTGATGATGAAAGGATGGAGAAAAACATATCACTCACATGGACTGTGTAAACAAGCAGGGGTTTACATCCTCATATCAGATAAAGTAGACTTCAAGCCAAATTAGTCAGAAGGGATTAAGAAGGACATTTCATACTACTTAAGGGAATCATACAGCAACAAGGCATAACAATCATAAATTTGTATGCCCCAAACAATGGGGCATCTTGGTACTTCAAACAAACCCTTCTCAGTTTCAAGAATCAAATAGACCACAATGCATTAATACTGGGTGACTTTAAAACACCTCTCTCACAACTGGGTACATCTTTCAAACAAAAACTAAACAAAGAAACTATATAAACTAAATAATACAACCAATAATTTAGAATTAACAGACATATATAGAATATTTCATCCATCAATGAGCAAATACACTTTTTTTTCACCAGCACTTGGATCCTTCTCTAAAATAGACCATATGTCATGCACGAAGCAACTCTAAGCAAATACAAAACATAGAGATACTACCTTACATTATCAGATCAAAATGGAATGAAACTAGAAATCAGTGATAAAATAAAAAATAGAAGCTACTCCAACACCTGGAGACTAAATAATATACTATTAAATGATGAATGGATAACAGAAGATATTAGGGAGGAGTTAAAAAATTTTTTAGACCCAGACCCAGAGAACACAGATATAAAATATCAAAATATCTGGGGCACTATGAAGGCAGTGCTAAGAGAAAAGTTCATTGCGTTGAGCTCATTCATTAAAAGAATAAAAGGTCAACAAATAAATGATCTAACATTATAGCTCAAAGCCCTAGAAAAAGAACAAATCAACACCCAAACTAGCAGAAGACAGAAAATAATTAAAATCAAAACTGAAATCAGTGAAATTGAAACAAAAGAAACAATTGAAAAAATTGACAAAATGAAAAGTTGGTTCTTTGAAAAAATAAATAAAATTAATAAACCCTTAGCTGCATTAATAGAGAGAAAACTCAAATTACTAAAATTCATGATGAAAAAGGAATATCACCACAGAAACCACAGAAATATTGAAGATAATTAGAAACTATTTTGAAAATTTATACTCTAATATAATAGAAAATCTCAAAGCCATCAACAAATTTCTAGAGACATGTGACCTACCCAAAGTGAATCAGGAGGGCATGCATAATTTAAACAGATCAATTTCAAGCAATTAAATAGAAGATAACATCAAAAGCATACCAGTGAAGAGAAGCCCAGGACCAGACACATTCTCAGTCAAGTTGTACAAGACCTTCCAAGAAGAACTAATACCAATGCTCCTAACACTATGCCATGAAATGGAAAAGGAGGGAGCCCTTTCAAACTCATTCAATGAGGCTAGTATCACCCTGATATCAAACCAGACAAAAACACATCAAGGAAAGAAAACTTTAGACCAATATCCCTGATGAACATATATGCAAAAATTCTTAATAAAATTTTGGCTAATTGCATACAAAAACATATTAAAAAGATAGTGCACCATGTCAAGTGGGGTTCATCCCAGGGGTGCAAGGTTAGTTCAACATCCAGAAATCAATAAATGTAATTCATCACATCAATAGACTTAAAGTTAAGATTATTAGTTATTTCAATAGATGCAGAAAAAAGGATTTGATAAAAGACAGCACCCCTTCATACTCAAAGCACTAGAAAAAATAGGGAGAGTAGGATCATACCTCAACACTGTAAAGGCTATCTATGCTAAACCCGGAGTCAAAATCATTCTTAATGGAGAAAAACTGAAAGCATTCCCTCTAAAAACTGGAATAAGACAGGGATGCTCTCTTTCACCACTTCTATTCAACATTGTCCTTGAAACACTATCCAGAGCAAATGACAGACCAAGGAAATTAAAGGGATACAAATAGGAAAAGAAGAACTCAAGCTGTCACTATTTGCCAATGACATGATTCTATACTTAGAGGATCCAAAAAACAATACAAGTCAGCAAAGTGAGGAGCTACGCTAAAGGAAAAGTCAATCAAAGGAGAAACCAAGTCAAGTTAAAAACCAAAAATAAGCCAAAATGACCAGGAATACAAATCATATCACAATAGTATCCCTGAATGTTAATGGCCTAAATTCAATAATCAAAAGACATAGACTGGCAGATTGGATTAAAAAGAAAGACCCAGCAACATGCTACCTTCAAGAGATTCATCTCACAGAGAAAGACATCCACAGACTAAAGGTGAAAGGATGGGAAAAAACATACTATGCACATGGACTCAGTAAAAATGCAGGGGTCTCCATCCTCATATCAGATAAAGTAGACTGCAATCCTATGTTAGTCAGAAGGGATAAATAAGGACATTTCATACTGCTTAAGGGAAGCATAAATCAGCAAGACATAATGATTTTAAATATTTATGCCCCAAACAAGGGAGCATCTATGTACATCAAACAAATCTTCCTCAATTTTAAGAATCAAATAGACCAAAACACAATAATAGTAGGGGACTTTAACACACCACTCTCACCACTGGATAAATCCTTCAAACAAAAACTGAACAAAGAAACTATAGAACTAAATAATACAATCAATGATATAAACTTAATGGACATTTACAGAGTATTTCATTCATCATTGAGCGAATATACTTTCTTCTCATCAATTCATGGATCCTTCTCCAAAATAGACTATATGCTATGCCACAAAGAAGCCATTAGTAAATACAAAAAAGAAAAAAAAAAAATAGAGATACTACCTTGCACCCTATCAGACCATAATAGAATGCAATTAGAAATCAACAATGAAATACAAACAAAAATTACTCCTAAATCTGGAGACTAAATAATATGCTATTGAATGATGCAATGTTAACATAAGACATCAGGGAAAAAATAAAAAAATTCTTAGAGTTAAATGAGAATAGCAACACAACATATCTAAATCTCTGGGACACTCTGAAAGCAGTACTAAGAGGAAAGTTAATGGCATTGGACTCATACATTAAAAGAATAAAAAGTCAACAACTAAATGATCTCATATTACATCTCAAAGCCCTAGAAAAAGAACAGATCAACACCCAAAATAGTAGAAGACAGGAAATAATTAAAATCAGAGCTGAAATCAATGAAATTGAAACAAAAGAAACAATTCAAAAAATTGACAAAACAAAAAGTTGGTTCTTTGAAAAAGTAAACAAAATTGATAAACTCTTAGCCACACAAACAAAGAAGAGAGAAAAAACTCAAATTACTAGAATTTGTGATGAAAAAGGAAAGATCATGACAGACACCATTTGAAATACATAGCATAATTAGAAGCTACTTTGAAAATCTATACTCCAACAAAATAGAAAATATCAAAGACATTGACAAAGTTTTAGAGACATATGATTCTCCCGACTGAATCAGGAATACGTACACAATTAAACAGATCAATTTCAAGCACCGAAATAGAAGAAGCCATCAAAAGCCTACCAACCAAGAAAAGCTCAGTCGAATTCTACAAGACCTTTAAAGAAGAACTAATACCAATACTCTTCAAAGTATTCCAGGAAATAGAAAAGGAGGGAACACTTCCAAACTCATTCTATGAGGCTAGTATCACTCTGATACTCATAAAGGAAAGAAAACTTTAGAACAATATCCCTGATGAATATAGATGCAAAAATCCTAAACAAAATACTGGCAGAAATCAATAAACATAATTCATCACATAAATAGACTTAAATATAAAAATCATATGATCATCTCAATAGATGCAGAAAAAGCATTTGATAAAATACAGCACCCCTTCATGTTCAAAACACTAGAAAAAACAGGAATTGTAGGAACATACCTAAACATTGTAAAAGCTATCTATGCTAAGCCCCAGGCCAACATCATTCTAAATGGAGAAAAATTAAAAGCATTCCTTCTAAAAACTGGAACAAGACAGGGATTCCCTCTTTTACCACTCTATTCAACATAGTCCTTGAAACTCTAGCTAGAGTAATTAGACAGACCAAAGAAATTAAAGGTATGTGAATAGGAAAGGAGGAACTCACATGATCACTATTTGCCAATGATATGATTCTATATTTAGAGGATTCAAAAAATTCCACCAGAAAACTTCTAGAACTAATCAACAAATGCAGCAAAGTAGCAGGATATGAAATCAACTCCCATAAATCAAATGCATTTTAATACATTAGTGATGAATTCTCTGGAAGAGAAATTAGGAAAACTACCCCATTCACAATAGCTTCAAAAAAATATTTGGGAATTAATAAGAGGTGAAAGACCTTTATAATGAAAACTTAAAAATACTAAAGAAAGAAATTAAAGAAGAACTTAAAAGATGGAAAGATCTCCCATGTTCTTGGATAGGCAGAATTAAAATTGTCAAAATGACCATACTACCAAAACTGTTATACAGATTTAATATGATTAAAATCCCAATGATATTTTTCATAGAACTAGAAAAAGCAATCATGAAATTCTTTTGGAAAAATAAGAGACCCAGAATAGACAAAGAAATCCTTAGCAAGAAGAGTAAAGCAGGAGGCAACACAATACTGTACATTATATTACAGAGCTATAGTAACAAAAATGGCATGGTATTTGGCACCAAAATAGACATGAAGACCAATGGTACAGAATAGAAGACACAAGAGACAATCCCACATAAATACAGTTATCTCATACTAGATAAAGGTGCCAAAAACCTACATCGGAGGAAAGATAGCCTCTTCAACAAATGGTGCTAGGAAAACTGGAAATCCATATGCAACAAAATAAAATTAAACCCCTGTCTCTCACCCTGCAAAAATGAACTCAAAGTGGATCAAGGTCCTAGGAATTAGAGCAGAGACCCTGTGCCTAATAGAAGAAAAAGTAGACCTGCCCACATCTTCATTCATGTGGGCTTAAGACCTGACTGCCATAAGAAGACTCCTAAAGGGCAAGAAATAAAATCAAGAATCAATAAATGGAATGGATTCAAACTAAAGAGCTTCTTCTCAGCAAAGGAAACAATCAATAACATGAAGAGAGAACCTACAGAATGGGAGAAAATCTTTACCATGTGCACATCAGATAGAGCACCAATCTCTAGGATATGTAAAGAACCCCCAACCCCCCCCCCCCAATAACCCAATCAATAAATGGGTTAAGAAACTGAGCAGACACTTCACAGAAGAAGATATATAATCAATCAACAAATATATGAAAAAATGTTCAACATCTCTTGCAATTAGAGAAATGCAAATCCAAACTACTGTAAGATTTCATTTCACTCCAGTCAGAATGGCAATTATCAAGAATATTAGTAACAAAAGGTGTTGGTGAGGATGTGGGGGGAAAGGTACATTCATACATTGCTGGTGGGACTGCAAATTGGTGCAACTACTCTGGAAAGCAGTACGGAAATTCCTTAGAAAACTTGGAACGGACCCACCATTTGACCCAGTTATCCCACTACTCAGTTTATACCCAAAGGACATAAAATCAACATACTACAGTGATGCAATCACATCAATGTTTATAGCAGCTCAATTCCCAATAGCTAAACTGTGGAACCAACCTAGATGCCCTTCAATAGATGAGTGGATAAAGAAACTGTGGTATATATACACAATTAAATAGTGCTCAGCCTTAAAGACAAAGAAATTATGGCATTTGCAGGTAAATGTATGGAGTTGGAGAATATTATGCTAAACGACATAAGCCAACCCCCGCAAACCAAAGGTCAAATGTTTTGTCTGGTATGTGGATGGTGATCCATAATGGTGGGGCAAGAGAAGAATGGAGGAACTTTAGATTGGGAAGAAGGCACTAAGGGGAAGGCAGTGGGTATAGGGTGGGAGAGATGGTGGAATTAGACAAACATTACCTTACATATATGTACAATTGCATGAATGGTGAGACTCTGCATCGTGTACAACTAGAGAACTTAAAAGTCGTGCTCCATTTGTGTACAATGTGTCAAAATGCATTCTTCTGTCATGTGTCATTAATTAGAACAAATAAAAAAAAAACTAAAGAATGAAAAATACTCTATAGATACCATGGTCAAGCTGTGAGAGTCTACGATGTACCCAGCCTGTCTTTTGCCGTGTTGCAAGTAAACAAGTTAAGGGCAAAATTCTTAGCAAATGAATGTGTACTGAGTACATTAAGCACTGTAAGAGCTGAAATAGCTTCCCAAAATGTGTGAAGCAAAATGATCAGAAAAAAGTGACGCCAAAGAGAAAGGACCAAGATTCAAGTGAAGCACCAGCCTGCTCTGCCCAGAGAAGCACACTTTGTGAGAACTAAGTGGAAAGAAGCCTGAGTTGCTGGAACATATTCCCTATGAATTCATGGCAAAATAGATGTAAAAAGAATAAACACATGAAAGGCCTCTAGATGTTAAAAAACAAATGTCTTTTTGTGGACTGCAAGTTGGTGTATATTCTACAGAAAATAAACACGCTAATCTGACCTTTCAGTGTAAAGTAAAATTTTATTAACAAGTGAGAAAGTAACATCTTTCAAAAAAAAAAAAAAAAAAAAAAAAAAAAAAAAAAGAAAGAAAAGAAAAGAAAAGAAACTCATGATAAGGAGAAACTGAATGTATGGAAATAATTCCCTCATTGCTGATAATGATGTAGACTGTTATTGATAATTCACATATTTTCATACTTTAAAAACTTGGAAACAAAATTTTCCAACATAGTTAAAAATCTTGCATATGAGGAATTTCAATGAGTTTTTAAACCATTTGTTAAAAATATAAAATTACGCCACATTCTGATTATCTTGCAAGAAAAACTGATTGACAACAAGGGATATAGAAATCTACTAGCTAAATTTTGACAAAAAGCTGCCTTGTGAGTTGGTATGATTTAATAAGCACAACTAATCTGGCACTTGCTCTACTTGGATTTGCATTTCTTTGGATGTAATTCTTTTCAGTTATATTTGCGAGTACTAGAAAATATTCAAAACCTAGATCAGATTTTAAGACATTGTATCAGAAAGTATTAAACCAAGATTTTCAAAACCAGTGTGGCATATTCAATGAAATAGCAGCACTAATAACAATTTTCATTACTGTAAACTTTATAAATAAAATTTTAGAGAGGGCATAAGGACTTTTAATATATAAAGCAATATTTAAATATTTATTACATTTTTAACTTTTGCCATTTAAGGTTCTATTTTTGTATATGTTTTATGATGTGGTACATATGTACGACATTAAATAAATAAATGGAGATTTATTGTGGTGTGGCATAAGCCAACTGTGGCTTATTTCTTACCTATTCAGTGACATTGACCACCTTTACCAGATCTTATAAATCATGATGTTGATATTTATTAGGGGAAAGACACTGGAGAATGTCTATCTTAAAAAAAATGCTTTTTAGCAGGATATACCTGGTCTGTCTACATTTCTTACTATAAATCAACCTGTAAATTTTAGATTTATGGGGCTTGATTTACTGGAGACCAGAATATGGTAACACAGACATATTCTGTGTAACTGAGTATAAAGTTAGGGACCCACAAACCCAAAATCATTTCTTTGAGAAAGAGGTTCCCACAGCTGTTGTTCAGATCTCCTTTGATATCTCAACCCAAGTTGCCCTAATGCATGAGAAAGGGATGTTTTGAAAGCTGTGACTAAAGGATTTGGGCTTTTCAAAAAGAATATGTCTCTCTTGGTTCTTGCTAGTATCCTATGAATTATTAGTAAAGATTTGTGTTACCTCTTGTGTAATATCCATATTAGCCTGAGCCTACTTTGATAGTTCAAATCTCAGGGTAAAATGTAAGTCCAAATTATTTAACTGATGGAATACAGCTTAAGAAATGAATGTACAGGGCAATAAAAAAGGAAGATGATGATACAGTTGACTCTATAAATGTTTAAAAGAGGAAGCTGAACAATTATTTACACAGGAATAAATGGTTACAAATTAATAGAAACACTAGCAATAAACATAAATAGGGACCTTCTGTCAGATGTCTTTATTTTGCTAGTGATAAAAAAAAGTTCCAACTGACTTAAACATTATGAGAACTTTTAAAGTTCATATTAAGTGCAAAGGCAATTGATAATGAACAATGAACATGGTAAATAAGTAATTATGTAATATGATAGAGGGGGGCAAGTGTACAAAGGTATAGAGTGGGTGAGGTGAACTGGAAGTGCCAAGTCAAGAGGAGGTGTAGCTGAAATCTTACATAGATAGGCAAGGCAGTCCCTGTGAATGTTGATGGAATAAGCATGGAATCACTTGTGTCAACCCTAGCAAAAAAAAAAAAAAAAAAAAAAAAAAAAAAAAAAAAAAGTCAAGAGGTTATGAAGTAAAGATTCTCATGCACAATTGCCTGAGAGTAACTATCACAAAAAACTCTGCTACAACCACAACCTTGCAAAAAATACTTCTGCCAGAACATTTGCCCAGCAGCTATTTTTCCACTTTGAACCAGCACCACCTGTGTTATTAATCCTTGTAGACAAGGATTATTGTTCCAAAACACCAGATGCAATCCTCACTTTACCTTTAAAAACTCTGCTTTGTCTTCCCTGAATACAATCATAGTTCACTATGGCACACATATTCACAATATGAAACTGTGTTACTTTCAAACAAATATAATTATTCTTTGAAGAATCTCTCTCTGATTGTTATTTCTATTGACAGCCCTATGGATAAGGTGACATGAGCACAGAATTGAAGGAGTTAACTAATAAGTTTTGAGCATCTCTGGGGAAATAGCACTCTAGGTAGAGAATGTCCTTGCAAAAGACATAATAGGGGACCATACCTGAGATGTTCATGAAAAATCAAAATGACCAGGGTAGTTGGAGCATAATGCACAAAAAGAGAGAGAGTAGTAGGAAATAAGTTCCAAGGGCTGGTGGAAGACATAGATCATGTAGCTCATTTTAGGTCATTGTAAGGACTTCAGCAGCTTATGAAGAAAATAATAGCCTTATACAAATTACTCAACAATAGATAAATAAATAAAGCATTAAATAGATGGTATAAATAGGAAAAGATTTTTAAAAGTCAATCTATACAAAAACAGAAGTTAATGAATGAGAAACAAAGCAGATCAGTCTGTTGTAGGAAGAAAACTCAAGTTTGCTTACAATTTTCAAAATTCTGAAAAATACATACCATAGGGAGGCTAACAGGCATATGCAGTTCGAAGATTAAGGAGCTGAGCCAGGCACAGTGGTGCACATCTGTAATCCCAGTGGCTTGGGAGGCTAAGGCAGGAGGATGGAGAGTTCAAAGCCAGCCTCAGCAACAGTGAGGTGCTAAACAACTGAGACCCTGTCTCTGAACAGAATACAAAATAGGGCTGGGGATGTGGCTCAGAGGTTGAATGTCCCTGAGTTCAATCCCTGGTACAAAAAAAAAAAAAAAAAATTAAGGAACTGAGTATTACCTAGAACTTTGAAACCCCCTTGCTACATACCTCTTTGATTGATATCCCTTGTTAGGGTTTGAATGTGTCTCCTCAAAGATTCAGGTGTTGCCCATGTGATAATATTAAGGATGGGGATTTTAAGAGGTGATTGGGTCCTGAGGGCTACTCCCTTGTGAATAGGATTATGTACCCTTCTAAAAGGGTCTCATGGAGAGAATTTGAAAATCCATACCTTTTGCTCTCCCACCCTCTTGTCATGTAAGGGTACAGCATTCCTTCCTTTCAGAGGACTCAGGGTCACAGAGCCCTCACCAGACAACCAGACCTGCCAGCAGCTTGATCTGGAGGTTCACAGCCTTCAGAACTGTGAGCAAATTGATTTCTGTTCTTTAAACATTACCTAGTCTCAGGTACTTTGATACAGCAATTTGAACAGAACATTCCCTTTCCTCCTTTATCAGGTATCAACACTCTACTGAATTATGTATTAACAATTTTCTCGTTTTTCTGTGTTATATCTTTGTTTTCTATTTCACTAATTTCTGCTCATATGTTTGTTATTTCATTTCTTTTTGCAGGAGAGGGGATGTAGTGGCTGCATATCTTTCTAAACTAACCATGTGAATCAGATGAATTGGTTTCTTAGATTATTGATTTCCTCCTTTTTCCTCTCTTCCTTCTTTCTTTCTTCCCTTCCTCCCTTCCTTCCTTTACATTTTATGTTTTGTAATTTTATCTGTAGAAAATATTTTCTAATTTCTGAGATCAAAGTTCATCTTTGATCCTTGTGTTATTTAGATCTTATTCGATCATTGTATAATTGCTTTTTCTTAATTTCCAGCATGAGTTTTTAGTTATCTTTTTGTAAATTGATTTCTAGCTCAGTTCCACTGTGAGTAGAGAACATACTCGGTATAATTTCAGTTCTTTGACAGTTGTTACAACTTAATGGCCATTAAAAAAATTTCAATGTTAATTTGCAGATTTATTCTGTGACTGTTAAATTCAGAACACTGTACCAAAATTTGTTACTTGTGTTTTTAAAATCATCTATATTCTTATTTTTTCATGTGTTCTCTCATTTACAGAGATGGGTTTGTTAAAGTAACCACTGTGATTGTGGATTTGTCTATTTCTTTTTGTATTTTTAGCATATTGCTTTAAAAGTTATGGAGTTATATTATTAGATGCATACACATTTAGAAATGTCATATTTTACTGGATCTTTTATCATCAGGTACTAACTCTACCATTGGCGATGACAAGCATGTTTCTTGAAAAAATAGTTTTTGCATTTAAATCTCTATAGATTGACCTGGCTAATCATATACTCCCATCTCAATCAGAATACAATGTATCGGACAATCCTTAATATTTTCTTGATGATAATTAAAATTGCAAACCTTTGATTCATTGCATGAATGTTTACCTCTGAATCTTTATGCATTTCTTTGACTTTAAGGTGTGAAATTTCATGTGGCCAACAAAGTGGTCTCTGGAATTAGAATAATGACCAACTAACTGGCCTGTAAGTTACTATACTTGCTGTGACTGCTCAAAATTTACTAAAGAATAATAAGAAAATAATATAACTTTTTATGAAGAAAACCCCAAACAAATGACACATGTCATTTGTATGCAAAAACTGATTTTTTTAGTAAATCATGTTTATGTCATCATCAGAGACAGCACCTGATGATTAAAGTTTCAGTAAAATGTGACACTTCTAAATGTATATGCATTAACAACATGTCCAAGGGTATAATTCTTTGGTTGTTCGTGAAGCTCAAGTACAAACATCTTTATTTTAAATATCACTCTCCATTTCAGAGTAATGTCTGGATGTGTTTTATGGGCTAAAACTATTACAATTGCCCATTAGAAAAACAGTCAATTGCCATTCTAATAAAAAGGTTTCAGTAAGGGGTTCATTTCCCAATCTTGAAATGAATAGATTACTTCATTTTTCTATTGAACCACTCAATAATACATTTTTTAAAATCATCCAACTCATAGAAAGCATCACGTCTTCAAATAATACACAGTAATTTAATTTTTCCATCACTTCAAGAGCTAGCTGGGTTGAAATTGGAACAAGTTTATGCATCAGAAGTGTGTGTGTGTGTGTGTGTGTGTGTGTGTGTGTGTGCCCGCACGCATGTGTGTGCATGTGCATGTGTGTGCGTGTAGGGGAAGGAGGTGGGCAGAGCACGAAAAGAGGAGAATTAATTGACTACTAAATGTAGAGTTCTTTTTTAAATTTCGTATTTGTTCTTTTTAGATATACATGACAGTAGAATGTATTTTGACATATCATACATGCATGGAGTATAACTTCCCATTTTTGTGGTTGTACGTGATGTGAAGTTACATTGGTTGTGTATTCTAAATATAGGATTCTGAGTCAATGCCAAAGCTATTAATCTCTGAAGTAGTGTGAACAAGGAATACCTTTCCTCATGTATGAGTGATGACGGTATGGAAATAGAAATGCCGTATATCTGTTCAAAGACAGCACTAAGAACACTAAGAACCCAGTTTATAAAATGACCTCAGCAACAAGGTCTAACCAGTTAGAATGAGCAATTTATTATGTAACATAATTTTGTCCAAAAAATAATATAAACCCTAACTGCCTTGATTCAGCCTTGATTAGAAGTAGAGCTGAAATTATAGGCCCCAGACACTATGGTATTTGATGAGAAGAAAGGAAGGTTGCTGAAACAATTAGAGAATGTGGTGCACTGTTTTAGAATTGCAAGGAAAAGTCAAATTTGAATTTCAGATAAACAATAACTGTTATAAATGTTTCCTATGTATTGCATGGGACATAATTATGCTAAAAATTGTAGATTTCCCTACTAGAAAAATTTAGATTCCCCTTCGAAAACATTTCAGAGGAGCAAAAACACTCATTTCATGTTGAAGTTGTGTGCTGCATTTGGGTGATTTAGGTGGCATGAATCTAAACAAAAGAATAATAATTGGAAATTTCTTCTTTTATTATATGCAGTGACATGTGGCAATAGCCACAAGGAGTTCAAGTAAACAACATAATTGAATATCAGAGGACTGATTAGATACACTTAGAAACCTGATTCTTCCCCATGGATTAAGGCATAAATGTATGAAAAAATATCAAATGGACAAAAAATAATTTAGTTTATATTGTGGTCTAAACATTATCTTGGATTTCTTTTTATTCAGTATGCTTTTTTAATATTTCATTCCATCTGTAAGAAATGCTTCATTATTTTGGAAATTATGCCACTCATTAAAATATTACACTGTGTAACTAGAACCTTTTTATAGATAGAAAAACAGAGAATTCAGTATTTGAAAACCTTGATCATCTGCTGTGCATATTTATCTTATTCTAGCCTAGATAATTTGGGAGGTCTTTTCCTATGCAGAGTCATCATAGAAGCAAATATAAGTCCATCCTCTGAATTTCTATTTGTATTATTACTATCTAATGAATTCTGTTGTACAGCAGGTGTCAAATCATATCTGTTGTTTTGCAATTGAGTATGAATAGAAGATGTATTGCTATTGCAAATGAATCTAATATGAAACTAATGAGCAGTAATGAGCAACTGTTTTGTCATTATTGAGGCAACCACTGAGATGCTAATACACTCTCATTTTTGCTCTTTAGAAAAAAGCAGTGACCAGGATTTATAACATGGCTTTAATGTCCCTAAAGCCTGAGGCAAAAATAAATAAATAAATAAATAAGTAAATAGTGAAATACTAAACTGAGAATAATTTACTCATTTTCTATATGATGGTCCTTTCACTTATTAAAATGATCCTGTTACAATGCCTTTTAAGAATTCCTATAACTGAAGAAAAAGATGAAGAATGTGTGTCCATTAAATGAATATAACTTTAAGAAGATAGGCATCTTGCCTAATTTTCCCTAATGTAAATATAATTCTAGAGTTTTCCACTTGCCAGTTCTTTTATGTATAATGAAACCTAATGAGGGCAACTTTTTTTTTTTTTAACTTGGTTATTTTGGAAGTAACATTATTGAGAGAGTTTTGGTAATTAACCTTATTTGTTCTTGTGCGTGGCCTAACTTGGTAAATAACCAGGAATGCTTATCACACAGTATTATGGCATATGTTTTATGTCTCTGCCTTCTCTTCAGTAGTGTAAAAGCACAGAGCTCAATAAATATTTATAGGATGAATGATGAATAAATAATTGAATAAATGGGGGAAAAGCTGGTGCATTAAATTTGCTTTCTTAGGTAGAATTAATGGGGTTTAAAACAGTTGTTAATACTCATCCATTTAAAATGTCATAAGACCCTTTTAGAACTGTGCTTTAAATACTTTATACTTCTGGGTGAAGTGTTTTAGTACATGACTTATATTAACCTTGTTTCTTTAAATCATAAGCTTATTCTGACTCCAAAACTAAATCTTGGTATCTTCCTATGAATGTTTGCTACAACTTATGGTTTTAACTTAACAAAAGACTTAATCAGTAGTTTAAAAAACATGTAAGGGGCTGGGAGTGTATTTCAGTGTTAATGCACTTGCCTAGCATGTGTGAGGCCCTGGGTTCAAACCCCAGGATCATGAAAAATTCCTTATCTATTTTTATAAATTTTGCAACCTTGAAAGTTTACCTATTTGATTCAAGATAATCAAAGCTTTTAGTTATTAACTTCCCATCTTTGCTGTTGATTAGGCTGTTGAAGACATACATCAATACATGAAGCTATATGATTTGAATAATTCAATATTGCTCTGTTGGTGAGATGTTTTCCCCATTTCTAAAAGCTACATTATGTGGATATCCGTAGAAATTCTAGTGCTTCTATAATATGTCTGACCAAAGTATGTATAAATATTATAGCATGTTTATATTCTATGAGATTTACAAAATAATTAAACACAAACATAGAAGGAACTACCACTTGAAAGTTTAAAACATACAAGGAAGAGGGCAGGATGGCCTGAAATACTATTTTATTTGACCCTGGAGAGTAAAACTACTGCACAAAGACAGTCCTACATTACGCAGAGGAAGAAAATTGATTTAAGCTGGGGTGTTTAAGTTAAATGGGCTGTAATTTTAAAACTGTTCTATATTAGGCCCTCCTCCAAATATATTCAAGCATTCTGGGATTCTGAGTTCTACCTCCCACAACTTTACACCTTGATATGTAACAATATGGATGCAACATGTCCAAGAAATATTTAAAAATTCTCACATTTATAAATCTATACACAATTCTACACAATTCTCAGTTTTGCAACATGAAATTGCAAGTAAATTCTACATTTTTACAGCTTTTTTCTTCTATAATCATTTGTACTGACTTTAGATACCTTTATATTGTGTTAGTCCACATCAAAATACTGTTTAGTGCAGGGATCTATGTTATTTGGGAGATCATTTTTCATGGACTTATTTCCTGCATCCAACAATATCTGTGACTAATTGTACTGCTCATAAATTCAAGTGAAGCACTGTCCTCGAAATACATCTAGTAATTATTGTCGGCCTTCTGTTCTCTGTGGTGATCTGAAGAACAGAAAGGATAGTTAATTGTGCTATATAAATATAAGTTATGGTTCATTGGGGCCCATTCATTAAAGTAAAATAAAACCCCCAATCTAATCTTTAATTTTGGTTGGAGAATCTCTTACCATTCAAGAACATTGATAACTTTTAAAGAAATGTACCCTAGAGATAAGCTATAGGTTTTAGGTTATTTTCCATAGCTTCCCTGTTATCATGGAAAAGAAATTTAAATTATGATTTATCTCCCAAATTCAAAGTTGAAGAAATTCCTTTATATATCCTTGAGAATATATATGAGAATACATTGCAAATTAAAAGACAAAAAAAACAGCTGCTACTAAACCAAGGAAATGTTTACCATCATATTTTATTGAATTTATTTCTATTGAACATCAATTGCAAGTTGATATTAAAAAGAATGGTGGCATAATTTTAAATGGCCCTATTACTGATAGGATGGAAACATGCTTTTAATATTTTCGCATCATTTCTCATTATGATAATATATGCATATAGTAAAAATTAAAATAGCACAGAAGGGCTTTTAATATAAAGCAACAGTTCCCTACCTCGACTCTGTCTCCTTTTTGGTCTGTTCCATTTATTTCTTCTGTTACTTCTCTAACTCTTTTTTAAAGACAGTGTTGATAAGCAGCCAGTGCCTTCTGATTATATGGTTTTCTATTCTGATCATTATGTATCTGTGCCATAATACTTAACAAATATTTTGAATATTAAAGCTGTTTAAATAACATAATTTATATCCTAATTTCTTGATTTATTTCATTTAAGCATTCTTTTATTGACTCAGCACTATGAATGAAAATTCAGTTCATTCATAGTATCTAGCTCTCCTACTTTTGCCCATTTGTGAGAGTTAATTTAATTTTTAAATCTTCTTCTTACCTTTCACTTTTTAACTTTAAATAATGCTTTCCTTAAATACTTAATAGTTTTCCTGTGTTCCTTATTTCACTAACTTTCAATTGTATCTCTTAACTCCCCCTTACTGATGATGTTCTTTGGGCTTTTATTCTTCCTACCTCATCTCTTCAATCCTCCATTTCCAATACCAATAATATGTACAAGTTTTCATACAATCATATTGAAATTTATACTTTATCAATTAATTATGCACATATTTATATATGTATTTATTATATATATACACATACACACATGTTAGAAAGGAGTATTCATATCATATACTATGCAAATATTTCCTTCTCTACAAAACCAATGTCAACTTCATCGAACAACTCAAAAAAGTTTCCTGTCCTCCAACAAGATGGATTATCTTTTCTTTCTCTCTGTTGATTGCTGAAAATCATATAACACTTAAGTATGTTTCTTATTTGGATCAGGCTTTCATAGGCAGTTTTTGTTTTTCTTGTAAACCTGGATTCATTCATCCTTCTTTCCTTGTTGAGATAATCAATGCATTAACCATTTTTATCATATCACTGACTTATTCTTCATTCTATATATTGCTTAGAAAAACTTTTTTTTAAATGACATAATTTCTAGAGTCCAGAGACTTCCTGTTCTAACTTGAAGTTGTTTTGGTCCTTCTGCTATAGTTGTATCTAAGTAGTTGTAACCACTTGTCTTTCCTTCCGCTCAAGACATGTGTTTAAGTTGGGCTGCACAAGTCCCATGTGTTCAGGTATGAGTAATACCTACAGTCCCTAAGGCTCCCTTTCTGATTGATCAGTGAAAACAATAGAAATGCAGGAGCCTGCAGTCCCAGCCAGAGATTGTCCCTGCTCCTTAACATGAACTCTCATGGTACTTGTTCGTTTCTTGGCTTTAGTCGAAGTTTTAAAATCTTATTAGTTTTTAAAGTATGGTCCATGGACAGACCCACAGCTGCCTAAAGGATCCTTCGGGCGGGGGGTGGGGGGGGCTTGTGAAGTCAAAAATCTTTTCACGTAATGAATTGTGAGATATTACTTTGCTTATTCTTGCCTGTGTGTGTGTGTGTGTGTGTGTGTGTGTGTGTGTGTGTGTGTTTTGACATTTGCACTGATGGTGCAAAAGCAATGCTGGGTAAAAATGCTGGTGCACTAGTATGAATCCAGGCAGTAGCACCAAACAGGACTCACAGTTTTAAAAAAAGAACATTCACATAGAATGTTCTTGGTAAAAATTAAAGAATATTACTTCATTAAACCTTGATCCATGAGCACAAAGTTTTTAATATTCTGTGTGATGAGACAGGAAGTATTCATAAAGCACATTTGCTGCATATATACAGCAATTGTTTTGAGCAAAAGTACTTATGTGATTATTTGAGAAGTGAGTTGAACTAGACAGTTTTTCATGGCATGTCATTTTTATTTAAAAGAATGATTGACAAGTTATAATAATGTATAGTTGGGTATTTGGCAATATTTTTAATTATTGTTGCCAATGATAAAATTTAACCTATCAAGCAAAAATTATGTTTTTCAAAAATTTGTATTCACTACTGTGAGCTTAATGTTTTCCCAGTAGTTAAAAGTACTTTCCACTGAGATTGACAGTGATTCTAATCAATGTGTTACAACACATGGATTGTACAATGGAAAATCTACATAACTCAGTGAACCATAATTTCCAAAGAACCAGAGCATGATGTTACAAATCATGCATAGGTGAAAGATTTATTCAAATTTCAATATTGATTGGTCTGTAATCCCAGTGACTCAGGAGGCTGAGGCAGGAAAATTGCAAGTTGGAGACCAGCTTCAGAAATTAAGTGAGACCCTAAGGAACTTAGCAAGATCTTATCTCAAAATAAAAAATAAAAAGTACTGAGGATGAGGCTCAGTGGTTAAGTATCCTGGGTTCAATTCCTTGTGGGAAAAAAAATATTCCCTACTGACTAATGGATTTCATTGAACAGAGTATTAATATGGTATCAGGTTCTACATTATGACTTACTATTGGAATCTACCACTTGTTATGTGTGAATGCAGTGCCAATGAAGAATCCCCAAATTTGTCTGAAAATGCTACTAAAATACTTCTTCCCTTGCCTGTTCCAATTCTGTGTGAGATCAGATTTTCTTAATGCTTTTTAATCAAAATTAAAATATTCCAACAGTTGGAATACAGAGGCAGATAGAATTCAGTTTCGTAAGTCAGATATTAAGAGATTTGCAAAAGTGTAAGATAAGGTCATTCTCTTGAATATATGTTTTTGTTGTTGTTTGGGAAAATACAGGTATGTTAAAATATATGCCATTTATGTTAAAACATAGTGAGTTCACTGTTGTTGTTTCAAAATGCACTAATAAATGTAGAATTTTCTGGTTTAATTTCTTGAATAGCAAATATTAAAATATGTAATTCATAAGAACATATGGTCTTTGGGGTCTTCGAAATTTTTAAGAGTGCAGAGAGGCCCTGAGACTAAGACATTTGAGAACTATTATTGTTGACGTCTTGCCTACAAAGACCTGAAGCACTTACTGTATTCTCTTTGCTTAGCTGAGTTTTTGTTTTTGGATCTTTCTGAGTATTTTTGTCCTTTTCTCATTCATCCCAGTGGGTCAGTTGTGGAAAATGGAGACTGGCCAGTTATTTTATCCCTTTGAACTACACAGACAACAGATGTTTCTGCCTCTTTTTCCCCCATAGAAAACCCCTCACTTTCAGGAAATAATTATCTAGTTTACTTATGGATTATTAAATGTACCAGATTATTAACACTGACAGACAGCCTGTCTTTTTGAACCAACTCAGTTTATATTATAATGTTATGTCAAAGTAACCATTTCCCCCTCAATTAGTAAAGGCAATTCTCTCAGTAAAGTTACAGATTTTATTTTCTTCCCAGAAAGCTAACTATGACCCTATTACCTTTCTTTTTAAATTTCAAGGACCATAAAGTTTTCTTTAAGAAAGTCAAATAGAATCATCTATAGAATCTCCCATAATTTTCTGAAGTAATAAGAAGAAGACAAAGATGGATACCTCCTTTAAAAAATGGGAGCCTTGATCATGGTAGCGTTGCTTCATCTCTTTCTGCAGGACTTGAAAGGCTGTTTTCAGTAATTTATGTTAATGCTTTATTTTCCAAGTTTTCTTTCTTCCATAAGCTCTTCATACTTTGACCAAGAGCCGACCTTTCCCCTCTTTGAAATTTACCCTCCAACCTGCCCCCATCTCCAGGCTGGCTTTTCATTAGGGAACATGGGAGACAAACCTCACATCGCTATGCACTGCGCTCTGGTGGCAGGCCTCCCTGACAAAAATCAAAGAGCTGCTGGTGCCAGAAGGATGAACTCTGTGATCTCAGCCCCCTAAAGAGAAGCATCCCCAGAGAGAGGTTCAATGCATGTCAGAGTTAAATCTTAATTCATCTGAGAGCT
The DNA here is from genome assembly GCF_902686455.1 of Sciurus vulgaris. Taxonomy (NCBI): domain Eukaryota; kingdom Metazoa; phylum Chordata; class Mammalia; order Rodentia; family Sciuridae; genus Sciurus; species Sciurus vulgaris. The sequence goes on from NC_136475.1 coordinate 49,239,198, forward strand.
GAGAAGCAGTCAGCCTTTTGAATATTTTTATTGAGAAACATTTTCCAAATCACAGATCAGATTAATATTTCAGTTACTTCTTTGAATGAATCTAGTTCAAGGCAACAAACAAAGCCCAATGACTCATGTGCAATGTGATTTAAGAAGTTTTTAGAATTTTTAAACAGTTTCTGCTACTTTTTTTTTTTTTTTTCAGGTTGAGTAGGGACATCACACTTTTTCTAGAGATACATTGTTTTCAGGAGCTACCCATTGCCCAGCACGATCTAATTCCAATGTAACTGTACTTGGGATCTTTGAATGCCATGGTCAAGAATAGGGATGAGTGGAGTGTACTCAGGGAATTTAAGTCTTCCTTTGACTTTTACAGTGTTAACTGCCATTGTGTTGTAGTGCTGGTATCTGTCTTAAAGTTATAGTATGTTACCATAATTTTGGTTTAGAAAAGACTGAGTTTAATCTTACTAAATGTTGTAAGACATATATGTAACCTTCATCAGAAATGTCTTATGGCCCTAAAGTAAATGATAATATTTATTGAAAACTAAAATGTACCAGTCACTGTTCTAATTTGCATGTATTAAATTATTTAATAATTAGAAGTACTTCATAGCCTCAGAATTTTTATTTTCCCCATTTCATAGGCAAGCAAACTGAGGCACTTAGAGTTTAAAACCAGCCCTGAAGTATTAGTGCCAGAAATGAAACAAAAGTGCAGGAAGGATGGCTGCAGAGAACATGAATTTAGCTACCATAGTACCATTCCTCTCGAGGTGATCTAAAGAAACAATGTGTAGGGTGATCATAAAGAGATGACACTGAATTCTGTTAGTATCTTGTGGGATTTTCATTCCTTCTTGTATTTAACTTTACTGACTTGTTTCCTTTCACTGTAAGACAACAGAAATATTTATACCTTGGTACCTGTTCCCCAATCTGGAATGTCCATCTTCTGTTTTACTCTTTAAATTCAGCTTGTTCTTTAATGCTTATTTCAAATTTTGTTTCTTATTTCAAATTTTGTTTCTCTGTAGAACTATCTGCTTTAAAAATCAGAGGACCCCAAAATGTGAGAGTTGGAATAGAACATAGTGCATTTTTAGTACAATTTCCACTCAAACCAAGTGATTACTGAGATAACAACACTGAAACCATCCAATTCTGCTTGAAACCAACATCTTCTCTATCAATTTCTGGTTAGCCAGTTATCATTTCCACCATAATGTAGATGAATACCATTTTTTAACTGAAATTTAGGATTTTATAGTTACCTGTCAATAATCTCCTTATTTATATATTAGCATTTATTTATTTATTTATTTATTTATTTATTTATTTATTTATTTATTTATTTATTTATTTATTTTTGGTACTGGAAATTGAACCCAGGGGCACTTAACCACTGAGACACATCTTCAGTCCTTTTTTGTATGTTTTATTTAGAGGCAGGGTCTCAGTGAGTTGCTTAGAGCTTCACTAAGTTGCTAAGTTGGCTTTGAACTTGTGACCCTCCTACCTCAGTCTCTGGAGTCACTGGGATTACAGGGGTGCACCACCCGCCCCTGGTTTAGCAACTGGGGAAATGGAAAGAGTGGTATCATGTTCAAAGAGTCATAAGGAGTTAGTTACTTAAGGTTCAGGTATGGGATGGGATCAGCATAGGAGGTGAAGTGATGGTTCAGCGAGTTCGAAGAAGTAGGCGGGGTCAGACCGTGATGAATTTTGGAAGAGTGATTTTATTCTCCTTCTCTGTTTCTTCTAACTCTGAGTCATTGAAGTTTTTCTCTTTGCTACCAATTTGTTTTTTTCTTTTTCTAGTGTCCGTTGTAGGTTTTCCTGCTGTAAATATTAGTTTTTATTCTGTTATTTTTTCGAAGTTTTTTTTTCTTTGCTTATTTTTTAGCTGACTTCGTCTTTTGGTTCAATTTAATCACAGAAGGTTGTCTTCATATGATTCTCTGTTCCTGCTTTATAGAGCTCATCTCTCCAGGTCATTTTGGTACACCACATAAAGGTTTTACATAATATGTTTTGTGTAGGAAGTAATTTCTGCAATATACTTTCATTCCAAGTTTTCAGGGAATTGTGCTTTTTCCCTTATGTCCCAGTATTTTAAAATATATTTATATGATATGTAAATATATACATTATGTAACATATATTTATATATATTTTTGTTTATCTCTTCTTGAATTCAGAGACTTCAAGGGAGGTGTTTGTTCTTTTTTCTCCATAACTGCATATTTTAACCCTGAAAAAATATGCACCTAGATTTGTCCATAGTTTGAAAATCAATATTTATGCTATTGTACTATGTTGCCCAGCAGATAATTATTTAGTTTGGGATTTTCTCCTAATTTTGATTTTAGTGTCTATATTCTGGAAGACAAATTGAGAGTCTGATTGGTGAAGAATTTCATAAATGTCAATGGTCAAATAATTTGGGGAAATAGCATATGCAACCTTCCCTTTTTGGAATGCACTACCAAGCACTGAGAAATCCTATAGCAAAGAAACCTGTTAATTATTCCTTTTAAAACTTTCTTTACAAAGAACATACTATTTTTGTGTCTACAAACATTCTTTGGACTCCACTTGGTAAATGCTGTGGTGTGAATAAAATCTATTTCCCAGAGATACATAACTATACTGAATATTTTAAACTTGAGTGCCTAAATTGATGTGTAAATGGAGGTTACTGCTGAAATTTGGCCAACCCATAATGGCCTTGTACACTTGAAGAGCTCATGTGGGTTCCTGGTAAATACTGACTCTATGCTCATCTCAGAGGCAGAGAATAGGAGATAAACCAAGTCTTTTTTGAGGCACTCCTTGCCAATCTGTTTTAGAAAGTGGATTTTGGGATTTTCAAGAGTATGTTTTCCCATCCATCCATATGGAAATCCATAAATATACTTTTCCAAATTTTTCATAGAGTTAATATATGGTTTCTATCTACTTTTGTTTCATTGCTCCTGTGTGTATGTATAACTATTATAATGGAAAGTGAGAGGAACATGTTACATACTGTGAGTCTCTTCCTTGCTAACAGTTATCTAAGTATTTTGTAAATAGCAAAGCATTATTGAAAGATAACATTTTTATATTCCTCTCATCTTCACAATAGTGCTTAGGAAAAAAAATGGACAAAGGTTTATATTCAATGAGTGCTTTTTCTTTGATTGATTGACTGGTCTCATGATGTGTGAGCTCTTTAACAGTGGACAGTGATACTGGAGTGAGATTTACTTTAATATCAGACTTAGAACTGTTTTCTGATGATGGTTTTGATGGTGAGTATGAAAAGTCGCTCTGCCATTTTGAAAGGCTAACCTTAATGTGTTTCTGCCTGTGATCTGGTCCTATCATCTGGACCATATTTACCCTGTATAATTCTTTTCTTTCCGCTGAGTGTGACATACTCGTTTTTAGTGCAAGATAGGTCATGTTTATCTGTTTCTCTATCTATGGTCCAGTGATCTCTTTTGTAGTCTAAGGGGAACTGTATGAAAACTGAACTGTGTCAAGGAGACTAAGAGTGTTAAAGTTCACTAAGAAATCAAGATGAGGCTTTGCAGAAACAAGAGGGAGTTAAAATTAGTATGAATTGATTTCCTACCCTGTTTTCAGAAATTGCTCTCACATGTTGTGAGCCTTTGGACATTTATATTATGCTCTGTGTTAAGACTGTGACATGACTATGCCAGAGGATGGCCAAGGTCAATAATGTGACCTATTTTTATTTTTTCTTAATAGGAAAAAGTTGTCATTCTTTTCCAACACTAGCAGAGTCTTTCTGTGTGTGTGGCTTTGCAGACTCCTTTTTGTGAACATTTCACATCTTTTCCTTTGATTAAGCCTGTTAGATTTCAGACCTCCTTGAACTTTAAACTTCTCATTTCCAGCGTTTCCAGTTATATGTTCTAAATCTAGTGATCTATTATACAATTTTATTAACTTATCTGTCCTTTGGCAGCTTCCTGATTCATTTTGGATTCATTTTTTTCTTTAAACAATAAAACAAACAGGAAGAAAATATTGTTTTAAAATATTTCTAATACTAATTTTATTTATAAGTTTGAATTATCTGAAGCAAATAAGAATACATTTATTATATGGATATATATATATGTAAACATATATATCTATATATACACATACTTATACACACATATACCTATATATACTTATCTTTAAGTATATATGTGTATGTATAAGTGTTTATATTATATAAGTATATATAATATATTTTTATCTTTCAGGTTTTCTTGAACTGTGAACTGGAATTACAAAGAGATCTTAGTTGTTTATTAATTAAATCAGTGGTGTACTGGTGCCATGAAGCTATCTGAGTTGATTACTAATGTATTAAAAAATACTATGTCAGTCATTATGAAAACAATGCAATTTTTGTAACACATGGAGTATTTAGTAGAAAACTGAAATTATACAACAGGTAGTTAAAATGTTAACTATCTAACATCAAGGAAAACATCATTTTCAAAAGATCCAATTAGCTCAATGCTCTAACTAACTCTTACGTGTGAACAAAAGCAAGTGACATTAGAATTGTATGTTAGGAAGTATTGCTGTGAGAGTTTCAGTCAAGATGGCAGCTTGACTTAACTTCTTAACTTGTAAGAAATACTACCCAATCATTTTCTGTACCCAAGCACAGAGAAATGCTAGAAAAAAATAAAGTAATTTAAATAGTTGAATGTGAATGTAAGAAATGGAAAGCTTTGGTGTTAGACATAAAGGCTAAAGAGTAATAAGTTGTTACTGAAGCTGAGTATTTCATGGGTCTTAGGACCTTGATTCCTGGGTTTAAATGCCTAAATGAATAGGTGATTAAGAATTGGATCCATGAAAATTAAGGTATTGTAAACTAAACTGGAAAGAGTTACTATGTTCAGGAAGGCGAGATTAGGAAAAAAAAAAAAACTGCTAGACTGGGAGCAATTAATAAACTGGCATTTTCTGGTGTCTTGGGTGGGAATCAAGAGCTAGAATATACAACCAAAATCTATGCTTTGAATAACTATGGGGACTTTATTAATCAGGGTTCCCCAGAGAAACAGAGCCAATAAGATATATATGAATATATAAGAGGAGGTTTATTATGGGAATTGGCTCATACATATCCACAATATGCTGTCTGCAAGCTGGAGAACCAGGAAACCAAAGGTGTGATTCAGTCCAAGCCCAAAGACAGGAGAGCCAAGGGAGTGAAGGCCTAAAAATGAGTGTGGGGCCGGGGGTGGGGGGTGGGGGGGTCGGCGGTGGCGCTGCTGTAGATTTTTGAATCTGACGTTCTGAGAAACAGGAACGCTGAAGTCCTCTGGCAGGAGAAAATGCGTGTCCCAGCTCAAGAAGAGAGAGGATTTGCCCTCAGTACTGACACCTTCTTCACCTTCTTGTTCATTTCACATCCTCAACAGGTTGAGTGATGCCTGACCACATTGGGGAGTCTGGATCTTCCATTCTCAGTCTACTGGTTCAAATGTCACTCTCTTCTGGAGATACACAGACAAAACCAGAGATGTCTGCTAGCTTTTTAAGTACTCTAATCTCAGTCAAGGTGGCACATAAAATTTACCATTACAGAGTCCAAATTCCCACTGACTATACTTGATGGTAGAACTTTAAATAAATTCATTAAGAAAAACATAGGACTTGAAACATTGCTGAAGACAAAATGTCTCAAAAAGTGAAAGTCATAAGATAATGCAATGAGATTTATTGAAATAAATTATAAGCATGTCAAAAATGTTAAAGAGATGATACAAGAGAAATCACAAAACTCGACCAGGACAAAATGAAAAAGGAATGAGGTTTGTTTTTTTTTTTTCTCAGTTTTAATTAAAATATAATTTTCAAGCAATGAAATTCATCCTTTTAGTATGCAGTCTTACGAGTCCGGACAAACATGCATAGGTGTTCAGCAACCACCACAACAATCAAGATAGAGTTTTCATCACCCCCATTTGTCCTGCCTCCCTCTGTATTCAGTCCTCCCCCGCATCCCAGGCCCAGATAACAGCTGATCTGTTTGCTGTCCCAGTAGTTTTGGATTTTCCAGAATGCAATATAAAAGAAGTTATTCGATATATGTAGCCTTTTGAGTAGAATATCTCACTTAGCCTGATGCATCTGAGATTCGTCCACATGTTTGTATGTATGAGAAATTTGTTTCCATTTCTCAGTAGTATTTTGTTACATGGAGGTACGACAATATCTTGTTCATTCCCTAGTCAATGGACTTGAATTATTTCCAGTTTTTAGCAATTATGAATAGAGATGCTCTGACGTTCACATATGGGTTTTGTGTGAAAATAAATTGTCACTTTACTTAGATAAACACCTAGGAATTGGACTGCTGGTTCTTGTGGTGTGTGTTTAAATTTATAAGAAATTTATCTAATTACTAATGATCTTGAATGTTTCTTTATGTGCATATTTGCCATCTGTAGATTTTTCTTTGGTAATGAAGTATTTGTAAAATTTTGTTTATGTTTTATTAGATTGTTCTCTTATTGAGTTTTTAAAAAATATTTTTAGTTGTAGATGGACACAATACCTTTATTTAATTTATTTATATGTGATGCTGAGGATCAAACCTAGTGCCTCACACATGCTAGGCAAGTGCTCTACCATTGAGCTATAACCCCAGCCCTCTTGTTGAGTTTTGAGTGTTCTTTTTACATTCTGGATACAAGTCCTTTATCAGTAATATGATTTGCATATTGTTTTCTTAGTTTATGGTTTGTCTTTTATTCTTTGAAAGCACCTCCAAAGAGAAGAAATTCTTAAATTCAATTTATGAACATTTCTTTTTAGGTTTGTGCCTTTGGAATTTCATTTGTTGGAGCTGATGAAACTGTTCTGTCTTGGTTATAGTGGTAGTGGTTGAACACCAATAAGTAAGTTTATCAAAACTTACAGGACTATATACCAAAAAGGATTTATTTGTTTTATAGTTTCACATTTTACATGTAAGTCTATCAGTCATTTAGAGTTATCATTTTCCATATGGTATGAGGTAGGGAAGCAAATTCATACTATTTTGCATGTGGATAGCCAATTTATCCAACACAATTTTTGAAAAGACTATCTTTTTTTTTTTTTTGCAGAATTAACTTTGAGTATTTGTGAAAACCAATTGTTAATAAAAGACAATAGAAAACTATATATTAGTGAATTTATTTCTGAAGTCTTTTGAGCTGTGCATATATAAATATATTATATTTTAAATTATATTATATTATAATATAAATTATAATATAAAATATAATATATCATATTTTAAAAACTTGGTACCAAGTAATATAAATCCTCCAACTTTTCTTCCCAAAATTGTTTGACTTTTTCTAATTCCTTGGATTTTCATATAAATATTAGGATCAGCTTATCAATTCTATAAAAGAAATTCTGCTGGAATTTTAGTGGAAAATATATTAAAACAACATTGAATCCACAGAATTTATATTAAATCTATAAGTTTGAAGTTGACATTTTCAAAATATTCAATCTTATCAATATTTAGTGTTCTAATCCATAGGCATGGCATATTTTTCTAATTATTCCTTAGTTTCTCTTAGGAATATCTTATAATTTACAACATATAGATTTAAACCTATTTTGTTAAGTTAATGTCTCAGTGCTGTGAATGATATTGTTTTACTTTAATTTAAAATTGTTTACTGCTAATATGATATTATACATATACTTTATTGACCTTGTTTTCTGTGTTTATATTAGTTCCAGTAGCACTTTTGTGGATTCCTTGGGATTTTCTGTGTGGTCAATCCTGTCACTTATGAAGAGTGGCAGTTTTATTTTATTTTTTTCAATATGGATGACTTTTCTTTATTTTTCTTGCTCTAGTCCTTGCTTATTCTCTCTCTTGCTCTCTTGCTTAATGAAGCTAAGACCTTCAGTAGAATAAGTGAGAGCAGAACATCTTCACTCTGTTTCTAATCTTAGAAGAAAATCATATGGCTCTCTGCAAGTACATATAATGTTGGCTGTAGAGTTTTTATGGATGTCCTTTATCTCACAGATATGATGTAACAATACAGATTAGATATGTAGGAAAAGTATTAGAATATGTTTGAAAAGGAAACCTAACAAGATCAGGATAGAGGCTGCCTCTGAGGAGGAGTTGAGGAGGAATGGAATGGGGGAAGAATATTTAGGGATTTCTACTGTGTTGATAATACATTTAAATATTTGCAGAAAATATGTCAAAATGTTTATGTTTATTAATTCTAAGTATTACATTTATACATATTTGTAATATTAATTTTTTATTTTTTCATTCTAATTTGTTGTACATGACAGTAGAATGCATTTATACATTTTGGTAGATCATACATAAATGGAGTGTAATCTCTCATTTTTCTGATTATACATATTATACATATTGTAGGATCACATCAGACAATATAAATTAACTCTATTCTTCCCTATCGCCCTGTTTATTGTAAATTAGCATCTGGATATCAGAGACAATATTAGGCCTTTGGTTTTTTTGGGTTTGGCTGATTTCGCTTAGCATGATATTCTCTAACATTTACCAGGAAATGCCATAATTTCATTTTTGATTCGAGTTGCCCCATCATATACATATATATGTATGTGTGTGTGTGTGTGTGTGTGTGTGTGTGTGTGTGTGTGTATGTTCACATTTTCTTTATCCATTCATCTGTTGAAGGGCATCTAGGTTGGTTCCATATTTTAGCTATGGTGAATTGAGCTGCTAGAAACATTGATGTGGCTGTGTGTCATTGTAGTATGTTGATTTTAAGACCTTTAGGGTGTGAACGGAGGAGTGGGATAACTGGGTCAAATGGTGGTTCCATTCCAAGTTTTCTGAGGAATCTCCATACGGCTTTCCAGGATAATTGCATCATTTTGCATTCCCTCAGCAATGCTTGAGTGAACCTTTTCCCCCACATCCTTTCCAACATTTATTGTTGCTTGTATTCTTGATAATTGCCATTCTGATTGGAGTAACATGATAAAGCATTAATCCCTAGGATGTACATGAACTCAAAAACCTTAATACCAAAAAAGCAAATAACTCAATTAATAAATGGGTTAAGAACCTGAACAGACTCTTCAAAGAAGAAGATATATAATCAATCAAAATTTTCAACATCTCTAGCAATTAGAGAAATGCAAATCAAAACTACTCTAAGATTTCATCTCACTCTAATCTTTCTTAAACTATTTGAAATATATCATAAAGAAAGAAATTCTTGTTGCAATAATTGGACATTTTTTTTTTTTTTTTGGAAACAGGGATTGAACCCACTGGCACTTTACCACTGAGCCACATTCCCTCACCTTTTTTATATTTTATTTAGAGACAGGGTCTCACTGAGTTGCTTAGGCCCTTAGTAAGTTGCTGAGGCTGGTTTTGAACTTTATTCTCCTTCCTCAGTCTCTTGAGCTGCTGGAATTACAGGCATGTGCCACCACGCCTGGACAGCTTAATAAAATTCCATTAATATTGAGTATTTAGGATGTAAGAAGTGAATTTTGGAATTCAAATTTTAATATTAATTAAAAGTAACTCTTAAATGTAACCATTTCACCTTAAGGTAACATCTATATTCAAATTATAAAATCTAGAGAGTAAAATTATTATACATGGTCTGAAGATATATGAACTAAATGGTTTTGAGAAACAAAAAGATTTTATAAGTTTGAAGATGGGAGAAAATAATCACATACCAAAGCTGAACAAATTTGACCATGGAATTTTTTAAACTTGAGCATCATGAAAAGTAACCAAGAAAAAAAAAAAAAAAAAAAAAAGCTAGAGAAATCATGCGGTGATCACAACAAATGGTTAATTTACTTTGCTATATAAGGAAATTATTCATAGTTTATTAAACAGCAAGATTCTACTTAATAGATGTTACCTTAAGGTGAAATTTGAGGTAAAATTTTGAAATTAACTTTTTCAAGATAGTCAAGCATGAAAGTGTCAAGGATGTATAATAGTGATGGAATAACCTCTCCAGTGTGGTATTTTCTTAAATATGTTTTTAGATGTTGATGGACATTTTATTTTTTTATTTCTATGTGGTGCTGAGAATCGAACCAGTGCCTTATACATTCTAGGTGAGTGCCCTACCACTGAGTCCCAGTCCCAGCCCACTCCAATATGGTATTGAGACAACTGAATGTGCACATGCAAAAAAATAAAATTAGAAGCTTGTCTTACACCATACACAAAAATCAACTCAAAGTGGATTAAAAGGCTTAAACATAAGACTTGAAATTATAAAACTCCAAGAAGAAAACCTAGGGGAAAAACTTTATGACTTTCATCTGGACGATGATATTTTGGCTGTACCAAAAGCACAGGCAACAAAAACAAAAATAAAGAAGCTGACTGTAAGGAATCTGGCTTCCCCCATCACCTGTCAATCTGCGTTCTCCCCACCTCTCCCCTTACAGGAATTTCTGGCTTACGCTGCTGTAATCTTCCTGCTTCCCACCTTACCTTCTAATATGTCATTGGTCCAACAGTCAGTCTGTAAGAATTGTCCTCCTCATTGGTTCCTCTCAGCCCGTGAAATTCCTATATCTGAGAGAAATCTTGCGCCGTGCTCTCTCTTTCTTTCTTCCCTTTTCACAGATCAGACGTGAATCGTGTTTTTAAAATAAAAGTTCCTTGTGTGAGATCTGTATCTGTGGAGCGTTTTCTGGGAGCTAGCGACGAACCATAACTGCCCCTAACACTGACTGCTTCAAACTTGCACAGCAAAGAAAATGATCAACAGAATGAAATGGCAAACTAAGGAAGGATGAAAATATGTGTGAACCATGTACTAGAGGAGGAGGTGAATGTCCCAAATGTGTAAGAAACTCATTCGCTCAGTAGTGCAAAACAAACGAATAGCCTGATTGCAAAATGGTCAGGGAAGCTGAATGAACATTTCCTGAAGAAAACACACCAAAGGCCAATAGGTCTGTGTAAAGTTGCTCTGCATCACTTGCCATCAGAGAGAAGCAAACCAAAGCCATAATGAGATTGCTACCTAACACCTGTCAGGATTAAGGCAGGGTAGGAGAGATAGGAAAGAGACAAAAGGGAAGAAAAAAAAAAGAGACTAACTATAAATCTAAAAGCCCCATGATGAGACTTCCTCCCCAAATCTGTTTTTTACCTCCAGACCTGTCACTGCCAAATTTCTGAGAAATCTATACATCTTAGTTACTATAAATTCATTCATTCATGAAAATTGGCTTATTTTGATTAAAGTTTACATGCCAGATTAGCCTACACAATGTACTTTGAGATTAGATAATGCAAAGGGAGATGTATTGTTGAATTCCCCCACTTTCAATTAATAAATGAGTCTTTATTTTAGTTCTATAATTTCTGATTAATTTTCCTCAGCTGGTTCACACCCCTGTGGGGTTTACTGATTCCTTGCCATGCAGGATGCAGTGAAAAAGTATTTTAAGAAACCTATAATCTAGGCTCACCCAGATGTTATCTAGATAAAAGAGACAAAGTCAACCTGAAGATCCTGGATCCACCAGAGTTCATGATCTAAGAACTGAGTTTACCAGGCTGATATGGTTCCCACATCCCTGCCCCTTACAAAAGTCTCTGAAAGAAAAGCCCCAAAACTGAAAAGTGTATCTCACTCTCGGGTACTCACACTCCCTTTTTCTTTGAGTACATATGCTGTTCTATTGCTTCCTTTTACTGAGTAAATCTGTCAGGGCTTTACTCTCTGATTTTCCCTGAGAGAAACCACCTGGGCCAAGTTCAATGCCCCCTTTTCCCTTTTGGAGAGACCTCTTCGGGGGCCCCTCCAGTGACAGGATGACTCCTAAAAGAGCCAAAAAATAACAAGTGTTGGTGAGGGTGTGAAAACAAGGAAACCGTTCCTCCATGATATTGGGATGGTCATTATGGGGAAAAAATGTGGAGGTTCCTCCAAAAGAACTACCACATGGTCTAGCAATCTTACTCTTATGTATATATTCAAAGGAAATGAAAATATATCTTGAAAAGATAATCAGCTGTATTTCCATCATAGCCAAGAGTTGGAAACAACTAAGTGTCATTGATGAATGTACAGTTAAAGAAAATGTGCTGTATGTGTATATAATGGAATATCATTCAATCTTTGAAAGGAAGGAATTCCTGCCATTTGCAACAACATGGATGGACCAGGAGGACATAATGCTAAACCAAGTAACCCAGACACAGAAAGACAAATATTTCATGATCTCAATTACATGTGGTATTTTAAAAGTGGAACTTATGGAAACCAATAATGGAGGGGTAGTTTTTTAAAAAAGATTGGGAGTAGAGAAAATGGGAAGATGTTGAACAAATATTCAAACTTTCAAGCAGAAAATGAATAAGTTCTGGAGGCCTAATGTGTAGCATAATGACTACGGTTAATAATCATTTATACTTGAAATTTGCTAAGAGAGTAGGTATAAAGTATTACCACAACACGACCCTCTCCTCTCCACACACCATAAGGTAAATATGGGTATGTTAATTAGCTTGATTGTGGTAATCATTCCACAGTGTGTGTGCATATGTGGGTGTATCTAAACATAATGGTATACACCTTAAACATTTACAGTTTTTGTCAATGGTAATGATAAGTAGCAGATAGATATGAGCAGTAGAAACAAGGGGACAGTTCTATAGACTGAGCCTATGTGCTAGGTTTCCATGTGTTTTCTTTTAAGTTGCAATTTACCCAAGGCCATTTTGGCTCTGATGTGGCTTAAGTGAATGGGATATGTTACATCGTTTGACAAACAATTTGTTATCCTCAGGACAAGGCTGAGCGATGCATGTCCAAAAATACCTCCACTTATAAGAATACTAGCTACTCTGACCCCAGTCTGCCCTGTACAAAAAGGGGTCCTTTATGACCTTCATTCAGACCAAAATTTCCAAAGATTTCAAGACTTGGGAAAACTGGATAATCATAGGCAAAGACCACTGACCATAAAAGCTATAAAACTGAGTTCTAATTGGAACTGGATAGCATGGGCCAAAATGACCAAGAGTTGTCTTTAGCATGTCATTTTAATCTCATTGTCATTGTAAATTTTCTCTCCCCACATGGGTTTTCTTTGGGTACTTATGGGTAAAACCATGCCACAATAGGGACTTAAAATTTTAAGACAGTGTGACTGTCAGTTGCAAGTTAAGAAGTAGTACCTGGGCAAGGACTCTGTAGAAACTTACCCTCCTACCCCCCAAAAACAGCTCACAAAGAAGTGAATTGTCAATCTCTGTGAGATGACCCACTATCTTTCTTGAGGATGGATTCCTCTCTTCTCCAAATAACTTTAATATACTTTTACTATATTCCCTGTCTTGCTTGAATTTTTCTCTCGTGAGGACACATGAACCAAGAGATACAACACAACCTCTTAATAAATCTGGAAAATAATAGTCCAGCAATTATACCAATACTATTTACTGAATGAATATTCTTTTTTCCATTGATATGTTTTCTAATGAAAGTTTAATGCCTTTTTCCTAATTATATAAGTAACAAAAATATTTCTTTATTTTCCATTATTTCTTTATCATTATTATATAATGTGAATTGATTTCCTTTATAATATTTTAGAGGATGAATGCATAGTAATTTTCACATAATTTTCTCTTGCCATGGATATAGAGCTTCACCCCATATTTGACTATTTATCAATCTATTTATCCATGAACTTCAGCAGATTTTTAGATGCCTCAAATTTCCAGAAAATTAAAGAATAATATAATATGCATAATGGCTGCATGATGGTTTTTTAATGTCCTCATAAGTTGTTTTAGGTTTTTAAATAGGTGTTTCATAAACACTTTATTCTTATATTTTAAAAGTGTTTGTTTCTATTTATTGTATTTTATACCTTACTTTTGTTGGTAGGTAGGAAAGCTATTGAATTTTACCTTGTTTATTTTTCTTTTCTTTTTTAAAATAAGTGCATTAAAATTATACACAATTATGTTTATTTCATAATGATCTCTTCAAACAATTTTAATACTTTCTAGTTGTTTTTCCTATATCTTTTGAATGAAAAGTAATATTAACTACAGAAATACTTTTATATCCTTCTCAGCAAAGTATCTGTCTCATTATTGTCCTTATCTATTGCATTAACTCGAACTTCAAGGACAATGTCTAACAATATCCTGAGCCATCTGCTTTTTCCCTGACATTAAAAGGATTTAATTCAGTGTGTCATTGTAAGGTATATTGGGTTGAATTAGACATCTTTATTATGTTAAACAAGGATCTTTCCTTTTGTAGTTTAGTAAGGCTTTACTTTATCAAACTTTTTAAAGTGCTTGCATAGTTAACTATTAATACAATGTCTTTTAGTACTTAACAAGACAATTGCATAATTTTAATTCTCTTACCAGAGATAAATTGTGGTGTAGTTCTCTGCTCTTCTATTCTGCAAATGACCTACTTGGTCATTGAGTATTTTTCTTTTAATATACTTAAAATACTTCACTAGAGTTTCACTTAGGAGGATTGGTTGGATTATTTTCTTTTGTCTTTAGGCTTTTTTTTTTTTTTCTGTTTACAGTACATAGGATTTTACTATAAGACTTTTTGCTTTTTTTTTTTTTGATAGGTTGTGATATCAAGTTGTTATTTCTTGTCACTTTTTTTTTTAAAAGTAGTGTAGAGAATCCTCCCTACTCTTTAGTCCTATGGAATGATTATGTTTGTACTATTAATATTAGGTTCTAAAAAATACATTTAGACAATACACTGATTCCTTGTCTCTGGTAGTTTAGTGCTACAACAGCAGGGCTGAGTAGCTATCACAGGCAGTGTGAACCACAAACTCACTGTCTGACCCTTTATAGAAGAAGCTTGCCAGCAACACACCTTACAGGATGCACCAGGCAGGAAGCCTATGGCAATGTCAGTGATACCCCTTCATCTCCCCATCTCCTAACTAATCAAACTCCCTGCATACTTTTATATCAAAATTGATGATTTTATTTTTGATTCACTAATTCAGAGTTAGGATCAGAGGAAAGACTGATGATTATTAGTCAAACTAATTGCTCACTTTAAGATTGTCACGGTACATACCATTTTGTGTAACCCTCCACATTTTCATTAGGAGGGTTATTATAACTATTATTATTTCATGAAAAACTTTTAAATCAATGAATGTGTTATTGTGCAGCATTGTATACACTTGACTTTCCAGTTTCTACTTTCCTCTTTTTGACAGCAAACTTTTCAGCAGCAATAAATTCTGGTAAACAAAGTGTTAGAGAGGAATAAATAATGTCAAAGTAGAATCTGACATTCTTAGCAGTTTTTTTCTGTTTCTCCCCACCCAAATTTCTTCATGCTTATAGAGCAGTTTCTCAAGGTTTGTGGTAGAATAATGGTTTTCTGTGACTGACCTTTCATTGAAAAAGGGGCTGTGCAGATAGGATTGAGGCTACGGATCTTGAGATGGGGAAATAATCCTAGATTATTCAAATGGACCCAATCTAATTAAGTAATTCCTTAAAAGGTGAGAACCTGACTATGGTCAGGGGAAAAAGTGAATATGAAAGAAGCAATAAACATATGCAATATTACTGGTTTTAAAGACGAAGAATGTATTATCCCAACCTGGTCTTGTAACTGCCTGAGTGACCTAGCTGAATTTTTACCCAACCTCAATCTTGCCTGTCTTGAAGCTGGGAGGCCTGAGGCTAGAAGTTCCTCTTCAGATGGGCTAGCTAAACTTGTTGGATCTAAGATGGCTGCCAGACAACCTCTAACTTCATCATAATAAAATGCACGAATGACCTCCCCTTAATTTGGCCTTTCCTTCCCCCTCATTTCTTTTACGCTTTAACTTCCTGGCTCCTAAAGGTTAGGGCATTCATTTGAGAGTTTATCCTCCACTTCTATTCTTGGCCAAGAATACAAGTTTCCTTCACTGCTCAGTTAGTGCTCAGTTTTGTTACTGGTCCACAAACCTGAAAGGGCAAAGGGACCCAACCTGTGGGATAAAAAATCTGGACAAGTCACACCTGTAATCACAGTGACTCGGGAGGCTGAGACAGGAGGACCACAAATTTGAGGCCGGCCTGAGCATCTAAGTGAGACTCTGTCTCAAAAATAAAAAATAATAAGGGCTGGGGATGTGGCTCAGTGGTAGAGTATCCCTGGGTTCAGTCCCTGATACTGGGAGTGGGGGGGAAGTAAAAAAAAAAAGAGAAGAAATTGGTAACAGATTTGGTTTACAAGTCACAATCAGTTTTTTTAAGCAACAAATATTGTGGTAGTAATAGAAAACTAATATACAGGATATAAAAAATGTAGCTTTATCTTTTTAATATTTATTTTTAACAACCTTAACACTAAAAGATACTGTATTATCTTTTGGCACTTTTGCTTCTAAGAAATTTACAGCAATGTGATTTTTGTTTAGCATATTTATATATTTGGAGCATGGTTAGTTTTGGGGATATTTTAGCTTTGTCATTGATCTGTCTGAAATAAATTGGTTTAAATAAACTGTTATTAATTTCTTGGTAGCAGATATTTATTTTCATTGTGAGTACAGAATATTTGTACAAATCCTAGTTCTCAACCTTGGAGGATTTTTGTAATGGCCTATAATTTTATAAAATGATTTTGTAAATAAATCCTGGGACCTAACACATAATAACATGTACTCTATATAATTTATGATATTTTGTAAATTTAGTTAAATAAATCTTATGCATTTTAATATTTAAAGTATTTTTAAAGTGTTTAGAAACTTTATTCCCTTCATCATGTTTACATTCATTCAGTATCTTTTGTTAATTAATTTATTTTGTGGTGCTGGAAATTGAACCCAGGAACTTGAACATACTAGACAAGTGCTTAACCACTGAACTACATCCACAGCCTTTTAAGAGTACTTTTACCATATTTTTAGCCTATCTGATCTTGGATCTGAGTAATGGTAAATTCTTTCAATATTAGTATGCAACTTTTTAAAGTTTCTTTATATAATATATAGATATTACATATATATATGACATTATTCATCAAGTAAAGGTTTGCTGTAGTTATACCTTCAATGTTAATTATAATTCTTTATTACTTCCTTTACCTACTTTTTGATTTTTTTTCTTGTCTATTTTTAGTATCATAGTTAGATGCTTCCTTAACATTTTCAATGATTTTTATTTAGTAATTAAAGATTATTCAGCTATGAATTTTTTTAAGTCACTGACCTTTCACAGTTTGATTTGATATGCTTAAATTTTCATTGAGTTCTAAAGAGTCTGTATTTTTAGAAAAAAATTTTTTAGTTTCAAGAGATTAGATTATAATCTGTATTTAATTTCTTGTTCTTTGAACTGTAATAAAAGTATATGGCCCATCTGCTTTTGTGAATTTAATGAGATTTTTCTATACATCTCAGTATGTAGATCGTTAGTTAAAAATTATCTATTATGTTAAGACAAATATCTCAGGGACCTTTGAAAAGTACTAGTATTCTGTGTGAGTTGGTTATAGAATTATCTATACATTAATCTATTGAGCCTAACTCTTATGATTAATTACATTTTATGTACTCTACTTGATTTGATAGTTTCTGAAAGAAAACTATTATAAAATGCTTTTTATGATTAAAACTCTATTAGTCCCTCTTTGATCCACTTCCTCATGGAAGAAAGAAATGTTTTAAATACATCAACTCTGCACTGTTCTTTCCTCAGAGCCTTTGTTCACGATGATCCTGATTTCTGAAACAATTCCCACCTCCCACCTCCACTCCTTGTTCCTGGCATCTTTGCTTGCCTGCCTCCTTCTTGTATAACTCCACCCAGAACAAAAATGGGTTCCTCTGTGAAGAATTGAAATCTTTTTATTTCCTTTGTTAGCTATTGGCCTCAGTTTCTTTGCACTTAGAGGCTCCACTGTGACTTTGGGGGAGGTATATACACATCTCTCTCTCAAAAAGTGTAAACCTCTCAGCAAATTGTCCTTTCTTTATCTTCAAATTTCAGCACTTAGAACCAATATGCTTCTTTGCAATTTTTATCATAGCTTCATCCTGTCTTACAGAAAATCCTAAAATGCACTTTTTTTTTTTTTTTTTTTTTTTTAATGGCATACTTCATGGTTTGACAGTGCTGCTAGATAATTATTTTGTATCACATTTTCTTTCATTTCAATGGGAGGTGAGAAGGTAAGAGGTAAATATGTGAGCAGAATTTGTTATATAGAAATTTAAAGTTGAAAAGTTAAAATGAATCCTAAGGAATGAGAATTAAATGACATATTGGCAAATGCTTTGCAGCCTGTTTTAAGTAAAAATATCATGTATTGTATTACATATTATATTAATGTGCTTCTTGTTCATCAACATTCTTGTTTATTTGGAATACATTTATTTGTTATTAAGGACACCATACTTTTTTTCTGTTTTGAACTGATATTTGCTTGGCTCTTAAAGACGTGAAAAGATGTTCAAATTTATTTATAACAAGAGAAATGCCAATTAAAGTTATACTGAGCTATTATTTTTTCCCTATCAGGTTGACAAAAATCCAAAAGTTTGACAACTGTTGGCAGGACTGGGAGGAAATAGGCACTCTTATATATTGCTGGTGAAATACAAAATGTAGAATCACCGTGGGAGAAAATTTGGCACTATACAATCAAACTACATAAGCATTTAACCTTTGACCCAGAAGCTACTTTCTAGGAATTTATCCCAAAGATATGCAGGAAAAGTATGAAAAGACATATGCATAAGGCTATTTCCTAGAACATCATTTATAGTATCAAAGGCTTGGAAGGAACTCAAGTACTCATCATTGGGGGATTCATTGAACTATGGTATATTCACCCAATGGAAATATGTAACTGTAAAAAGAAATAAAGGATATTTTTATATACACATATGGAATAATTTCCAGTATAGGTTTTTAACCAAAAAGGAAAAAGCAAGAGAGCACTTTGAATGAAAGAAGAAATAAGCAAGAGCATACTTATTTAAGAGGGACAATTCATATACCTTGTTTTATAGATTTGACTTTGTAATCATGGATGTGCTTTACATAGATGTAAAAAATCAAATCAAAGTGAAAAAAGCAAACAGTTAAAAAGGAAATTGAAATGAAACAAATGAATCTAAATCTGTATTTAATTGGTGGCATAATCACCCAGAGAAGAATTACTGCAAGAGATTTAAAAATATAGTAAGCTGGCCAAACTTTCTTAGTGAATTGTATTCTAAGGACCAAAATAATAGGGAAAAAATTAAACTGCTTTTGGCAATCTACTCTCAGTTGTATTATTCTGTAACTCTTGCATGGGTGTAGCTGGATAAAATGAACAAGTGTATTGATGTTATCAGGAACTAAAATTCCTTATCAAATTAAGGAGGCTAGAAACCTGAAATTCTACATTTAAGTTAGAAATATCAATATGACATCATACTGTATTTTTATCTTGAAAATAGCAAGACAACAGTCACACTTCCTAGAGTTATCTACTGTAAAGCCTAGAAACAAGGACTAAATCTATCGATAGTAGTGAACACAATGGTTTAAAGGTGGTCTCTGAGAACCATTTCTTCGTAGAACAACACAAGCCCCGAAGAAATTGTTAAATCCATGTCTGAGGCAGGAAATATACAAACTTGGAACACTGTGGAACGCAAAAGCTAATAAGGGAACTATAAAAATCTACCTGGGTAAGGACATCAGAGCAAACTTGACAGTCTTTTAGTAGCCAAAGACAATTCAATTAAGTAGGAATAAGATTAATCATTACAAACATCATAAAAATGGGAACCAGTGAGAATTATTACTCTCCTGGAGGAAGCTTTTACCTGTGAAGTATCCTTGAACAACAATGACAACAATATGTGTGTGTGTGTTTAAATCCCATGGTTATATAAAAGGAATTAACAGATCTGAGATGGCTTATCTTTATAAGGTTGTTCCCTGACTGGTGTCTAGAAGCTTAAATTTAGACCACCACTGAGACAATCCAAGACATCCCCACCCACTAATGAAAATAGCAGGGCTACCCTAAGGTTAAGGGAGCAAAATCTCTCAAAGGAGAATGAAAATGGCAAACTAGTTCTCGGTCTCATGGAGTTAATGGACATAACAGAAATTTAAGAGTTACAAAGGAGACCAGTCTTTAAGGCTATAGGATTAAGATAACACACTAGGAGATGGGACATTGGGATATCAGTCAGCCTTGAGACTCTGTGGTCATTAGAAATACCAAGAAGCCAGAGCCAAGAGAGACAAGTTCACTAAAATCAACCCTATGGAGATAGGACAAGAGTCTGCCTTGTTCTGAAAATAGTGTTAGGGACTCTTCCAGATAATAAGGCACAACTCCAGTCAGGGAGGGACAGGTACATGTGTACAACAGTCACTGAAGTAAACTGTAAACTGTAGCTATCTGTGTTTTTTTGTTTTTTTTTTTTTTTTTTTTTTTTGCAGTGCTGGGGATTGAACCCAAGGCCTTGTGCTCGCAAGGCAAGCCCTTTACCAACTGAGCTATCTCCCCAGCCCGCTACCTGTGTTTTATTAGCATAGTACAGCACATACCCTGAAGGAAGTGCGGACTTAAGATGATAATGAGATGTTTCACATGGAGAGTCATGATGAAGGAGAACTCAGGCACAACCAAAATTCCACCTCTACACAGATGCCCTCAAGAGACTGGAACTCTGCCTGTCCTGTTGATGCCACAGAAGCATACACCTTTATCCTTTGTTAGAGCCAACCTGGGATTTTTGTCTTCCACATGCTGTCTTCCTTATAAAGAATAAGCAGAAGAATAAACTGAAACTTGTTCCTTCCCAGTTGGGCCTCTATCTGATTCTTCTGTTAGGAAGCCCAAGAACCCATTAAGTCACAACATAAGTGCCTCCTGTGCATAAAGTGTGAAGAAACAATGTGACTTACCATGAACCCGGCTTTGTTTCTAGGAGTCTTGAATCGTGTATATACCAGGCAGAGGGTATCTATATGACTAGACCCCAGTAAAAACCTTGAACACAGAGTCTCTAGTGAGATTCTCTGGTGTATGTGTCATGGGCTGACAGATCTGGCTCCATGAGAATGTTATAGGCCAGACTTTAAGGGAAATGACTAAACAGACTCCATTTTGCTCTGAGACTCCATGTTATGTAGGAAATAAGCTTCTCCCATGGGAACACCCCGCCTCTGTACCCATCATCAGTTACTTAGTGTGACATGTTTAACAATACAGAATGATAATTCCTATGTAAAGAAAAATTGCTCTCTTTTGACTCGTATTGCTCCTAAACAATGTACCACTTGAACAGGGATTGTGTGGATGTTAGTAACCATTCTTTAGTTTGTACCTAGGTAAGGGTCATTTTGACCCACTTCCCCCTCTGTTGATGATCACATGATGTTAATGTGTAATTTCGAATCACAGCAACAGATACTTATGATTAATGTAATTTTTGGTATAAGAACCTCTGCAACCCTGTGGTTGGGGCTGTTCTCCACTTTTTGGGGCATTGTGTGAGACAGTCAGCCGGTCAGCTTAATAAAGACTCTCAAATTTGGACTTCTCAGTGGTGATCGGTCTGTTCTTAAGTTGCGCCCCATAACATACAATATTGCATATGTGTTGGAGCACTGTGTGATTGAACTCATGCAAGCTTGCACTTGGTTTCCTCTGGACTTTGTTCCATGGGCCTTTCCCATTGCTGATTTTTCTTTGTATTCTGTCTCTGCAATACATCATGAAAATGACTCTCCGTAGAGTCCTGTGGGGACCTGGGGACCTCAACACAGAGGTTCTAAACCTTACCACCAGTTTGCAAGAAGTACATGGAATAGAGGAACATGTCAGTGATACCATAGGGATGCAGTTAGCAAAATCCAGACTGTGGAAAGCTCTGTAGGTTCTTTAATAAATAAATTATAAGAAACAAGAAAAGGAAGGAAAAAATCTATTCATCAAGTGTCATATGACATATATAAAGAAAAAATAAACAATGTCTGGAATCGATTTTAATGAAATTCAGCAGTGGTAGTAGAAGGAAGAAAGTCGAATTACAGAAGAAATAAGATTGATTGGAAGCTGATGTCTGTTAAAATTTACTAATGGATTAAGTAGATTTATTATATTTTATAAGAAAAGATATGATTAATTTATATAAGAAAACTTTCAAGTTAATTTTAGTAATGTTAAAACTAACAATTTGAAATAAAGACACTTGATCATGTTTTAAAGTACTCTGGAATGTATGTTTAAATGTGAGGTTTGTAATCTTCCTTCTTTCATCATTTTTTACTACTTTTAATATTATCTTTTATATTTTCTCTCTGATCCCAGAAAAATATATCTTAAAAGAAGAATTTGTTACAGAAAGATTAAAATGTTAATCCTTAAAAATCACTTGAACCATGATCTTTTAAAATAAGTAATTCTATTATATCTGTTTTCATTTTTTATTTAACTTTGGCAGTTCTTTAGCAACTGTGTAATGCTTTATATTTTTATATAGGCTATCAGTGTAAGTAATTCTGATTTAGGGAAATACAGAATAATTTCATCTAATTGACATTTTTGGTCAATATACATAAATATATATTCAGATTCACACCAAAATGTGTGTATATATATATTATATTATATTAATATATATTTTATATGACCTTTATCATATGAAATTGTTTCATCCTCCCTCCTACACTCAAATAAACCTAGGATTCTGGACTGTAGCTGCAGGAGTGAGATGCAAGATTATGTGAAAAAAAAAAAAATGTAGGTTTAAATCAGAAACTGAAATTGAAAAATGTGCATACCAAGGAGTCAGTGGAGTTCTTTTACAGGGACACAGAAAAACTTTGACATGTGAAGTTACAGGGTGGACAATGGGCAGCCGAACCCCAGCAGGCACTCTGAATCCACAGTGAGAGGTTTCTTAAGCTGCTTAAGCATAGCCACCATCCACTCCCCTGTCCCATGATCCCAACAAAAGAAATCAGCTTGAGGCTTTTGTTTTCGCAATTTCCTCAGTTTTTCTGTTGTTCATTCCATGTACATTTTGTTTAATGTTTATTATTTTCTTTCCCTTTATTATTATTTTCCCTTAATTTCTTGAAGCACTTTTTCTAAATTTTTGAAATAAAGTTTAGTTCATTTGAATTTTCATTTTCTTTAGTTAAAAAAAAAAAAACTTGTAAGACGTGAATTTACTTTTTGGGGGGTAACGGGGATTGCACTCAGGGGGGACTCCATCACTGAGGCGTATCTTCAGCCTTATTTTGTACTTTATTTAAAGTAAAGACAGGGTCTCACTGACTTGCTGAGGGCTCGATTTTTGTGAGGCTGGCTTTGAGCTTGTGATCCTCCTGCCTCAGCCTCCCGAGATCCTGGGATTACAGGCTTGTGCCGCTGCGCCTGGCGTGAATTTACTTTTGTTGCAGCTTTAGCTCTATCCCAAAAGTTAGGATATATAAATAGCTGTTTTATGATTTTTCTAAGTTATTATTCTTTAAAGAGTAATAGTGTGACAAAATAAGTACACACATAATTTATTTTCTCCTGGATCTGCATTTAGGCACATGCATTTGAATTTTTAAGTTTTGATTTCCGAAACCATTCTCAAACATGTATGCATTTATTCATAATTCAAAACCAAAATAATGTTTGGCTTTATTAAATAGAAGATGAAGATCATGTGTTGCTTTGTCTCCTTTGTTCCCAATAAATTATCTATCTTCTCATCCTCTTCTTGGTCCCTCCTTTTCTTTTTAGTAAGCTTCTCTTTATAATTTTTGTCCTTTATGTTCTATTTTAAGTGTATTTATCATTATTATTTAGACTAGCATTTCCTGACTTGGGACACCCAAAACATTTTGTTTTACAATATGTAAATAAGTGTTCAGAAAGAAGGAGTCTTTGATGTAAGGTAGGTTAGGTAATGCTCAGGTAAGCACAGACACTGGTATCCTGATTTAAATGCATTTTAAGGGAGGTTAACGTAATTGTAAGTATTGTGACTCACTTGTAGGAAGTTGTATTTTTGAGAATTTCCCAAAATTATTTGACTACGGAATTCATTTCACCTAGAATATGTTTTTTAAAACGTTTCACCATTGATCTTTTTGCAATAGAATGCTATTTGGGGTTTACTTCCAGATTTTTGATTGGTATCAAATTTTCCAGATTTGTTATTTAATTTTCAGTTTTGATTAATGTGATAAGCCGGAGCAAAATTTCAATTTTTTGTGTGTCTAAATAAGTACAAAATGGGCTGGGCGCGGTGGCACACACGTATCATCCCAGCCTATAATCCCACGCCTATAATCTCGGGAGGCTGAGGCAGGAGGATTTCAAGTTCAAAGTTAGCCTCAGCAAAAGTGAGGTGCTAATAAGCAATTCAGTGAGACCCTGTCTCTAAATAAAAAATACAAAATAGGACTGGGGATGTGGCTTAGTAGTTGAGTTTTCTGTGTTCAATCCCTGGTATCTGCCCCCCACCCCTCAAAAAAAGTACAAAATGGTACATTTTCTGATATATCAATAATCTTAAAAGAACATTCACATAATGACAACAGCTCGTGTGGACATGAAAATCCTTGGGTCATAACATTCTGCTCAGCACCACAAGTATTCATTTTGTTTTGTCATCCAAAACCAGTTGAACTGTTGTTCCCATTTGTGATTCTAGCTTTATACTAAGGAATCAATCACCACCCCAGAGCATGTCCAGACAAGTGTCTCTTTCATCTGTTTTCTTCCTTAGTCATGTCAATCCCTTGAGGCATAGATTCAGATGAGAAAGTCATTTTTTGTCATTTTTACTCTTTAAATTGGTTTGTTTGGAGTTTCCTTTTATTCCTATTTACTTAGTTTGTCTATTTTCTGTTTTCTCTTAATGCCTTTCTCTCATGACTTACATACTTCACCCATTTTCTTCTGCAGGTGAGCAATACTTCTCAGGTCTGTTCTGTAGACTGATGATTCAAATGTTCTGCGGTTTCAAATGGACTCTTTTGGGTGCCTTTGGGATTTGGCTATTGCAGCTTTATTCTGGGGCAGTTTCTATAGTAATTTTTTCCTTCCCAGGTCAGTGTTATTGTTTAATCTCTTCTCACCTGTCATTTATCCCATCACAGCAGGCTCTATGTATGGGGAGATCATGTTTTTTTTACATCGGAGGACATTCCTTCCTTCCTTGGGTGTTACATTTGAGCCCTTCGTTTGCTGTTTTCTTTTTCACCCTTGAATGAAGAAATATGATGCTCCCTGGTGGGGAACATTCAGAATGGATGGATTTTTCCTAATTCCTTTAAATCTATTACCACTCAAATCCTTTGTCTCGTTCTTACTTAACAGGTGTTTCTGAAAGGCCAATTGCTGTAGACTATAAACAATGGTAAAAGACCTTTAAGATAGCAAGGGGTGTTGGGGGTAATGAACCTGAGCAATGTGCGGAAACAATATTTATATTCAGTAAGGTTTTTTGGAGGGTGGAGGTGAGGAAGGTGAGCATTTCATTACTTATTTTTGCTATCAGCTTTCTGTTTTGACCTTTTTTTTTTTTTAAACATGAAACAGGATTTCTTTACTATCTTCACAGCTCAATTTACTGTCTTTGAAGAAAAAGAAAGAATTTCCTAGGAAAATGAGGAAATCTGTTGTCTTTTATGATGAGTAAAAGACCCTATCCCTAGGCATGCTTCTTTTGAAAGCTTTTCCAGTCCTAGGGTGTACTTTTTTTTTTTTTTTTTTTTTTAAAGGACTAGAAAGTTCTTTCTGGAACCTGTGTTAATTTATATGCTACTTCTAAAAGCATTTCATTCCAGAGAATGAATTCCTAGTAGTTAGTTATATTGGTCTATTTGCTGTTTGGAGGAGGTACTATCCTCTGTATTCTATGTAGAGCTAGGTGTTGGATACCAATGAGGTGTGCAAGATGCGTTTATATTAATTAACCCCTTAGAATTTTGATCTCATAATAGATAAGAAGCATAATTCGCTATGTGAGGGATGGCATTACCATCTCAGAAAGTTGTTATGTAAATAGAAGGGGCTGCCTCTGGATATCTATATGAGATAATTTTCCCTCATAAAATATATTCATTAATTGTTTAAAAATTATTTTGGTGTTGACATCTTAAAGTAAATTGAGTGTTTCTTGGTACTTTACTAGCACTTTATAGTTTTCCTGAATTTAGAATTAACATTTTGCTTTCAATACAGTGTGTGTGTATGTATAAAATGTCCAAACATATGCACCTTTAATTTGTGAACATTTGGAAATTGGTTTGTATTTTTTAATATATCATTAAAGAAGTAAGGACTCCACTTTGACAAGTTGGAAATGTGTTCTGTTTTCACATTTGCTGTCATGGTCTTTCTCAGTTACAAGAAACTTTTGAATGTTCAATTATGATTTAAGTGTGTTTTCTATTTTGTATATGCTATAAATAATGGGTCAGGGAATATTATTCTGAATATCTGAGGTTCTGATTCTTCAATCTTATTCCTAACTAGAATAATATTTTTAGTTATTCAATGTAAAGTGCATCATGGGTGAGAGTCACCACACAGATGACCTGGTCCAGTTTTCCTCTTAGAGATAAGTTCCTGAAGTCCAGGAAGGATATTTGCCAACGTTCTCCAGCTGCAGTGGGGGTAGAAAGCACAGGAGCTTGGAGGTTATATTCCCTTCTGTTGTGTTAATGGCCTCGCTTCATATTTTGATTATTTTCTTGACTCATTAAAAAGCTATAGCAATTAATATTAAGAAAGAAAACTAGCTGGACATGGTGGTGCATGCCTATTATCCCAGTGACCTAGGAGGCTGAGGTAGTAGGATCATGAGTTCAAAGTCAGCATCAGCAAAAGTGAGGTGCTAAGCAACTCAGTGAGACCCTGTCTCTAAATAAAATACAAAACTGGACTGGGGATGTGGCTTAGCAGTTGAGTCCCCCGAGTTAAATCCCTCGTAACCCCCCAAAAGGGGGGAGGCTGGGGATGTGGCTCTGCAATTAAGCACCCCTGGATTCAATGCCTGGTACTAATTTAAAAAAAAATTATTTTTCCTGAATATTCAAAACCATGCATGTACATTTATTAGCTTAACCCTTTGATGTATAAAAACTACATGAGATTACCTATCTCAACATAATATCATTTATATTAGTGGAAGAATTAAGGATTTAATTAACCTATCTAGGATGAATATGTAAAAACTTTTCCTCCGTATGATTCCTGAGTTCTAGATACAGAAACTGAAATAATTCCTCTCAAATACAACATACTGCTGGGTTATCTCTTGCTCATCATGTGCCTTCTCTGTAGGCCTCCATTGTTACCTGTACTAACCATCCTATTGGAATGATTAAAGGAGCTAACTGAATGCTTTTGATCATTTTTTTTATTACTGTCGATACACATTTATATTTCTATAGTTTCTTGGAATATATTTTTTTCCTGAAACATTTCCATAAGCTTGTAACTTTGCCTCAAAAATGATTCCAGAGAATTTTTATTATATTGTTTATGTTTTAAGTCTTCAGAATTATTCAACCTTGAATGCTCTGCTTAGTCTCCCTGTAAAGCTTCTGTACGTTTACTTTTTATAATTATTTGAGTAGATAATGGAAGAAGCAACTTCCACAATTCTATGAGAGTTGTCATCAAGAAAGAACCATAGTCAAAGCTGGGCATGGTGGCACTTGCCTGTAATCCTAGCCAATCAGGAAGCTGAGGCAGGAGATCACAAATCCAAAGTCAGCTTTAGCAACTCAGTGAGGCACTCAGCAACTTAGCGAGACCCTCTCTCACAATACAAAATTAAAATGGGTATGGGCTGGGGATGTGGCTGAGTGGTTAAGTGCCCTGGGTTCAATTCCCTGTACCCCCCCAAAAAAGAACCAAGTCAACAGTAATATTTAGGGGAGAAAATTTTAATTTTGGAACAGGACGTATGATAAGGCAGTCCTCAGGGTTTGCAAAAACAACATAACACCAAACCAAAACCAACAGCAACATTTACTTCTCTTATATCACTGTCTCATGATACTGTAGCTGGTCATGTAGAGAAACTAAGTTGTTCAAGGTGACCACAAGGAAGGAGGCTGCTGGCTTGTGTGCTGCTTTCTACAAAAAAGCGCTGGTCTCTTCATCCTGTTTTCCTCAACTGCAATACCCCACTGTGTGCAAATCATTCATATGTCCATCAGAATGTCCAAGGGCCTTGGGAGGCAAGGGATCTCTTCAGGCCATGAGATTGCGCCTTTGGTTCATTGAGCTGAGTGGGAATAAACTGTCTTGCTCTGGTGCAGGAAGTCTGTGGTCTACTTTTGATATCTGTAGAGTGGCAGCAGTCTTATTCCTTGCCATTCTCCATGAGACCCAGGTTGTTCTCCAAAGAGACTTTAAAGCTGCTGAGTATGCCATTGTCTTAATTCAAAATAATTTGGAAATGCATAAAAAGGAATGAAAAATTGAGGGCTTTGGTAGGAATTTAACATATTTTACCACTATAGCTCATATACTTAAGCATGCTTTCATCAATTAATGAATCCATTCATATATACTATGTAGGAGTATGGCCAGATAAAGCCTTGCTGGTCACAATTCAGGCAGGGCCTCTACTTTGTACTTCTTCAGTCCAGGGTCTGAATTTCAGCTTTAAATCTCATGAAATGGACATTGTCATATATTGAGAGTGGGGTATTCTCTTTCGGATGAACTTACACTAAACTGCCACGTTTAACTCAGAAATAGAGTCCATTTTCCGAGATAAGATTCCTAAAAATGACATTGGCAGTATTTGCTGAACAGGGAAACGAAACCCTCCTCTTCCTCATCAAGAAACAGGAGAAGCCAATTGTTAATCAAAGGATTGTTCTGTAAGGTTGGGATCAGCAGAGGAGGATAGTGGTAAGATTTGTGAAGGACCACCTTGTTCTCCTTGTCTGGTGGCTGGAGTCCTCTGATACTAGACACAGATCTGCACATCGCCAATCACGGACTTTCTGTTGTTATTTTTCTATACTACTACCTTCTGTTATTTTCTTGACAGATTATTTTTCTTGAATGAAGTAAATAACAAATTTAAACATTTCCCACAGATTCCACACTATTTTAAGTGTTTTTTGACAGAGACTGGGTAAACAAATATCACCTGGTACAGGGCTTCACCTTGACATGGCTGTAGCAATCTTGAGTTATAACTGCCATGATTGTCCCTGAGTAACCCTGATCTGCTTTCCCCATGTGCTTTCCCAGCCTACTATAAATTAAAAAAAAAAAAAAAAAAAAAGATTAGTGTCATATGTGGACTTGTCATATGAAAAGATCTTGGTGCCATCAGAAGGAATGTTCCTGAAAGCTCTAATATTAGTTGAAGATAAACCAGGTACATTCTGGCTTGGATGAAGTCACTTCATTCTGATCTCTATTTACACCTGCTCCTCCTGGTCCAAATAGCAGGAATTCATCTAGTCTTGCTACCACCAGGAACAGGCTTCTGACAGTAAGTCCCCAATAGATTGTTCTCTGTGCAATTGTGGATCTTTCTGCTCCGTGCTTTTGTCTCATGGTTCCTTGTTCTAGAACATTGGTCTCACTCTTAGCTGTGGAGGATTTCAATCTCTTTAAAATGACTTTGCTTCCCTAGCATGTGTAAAGCCCTGGGTTCTACCACCCAGCACTACAAACAACATCAACAGGAACAACATTAAAATGATTTTGCAAATATCCAATCTCATATTTGTGTGCTTATTTATTGGTATTCTTTTCAACTTTCAAGATATGCTAAATTGACTAATATACTGTATGCCTATAATTGAGTATATACATAGTATCTCAACTTAATGTTGCATATATAGATATTTACAAACATTTATAAGTGCTCCAAAATTCACTTATGTATTCAACAAACATGTACCTT
This sequence comes from Sciurus vulgaris, assembly GCF_902686455.1. Taxonomy (NCBI): domain Eukaryota; kingdom Metazoa; phylum Chordata; class Mammalia; order Rodentia; family Sciuridae; genus Sciurus; species Sciurus vulgaris. Next base: position 49,269,159 of record NC_136475.1, read on the forward strand.
TCATGTACTGTGTTCTCAACACTTTATAAGTGCTGGAAATAGTGATTAGACCATCAAGCTTTCTACCTGCATGGAACTTACAATATAGTGTCAGTTAACAACTATAGATACACATTTTTAGCATAATTCTAGATAGCAATAAGCTGATGAAGAAAGATGAGACCACATAAAAACTAAAGAAAGAGGTGGCTATTTTAGATGGTATCATGATAGTTTAAATGTTTCTTAGAGCACTAAAGACTATATTGAGAATGTCATTAAACAAACAGATGTATTTGCTAATTCTGCTATTTCTAGTTTGATCATAAAAGCATTGCAATAACTGTAATGTGAATATGCAACATCAGTCAATAAATCTGACATTCTCCCATCTTTGTGATACAGATATTATCATTGATTGGTTGTAAAAAGAGAATATAAAAATTTTTGTTCAAATGCAATCAACATATAAATTCTTTGAGGACACTGTTAGCAAGACTGACATTTGAATGTGTAATGAAATGGAGTAGGTGCTATAGAAATTCAGATAATGTTGAGAAATTCTCAAACTTCAGCTAGTATATTAGTCTTCTGTTCTTTCATAATCCATAAAAAGCCTGCAGCATACGGTAATGTGTCAAGAATTTTTTAAAAATCCTATTTATGTGTATAAGTTCACATAAGATGCATCTTCTTTTGTGTATTATATAATGATGCTAAAATATGAGGTCATTTAAGGATTTGCCAAACGTGGAAAAAGAAATATATTTGCAGTTTTTACATTAGGATACAATTATGCTGTGGAAAAGTACTATTGCCTAAATACATCTTGAAAGTATGCTTTTGAGAGGGAATGAATAGCACACAAATTCTGATTTCTTGTAAGTCATTTTGAAAAACAGGCTACACACACGAGCTGAGCTTTAATAAAGTGTAAATTACGAGTGTATGCCACAGTTTGGATGGTGGTTGTATGCAGCATGCAGAAATCGCAGCAGTTGAGGAAAGGTGTGTGGCTTTGGGGGACAAGCTGCTACATCCCAGTGCTGGTCTTTTGATGGCATGAATCTGAAACCCCCAGTGCTAATAGGTATTTGAGGTTATCTCTTCAAATTCCCAATTTGCAGGTGTTGGAAATTACGGCTCAGCATGGGCAGGGACTGGCTCCAAATCTCCAGGCCACCTGACCAGTCAGTTTGCACTGTGCCTTTGCCCCGCTCTGCCTCCCCTTGCCTCCCAGTCACTTTTCAACCCTGCCACTGTACTCCACCGCACAGAGGCTTAGGAGTAAAGTGAAGTTCCCATGGGTAAGTTGTCCTTTTGTTTGAGATTTGCTCCAGTCAAATACTTTGCAGAATAAAAGAATGACAGTAAAATGAATAAAAAAAAAAAAGAGGGATTTCATCGGTCTTTTTCTTATGTCCCTGCCATAAGAAAATTTAAAAATTCATAAATGTAAAATTATATCAGAAATAGAAGTTGGGAGGAGAGGATGGAGTCAAAGCTGGTTAGAAATGGGGGGAAAAATGCCAGATGTTGACAGAGAAGATCACAGATCTTAGATCATTAATCATTTCCCTGAATTATAAAGAAAAATATTAACCTCTTTAGGCCTTCTTTTCCTTATCTATAGCAGGAGGCAGGTCAACTAATTAATCTCTGAGGTCCTCTGCAATATCAAGGACTAGGCATGTACTTGGTCTTTTGGAAGATACAACATAATTCCTCTTCTTCTTCTCCTTCTCCTTTTCCTTCTTCTTTCTTTTAGTACTGGGGATTGAACCCAGGGGCACTTTACCTCTGAACTCCAGCCCTTTAAGAATTTTTTTTTTTTTTTAATTAATTTGAGACACAGTCTTTCTAAGTTGCTGAGGCTGGCCTCAAACTTGTGATCCTCCTGCCTCGGTCTCCCAATTTGCAGGGGTTACAGGCATGTGCCACTGCACCCAGTGACATGATATAATTCTTAACTGAGCCCTTGACAGTCTCAATGTGCTACTAGAAAACAATGATGTCTATTTTCAGGTAGAGATAAAGCCATCTTTGCTAGTCAGTCACTAAGTCTGTTCATTGGCAATTACATTCAATTATTGATTAATCAGAGTAACAGGGAAGGTTCAAAAAGAGACAGCATAGATCACCACAAATCACGTGTAAAAAGAAAATCCCATTTTAAGGGGATTAGTATAGCAGTTAGTCTAATGTTCAAATCTTATCTCTATACTTCCTAGACGTGTGAACCTTGGCAAAGCCTAGAAAGTTTTATATTATCTGGCTCTTGACTGTATCCATGATTTAATGTCCTGCCTGGTTCCTCCATGATCATTTTGCTTCCACCACAAAGCCCACCTTGTTCTGTGGTAAGTCCAAGCATGGTCCTACCTCAGGGCCTTTGCACACACTGCCTCTGTCTGGACAGTCTTTCCTCCAGGACAATCCTCCAGGACAGTCCTCCTCCTTGATGTCCGCAAGGAACACTATTCTTCTGGGATTTTCTCAAATGGTTACCTTCTTAGGGAAACCTTTCCCTAAGTTATGCTGGTTATGCTAATAATGATAGAAATTTAACTTCCCTTATTCTTACTTTGCTTAATGTTTCTTTATAGCCACTTCCTTGGATATAACATATGTTTGTTTGTCAGTCTTTTGTCTTCTCATCAACTGCTTGATGTAGTCCTCGTTTCTATTTTTTGCATTGCTATATTACCAGTGTCTAAAACAAGGTCTGGCACATAATAACTGCACAGTACACATTTGTTGAATAAATGCATGTTAATCCCCAGCAGATGAACCAGTAACAGTAACAGAAATGGTTCCACAGTGCACCTGTGGGGAGAAAGCCCCATGATGAGTGAGGACAGTTCCACACCCCTCACCGGCTATGACAGTTTTTACCCTGTATTGCATTTGTTATAAATTATGTCAAAAAGATTGTGACTAGATCCTGGTCTAAAATATACCACCATCCTATGAACATTTAATCTGTATTTAATTTTATTTCTTCCACTTCAATCTGCTTTGCTTCTGATTATAAATGGAAATGAGCCAGCAGAAAGGAGATGACATCTATCCATTCGGCATCTGTGCAAGAGTTCACTGTTCTGGAACCTAAATGCCATGAACTCATACTAATGGCCAGAGATGTGAACCAAGGAAAGTACTTTTTACATGAATTAATTGAAATGATACAAATTAAAAATGTGGCTAATGTGAATGCAAATACAAGTAGATACAATCCATCTAAGTGAATGCACCAGACCATTCATGTGACAATTCCTCAAGCTCCACTAACTTCAAATATTTTCTGTGTCTGGCTAGTCTCACTCACAGCTTTACTTAAGTCTCCTCAGTGGCTGGTCTTAGTGTGGACCAACTGTAGTAGGAAACACAGGAGGTAAGGGTTTAAGTTTAACATACCACAAATAAACTTGTTCCTGATTATTACGCCCTGTCTTCCAAGATGAAGTATTTGGAGGGTATTAAAAAAAAAAAAAAAAATTCTCTTCTGCACTTTTCTTGGTTAGACATAAAAAATAACTATGTAATAAGGGAAGTTCTTTACACTAGGGCATGGAAGCATTTATATTAGTGAAAAAGTAAAAACTGCCATTGCCCACCCCTCCCCAAGCCCACTTCCCTCTCACATACCCCCTGCCCCTATATCTAATTCACACATGCACACACACACACACACACCCATGCACACACACCCAATTCCTCACCCCAGGACTTGGATGATCAATGCTCAGGCTTGGCCTTGCTCCTGCCGAAGTCACAAGTGAGTTCTAACAAACCCCCCTCTAACGCTGCCTCCTATCGCATGCTCTTCAGGACAGGATGAACACATCCACCGAAAATCATGTTTTCTTTGCATCCTAACTGAAACGGCATTAAAGGGGGAAATGGGAATTCAGCGCTGCCAGCTACAGTATCTCTCCCATCAGTTCACCAATAGGGCCTGGTAGGGACCTGCCGAGCCTCTGGATAAATTGTATTTTCCAAGGGTTAATTAAGCTGTCTTGAGCTTCTGCATGAAGAGGAACAAACTGGCACTTGCAGCGCTTTCTGAAACCTGCTGTCGACATTACAGTCCCTGCTGCTTTTAGCTGTATCGATCCGATGCCTGACCTGTGAATTCCTTGATGGCTGCTAACACTAGAAGCTTACTGGAGCTTTCCAAGGGAGCTTCGGGACAGCTTGTGTAGTCAGGTACAATTACCTATCCCTCCAGGAGAGCCAATTAGTTCACAAAGAGCTGGAGCAGAACAAATGTTTTGTATGTGATTTAGAATCCTAAAAAAGAAAGGGGAGAAAAGGGAAAAAAAAAAAAAAAAAGAGGCTTTGTTCTGCCTGATTCTTTTGTTCCTAATTTTATGATTATTGTTCGATTCACAGTGGTCCTCACATTTTCTCACATGTTTCTGAAAGAATTATAAGAACATGATAAACCAGATTTACTGTCTTCTCCCTTTAAACTATGAAAATTGCCTTGTGCTATTTAAGATCTAGTTTCTGGACTAATTGTGTGAACTCAAAGATAGAAAACCCAAGTTTGTTCTACTTTCTGCATTTCAGAAACTTTTTCTCTAAATGGTACAATAAATTTCAATCATAATGAACTGTTCCTTAAAAAAAAAAAAAAAAAAAATGGATGAATGGCAACTTCCCCTGAAACTTGGCTTTGCAGGTAAAATGTAAGAATATGAGATTCCTCAGGAGACATATGGTACGCATGTCCAGGCACATATCAACCTTAGCATGATTGGTTCTGAAAGTACAACTAAACTTTACAGATAGTCAACTGATAAAATTCCATGTCCTTTGACTAAAAAAGATGGTAAAACCAATCTACATCTGTATGCGTTGAGTCCAAGACTACTTCCTTAGTATGAAGTATCAGTAGTACTGAGATATTCACATTCACTTGACTAGTTTCCTTTGTGACCAATGGCATTAATTTATGAGCTAGCTGTAGAATGTGGTCTGTCCATTAAATACATTAACTTTTTTTCATCTGAATACTTTCTAAATTGTATAAGGATCAATAATTAACCCTTAAAACATAATGTACCACTAGAATTAACTGCAAATGCAATTTAATGCACTCTAATATCAAAGAAGCAAAAATGAAGAGAAAGTGGAAATCAATTATTTTTTTATAATAGCAAAATTTAAAATATAATTTTAAATATTCATTCAGTGAAATGGAGCCATATATGTGTATAAAAACACACACATATGTAACTGAGTGGTAACTAGCAAATGAACTGGAATCAGAAGTTTAATGTCACAAAAGGTATCAGATACTCATCACAGAAGACTTTGGTCCAAGCTTAGAAAAAGCTAATGGAGACATTCGTTTTCTATTTCTGAAAAGAAGTAAAATAAGACTGGAAGAAAGGTTTCATTATATTTTATGAACAGTAACCCGAAGTAAAAACTTACCTCTTGACCTAAATTAAAGTCAAAAGTCCAAAAACAATAAAAATAAAACAAAACCAAAAAAATCAGTTGATTGGGTTTTGCCTCAATTGCTCTTTGTAAAATCTGATTTTATTAATTTATAATGAAATGAAACTGCACAATGAGAAGTAAAGTCCTCATCGGGACCCAAGTAATAAAGAGCTGGAACGCTGAGCCTGCTCACATGAAGGTCAAGAACAATGTCAATGTCTGTGTGGCTGAGAACTTTGTGGGTTCTGAGCAGACCTGATGTTTGTCTCGCCAGTGGACTCAGTGTCAGTGGAAGTAGATTTATGTTGCCTCAGCTTCTCCAACTGAGGGCGTAACTGCATGGAGTGGGAGATGAAAGAGCTCAGTCTGTTTGTAAAATAGGTTGGGAATTTGACAGCAATAGCAGTCTGCTGTTTCAATGCTGTTCTCGCTCCCTTATTAACATCAAGTGCTATTGAGACCACTCCAGTAAGGAGGTTGGAAAGGAGTCGAAGAGGATTTCCAATACTGGAGAGTCTTGGCATACACAATTTTGGAACTGGAAAAGATGACCCTGCATGATTCAGGACTCAGTTCACCATTTCAATTGGTAAGAGACAAGCAGATGGTCCATTCCATTTATGGTTCTACATACGTGTGTGTGCACGCACGTGCACGTGTGTATATTCTGTTGTTGATAATGGTTGTCAGAGAATAAATGTTTTGAAATGAGATAAACCACCAGTTTAACTCCTCTGGAGTCCTCTCTTTTACCGTATGATCACTGCTCATGGCCTTATCATAGCTGGGGATTTTTGCCTGCTAGAAATTATGCTCTGAGAAAGCATGTGGTGGGTAATGCAAACCTTCACTGTCACTGGAAAATCATTCTAAAGTTGGTGTCAGGAGTATGATTCTGAAATATGAGCTACATATCAGTTATTCCTGAAAATATATCTTTTTATAAAAGAGAAAGAATTTTCAAAGTACCCCTGAAAATTCTAAAGACAATTTTTCTTCACAATCATTCTTTAGAAGAGATAGTAAGAATTGAGTGAACTTATTCTCAATGTATTGATAAGCCTCCTGAATAGAATACAGATTTAGTTGTGCTTCAGGTATGAGGGCTATCATCAAAAGTTTACCTGGAAGTTACAGACATGAACCAAATGCCATGAATAGAGCTGAAAGTCTCCCTGTCTTTTTTCACTTCCTTCTATTAAGTCTTCTGTTAAGAGGGTGACTAATTTCCTAAGGATTCAGTCTATTTAAAGAATAAAATAATGATCTAGTTTTTCTTATTCATAAGAGGACTTGGAGATACATGAAGAAGATACAAAACACAAACAATATAATAAACCACATTTTAAAATTTGAAATGTCAGTGTTCAAAATATAACAAAATATCAAACATTTTGTTTTTATTTTTTAAAATAGAATTTAATTTTTTGTGGTGCTGGGGATTGAACCCAGGACCTTGAGTATGCTAGGCAAGTGCTTTACCACTGGGTTACATCCCCAGCCCCAAATAGCAAACATTTAAAAACTGTGTCTTCATAAATGAGCCCCAAATGGGTGAAAGCTACTGCCTGTTCTGACAGCCTCATTTCTAAAGCATCTGAGAATATTATTCTCATTGGAAAATTGCTGCTGATATTCAAGCAGTGCCTGCTTTCTCCTCCATCTAGAGCATCAGGAGTTCATATTTTGCCCTCTGAATTGTGCCTTTAAGTAGAACCAAGCGTGATTCTACTTGGAAGGAATGGATTCCTCATACTTGACAGATGTAGGTGTTCAAATTCAAAAGTGAATAAAGCAGACTCAAGCATGCAAATGATGAGAGAATCAGGGGAGGAGTGCTTTTTCAAGTCTAGATGTTTACTCCTTCATTGTCTTTTAGGGCATGCTAGAAGGAGGCTTAGTACAAAATAAATGAAGATCATGCTTAATTTAAGAAATAATGCCATTAAAGTTGTAGGATGCTCATTTCTTTTATGAATCTACTGTTATACATTGAATAATAACACTATTATTAACAGTGAAAAAATATGATACTCAAGTTTATTTTTACTTTAATCTAAACTTATCTTTCTAGAAAACTTCCCTTCTTTATAACCCATATTTATAACATCTACACGATCTTCTCAAAGGCCAGAAATTCACCAAAAGGGTATCTGTCTTTGTATCCCAAATGGTATATTTACCTTTTGCCTCTAAATGTTCTCCTCCGACTTTATTTCATCAGAGATACACAGGCCTGTATTATGCTTGATCTATAATAGCTAATGAAACCCATAGCATCCCCAGGATGATGCGATTGCTCTTCCATCAGTTACATAGTCCAGGCTCACTCCTTACCAGGCATGGTGCTAGGCACTGGATTGGCAATGCTGGGGGAGAAAAGACACATTCCTTGTCTCCCAATCCTCATGACCTAATGGGACAGATAATTCAATTCAAAATGTGATAAATGCTTGGGAAGGGAAAAAGAAGTATATAGAGAATGGGAGAGCCATTATAATGGTAGACCCAGTCTGAGAGTATCAAGGGTGAATATTGTGAAGGAGAGAACTTGGAGCCATAATCTGATGAATGAATGGATAGTAATTGGGTAAAGGGAGAAATGGGCAATTAGGAGGAACTTCTAGGAATTATATTAGGTAGAAAAGAGAAAATATCTGGTAAGCTGGAAGAAGCCAGAAAGGCTGAGCACACTGAGCTGGAGGGGGAAGGTAAGAGATGAGGTCAGGACGGTGGGCAGGGTGCTGATCAGGAAGATTAGGAAACACATTAAAGATGTTGGTCATTATTCACAGAGCAATAGGAAGCCATGGCAAGTTTATAAAAGGGATGGATCTTCTGAAAGTTGAGCTTTCAAAGTACTACTCTATCTGCTGTGGAGATTGGATAAGAATAGGTTAAGAGTCAGGTGGGTTAATTAGTCAAAAGGCTCTTGCTGTGGCTCTTCTCCGCAGCATTTTCTGAACTAATTTGTAAAACCTATTGCCTAGAGATAAACATGTCTGTCTAAATACTCAGAACTGCTGGCTTTCAAACTGACAGCCTACAGGTTCCATCTAGAAAATGCACCTTTTGTTCCCCCAGCATAGAGTTTTAAAAACGTATTGATTTTCTTCACTACATTAATTTTACACAAAAATTTGGATTCCCAGCTTTGGCAATGTTGGCTGCCTAGACCTGAATGCCCAGATGGTTACAGCTATCTGAGACTGAGAGGTGGCTGCCCTTCACCCATTTGATGAGGTAACTACACAGCCGTCTTCCGGACTTTACCCTGTGTGGTGTTAGCACTGGCCTGGCTCACTCACCTGTCGTGTCCCATAAGCATTTATATTTTTGCTTTGGCAGTTCATTTTAGAAATAGCTTGAGATATGAACTTAGATTTTAAAAACGAAAGTTATAATTTAGGAAATTATATAATTATGAGGATAATAATTTCCTAAAGTTCTATGTCTTCTGAATAGAGCCAAACTAATTGATTAATAAAATATTGAAAATGTGTCCCATATAAAGCTCAGGGGTTTGTTAATTGGTTTACTTAAAAAAAGGGGAGCACATTAATAAGTATTTTTTTAAAAGTTAGATAGACTAGATTTGTCTCCAAATATTTAAAGAAAAAAAATTACAATGAGAATATGAAAATATGTATGGAGCTGGCATGTCAATCTCATGCCAATCTCTTGGATTGACAGAACTAAAGTTAAGACATGTCATAAAATCTTAGTGTTACCTTTTTATTCTTAGCTTCCATTGCTTTGGGTATGAGGACTTAATATAATTTCTTTAATATTGTGTATTTTTTTCTTTGCCAGTCATAAAAGGAAAACTAGTTAATCTGTACATTTTCCTGAATATTAATATGAGATTACACAAATACTCAGACATGTTGATTATGTCACCCAAATCCTCAATATTATCACCATTTGTGTGTCCTTGAGTGTAACCTTCTGGGTGATTTTAGTCATGTCGAATTCTCCTTGTCTCCCTTCATATATTTTGCTTATTTTCTATATAGTGAGTTAAAATTCACAACTTTCAAAGGGTCTTGATGGATTTTTACGTCTTAGGACAGGAATCATCTCTATGCCTTTTAGGTGGTTCTGCTGTGCATTCTAATTCATTTGATGTCAGTATTGCCAGTCTTGTTTTCTTCCTTTTCCTCCCTCCTTTCTTTTCTTCCTCTTTCTACTTTAGCATATTTTTTTCTTATAAGTTTATTTTCAACTTTTGTTGCAATTTCACATGAACATGAAAATTCCACTAGCTTTTATTTAACTAGTTTGTATCCTGAGTTTTTTTTTTTTTTTTTTTTTTTTTTTTTTTTTTTTGGCAGTGCTGGGGATCGAACCCAGGGCCTCATGCTTGCAAAGCAAGCACTCTACCGACTGAGCTATCTCCTCAGCCCAAGCCTGAGTATTTTTGTCTTTTATGAGGCCTCTTATTCACATTAAAATGGTGCTTGGCGTGTTTGTGTCTTTGTCCTCTTTCTGTTGTTATAATTAGTTAACATACTGAGTAATTTATGAGGAATACTATCTTATTTGGCCCACAGTTCCGGAGGCTGGGAAGTCCACCAGTGCGGCACTGGCATCTTCTCAGCATCTGGTGAGGCCCTCCTTGCAGCATCACAAAATGGCTGGAAGGGATTGCAGGAGGTGACAGGGCAAGCATGCTTTCTTGGGCCTCACTTTCTTTTCTTATAAAGTCAGTAGACAACCCAGTCGTCAGACCTCATCTAATTCTAATTACCTCCAAAGTCTCACCTCTAAACATTATTAACATACAAATTAGGTATTTAAGTTTCTAACACATGAACTTTTAGGAGACATTGTCAAACCATAACATTTACTATGGAGGTAGACTACAAGGTCAGGCTCACAAGTCATTCCCTTTTTATAAACAGGGAGGATCGCGCTTTTTTGTTCTTGAAAATAGATATGATTATGTGACTTTGGCCAGAGACATCGGAGCAAAAGCGACATCCATTCCTCATGAAGGTATCACTTGAAGGCAGAACTTACTTACCACTCTTCTCCTATTTCTCTTTTCCCCTTAGTACTTCATTCATCTGCAGCAGTGAATCCACCGTTTCCATCTTAAGTTGATGGCATCATCAATGGAGCCCTGGTCAGCTTGATTCCTGAGTGATCTCTGCCACGCTTAAGCCACTGAGCTTTGGGCTTGCTTATTAACACATTGCCTAGCCTCTTCCAACTGATATATCTGATCGCAACTAAAATTTGAGCAAATATTACCCATAAAGGTCCTTACTCTTAGCCAGATAGAACCTTTATCATAATTTAATATTTTCTTCTCATATTTTCTATCATCAAACAATTTTGTTGAAATCAGGTTGAATTTTCTTCCAGTGGCTTTTATTAACATTTCACCTCCTCTGCTTTATGAATTTTTACCTAATAAATTATATCCACTACTAAATTGTCAACAGTTTACTATGAATTTTGTAGTATTTTCATTCATTATGAGTTTTATATCTTAGGTTTCTACATTCAAGAATTTAGTTTTCACTTAGCTGGAGGACATTTTTGAGAATTGCAGAGTTCATAGGTACTTAGATATCTGAGGACTGTTATTTCTTAAAATTCATTATTTGCTCTCATATTAGAAAGATGAGTTTTTGAATATAGACATCTGGTTTTGAAATTTGTCCTTGAGACTCAGACATTGTTCTAATATTATATGTAACTGAGACGATAAATAGAAGTCTGTTTTTCCTTTTTTGCAGGCAACCTCCCTTTTTTCTACTGAAGTTTGTGATTATTCTTTTTATCACTATTATTCATAGATTTTACAAGTAGGACCCCTTTATTCTTCTGCTAGTGTATCTTCTAATTGATAAATTATCTTTTTTTAAAAAATATTTTTGTTTTAGTTGTAGGCGGACACAATACCTTTTTTTTTTTTTTTTAATGTGGTGCTGAGGATCAAACCCAGGGTCTCAACGAATGCTAGGCAAACACTCTACCACTGAGCCATACTAGGACCTGACAAATTATCCTTTTTAACTCATGAAAATGTGCTTCTATCATTTCTTTGACTTTCCTAATTCTTTCTTTTTTCATATTTTTGTTTCTGAAAATTTATTTCAATATTTTTTCTTATTGTTCATAAATTGATTTTGTTTATTCTTTTTGACTTACATTTTTTTAAAAATTTTTTATTTTTTAATTGTAAACAAATGGGATACATGTTGTTTCTCTGTTTGTACATGGCGTAAAGGCATACCATTTGTGTAATCATAAATTTACATAGAACAGTGTTGTTTGATTCATTCTGTTATTTTTTCCCTTCCCCCCACCCCTCCCACCCCTCTTTTCCCTCTATACAGTACTTCCTTCCTCCATACTTGCCCCCCTCCCTAACCCTAACTCTAACCCTAACACTAACCCTTCCCTCCCCCCATTATGTGTCATCCTCCACTTATTAGCGATATCATTAGTCTTTTGGCTTTTGAGATTGGCTTATCTCACTTAGCATGATATTCTCCAATTTCATCCATTTGCCTGCAAATGCCATAATTTTATCATTTTTCATGGCAGAGTAATATTCCATTGTATATATATACCACAGTTTCTTTATCCACTCATCAATTGAAGGGCATCTAGGTTGGTTCCACAGTCTGGCTATTGTGAATTCAGCAGCTAGGGACATTGATGTGGCTGTATCTCTGTAGTATGCTGATTTTAAGTCCTTTGGGTATAGGCCAAAGAGTGGGATAGCTGGGTCAAATGGAGGGTCCATTCCAAGTTTTCTAAGGAATCTCCACACTGCTTTCCAGAGTGGATGCACTAATTTGCAACCCCACCAGCAATGTATGAGTGTACCTTTCTCCCCACATCCTCGCCAACACCTGTTGTTGCTCATATTCTTGATAATCGCCATTCTAATTGGGGTGAGATGGAATCTTAGGGTGGTTTTGATTTGCATTTCTCTTATTACTAGAGATGTTGAACATTTTTCCATATGTTTGTTGATTGCTTGTAGATCTTCTTCTGTGAAGTGTCTGTTCATTTCCTTAGCCCATTTGTCGACTGGATTATTTGAATTCTTGGAGTAGAGTTTTTTGAGTTCTTTATAGATTCTGGAAATTAGCGCTCTATCTGAAGTATGAGTGGCAAAGATTTTCTCCCACTCTGTAGGCTCTTTCTTCACATTACTGATAGTTTCCTTTGCTGAGAGAAAGCTTTTTAGTTTGAATCTATCCCAGTTATTGATTCTTGCTTTTATTTCTTGTGCTATGGGAGTCCTGTTAAGGAAGTCTGGTCCTAAGCCGACATGTTGAAGATCTGGACCTACTTTTTCTTCTATAAGATGAAGGGTCTCTGGTCTGATTCCTAGGTCCTTAATCCATTTTGAGTTTAGTTTCGTGCATGGTGATTGACTTACATTTTAAAGAATATTCATGTTGATATTCCAGATTCCTTTTTCATTAGCATAGCTGATATAAAATTCAGCCTATCTATTGAGTTTTTTGATAAATTATGATAATCATATTTGTAACACACATTAATTCATATTTTTCTCATAGTGACCTTTTCAGTGCTCTTCTTTTACAGTTTAGTGTCCAGGGTTCTGTGGGAAAATTAAGTTTTTTCCATTGTGTGTATCTCTTGTTTTCAGCACTACAGGGTTCTGCTCTCAATTAAATTTCTTCTGCCTTGTATCTTCCAAAATTTATCAGATCAATGCTGATGTTTCCCAGATATTCTGGTATGCTTACTGGTTCATTCTCATTTTTATATTTTCCTGCTATTCAAAGAGATGTGGGGAGTTAATAGAGATAAATTCATGAATTTCTAGATATTTAGATCTAATCCAGAAGCTTTACATTTGCAATGTCTTTATTCTCTGATATTATTTGGATTCAAAGGTCTCTTATTCCTCATTATGCATAGGGTGTCCAAAAATTGTATTATGTGTTGCTTAGGACTATAAGATGGTTATGAAATATAATATTGTTCAAATAATATTAAGTGAAATTTACTCTGTGCAGTGGACAATGTTGAAGCAATGAGTTTCTTAAATAGTGCAAGAGTTCTAGATGATTTGGGCAAAATCATGTGTTGCTAATATTTGCTCTCTAGTGTTGAAAAGCTCACTACATGTCTGGCCAAGGGAATGGAGGATCAGAACCTGAAGCCCTCAAATTACCATGGAGTAAGTAAAAGGCAACAGGAACATTGATAGTGTAATGGGTGAATTTTGCTGAGCGCCTTAGTGTTCTGAATATTGAAACCAGTGCCAGAGTGATGGAATAACATGGAGGTGGGACAGTATGGGAGAATATAAAACAGAAATAATATTTCTTATGAGTCCCTTTACTTAAAAGCAAACTCAGATGACAGGAGTGATACTACTCCATTAAATTTTTTTAATTAAAAATCATAAATTTACATAGGGCAATGTTGTTTGATTCATTCTGTTATTTTTTTCCCTTCTCCCCCACCCCTCCCACCCCTCTTTTCCCTCTATACAGTCCTTCCTTCCTCCATTATTACGACCCTCCTTATCCCTAACCCTAAACATAACCCTAACCCTAACGCTAATCCCTCCTACCCCCCATTATATGTCCTCATCTGCTTATCAGTGAGATCATTCGTCCTTTAGTTTTTTGAGATTGGCTTATCTCACTTAGCATGATATTCTCCAATTTCATCCATTTGCCTGCAAATGCCATAATTTTATCATTCTTCATGGCGGAGTAATATTCCATTGTATATATATGCCACAGTTTCTTTATCCATTCATCAACTGAAGGGCACCTAGGTTGGTTCCACAATCTGGCTATGGTGAATTGAGCAGCTATGAACATTGATGTGGCTGTATCTCTGTAGAATGCTGATTTTAAGTCCTTTGGGTATAGGCCAAGGAGTGGAATAGCTGGGTCAAATGGTGGTTCCAATCCAAGCTTTCTGAGGAATCTCCATACTGCTTTCCAGAGTGGATGCACTAATTTGCAACCCCACCAGCAATGTAGGAGTGTACCTTTTTCCACACATCCTCGCCAACACCTATTGTTGCTTGTGTTCTTGATAATTGCCATTCTAATTGGGGTGAGATGAAATCTTAGGGTAGTTTTGAATTGCATTTCTCTTATTACTAGAGATGTTGAACATTTTTTCATATATCTGTTGATTGCTTGTACATCTTCTTCTGTGAAGTGTCTGTTCATTTCCTTAGCCCATTTGTAGATTGGATTATTTGTATTCTTGGTGTAGAGTTTTTTGAGTTCTTTATAGATTCTGGAAATTAGCGCTCTAACTGAAGTATGAGTGGCAAAGATATTCTCCCACTCTGAAAACTCTCTCTTCACATTACTGATAGTTTCCTTTGCTGAGAGAAAGCTTTTTAGTTTGAATCTATCCCAGTTGTTGATTCTTGCTTTTATTTCTTGTGCTATGGGAGTCCTGTTAAGGAAGTCTGCTCCTAAGCCAACAAGTTGAAGGTTTGGACCTACTTTTTCTTCTGTAAGATGCAGGGTCTCTGGTCTGATTCCGAGGTCCTTGAACCATTTTGAGTTGAGTTTTGTGCAGGGTGAGAGATAGGGGTTTAATTTCATTCTGTTGCATATGGTTTTCCAAGCACCATTTGTTGAAGAGGCTATCTTTTCTCCATTGCATATTTTTGGCACCTTTGTCTAGTATGAGAAAATTGTATTTATTTGGGTTTGTGTCCATGTCCTCTATTCTGTACCATTGATCTACCTGTCTATTTTGGTACCAATACCATGCCATTTTTGTTACTATTGCTTTGTAATAGAGTCGAAGATCTGGTATTGCGATACCCCCTGCTTCGCTCTTTCTACTGAGGATTGCTTTAGCTATTCTGGGTTTCTTATTCTTCCAGATGAATTTCATAATTGCTTGCTCTATTTCTGTAAGGTACACCATTGGGATTTTAATTGGAATTGCATTGAATCTGTATAACACTTTAGGTAGTATGGCCATTTTGACAATATTAATTCTGCCTATCCAAGAACATGGGAGATCTTTCCATCTTCTAAGGTTTTCTTTAATTTCTTTCTTCAGTATTCTGTAGTTCTCATTGTAGAGGTCTTTTACCTCTTTTGTGAGATTGATTCCCAATATTTTATTTTTTTTCGATGCTATTGTGAATGGGGTAGTTTTCCTAATTTCTCTTTCTGAAGATTAATCACTTATGTATAAAAATGCATTGGATTTATGAGCATTGATCTTGTAACCTGCTACTTTACTGAATTCACTTATGAGTTGTAAGAGTTTTCTGGTGGAATTTCCAGGTTCCTCTCTATATATAATCATGTCATCAGCAAGCAGGGATAGTTTGAGTTCTTCTTTTCCAATTCGTATCCCTTTAATTTCTTTGGTTTGTCTAATTGCTCTGGCTAGAGTCTCAAGGATGATGTTGAATAGAAGTGATGAAAGAGGGCATCCATGCCTTGTTCCAGTTTTTAGGGGGAATGCTTTCACTTTTTCACCATTTAGACTGATATTGGCCATGGGCTTAGTGTAGATGGCCTTTACAATCTTAAGGAATGTTCCCAGTTCCCCAATTTCTTCTAGTGTTTGGAGCATGAAGGGCTGCTGTATTTTATCAAATGCTTTTTCTGCATCTATTGAAATAATCATGTGATTCTTAACTTTAAGTCTGTTGATATGGTGAATGACATTTATTGATTTCCGGATGTTGAACCAACCTTGCATCCCTGGGATAAAACCCACTTGATCGTGGTGCACTATCTTTTCAATATATTTTTGTATGCGATTTGCTAAAATTTTGTTGAGAATTTTTGCGTCAATATTCATAAAGAATATTGGTCTGAAATTTTCTTTCCTCGATGTGTCTCTGTCTGGTTTAGGTATCAGGGTGATATTGGCTTCATAGAATGAATTTGGGAGGGTTCCCTCCTCTTCTATTTTATGGAATACTTTGAGAAGTATTGGAATGAGCTCTTCTTTAAAGGTTTTGTAGAACTCGGCTGAGAACCCATCTGGTCCCGGACTTTTCTTTGTTGGTATGCTTTTGATGACCTCTTCTATTTCATTGCTTGAAATTGATTTACTTAAGTTGTGTATGTCCTCCTGGTTCAGTTTAGGTAATTCATATATCTCTAGAAACTTGTTGATGTCTTTGAGGTTTTCTGTTTGTTGGAGTATAGATTTTCAAAATAGCTTCTAATTATGTTTTGTATTTCACTCTTGTCTGTTGTGATATTTCCTTGTTCATTCCGAATTTTAGTAATTTGAGTTTTCTCCCTCTTTCTCTTTGTTAGTGTGGCTAAGGGTTTATCAATTTTGTTTATTTTTTCAAAGAACCAACTATTTATTTTGTTAATTTTTCCAATTGTTTCTTTTGTTTCAATTTCATTGATTTCGACTCTGATTTTAACTATTTCCTGTCTTCTACTACTTTTGGTGTTGGTCTGCTCTTCTTTTTTTAGAGCTTTGAGCTGTAGTGTTAAGTCATTTATTTGTTGATTTCTACTTCTTTTGTTGAATGCATCCCATGAAATAAATCTTCCTCTGAGTACTGCTTTCATAGTGTCCCAGAAATTTTGATATGATGTGTCTTTGTTCTCGTTTACTTCTAAGAATATTTTAATTTCCCTCCTGATGTCTTCTGTTATTCATTCATCATATAATAGTGTATTATTTAATCTCCAAGTATTGGGGAAGTTTCTGTTTTTTATTCTGTCATTTATTTCTAATTTCAATCCATTATGATCTGATACAGTACAAGGTAGTATCTCTATCTTCTTGTATTTGCTAACAGTAGCTTTGTGGCATAAAACATGGTCTAATTTAGAGAAGGATTCATGTGCTGCTGATAAGCAAGTGTATTCATTCTTTGTTGGATGGTATATTCTATATAAGTTGGTTAAGTCTAAATTGTTGATTGTGTTATTGAGATCTATAGTTTCTTTATTCAATTTTTATTTGGACGATCTATCCAGCAGTGAGAGAAGTGTGTTAAAATCGCCTAGTATTATTGTATTGTGGTCTATTTGATTTCTGGAATTGAGAAGGATTTGTTTGACGTACATGGATGAGCCAATGTTTGGGGCATAGATATTTATGATTGTTACGTCTTGCTGATTTATGCTTCCCTTAAGCAGTATGTAACGTCCTTCTTTATCCCTTCTGACTAGTTTTGGCTTGAAGTCCACATTATCTGAAATGAAGATGGATACTCCAGTTTTTTTGCTGTGTCCGTGTGCATGGTATGTTTTTTCCCATCCTTTCACCTTTAGTCTATGGGTATCTCTTTCTATGAGATGAGTCTCTTGCAGGCAGCATATTGTTGGATTTTTCTTTTTAATCCAATCCGCCAGTTATGTCTTTTGATTGATGAGTTCAGGCCATTAACATTCAGGGTTATTATTGTGATATGATTTGTATTCCCAGTCATTTGACTCATTTTTGTTTTTTGACAAGATTTGGTTTCTCCTTTCTTTGGCTATTCCTTTAGGCTAGTTCCTCCTGTTGCTGATTTGCATTGTTGTTTTTCATCTCTTCCTCTTGGAATATTTTGCTGAGAATGTTCTGCAATGCTGGCTTTCTTTTTGTAAATTCCTTTAACTTTTGTTTATCATGGAAGGATCTTATTTCATCTTCAAATCTGAAAGTAAGTTTTGCTGGGTATAAGATTCTTGGTTGGCATCCATTTTCTTTCAGGGCTTGGTAAATGTTGTTCCAGGCCCTTCTAGCTTTTAGGGTCTGGATTGAAAAAATCTGCTGATATTCTTATTGGTTTCCCCCTGAATGTAATTTGATTCTTTTCTCTCGCGGCCTTTAAAATTCTGTCTTTATTTTGTATGTTAGGTATTTTCATAATAATGTGCCTTGGTGTGGGTCTGTTGTAATTTTGTATATTTGGAGTCCTATAAGCCTCTTGTACTTGGTTTTCCATTTCATTCTTCAGATTTGGGAAATTTTCTGATATTATTTCATTGAATAGATTGTTCATTCCTTTGGTTTGTTTCTCTGTGCCTTCCTCAATCCCAATAATTCTTAAATTTGGCCTTTTCATGATATCTCATAATTCTTGTAGATTCTGTTCATGATTTCTTACCATTTTCTGTTTGGTCAACTTTGTTTTCAAGATTAAATATTTTGTCTTCAATATCTGAGGTTCTGTCTTCCAGATGTTCTATCCTACTGGTTATGCTTTCTATGGAGTTTTTAACTTGGTTTATTGTTTCCTTCATTTCAAGGATTTCTGTTTGGTTTTTTTCAGTATCTAACTCTTTATTGAAATGATCTCTTGCTTCCCGTATTTGCTCTTTTAACTGTTGATTGGTGCGATCATTTAATGCCTGTATTTGCTCTTTCATCTCCTCCTTCAATGTCTGCATTTGCTCTTTCATCTCCTCATTTGCTTCCCTGATTGTTTGAATTATGTACATTCTGAACTCCCTTTCTGACATTTCTTCTGCTGTGCTGTCATTGGGTTTTATTGACATATAGTATCTAGGTTTGTTTGGGACATTTTCTTCCCTTGTTTTCTCATATTGGTCAGATGTCAGTGGGACTCTGTGATATTGCAGTTTTCCTCTATTGGCTTATAGTGTCCCTGTAGATTTCCAGTGTATCACCTCCCAGCCTTCAATAGCCTGAAGTCTTGGAATAACTTGATAACGCAGTGCTTCCGAAGAAAGCTGCCCCTAGCCTGCTACTGGTTCCAGGGAGAGAGACCTGGTGAGGTCCTAGCTGCCCTGACCTGGTCCCAGAGGCTGCTTGCGGGTCGGAGGTCTCTGCTGGCTTGGGGACTTGTGGCTGGCTCTGTGTAGAAAGGCTCTCACTGGGTGGTCTGCTCCGAGAAGTTAGCCTAGAAAGGCGCTTCCCGCCAGAGGGAGCCGGGCTCCCTGGGGAAGTCCCTGGCTGCCCTGTCCTGGTCTCTGAAGCAACCTGCGGGTGGGCCGGAGCTCCTCCATTAATTTTTTTAAAAAATTAGTTTGTAATTAATTAATTTTTAAAATAGTTAATACAGAACGAATGGGATTTTTGCATCTGGAAACATGTTTCCTCTCTCCTCAATCTGGTCTGTTGGTAGAAATTCCTTCCTTAGTAGTGTGGCCATCAACATTTTGCTCCTCAAATCTCACTTTTTATTAATAAATGAGAATCACATTCAGCTTTCCTACTTCAACAAAAATAGTGTAAAAACACAAAAATATAGTTGTTGGTGGAAGATGAACTGCAGAAACTACAATATGCAGAAAATATTTTCTTTGTATGTAGCTGGAGTTCAAATATTTCTTGTAATTCATGTAAAAGGCCATAGTTCATGGAATAGATTCAAAATTATTTCCCACTTTTCACTGTGGAAATATTCAATTTATTTCTGAACTTATGAACCAAAAGGAGAATGCCCTATCAATAGAGTTCTTGGGGCAGGCTCCACATGGCTATAGTTAGGCTCCTCCCTAGGGCTTCCAGTGGCTATGCTATATTTTTAGCATGTAGTCAAGGTCATGAATCAGCTGTTATGGTTAGTGGGTAGTCAAGGTTAGAAACCTTTACTTGTAAGCATGAGCCCACTAAGGTAACCTGTTGGCAATGTGCCTTCTTTGTCTGATCTTGATCTATAAAAAGGCCTAAGGGAAAGGTGGGGGACTAAATGGAACTGGCTGGGGGGTGGTTTGGTGCTACTGCTGCCTACAAATAAAGCATATCTGCTATCCCAACTGTGACTTGCATCTTCTTCCACCTGCAGGGATTCTAACTGATTTCTGAGACTGAGCCCCTGCCTGACAAGAGTCCACATACAGACATGGGCAAAGAGGAAGCAAATCTATCACAAAGAGATGTGATGAATGCTCAGAATGAGCCCAAATGGAGAAGTAGGGTCTCGGAGAAGTAGAGTCTCACAGTTGAGACAAAAGTATGCAACATCTATTTCAACAAATCAGATGAAAGATAAAATGAACTGTTTTCTCCTTCTTGGGCAGGTCAAAGCTGGCAATAGAGAAGGCAAAATAAACACGTAGTACTCTCAGATTCTGGATCATCCTCTTCTGAAATTTAAAAAAAAAAAAAGTTTCCTGCTCTGTCTCCCCCATTCGCCAATTGTGCCTCAGGTTTCTCAAGTCTGAGCTACTTGGATATAAAGTCATGACATGCATAAAGCTGTCATGGTTACGCATCACCCTGTCATTGGGAGACTGTGATAGACATGCATCATCTAACTACAGCTGATGAGAAGTTCAGAAGTGAAATTGGTGAACCTACCATTGATTTGTAGGTCAAGGTTCAAGCTGTCAGGGAAATAGTGTGAAAGGCTGATTTTCAGTTTCCTCATCTGTGGATAAACTATTGCTCAAGGTTATTTTGAGGTGTATGAGAATACCCATATCAATATTACTTTTGTGTGTGTGTTTGTGCTATTGGGGATTGAACCCAGGCCTTGTGCTTGCTAGATAAGTGATAAACCATGGAGCTATGAACCCAGCCTTAATCAGCTTTTAAGCAATATTTCTTCCTGATAAGGATATCCATGTTCAGTTCATATACCTAGCAAGAAGCCTGGCACAGGTGGTTCATTAGTTTGTTAACTGGTAAATGCTTGTGTAATCTGAATAAAGCTGAAAGGACTTTGAAGAAAAAAAATTAGAATTCAGGAAAAGAACAAATATATCAAAATGTTAATTTGCTTTTTCATTGTTGCCATCTCCGTTCTCCTCTTTCATCTGTGGGGACATTTTTGAAAATGCGGAGAACTTTCTCTTAATATTCTCTTTTCTTTATTTCCAAAGGAGGAGCCATTTCCTGCTTCTTCTTTATTTGTATCATGAATTTCTTTTTTCTTTTATACATCTTCCTTTCTAACCTTTTTAAGTATTATCAGAGCCTATTGGGACAGAAATCCATTCTTGGCTCCACAATTTTTCCAGTTATGGTTTAATTCCACTTTCTCCTGATTAAAGCTCAATTTGTTGACTGTGTTGTTTAAAACAACTACTTTTATTTCCTCTCCACTAACTCCTTCTTAATGGTTGGCAATTTCACTTCCATTATTATACTCTTCCACAACTTTCTCAATAAGGTCACCTGTAAATTTCTTCTGGATAAATTCACAGTCCCCTTTATGAGCTCCACCTTACTGACTCTTTCTACCATGTTTTACTTCATCAGCCTCCCTTGCTGCCTTGTCATTTCACTTAACTTCTATGACACCAAAATTTCTTGTTTCTCAGACGTTTCAAAACATTCCCTTTGTGTCTCTTGTTCAGGTCCTTTCTGCTCTCTTTCCACCTTAACAGCTATTCCTTTGGGCTCACCTGAGCTTTCTTCTATTTCTCTCTGACCCTTATCCCACCATGAAAACTTCTTTGGGTTTCATTGTTACTAGTACAAAGATGATATTCAAGTCTCCTCTCTAAGAATTGATCTACTCTGATCTATGTGTCACTTCTTAAAAGTTCTACTTGCAATGTGAAACCCACCAGGTTAAAATTGTTTATCAGAAAAGCATAACTAGAGGCTTTCCAAGGACCAGATACAAGAAAAGCTTCTTTGCATTAACTGCCATATCATCAAGTACTGAAAGTCTAAATGTACTGGTCATTTTTTCCTTTTCCAGAATGGTTATAAAGAGATATGTGGTATGATTGATTAAACAACTACAGTACTGTTGATGAGGACAGAAAGAAAATATTGATCAGAACTTCCATATGAAATGAAAAGCCAAATTTTCCAAATGCCAGATCTTTATTTGCATAACATTTCAGCATTAGAGATTTGAACACATGCTCATATGATTAAGTCACACAAAGTCAGTTTGGTCAGTATGTTAGTAAGTTTTCTACTACTTGTTTTGGGCCTGTGGCCCAAAAGTCAATCCATCACAGTGTAAGCACGTGGCAGAGAAAGCTGCTCACCTCATGGTGACTGAGAAGCAAAGAGAGTAAGAGGAGGGGCTGGGTCCCAGCATCTCCTTCAAGAGCACATCCCCAATAATGTAGCTTTCTACCATCTCCTAGAGATTTCAAAACATTCTGATAGCAGCCCAGGTGGAGAAGACAAAGCCCTCAACACAAGGGCTTTTTGGGAAACATTCAAGATCCAAATTATAGTGGTCAGTTTAAAAAGAGTTTGAGAATAGATCTTTGAATATTAAATAATTACATAAATGGTACCATTTTAAGTCTAGTTTGGGGAACTTAAAATGCAAGACCTCAATTTTACATGCCTTTGAATATAGGATTATGAATTCATTATGGGTCACAATTTCTCTGAAAATACATCTTTCAGGAGAGGGTAACAAGACACTCAGCCATGTTTATTTATTGATTTGGTTTAATAGAATAAGAAAATACAGTAAATGTAGAGAAATCACTGAATAGAAAGGCAAAGGAAAAGAAGAATGTATAATAACATCAGGGGACTGCTGTAATTTGGGGGTCCATATTTTTAGAAAATTCTAGGAAGGCTTGAATTGATAGTCAGTGCAAGTTGTTTCACACTACTAATGCACAAGAATGTACAGGAAGAGTGTGTGAATCCTGCAACTGGAACACAGCTCCTGTGTAGATGCATCTGAAGTATACTTGTTGCCTGCTATGGTAAGGATATGTGTCAAGTTGAAACTTGTTTAATAATTTATATGGAGGAAGAACCTCAAAACTACTCTCAATACTCTGAGTGGCTCTGTAGTCCAAGAAATGAGTAACTAATAAATGAAAGCATTTTCCCTTTCTATATGTCAAGGCAAGACATGTCAGGGCAGAACCATACCCATAAGTTTGTGTGGTTTTGATGATTCCATGAGCCACGACCTAGAGTACCTGTTATAGACTGTCTGTGTGTATGGAAGTGCCTTTCTAGACCCAATTCTGCTTGGTTCTTCAGGAAATCATAACCTTTTTTACCTGGGTGGTGGTTGTTTACATAGTATGATCACCTGCTTTGTTTATTTAGTAAATGCTAGTTTTCTGGCAATGATGCAGTCATGAGTTTTATAAAGCTGCTGATAAATGTTAAGTGTTTAAAGAATTAAAAAACCTGACCTTCTTTTCTATGGGAACTTTTCCTATTATCATTTTGCTCATCAGGGACATATGATTTAAACATGACTAAGACAAACTTTTTTCTATCTACTCCTGCTCATGAGTACTTCTTCATGAAGACCAGGCATTATTATTGACACATTTCCTCAGTATAGCTAGGTGCTATGGGCATGATTTGAGTGTTTCCTCAAAAGTTCATATGATGGAGGACTGGTTGGGAAGTTTGGAACCTTTGAGAGGCTAGGCCTAGTAGGGGATGATTAGGTCACTGAGGGTGTTGCCCTCAGGAGGGATGAATGGAGTTATCAGAGGACCCTTGGTTAGTTCCCCTGAGAAGAGGTTGTTATAAAAAGAGTGAACCTGGCTTCTAAATCTCTGTGGTTTCCTGTCTTGCCATGTGATCACTTTCTTTCACTCTTGCTAAGATGCTATTCAGCATGTTTGGCAAAAGACCCTCACCAAGACAAATGGGACTGAGTGACCTTGGACTTTCAGTTTCCAAAACTGTGAACTTAAGAAACTCTTTTCTTTATAAAGTACTCAGCTTCACATATTTTGTTATGGCAATAGAAAATGGATGAAAACACCAGGCTATATTAAGTTGTAGATGATTACATCTTCCATGCATTCCCAGTTCTATTACATACATGTGAATCTCACTTTTGATATCATTATTGTAGCAAGCTAGCAAAGATCTAGAAGGCTAATACATTTGGTTGAGCACTAAGTATTGTTGTTATATTTTAGAACATAATTTGTGGTTTTTAAATTTTTATTGTCTAGCATAATTTCAATTATTCGATGTTTTCTTTGATATTCTAAAAATCTGATTCTTGTGAGGAATGAAGATGCAATGCAATTCCAAAGGCTTTATTCTAACATACTAACTTGTTCTTTTATTTAGTAAACTATGAAGTTAGTAAAAATTGCACATTAATAATATTTTTTGAGGGTTCATATCAGAATCTTGCATAATATGTTCATAATATTTTTTTAGAATGATTTGTCTTTGTTAATACCAAATCTTATTAACCCAGATATTGCAAACCAGTGGGTAAATGGCTTTAGGGTCTTTCGTTCTTCTTAGGTTGAAAATAATGCTCTAATTCATTTACTACTATAACTTATTTTGCCACATCAATTCATTATTTACATGCTTTACTTTCGTGACTTCCTGCTTCCTGGCTACCATGAGCTGAGAAGCTCTTCTCTAACATGCCCTTCCACCAGAATGTTTTACCTCATATCAGGTCCAAAGCAGTGGAGCTGACCAACCATGGACTGAGACCTCTGAAACTGTGAGCCAAAATAAATCTTTCCTCTCCTAGGTTGCCTTTGTTAGGTGTTTTGGTCATAGCAACAAAATGTTCACTAACAAACCCTTCCATGCTCTAAGGGGAAAAGCTTGAGAGGTGCTAATATTTTAGTCTTAATGATGTGGGAAGTCAGGACCAGAGAAAGTGAAGTAACATGCTAGAGGTTATAACACTTATTAATGTCACTTCTGCAATTAGAATCTTGTGATCCTGAATTTCGATACGGTATTTTCTATTAAAGTATTCTGTCATTCAATTTCATAAAATATTAATTGTGAAGCAGTAACATTTGACTTTGTCTATTCAATGCCAAATGAAAAATTCAAAATGTCAGCAAAACAGCTACAATGTACAAATATTCAAATGTTTCTTTTTAATTGTTTAAAGAAATTAATACCAAATATTTAATTACTTTTCCCTGTTTCTCTAGATTTTTGGTATTGATTAGATCTATTCTGGACATGGAAGTTTAGTAAAGTAAGCCACACTGAAAAGGATAACTACAGTTGATATTATCCAAAGTGAAAAGCCCTTTTGATTTGCTGAAAGTTCAATTTGATACTTATCATAACTATGCTTAAATAAAAAATCTCTGTAGCAGTTATTTATATTATCTTATAAATGGTATTGTACAGCAGCAGGGTTACAGTATGCAATCTCATACTTCATGAGTATAGCAGTACACTTAGGTGAATCTATAAAACTTTATACTGGCACATGAAATTAACCTTGCATTACTATGCTCAAGTGAAGCATGTCTAGAATTTTTCAATAATTCTTTAGGGCATTGAAGAAAACCAGCTAACTGCAGGGACTCTTTGGGAGACATGGAGATATTGAATTCCTAAAGGAAATAAATTTACCTAAGAAGGTGCTTTCACAAAATTCAGATAAACTGATCCTCTACTTTATCTTGCTTTCCCCTTTTTCCTTAGTGTTTCTTTTCTTTTCTTTCTTTCTTTTTTTTTTTTTTTTCTTCTCTTGTTTATACTTTGGTTCTGCTCTGTTTGCCTCTTGATTTTATTCATAAAACCCTAGCTTTCTCTCCTCAATCCTTACATGAGATCAGCAATTGGACTGATGAACTAGAAAAGTACATGTGTGTTCAAGTGCTCCTGTAGCAGAGATTGTGATCACCACATATTCTAGCTGCTCTCCTACTTCCCTGCCTCCCTTCCATTTAGATTAGGGTCATATGATTAGGTGAACCAAGAGACTGTCAGTGATAGTGTCACTTCTGAGCCATGGAAGTTAAATCCAAAGTGCTTTCTCTGTCTTTTTCTCTATCACGGTAATCCTAATGCCCATGAGTTCTAGATGGTGAACCTACAAAATGGAAGAGGGTTGCTTGATTCATACTGGATTCTAAGTGAGTAAACCAAATCCAAACCTCCTTTTGTATTAAGTCACTGAGATGTTTGGGTATAGACTAGCCTAACAATTTCAGAAATTAGTAGCAGAAGCTACGAATTTACAATATGTTTTATTGATTTAACACTGAAAGACAGACGAAGAAGAAACAGATATTTGAGGCTGGAAAAATTGGCAATCCTTAATCTACGAATCATTTGATGAAACTGTCATTAGCAGTAATTTGGGAAGCAGACCATGCATGTACTGAGCTAGCAGCTCCAGGTAAAGGGGTTGAAGAAGAAAACACCAGTCTTTTGTATCAGTTACCATTGACTGTGTGTGGTAAATTGTTATTAAAATGAGATTAACTCCGAAAAGAATTGTCTGTTTTGTAACAGGAATGAAAGAATTCAGAAATGTGGGGTTTCTCAGATTTTGAAAAATGGTGTTAAGAAAGGCTTTGAGAATCAAATGCCCAATAAAAGCTACCAGCTAAGTAGAATGACCATGGGCAAATAAAATAAAATAAAATAAAATAAACTTTGAGCATTCTTATTTAGTTATAAAACCCTCTAGAGAATTTCCATTT
This sequence comes from Sciurus vulgaris, assembly GCF_902686455.1. NCBI lineage: Eukaryota > Metazoa > Chordata > Mammalia > Rodentia > Sciuridae > Sciurus > Sciurus vulgaris. The sequence goes on from NC_136475.1 coordinate 49,295,858, forward strand.
TATTGACTTAAACTACATCTATTAATTTATGGTATATAAATTATATCTTAATGAAACTTAAAAATAAAAAAAAATCTGTTTACTTTTCACATAGTTTTTATGGGTCAGAAGTCTGCTTGTGGCTTAACTGGATCTTGTACTCACTGTCTTGCCAAGCTGTGATCCAGGAGTAACCTGGGGTTGTGATCTCATCTGAGGCTTCTCTTCTGAGCTATGCAGTGGTTGACCTTATAGCAACTTGCTTCTTTAGGGCCAGCAGGAGAGACATTCTCTGATTCTCCAGGTATCTGATTAGTAGACCTTTATTTCAAGATGTCAACAGATAGGATTAGTTCCACCCAGTATAATCTCAACTGTGATTAATTCAAATTCAACTGAATAGGCACCGTAGTTACATCTATAAAAATTTTCTTTACCCTTTCCATATAACAGAAATTAATATCAAGGGAGACATCTACCCACAATCAAGGGGAGGATATGATCCAGGACATAAAAAATGAGGGATTGGTAAATCGTGGGGGGCATATGAGCATTCTATCACAGAAGAGACTGGGGGAGAGAACAAGAAAAATATTGTTATCACAAAGTAGATCAAATCAGAGTTTCCAGAAGGATAAATAAAATAGATCTGAGAACAGTGTTTTGAAATTAAGTTTGGGTATAAAAACTGGTAGACACTTGTAACCGGAAGTAAATAGATTATAAACCTAGTGCATTTTTAAGAGATATGTGTTGTCAATAGAATCACAACCAAATACTTAAAAAACAGGTGCACACCTGTAATCCCAGACTAAGGTAGGAGGATCGTGAATTCAAAGCCAACCTCAGCAACTTAGTAAGGCTTTAAGCAACTTAGTGAGACCCTGTCTCTAAATAAAATATAAAAAGGGCTGAGGATGTGGCTCACTGGTTAAGTGCCCCTGGGCTCAATCACCCATACCAAACCAACAAATGAACAAAACCTTTTCACTATTTGACATTTAAAACAACCATTGGGCAGATATTTTCTAGAAGCAACAGGTGAGCTGGAAAGCTGTGCAGCCACCAAGGAAGCCCTCTTGTTGAAATGAAGATGAACCTTTGGTAGGTGCCCTCAGGGGCCAACAGAAACCATGGGCAAAGTTATCAGCTCTATGAGTAGAATCAGGGTCTCTTCAGGGAGCCTTTCCACCCTCAGGAAAGAAGGCTTTCAGACCAGTGACTTCTATGTGTTTCTCATTTGTTATGGTTAAATTATGTCCCCCCTCATCCCAAATTCATATGTTGAAGCCTTCATTCTAGTTACTTAGAATGTGACAGAGACAGACAGGGTCTTTAAAGAGGTGGTAAAGTTCAAATGAGGTAGGGTGGGCACTAATCCACTCTCAATTTCCTTTCTTTGGGGGGGTACCAGGGATTGAACTCAGGGGCATTCAACCACTGAGCCACATCCCCAGCCCCATTTTGTATTTTATTTAGAGACAGGGTCTCACTGAGTTGCTTAGTGCCTTGCTTTCACTGAGGCTGGCTTTAAACTTGCAGTCAATCCTCCTGCCTCAACCTCCCAAGCTGCTGGGATTACAGGTGTGCCTGGATGACCAGTTTCCTTATAAGAAGAAGAAAATTTAGACATTCAAAGACACCAGGAGGAATGCACAGAGAGAAAACTGTGAAGACAGAAAAGGGGGTCATCTGAGAGCCAGGAGGAGGGCCCTCACTAAGGAATTAAACCAGCCAACACCTTGATCGTAGACTTCTAGACTCCAGAACTATGTGAAAATAAATGTCTGTTGAAGCCACGCAGTCCATGGTATTTTTGTGTACTGTACTTCCATTTTTTGTTTGTTTGTTTGTTTGTTTTTGGTTGTTATTCCTGTTCTTGTGTGTGGTTATGTGGTGGTGGGAAAAGGATTTTGATGACAAAGGTTTTTATTTTCTCTCAGAACATTGGTCTACAGATGGAGAGAAACTTCTGTACAATCCTGGAACTACTGAACTATCAGCTGGGTGCAATTACTACAGGCTATGTCTCTCTTGGGTAGGCATTGGGTGCATTCTGTGTGAAAAAAGAAAAAAATATGAATACTTGGTAACAAGAAATGATTGTGGCAGTGACAAAAACTCACCAAATTTTCTATGTGTTTTTCTAGATGTCATAGCTAAAGTATATTTGTTCTGATGGGTCTTTTTATTGTTCTCAATGAATCATTTTCTCTTTCCATATGAGAAGGTGGGATATCCCTGCCCATCACCAGGGGAATTATAGTCCTTCCTTCCTGAGGAATATATATCCCTGTTCATGTGACTCACTTCAAACAAAGATGTACAAGTAGGAATGATGATATCGATTTTGAGCAAAACCATTAAAAAGTCACTTATTTTTTTCCATTCATTGATTTGAATCTATGAAGAGGACAAGGATGGAAGAAAGACATTTCAGACAGGAATCTAACATGACAAGAATATGAAAGTATTATTCAGCAAATTTTAAAGGTATAGTGAACAGATTCATTGGCAAGACAGTTATTGTATGTTGATTATGTGGTTTGTACACACACACAAACATGCATGCACACATACTCACACACTTCATATTTTTCCAGAAAAGTGGTTATTATATGTCAGAACTTATACTGGTAGATATGGTGACAGCTCATAGCTCCATCTATGCAAAAGTTCATAATCAGGAGGGTCCGAAGATGGGGAAATTGATGGGGCCATGAGTGGGGAATCCCAATGCAGAAAACTTAAGGGAGCACATGTATAAATTATATTCTGAGAATGATTGTAACTCAGGATACACAGTATTGAAGAAAAGTTAGTCAATTTTATACAATTTTTTTTGAGTTAGAAAATACCTCTTATTGCTTTACTTGATTTTTTAAAAAAATATTTTAACTTGGTAAATGATTTGATGAATTTGTATTATATTAAGGAATATACTATTACTATTAAAGAATATTTTTCCATATAAATGCCAATGAGGCATTTCTAGAGCATTCTTGCTCTCTCACTTGCTTGTGTGACCTTAAAAACTAACTAAACCCTCACTGAGACTCAGTTTCCTCATGTATACACTAGCTTTAATAACAGAGTTTAATTCACAAGAATTTTGCTGAAAATAAATTTGCTACAGTAAATGCATGAAAAACACTTAGCACAGTGCCTGGTACTTGGTAGGGATTGCCAACTCTCCCTCTCCATTTCTCCTTTTCCTCCTCTTTCTTCATCTTTTGATAAAAGGGAAGTGGGTGACACTTTTGCAAATTTGCATTTTCTTCTGGTTCATAAATTCATGAATTAATCCTTTTTATTTTTTTAAAGTACTCCTAAAATTTTTCATAGGGTTCCTTGTTTTCTATTCTTTGTCTACCCATAACTAAATAGACTTTGAAATGTTCTTGCCTCCCCCAACCACACAATTAATAATTATTCATATGAAGATAAGATTGAAATAGAGGATATAGTGTTGAAAAGGAAAGAAAGAGAAACCTGAGTTAGTCCACACATGACAGTAGCTATAAATACCTCCAAAAGATGGATACCGTGAAGAAGGATGTGAATACTGAGACTGGCAAGCATACTGTGTTACCTCCACACAGACATGGCTTTTGTTCAAATTTGTGAAGTGTTTTTATTTTTGTTTTGTTTTTCATTTAGAGCAGGTGTCAGTAAACTACAGCCTGTGAGCCAAGTCTGGCCTACTGCCTATCTTGGTAAATAAAATTGCATTGAACAAAGGCACACCCATTTCATTTACAGATTGTTCATGAATATTTTTTGTTCCAGTGGTGGAGTTAGGTTGTTCCAGCAGACATCGTATGGCCTGCAAAGCCTACAAAGTTACAATAGATGAACCTTTACAGAAAGACTATGAACCCCTGGTTTAGAGGAATAACCCTGTACAGGTAGAAAATAATTATTTCTTTACCCTGTAATGCAAACTATCATTAACTTTTGTTATGGTCTGAATGTGAGGTGTCCCCCAAAAGCTCACATGTGAGACAATACAGGAAGGTTCAGAGGAGAAATGATTGGGTTGTATGAATCTTAACCCAGTCAGTCAATTAATCTCTCATGGGATTAACTGAAGTGGTAGAGTGTGGCTGGAGGAGGTGGGAATTGGGTGTGGCTATGGGACATATAATATGTATCTGGAGAGTGGAGTCTCTTTTTTTCTCTCTCTGCTTCCTGATGATGCAAACTGCTTCTCTCTGACACACTCGTCTGCCATGATGTTCTGCCTCACCTTGAGCCCCCAGGAATGGAGTCAGCCTTCTATGGACTAAGACCTATGAAACCGTGAGCCCTTACGGAAAGGAAATAAACCTTTCCTCCTCTATAATTGTACTGGTCAGATCCTTTTAGTCACAGCAGTGAAAAAGCTGGCTAAAACAACTATTATCATATCCCTTTCTTCTGGCCTAACAACCAAGAATAAAAACATCAAAAAAGTTTGCTACTTCTGCTTCCTTTTGTTTTGCTGTCTGGGGGGTCTCAAATTTATTACTGTGTTAGGTAGTACGATTCTAAATCACAGTATGGTACCCTTCTTCCTCACCATACCTAATAAAAGTCTATGTATTGATGGCAAAATTTGTCCTTAGGGAGGAACCAGAAGTTCTGATATCAGTAGATAATCATGACTAAACTTGTGGGTCCTCTTCCTAGAGTCTTAAGGGAAAAGTAAGACTTTCTCTTCTCTGATTTTTGAAACAGTCTCATTCTTAGATCTAATATCTACTCATGATCATTAACTTTCTTCGTGCAGTTGCCTGAAATGAAAATTGACAAATATAGTATGCTATTTGCTATGAAATTAGCAAGTAATGAAATCCAATTTGATACTTTTGCTTGAAATTTTGCTCCTCAGACATGTGCCTAGTGGTGTGGTCTGCTGGACTGATCATGTCTTGTACACCTTCTTGGATATTTAATAATAAATAATAGATCTGTAAGACGTATTCAAGTGTTTCATTTGATAGTTTCAGAATGACTGGGCACTATATGCATTGGGGTTATAAAAACGCATTCAGAGGTTTGCTTCAGTTTATCAAAAAGCTGTGAAATGTCCTTGAAACACTATGGATTTTAATTGCATATAAGCTTATCTGAAACGGTCCTGTGAAAAGTGAGGTTTATGCTTTCCCTTTCCCATTCAAGTAACAATTAAAATATATATATGTACATACATACACACATATGTGTGTGTGTGTATGTGTGTGTGAGAGAGAGAGAGAGAGAGAGAGATGGGGGAAAAACCTATGGCATTGTCAGAGTGCTGCTTTCCACTTTATGAACCCTGAAGTAATGGATCTGCAAGAGGTATATGCAGGAGCCTGTTATTGACTGTGAAGACATTCTGTATCGGTTGACTGTGAACTGAAGTATCATTTTACCTCTCATCCTGGCACCTGGATAATATTAAATTTGAACCTTTGATTTGATTGATACATCTCAGCAGCAGGACATTTAGACATTTATGTCATAAAACCAAAATGAAATATTTTATATCACTGAACATAGCCCTGCAAGGTACAGTAGTTAAAACCAAATGAACTTAGCATCAATTTTCCAGTTATTTAAAAAGCATACACATAGGCTCACACATGCACACATACACATAAGCCCACCATAGAAATGCACCCCCCCCTTTTTGTTTTGGAATGACATTTAGAAAAAAACATAAAGTTTACCTAAAGAAGCTGAGGTGGCAGCATTAAATGCAATAAACAAGAACCTACTTACATATGCAAAACAGGCACTCACAGGTGCAAGAAAGGTAATTGCTGGTGCAAAATATGCCATTACCTGTTTTACATGCACAACTGCCTGATTTGTAAGGGCAACTAGCTGATTTTGTCTTCCTCTGCATAATTTTTATGCACAAATTAGTTGCTTTGGAAAATTTGGCACCAATATTTTCTCAGTTCTTGAATCTAAAATATATTATGTGTAGAAGACAGAAGCTTTAGAGTCAGTCAGAAAAATGGATTTTTTTGTCTATTTTTATTTGTAAAAAGTAAAACACAAGAAGGCTTTTCTGGAATCTTATTTTTCTTCCCCTGATAACAGGTTTTTTGTTTAGTACAGTGTGTTTCATTAGTGCTTTAAAATCTGCTAAAGCCTGGCTGCAACATGCCTGCCTATTAGTTCAACTGAAGGCCCATCACAGCAGTGCATTATGCATTGTCTTGGGGACAATTAAGACATGCCATCCCCACAAAGCAGTTTTTAAGTGGGCAAAACATATTTAATGGTAGGGTTTGTGGCACCCAGAATGGAAATACAATGAAAACTGGAGGGAATATGTACTTACTCTAACACTAAACAGGTTCTCTATAATTCACATGTGCACTCTTGGGGATATGGTCTCCCATGTGGACATTCTAAGTGTTGCTAATGAAGTGTTTATCGTCTATGGCAGCCTAAGCAGAAAGAGTGTAATCTGTGGTCAGCTATAGGGCACTGTTAACAACAGCAAGAATGCAAATATAATATGCACATAATTATTGATCTCTTTAGTTAAAAAAACCCTTATGAATAATATTCATATTTAGGACTAGAAGCTAATGTACCCTGGGAATCAGGCATCCACAGCTTAGCTATTGACAGGTTTAGACAGGTCAGACGATGTCAGTCTAACAGCATTTAATCAATATAGATGCATGTGTCACAAAGGTGATTTGAAAAGTACCTTTCTATTACATTAAAAAAGGCCACATTCAGTATTTCCTATTCTTTGTTAATATGATGCACATATATTTCTAAAGCAGAGGTGTTTTTCTTTTTCATATTTTCATTTGAAGAGCACATGGTAGGTGCAATTAAAAGTTTGTCCAGTTCAACTATGCCATTCTCAACATCATATGTAAAAACATGGTACAAAGTTCCTGCAGAATTTCTATGTGACTGTTAGTATTTTTTTTAGCATTGAAATTTGGGGGCAGATGTGATCAAAGGTCAGTAACATTTTCATGTAACACAATTACCTGGTTTCTTAGTTTAGAGGACTTGTCAGCAAGAGGGTTATCCACTATTTTGGGATATATCAGTAATCAGATTTCTTACAAAGGAATGAGTGAGAAGTTCTCTAGTCAAATGAAGGAAGAAGTAGTACTAAGTCTGAATTTCTACTCATTAGTCATTAATGCAGGGAATCAGAATGAGTACCTATTCTCAGGAGGCACTTAGATCCAGATGGCATGAGTTTATTCTTCTCTAAGATCTGTAACGATAAATTGTGTAAAATGTTATTGATGACTTTCTTATTGGGATTTTTATTTAGTTCTTTTTTTTAAAGAGCAGGATGCAGATGAAGTCTAGGATGTAAATTTAATTTGTAGGTGAAATAGTTGTTAGTTTTATCTGTTTCATTGTCTTATGTGAAACAGTGAGGGCAGAAGTTGGATCTTCATTGTTTCTTTTGTAAGTAATTAACAGAGATATGTAATAAAATAACTTAAACATAAAATGTCTAAATGTACCATAAGATTTATATTTTCAGAATAATTAGTATTTCAAGTATAAAGAAAAGGTACAGTCTCAATATCTCATTGTCAAGTATGAAGAATGCAAGGGACGTCTGCAGTGATTAATGAATCTGTACATCAAAAAAGTTATTAGCGATCAATAAAACAGTGAACTACTTCTTGCTGCTCCAAATTCGTTATTTTGACCCTTACCAAGAGGTGTTTAAGGACATTTAAGAAGAACTTATTATTGAGTTTCCCAGTTTCAGGGAAATGTGAACAGGAAAACATACCATCAACTTTAATAACTGAAGGACAAAATTAAATGTAATATTATTGTAATGGATACACTTTTTTTCTGAAATATGCATTTACTTTCACATGATTTTATTCCCTTTCAATGAAAGCAAATGTATGTATTTTATAATTTCATAAGTTGAATGTTATTTAATTTTTACAGTACTACATAAACTTTTTATGGAATAAAATACAAATCAAAGCAAATGTCATTTATGAAGGTCTATGCCATATTTTGTACTTGTAACACATGAACATCCTGTACATACCTTTTGTACAAAACATCAGGTATGAAAAGCAATGAGTCTGTTTCATTACATAAAAAGCAGCTGAGATGATAGAGACAATACCATGAAAGGAAAAGTGGAAGTGAAGCCCATTATAAAACAAGAATTGATTTTGAGTGGGATCAATACATATTTGCATATAAAAATTACACCTACTATGGAAAATACAATGAAAGTGCTGAAAACTGAAAGTCATTCAAGGAAAATGACCATTTGAAAATAAAACATACAAAATGGAGATGTAAGTGGTTCCAAGTTGTTTCTAAAAATATTCTTTATGATTCAACAAAACTAAGAAAATTTTCTCCAAATATGTCTATATATCTCTACCTATCTAAATGTACGCATGCGCACGCACGCGCATATACACACACACACACACACACACACACACACACACACACACACACACACACACACACACCCTGTTAGGATCTAGGATGCTTCTTCCTCTGCTCTTTCTTTTTCTACTTTGCCTTCTCGTCTGGATCCCACTTCAAGTGCAGCTGCAGGTCCCACTCTTGTCTGTGTCCTGGGTTTGAACCGCCTTTGTTGTTCACACTCTGCAGTTTCTACAAAATTGTGCTTCACATTATTGCCTCTTGGAGTAAAGAATCATTATTAGTGAGCAAAGTTAACCGAGCCAGGGAGTGTTCTTCAAGAGGAGCAGAAACCAGTTTCTTCTTTTAAAGCTATGAGGAAATTTGAAAGGAGGAAGACCAGTGTTTAAAAAAGATGAGTTTAGAGACACTAATTGTCAGGTTTAATTTTATGCATCTTTCAACTTGCCCCCATTAATCAGATGCATTTTGCTTGGGGATGAGCATTTGATAACTTCTGTTTATTAGAGAGAAGAACTTGTATAAGGGTCTTTTCCAGTTACACAATGGGAGTTATCTAAAGGAAAAATAGTGAAAATCATAAACGTTAACAGTAAAAGTTAATATTCAGAGAAAAGTAAGGATGAACTCTTACTATAATCAGTATCAACCTGATAATGCATTAAATGGTAAATTATTTTCTGAGAAACTCAATATCAACTATACAGAACTAATATGGATTAACTTCTTTTAAATCTCCCATCACATTGTACTTTTGTTATGAACTTATTTTAGTGCATTTTGTATAATTGCTTCCACGTACCTAAACTTCTGCTGGGTTCTAAAGTCCTTGAAGAATTCGAAGACTGTGTCTTGCTTAAGCTTCTTCCAAAAGCACATAGTTCAGCATTTCAATAAATATTTGTTGAAATAAAATTAATGTTTTATCAATACACATTTATTAGATATTACTATGTTATGGAAACAGTAATGAGTTCTTGGGTCTAAAGAAATTAAAAGGGTAATTTTGAAAGTTTTAAAATCTAGTTGAGTCAGTAAATACATATTAAAGAAAGATAAACGATAATAGGAGACATCATCTTCTAAACGCCAAATGAAACTTAGGAGGTAGAGAATCTATCAGGAGTGAGTCACTCCTCAACGTTGGGAAGGGCCGTGAAATAGGACTCATGTACCTTTACTATGCTCTAAAGAGAAAAATTCAACCCCCTCCTACTTCTGTGAGGATCTTTGAGTGGTATCAAAACCACTGGGTCTATTTATTTCCTGCCTTTCTAAGTACCAATCTTTAGTTCAAGGATAAGACAGATGTATTTATATAACTATCATCTGAAAGACACAGTTACAGTGTAGAAGATAATGTAAAATAAATGCATCTACAGCAAGCATCCTTTTTTTTTTTTTAACAAAAACCATTGATATGCAAAGAAAACAGAAGTTCATGTCCCTCAGCATTAGGGATGTGCGTCATTTTCTTATTTTGTTCTGTTTGTTTTTCTGAAGAAATAAAGGAGGGAAGAAAGGAAAGTGGTTGTTGAGAATAATGGTTTTCAAGAGGATGGGGGAGGCTTAGCATTTTTCTTATTATGGTTCTGGATCCCACATTCAGAGTAAAGACCCCAAACTTAAAAAAAAAGAAAAAGAAAAAACGCATCCTGAGTCCCCAAAGCACTGAAGAAGTGAGACCTTTTGTTTTTTGACTGAAAGATTCCACAGCATGTGTTGATATCTTCTGATCTGGTCTGAGCTTTTTCACCTAATGTTAACCCAGAGCCACCTTTACTGTTTAGTTGAAGTGCAAGCTGGTGTGCCCACCTGGGGTATATGGGTATTACTACAGAATGAAAGCCTGCTTGGAGGAAAAAGATAGATATAACAAATTCAAGTGGGGTGAGGTAGATTCAACTTTGATCTGGTGAGGAAGGAGCCTAGTAAAATAGGGAGTGGTATTGGAAATAGAGTAATAGGTGGTAGTAACCAGTGTTTGAATTTCATGAAGACTGAAATTCCCACAGCTAAAGGCAGAGCTGAGTAGTAAGAACTCAATTTTTATAAACTTTTATTCATTCTTAATGTTTATTTATTTAATCATTCATTCATCTAATTATCATTTAATGGCCCTTCTAGGAGTAGAAGAGCAAGGAATAAAGTATAATAATAATAATAAAAAAAAGAATCACAGTCTTTGGGACAGGAGACAGGGAGACAGGAGTCTCCTGTGTATCTCCTTTGCTAGCAAAATCATGTCCTCCTTATTGGATTGGCATTAGGGAAAAGGAGCAAGCTTTTGGTAACCACTTTTCACTCCTCTCATGTCTAGTGTTTCAGGTCATAGCAGCTGGCAGGTATCTTTAGCCCTGAAGGGTGGGGGTGGGAGACTGGAAGACTAAAACTAGACAAGTCTAGGTCAAGTTAACCCTATATTATAGTTTTGGACAAAATATTTCTCATTGCTCATTATATCTATGGGCAGAGATATGAGTAGAATCTGACCCAAAAGTTAAGGCAACAAAGAAGACAGGCACAATATGAAGACAGAAGTGCCAAGTGTTTTCACCCTGTTCCAGTTGCCCATCAGACATAGTAGGCCCAATTGAAGAGTCAGTGTGGCCTTACGGTCCCTGAGTCCAATACCACAACAGTCATTTTAGCCCACATACCAGAGATATTCCCTACGGCAAAGCTAGTGAATGTATTGTCCAGCTGTGTGACTACCCAAATTAGTGATTTTAAGTCAATTAAGAACAAATGAAGTTGAGCTTGGAGGTGAACACCTATAATCCCAGTGACACAGGAGGCTGAGGCAGGAGGATCAAAAGTTCCAGACTAGCTTAAGCAATTTAAGGAGGCCCTGAGCAAGTTAGCAAGACCCTGTCTTGAAAAAAATTTTAAATAAAATATTTTAAAAAGGATAGTGTAGAAATCATAAATAAGAATCACACAGAAAAGATAGAGACAAAGATACAATGAACAAATGAAAAGTCAATAGAGAGCATCAACGACACACTTGCTAAAGCAGAAAAGTCTGTAAACTTGAAGCTAGGTCATTTGAAATTATTCAGACAGAGGAGAAAATAAAAGAAAAGAATGAAAAGGAATGAAGATGAAGAAAGGCAATAGGATTTACAGAATACCATTAAGAGGGCTAACTTTCACATTGTGGGAGTTTTAGAAGAGAGACAAAAAGAAGCAGAATAGTTATTTAAAGAAATAATGACTGAAAACTTTCTAAATCTAGAGGAAGATATGGGCATTCAGGTACATGAAGATTTAAAAAAAAAAAAATCCCCAAAGAGGTATACCTGAAGACTTCACCAAGATACACTAAAATCAAATTGTCTAAAATCAAAAGCAAAGACAGAATATTGAAGAGTCAAAAAATATAAAAGTAAAAAATGGTTCATCATATGCAAGATTTATTAGACATTTTTTTTTTTTGCTGTGACCAAAATATCTGACATGAACAAATTAGAGGAGGAAAAGTTATTTTGCACTCATGGTTTCAGAGGTTTAGGGCATGGATGGACAACTCCCTTAATCTGGACCTGAGGTGAGGCAAACATCATGGTGGTTCAAAGGGTGGGTGCAGGAAAGTTGCTCAGCCCAGAATCAGAGAGAAAGAGAGTGTGTGGAGCCAGGAACAGACATAGTCCAAGTAACCTACTTCTTCTACTCATGCCTAACCAACCTGTAGTTACCACCCAGTAGTTCATTCGGATTATCAATCTATCACAGGGGTTAATCCACTGATGAGGTGACAGCTCTCATACTTCAATCTTTTCACCTTTGAGCATAGTTATGTCTCCAAATACACAAACTCTTTGAGGGACATTTTTAGATCTAAACCAGAACACAAGGGAAACTCCATAAGGCTAGTAGTTTGCAAGTGAGCAGAGAGGGATTATGTAGTCAAATGTTTGAAATAATAGAAAACCAGTCAAGAATTCTTTACCCAGTTAATGTGTCCTACAGAAATGTAGAAGAAATAAATGTTTTACTAGCCAAAATGCTAAATGAAGTTCTCGAAGTTGAAACAGTGTTCTAAATAGCAATATGAAAAAATAAAACTCACTGGTAAATGTAAATGTAGAGTCAAATTCAGAATATTCTAATATTATAATGGTGGCACACTTATAATTCTAGTATAAAGAATAAAGCACAATATTATTAAAAATAACTATAACTATGATAATTTATGAAAGAACACACAAAATGAAAGAGTGTAAATTGTTATATCAAAAACATAAAATGTTAAAGTGGAGGTAGAAAAAGTGTAGAGTTTTAGTGTGTGATCAAAGGTAAGCAGTTATCCACTTAAAATAAATGTAGATACAATTCAATAACAGAAGTTGACATCAATATACCACTTTCAACATAAATAGATCATTCAGACAAAAAATAAATAACAAAATATTGGGCTTCAACTGAACTTTCAACTGAATAAATCTAGAAGACATATAAAGAACCTTCTATCCCCAAACAGTGGAATATACATTATTCTTAAGCACATTTTAGATTATTCTCCAAGATAGATGATATGTTAGGCCATAAAACAAGTCACAACACATTTTAAAAGGCTAAAATCATATCAAGCATCTTTTCCAAAAATGATGGTTTGAATCTACAACTCAATAACAGGAATAAAACTGAAAAATTCACAAATAAGTGGAAATTAAACATGCTCCTGAGCAACCAAATGATCAAAGAAATCAAAAGGGAAATAACAAAATATTGAGACAAATGAAAATTGAAATACAACAGGAAGCAGTGAAAAGCAGCTCTAAGAGGGAAATTTGCAGTGATTAAATGTCTACTTTTCAAAAAAGAAAGATCTCAAATAAAAAATTAATGTCAAAACTGAAGGAACTAGAAAATAAAGAAGTTCTACAAAGTTAGTAGAAGAAAGGAAATAACCAAGAACAGAGTAAAAATAAACAGACTAGAAAAGCAATAAAAAGAGATTGAGTTGATTTTTCAAAGGATAAACAAAATTGACAAATGTACAGCTAGTCCAAGAAAAAAGGAGAAGGCAACAAAACAAAAAAAAGAGGCATAAATGAAAGAGGAGATGTTATAATTTACTCCACAAAACTACAAAGGGTCCTAGGAAACTATTATGAGTAATTATATGCCAACAAATCAGTTAACCTAGAAGCAATTTCTAGAAACAATCTATCAAGACTGAATCACGAAGAAAGAGTAAACCAGAACAGATGAATAATACGAAAGGAAAGTGAATAGGTAATCAAAAATCTTCCAATAAATAAAATCTCAGGACTTGATGGCTTCACTGAAGATTTCCATCAAATATCTAAAGAAGAACTAATATTAATCTTTTTAAGCTCTTCCAAACAATTGGAGAGAAGGGAACACTTCAAACTTATTTTGTAAGGACAGCAAATGCAGACAAGGATGCTTCAAGGCAAAACAAAACAAAATAAAACAACTGTAGACCAATATCCTTTATGAACATTGATGTGGAAATCCTCAACAATATACAGCAAACTGAATTTAAGAACACATTTAAAGAATTATCACCATAGTCAAACAGGATTTATCTTGGATGCAGGGTTGGTTCAAAAAACATGATCAATAAATATGATAGAATGAAGGATACAAATAATATGATCATCTCAATAGATGTATGAAAGTACTCAACATAATGAGGAGGAATGTACCTCAACAAAATTATGACCATATATTACAAATCCACAGTTTATATCATACTCAATGGTGAAAAGCTGAAAGCTTCTTCCGTACCATCAGTAACAAGACGATTGGTCACTCCTGAATTTCTTTTGATGTGGTATTGAACTCCTAGACAGAACAATTAGACAAGGAGAAAAAACACAACAACCTAGGTACTTAAATTGTTTGCAGGTAACATGACTTTATATAGAAATCTCTAAAGATTCTATCAAAAAACCACTAGAACTAATAAATGAAATCAGTACAATTCAGACACAAAAAATCAGTTCCACCTCTATAGACTAACAATGATATATCCAAGAAGAAATTAAGAAAACAATCCCATTTAAACATCATAAAAATACTTAGGAATAAATTTAACTAAGGAAGTAAATGATCTGTAACAATGAAAGCTACAACACATCGATGAAAGAAATTGAGGAAGACAAATGGAAAGATATCTCATGTTCATGGATCAGAAGAATTAATATGAGTAAAACATCCCTATTACTCAAAGCAATCTATAGATTTAATGTGATTCCTATCACAATTCTAATCACATTTTTTTTCACAGAATACAAAAAAACAATTTGTATGGAACCATGAAAAATTTTTGAATAGCTAAAACAATCTTAAATGGGAAGAGCAAAGCAGTAGGTGCTATACTTCCTGATTTATGTTACAAATATGTAGTAGTCAAAATTGAATGACAGGCCATAAAACAGACATAAAGACCAATGCATCAGAATAGAAAACCCAGAAATAAATGCATGCACACACCTCTCATTATTTCTTTACAAAGTGTACAATGGGGAAATGATAATCTCTTCAATATATATGCAGAAGAAATAAGATCTCTATCTTATATAATACAAAAATAATCAGCTTAAAATGTGTTAAAATCTTAATTAAACATAAGTTCTGAAACTGAAAAACTCTATGATTAAAACATAGGGGACAAGTTTCATGACATTGTTCTTGGCAATTACTTTTTGGATGTGATACCAAAAACACAGACAACCAAAGCAGAAATAAATACGTGAATGTACATCAAACGAAAATGTTTCTGTACAGCAAATGAAACAACAAATGCAAAAGAAAACTGCAGAATGGGGAAAAAAAGGCTTGCAAATTAGATATCTGATAAAGGTTAATGATAAAGGGTTCCAAATATACGAGGAACTTAGATAACTCAATAGCAAAAGAACCTCAAATAATCTGATTACAAAGTGAATAAAGGTCCTGAATGGACATTTCTCCTAAGAAGACATGTCAATGGCCTGTAAATATATGAAAAAAGGTTAGCCTCACAAATCAGAAAATTGCATTAGAATTCATAATGAAAACTCACCTCAAACCTGTTAGAATAACTGTTTTCAAAAAGTGAAAAGAAACAAGCGTTGGTGAGGATGTAGAGAAAAGGGAATGTATTATTGGTGGAAATATACTTGGGCATGCCTATTAAAGAAAACAACGTGGAGGTTTCTCAGAAACCTACCCCAGTGTGACCTAGCAATCCCACTTCTGGGTATACATCCAAAGGAATGAAACCAGAATCTTGAAGAGATATCTGTACTTCCATGTTCATTGCAACATTATTCACCACAGCCAAGATGTAGAAACAACCTGCCAGTCACTCAGTTCATGAATGGATGAAGAAAATGTGGTGTGTCTGTCTGTCTGTCTATCTATTGATCTATCTATTCAGTGGAATAATATTCAGTCTTTAAAAAAAGAAGGAAATCCTATTTGGAAAACATGAATGATCCTCAAGGAGATTAGTGAAATAAGTCAGGCACAGAAAGGCAAATACTGCATGATATTTATATGTGGTACCTAAAAATGATTAACTCACAGAAGTTTGGTGTGGTGGCACCCAGTTGGGTGTGTGGCTACTCAGGAGGTTGAGGCAAGAGAAAGGCAAGTTTGAGGCCAGCCTGGGAAACTTAGAGATACAGTGTCTTAAAATAAATAAATTAAAAAAAAAAAAAAAAAAAAAAAAAAAAGGCTGGGGATATAGCTTAGTGGTATACTACTTGTGCAAGGCCCTAGTTTTGATTCCCAGAACCTCAAAACAAACAAATGAACAAAACAAAAGAAAAGGATGGGGGTGTGGCTCAGTGGCAGAGAATCCCTGGATTCAATTCCCAGTACTACAAAACTAATAAGTAAGTAAATAGATAAGTCTCACTTAAAGAAATAGAGGGTGGCTACCAAAGATGGGGGTGGGGTGGGGCAAAGTTGATCAAAGGGAATAAACTTCCAATTTGGAGAACTAGTGTGTAGCACTAGTGTGTAGTACTAGTGTGTAGTGAAGAGTTAAGAATGAATTGTATGCTTGAGATTTGCTAAGAGTAGATCTTAAATATTCTCAACACACACACACACACACACAGAGGCAACTATGAGGAGACAGATATGATAATTAGTTTGTGACAATCATTTTACATTGTATATATGTACCAAAATATCACAGTGTACATCTTAAGTATATTAGATTTTTGTCAATTATACCTCAATAATGCTGGAAAAAGATGACCATGAAAAGGATGATGATATTGATGATATGCATAGTAACCTTTTAGAATTAATATTTTTTCTGCTTTATTCCTTTTAATACCAAGATGACAACTCAATTCTTGATGGGTCAGCTGTCCTTATAAGAGGGAACTGTCAGGCTGTTTTTAGGATCCAAATCCACTCAACTGATATAAATCCCCTCAGTCACAAGTAGCCTTAGGAAAACCCAGAGTTTGAGCTAATTGGGTTGTATTGGATATAAGGAATTCAGATGAAGTATTGAAAACAAGATTTGAGAGTTTGGTGAGGATACTAAAACTGGAGGCTGAGCAAATAATGAGGAACAAAACAATCAGACTCAAAAGGATTTGGATTGTATAAGTAATTGGATCAGCAGATGGCAAATGCAGTTCAGTACAGGAAAATGTAAAATAGACTTGAAGCAAAAGAAACAAACTAGAGAATGTGTGCTAAATGGAACAATCATCCAGAATGCTGACCAGGAAATGGAAAGGAGGGGCCATTATAAAACACAAGTCCTAGCAACTCTTAGTTTATGGCCAATTCTGTTGTTTTACAATCCTACCTGGAAGAATGTGCGTGCATGTTATCTATACTGGGAACTTACTGTACCTTATGGGAACGAGCAGTCTCTTCAAATTTCGAGCATTTCACCACTCGACTTTGTAAAGACACCTTTCAAAAATTTTTTAAGGTGTTGCTTTTTTTTTTAGCACACATTTTTCTTCTCTTTGTTTAGGCTTATGCACATTATTCTATAATTACCCTTCTCAGGCACTGCTGAGAAGATTCAGAACAATGTTTTCAGGAAATTTTACTAATTACCCTATATTTCACCTTGTCAAAAAATCCCCAGGAGGATCCCCAGAAGGGTATCACTCCCCATTTGCCCCACTCCCTGAAGATATAATGCGCATTTTGCAGAGGCGGAGATCAACTGTTTGGTGAGGCAGGATTATAGGTGCTTATAGGTAATGCATTAAAAAGTGTGTGTGTTTGTGTATGCGTGTGTGTATGCATAAGAATTATTTAGGTTGCTAGCAACTGATGTCTTTAGGAAGTACCCATGGTGATTGTAATGTAGATTGTCTTTGGGACACAATTTTTTTTTTTTTTTTTTTTTTTGGTGATACTGGTGATTAAACCCAGGGTCACTGTACCACTGAGCTACATACCCAGCTCTTTTTAAATTTTTGATTGGGAGACAGAGTTTTGCCAAGTTACTCAGGCTAGCCTTGAACTTGCCATTCTCTGGTCTTCACCTCTCAGAATTGCTGGGATTATAGGTGTACTCCATCATGCCCAGTTTGGGAAGACATTTTAAAGAACAAGTAGCTGAAGGAACAGAAGCAGAAAGAGCACAAAATCCTAGTCCCTGCTCATCCAACTGACTGATTAACTTTTCAACAGTTATACTACTCAGGCCTTCTATTCTTTAGCTGGAAAATGAGTATAGTAACTTCCACTTTGCCTGACAGAGCAACACACTAAATGATACTTGAAAAGTTTTTGCATCCAAATATAAAGTAAGGTAAAATGCTTGCCAGAATATAACACATACTATTCTGATCCCACAATAACATGCTTTTAAATGGATGATTGAGGCAGCCATCTATACGCAGCTGGAGTCAGATTTTCTTTTTGATCTATTACCACAGGAATTCTCACCCAGAGTTGATCTCTGCAACCAAGTAGGTACTGAAAGTAGTAGGTATTTTTCTTTGTGTATTTTTGAAAAGTGCTAACAGAAGGTTACTAACTGTGTCCCATGGTTTTGTTACTCCCAGGGAGCAAATGTTTTGAATAGCAGTCTTCAGTGTTTAGATCCAGTTGTATACCCTATGGTACTGATACTCCACTCCAGCTTTTGTTGTTGAGAATGAAAATGACTTCTACTGGCCTGACAAGCACATAATAATCTCCCTTTCATCATCTACTACTGAGGTCTGGTTTTCATCTGCAGAAACTAAAACTGAAGTCTGTTTACAAATCAGAACTAAGCCCATTGAGCCAAGTATCCTGTGAAATCAATTGATCTTGAGAATATGTGAAAATATCCATAATTCTTTTCTTATTGAAATTCTGTATTATCTAGGCAGTCTCATCTAGAGAGTGACAGTTGGTTGAATTGAATTAAATAGTGATAAACCCCCAAACAATGTGAGTCAGCTAAACAGAGGCATCCTAAGACATTGTGCTCTGGGAGGAGATTGTCACAGCAGTAGAATGTGCACAGCTTCTTCAGTGCTGGTCTTGATTCCACAGGCCTCTCTCCGTAACTCTCAGTGAACATGGCTACCATGTAATTAGCTGAGCAATAAGTTAGGTGTTTAAAAATATTTTTTTCAGGTGCTTTTTTGTATTCATGATAGATTCCCAACACCAAAAATCAATCTCAATCAAAGCAGCAACTGAGTTTATCATAAATTATCATGAAAAGGTTTTCTACTGAGTAGATGGTTAATTACTATCTAATTTGAATAATTTTGCATATTAATGAGAAATGGATGAAAATCATTTTTAGATTCTTAACTTCAGCTGAGAAACCCATGGAGATAATGGCTTCTTTTTAAAAGGCATGTGATCTCTGTTACTAAAGGAGATACTGTTTTTTTTTTTTCCAAAAAAGTTACTGACTTGTTTTAAGTTGATTAATGGATTAGTGTTTTGCCATTAATAAACTATATCCAAATGAAAGACAACTTCATTATTTGACTGTGTAGCCCCTAGCTGCCTGCCAGGTAAGAAAAATGGAAAATAGATGAAGAATGTGCTAAGAAAAAAAAATATAACCTTGCTCAGTCCTTTAAAATTTCTGGATGTATAAATTTGTATGTTTCTGATTACGAATGTATTTTTATAACTTGCACCTTTTGTCACATGAAGTTCTATGTATACTTGTTTACAAGTGGTATTTAGATCTAGAATATACATATGGAGCTGAAAATAGGGGTATACTCTTAAAACTATTACTGTTTTCTCCAATTTGAAAAAGTGACTGACAATTGCCTCAGGCCTCAGAAATTGTTGCCAACCAGAAGCCGAAAGTCACTTTTATAAAGTGTCCTTGAAACCTTTCTTAGCATTGCAAACAAAAAATAATATTTCTTTTTGTATTTTTAAAACCTATTTAGAAAAAAGTAGTTTAAAGGACAAACTACTTATCTACTTCCAGTTTTCTTTCACCTTTATCTTTTATTCAATTCACAAAACTTGCCTATTTAATACATATGTTTAGGCTACTGCTTTTCTCTTTGGGCAGAATCTGCCATTATTCAATAATTCCAATTGACTCTATCCTGGGTATATTGCAGATGAATGCAGACCAGTAACGATGATTTAAGATGGATAAATATTTTTGTACTTTTTAAACCAAATACTTCATCCAAGGTGGATAATAAAATAAGGCATTAACCCTATAGCCATCATTCATCTTTAAGAAATTGATTATTCTAGTCATGTCAATCCTATACAAGCCCAATATTGATTTTGAATGGTCTCAGTTATACAGAATGTACTTGAAGATATTTAGCACTGTATTTTATCAAGAAGGGTCAGGATTGGTTTGGACCAGGGAACATCATTTGGGCACACAAATGATGTTCAGAGCTTGATTATAGAGTTCAATAAGTATTTGAATTATTTAACTCAACATAAGAGTAAAATGTAGAGAAGACTTTTCTCTCTGGGTCTAGAGAACATCTTTTGCATTACAAAGAATTCCAACAGCATGAGCTATGTCATACCTGAAAAAGAAACTGCTTGGATGGAAGCTTTCACAATCAGTCCCAGACTTGCCTCATCCACTATTCATCTACCATCATGGTCAAGACCTTTTTGGCAAGAAATTGAAGACAATTTTTGTCAATATAAGAGTGGTAGACTCTAAAAATGGCATTGACAATACATCTATCTGAAGAAAAGTCTGGAAAAGAGGCGAGCCATTTTTAAAAGAACTAAAAACCTTGATGTTTCCAATTGAGCCATATGCCAGGGTAACTCTCAGGATAAGAAATGAACTATATTTTATATGCACAAAGTAGGATTTAAAAAAAATGAAATCAAGAGTGGCATTAGCATGAGCTGTCCACTCCCCCTCTCCTCCTTCTGGTCTCTTCCAGTCTCTTTTGCCAAAGAACTGAGAATGAATTTTTGAGAGCCAAGGATATGGAAAGGAAGACAAAATAAAGCTGGGAGAATTTTGGCGGAATTACATGCTTAACATACTGCACCATTTCTTTAATATATTTAAATAGTCCTGTGTCATCAGTGGGTGGCTTTCCTTTTCAACAATTTGTAATATATTTTGTTTTTCTTTAATTAAGCTTCACATGCTGGAATTAATTACTGCTGGGTAGTAGAAATCTGGTGGGCTAATTTTCAACTTTAGTTGAGAGAACTCAGAGCCTACCTTTACCTCTGAAATTACCAACCTGACCAAATTATATTTGTCTACTTATAACTTCTAGATTATGAATATCCAGGGCAGCTGCAAGGTGTGATTGTAAAATAAGATTACTTTTCCTGTGTGACTCATGAGTGTTTCTTGCTTTTTACAGGGAAACTTTATCTTATGCAAGATTTTTATATTATAGGACTGCACATAAAGCAAAAAGGTTGCACGTGCATCCAAAAAGCATTAAAAGTCATCACAGCTCCTAACCATTAAAATGAAGCTACGTAAACATTTCACTTGTCAAAAAGATAATGTGAAAATTATCTACATGGGAAGAAAGTTAGTATGCTAACCTGAAATAGTTTTGAAACATGTACATATTGTTACCCAAAACTAAATGTTTCAAGGGATCTGAAAACTTTGGTAAAGAATTCCAAACAGGAAACCAGCTCAAAGTCCCAAGTATGCATCTAGATGTAGTATGCCCAATTTTAGATAATAAAATATACATATACATATACATACACAAATAGAATAAATTGCTCTTACATGAGCATGATGAGGCGTATAAACAGTTGTCTTTGTTTTTCAGATGAATATATTAGAGCTTAGGGATATTAATTGAGATCTCAGATTACCCATGAATAACTGGTCTTTGACTTCAGTCATCCGAATTTATAGTTTCACTTCCAGTCATACCACAAGAGTTCATAGAACAGAAAGAACTGGAGGCAAGAGAGCAGAGGTTCATTAAGTGAAAGAATAAGTAAAACCAGGACTAACATCCCTTTACCATTCTTTTTTCTCTACACAGTTTCTTGTATTTAAACAAATTTTCTACAATGTTGTTGGCATTTTCTTTCTCTAATCTATCTAGTAACCTGGGTTATTAATCAACATTAAGGCATAAATGACTCCCTCATCTAATTTTAGCAGACAATAGCTGTATTCCTATTGAGACCTAAAGATTGGCCAACTAGTACTCCAGAGATTTTACATTTGAAAAATTACATTGTATATACCTATAGTATTTTAACTTCATTTATTAAACCTTCTAAAATCTCATCTCACATACATTAATTCATTAGATTCTTACAACAACCTTATAAGGCAGGAACCACTATGATCCTTATCTTACAAATGAGGAAATGAAAGATCAGAGAACTCAAGTGACTTCCCCAACTGTAGAAGCTGGAATCTGAACTCAACGTCTGTCCAATTTCAGAACTAGAGTCGTTTGCAGCTTCAGCAAGTGTTTCTAGCCAGATCTCAGTGAACACAGGAGCTATGTCACCTAGGGCGAGTACTTAACACTGTGAACATTAGTTTCCTCCTCATTTGTCAAACAGAATCACAGAGTTTTTTATTTTTAAAAGTTTTGACAAGAATATCATACATGAGAAAATTTTAGTACAGTGCTATTAGGACAATTATCAGCATTGAGCTAAGGAGAATGGTTTGATACAGTGAATATTCAAAATTTACAGGCTAACCTGGAATTAAAATCAGTTGCTTACAGGACGATGACTCCTATAGGATAGAGTTAAGACAAACCTGTAGGTAAAGGTATTTATTTCTTCCTTTAATGAGAGGTCTTGTTAGTGGTCCACCTATGCAGCTAGGCTTCTTAGAACAAATAGAGCTTATCACAAAAAACTGGTTATGGTTATCCTGTAGTTCATCTGAATTTTTGGACATCATTGTCCCAGTTCCTGTCTTGGAAAGGAAGCAGAATTGGGTACAATGTAAATTTTTACAGTTGCATTTTTTTCCCTAATATTATTTTAATAGCCTAGTGTGCACATATGTATTTCTTTCATGTTTCTTTAGTTTTACTTTTCTAAAAAGTTTATTCACTGAATTTCCTTAAACATGTGTAATATATGATAAAATTTGCCTTTTGAAGTTAAATCCCTAGGTAGTCCTGGGCCTGATAATCACACACACACACACACACACACACACACACACACACACACACTATATATGTATACATATATATAATATTTAGGTTATAATTACTTTCATGTTTGCAAAGTTTTTTTAGCTTTATGTAGAATCATGTGTGGTGAATTATTCTTAAGTTTTATAATAACCAGAACTTACATTAATATATTCTACTTAGTTTTTAATACATTTTCAACTAGAACATGAGTTTGGTCTTTTTGGTTTTAAAGTCATATTTCTATTCAGAGATAAAAGTTTTAGAAAACTATTAATTTACTACGCTATTTCAAATTTTTTCTTTTAAAGTACATATAGATTATGTACAATTCATTTTATAGTGTGGTTATTTATTGGTGCAATACAAACAATTCTGTAAACTTGTACCTTTTTTGTGTGAGATCTTGAAATCAAAATAATCAACAGTAAACACCACAACTACAGCTGCAATTTTAAATATTTTATAATCCAATCAAATTGTTTGAGTAGTAATGCATTTAAATGTTGTTATGGAATCCCCTCCAGACTTTTTAAAATGGTTACTCTGTTCCTGGGTTTGCTATTTATGAAATTCATAAGGGATGACAGTTTTTAATAATAGAGCATTTGACTTAGAAAGCAGTGTTTCTTTTTGCATCTCAATATAGTCTATAATTTTCTGTCTTAACTTTCAGAGGGACACAACTACAAATTATTCTTTTATTAATGAATATATATACATCTGTTGTTGCTGCTGTAATTAAAATGATCTTAAATGAGAAGTTTCACTGAGTCACTTAGCATCTTTTCAGATATTTGGATGAAGGAGCAGTTTTGCCCTAAAAAAAACAGGAATCAACTGAAACCAGGTGTGAAAAATACATTTATAAAAGCCTCAAAATAGAAGTCACATATAATTCAGTATAATGTGATATTTTAGGTCAGGTGTAGGGTTTTGTTTTGTTTTGTTTTGTTTTGTTTTGCAGTTGGAGGATCGGTACACAGGGCTGAACCATACTGTTCTCTTTATTTTTGTGTATTTGTGAGAATTTCCATAATAAAATATTTTTAAAATTGAGTTTTGATAGTTTTATACTATAAAACATCAGAAAATTTCCTTCTTTAATGAAGATTTCCAGACAGAAAAATAGAATTTCTGATGGACCATTAGATTAACACATTAATTTAATTCTTCTAACAGTTACTTAGAAACTGACAACAAAAAATAATTTTTAAAAGATCGTACAAATTACTTTATGTTACTATATCAGTAAAAGACCACCCGAAGTTGGAATTTTAAGCCAAAAGCAGAAAGGTTTGATAAATCTAACATTAATTCTAGGTAAGGGTGTGGGCTCTTGGGTCAGTAAGATCTAGGTATATAACCTAGCTCTGCTCCCGTCTGTTAGTTCTCAATGTTTTTTGGCAGATCATTTAATTTTGGTGAACCTCAGGTGTAGGTTTTGATGTAGTTGGAATTATTTTAAAATCTTATAGGTTAACAAAGGGAATTGGGATGAGTTCAATGATAGAACTAATATTAACCAAAGCCTTACTATGTGCTATGTCCTGAGCTAAATAAAACACTTTGTACAACTCATGTCACAATTTTATGAAATAATTTCTATTTTTTCAATGAGAAATGTAAACCAAATAGAGGTTAAATACCACAAATAGTGATCATCAGGGTCTGAGCTCTCTGACCTGAAAGCCTCTTGGTTATTAAATTGCTATACACATTTATTTAATTATATACATATTTTTAATTCAACTAATGAGCACAGGATGCTCATTTTCAGAAACAAATATTACTGAATGTTTAAAACATGATTATTCTGTAAAATGAAATTTTTTTATTTTAAAAGGCCAGATTTTTTTCTCTTTAATTATTAAATTGATCTAAAATATTTATTTAAGCAATTTTGTGTTTGATTGACACTGAGAAAAGTAAATTGACCTTACATATTTTCGTTGGCATTTATACAGGCAAGCTAATAACTTATTGTGGTTATATTTCAACATGACTCATTCAACTAATGGTTCATTATATGCTGACATATAAATATTATTGGGCACCATTAAAAAAGTACTTTCATCTTTGAACTAAAATATGATATAGAAACAATATTTGAATAAAAATATGTGAGAGAATAACAAGGACTTGGATACCTAGTTCTTACTAAAGGCAAGATCATAAAAAAATAGACTTTGTATTTCTGTAGTTTGGCATGAAAAAAAAAAAAATCCAGCTTGGTACCCTAATATTCTGTATGTCACTCTGAAGTATCATAAAATTTAAGGAGTAGGCACAATTTGTGAAAATAACTTATTCTGATGTGCTAAAGTCACAGAATAAACACAAATAGACAAAACCACAGAAGAGCATAGGAAAGTGGCAGTACCATGATGTTTTAAAAATATTTGGATACAATATTAAATGAGCTAGTGGAATAGCAAAAATATAAAGCTGGGGAGACATTTAATTAGCCTACCAACCTATTCTTCTTATTCAACTTTATTTCCATATAATTTGGTGGGCAGATATGTATTCACTGAAAGTGCTGGGTATGGTGGTGCACACCTATAATCCCAGCAAATGGAAGGAAGGCTGAGGCAGGAGGATTGCAAGTTTGAAGCCAGCCTACACAACTTAGTGATAACTTCTCTCAATAATAAATGACAAATGGCTGAGGATGTAACTCAGTGGTACAGCGCTCTTGGATTTTATCTCTAGTATTGAAAAATAAAATCACTGAAAATGGAAAAAGGAGTTGCAGATATGTTTGATAAGTTCTATCAAATAAAACAATTTGTAATAAAATCTTTGGACAATACAATAGTTGGAAAGAATTTGTTAGCACATTTTCATGGGAAGAAATGGGCTAAGCATTTTTTAAAATGGAGAATCATTATAACTTCACATATTCTATAAAATGTGTTTTTGATCATTGATTAAAAAAAAAAAAAAAAAAAACTCATGAGTTTCAGTGATTTCCCATAATTGGAAATAAATGGTAGGGTCAAGATTGAGTCCAATGTCTCAACACTTAAGTCCAATGTATTCTGGTTACTTGATGACTTTACAATGTCAGTGTCCAACTCCTTTTGAAATGCTTATAACAATAATACTCTATGTTGGGTGCTTTAGACATCAAAATATTATTTCTCACAATTCCAGAGGCTGGAAAATCCTACATCAATGGGCCAGAAGATTCAGTGTGTAGTTCATAGACAGGTATTTTCTTATTGTGTCCACACGTGGCAGGGTGAGAAATCTCTGTGGAGTCTATTTTTATATGGTTGCAAATCCATTTCATGAGGGATCTACCTTCATGACTTGATCAAGTCCCAGAGGTCTCATCTCCTAATACCATCACATTGGGGGTTAAGGAATTCAACACATGAATTTGAGGGGGACACAAATGTTCAGTCCACAATTCTCCACAAGGGCAAATTCATTTTTCCTCCTGATCAAAGTAATTTATGTGATTGAATTCTTGATTTTTCTCTGAATTTCTCAATATTACCAGAATCTATTTGGCTGCCATAAAAGACTCTTGTAATAAAAGCCACTGCTCTTTAGACAGAACGCTAAAATTTAATTGTCTTGTGAGATCCCTTTATATAAAATTTCTTTGTGTCATCAAATGTTAGGTTCTTAACTCTTCTCTAAGTTTCTCTGGCTCAGGATTGGATTTTGCCCTGAATTTAAGGACTGCTCTTTTTATCTACATTTGTGCTCCTTCCCATTTTGGGTTATGACTTCACTCTTACCTCAAATTTTAGTCCTTCCTCATGGAAAAATCCTTTCCTATGGAAAGTGTCCTTGCTCATCCCTCCGAAGGATTCTAATGCAAACTCTGGGCAGTAATCGCATCTGTAAGTCCACTGCTGGACTTCATGTTGGCCACATCCTTTCATTCAAATTATGATCTCAGATGTCTGACTGATTTAGATAAGCTGCGTGATTTGTTAATCAACCTATATCACAATTGCAGCTTTTTTTTTCATGAGAAACTTCATCGAATTTTTGCTAATACTTTTTTATATAATGGAGAATTTAGACCCCTAACTGAAAATTTGATAGAAACTATTTGCTATCAAGCTAATTAATACTAGACCTTAATAAACAATACCTGCATAATTTTCTCTTCATTTTGAATGTAACTCCAGCCTTTTCTGTGGGGCTTAGTAAAATGTCTATTTTATTTTTCCTATATTTAGCAAATACTTTCAAAGTGTCTATCAGGTGCTGACAGTCTTTGAAGAGAGCAGGTACATTTTATAAGTCACTGCACTCACTGTGTGTAGAGCTATCCTATACACAATAGGTCAGTTGAAAACCCTTGTTGTATGACTAAGATATGCAATAGGAACATCCCCTGATTTTCTCTAATAGTCAGATTTTGGTCTGATTAGACTTGTAGATTTGAGTCCAGTTTGTCTATAATGAAATGTTTATGGAATCTCCAATCGTATCTACGAATTTATGTGATTATCAGTGTAAACCATACCTGCTCAATGATGCATGTGAGTCATGCTAATGGCCCCTTTGATATTCCCTGGGTCTTGAATGTGTCCCTTTCCCTCTTCCCAGTATTTACTTCTTTCAAGGAACAAGGGCAACTTTATAAGATGAAAACAAAAGGGGAAATCCACTTAGTGGATACAAAGTAGATCCTCTTTGGGAACAAGCAACCCATGACAAATAGGTGTGGGGTAGTCAGAGCTGGTTTTGGCAGTCATTAGGATGGATCACCATGAGACTGTTTTCATTTCATGGCATTTCCCAGACTTAGCACCTAGTATAGAAATTTAGCTAATCTAAGGACGTAAAGGTACTTGTGTTTCTCAAAGTGTGTTTCACTAAATACTAGTGCTGAAAATATGAAACAATAAAAAGAGGATGGAGATATGTATTTGAAACTTGGAGAAATACTAGCAGGGAAATATTAAGCTGTGTAGTTGTCTTTATTGCAGAATTTCTCAAGTCTTTTAATATGCAAATATTAATTTTTACTCTCTAAGAAACAAATATAAATTTTAATGTTTCCCTAATGTAGTTGACCATAGAACTTAACTCTTCCTATTTTCTTAGAGCATCTCTCAGGACAAGTGTCTAGGAATATGTAGCTTGGGAAACTGAAATACAGGGCCACAAAATGTACAGTGTATGTAATCTAGAGTATATCTGAGGATCTTAATTCAAGTTATGCTGCTGATATTACATGAAGTTAACAGTTGACAAAGCTTGAGTTAATGATATGATATTATTTTCATATTTTGCTGAGGAGGAAACCAAGATGTAGAAAAATTCCAAATTTCCCATGATTTCTCTGTTGGGAAATATTACAAAATAAAATAAAAACAAAACAAACAAACACTCCATAGAGAACCTAGGTTGGTGGACAGTCTCAAATGCTATCCATTTCTTACTGGCTCTCACTGGACATTCAGGACTGGACTACCTTCTCCCTACTCATGATAGACTTAAAACCATATCTGTGAGTTTTAATCTGAATATTGCATTAGCCCTTGAGGAGTAAGAGGAAGACATGCTGAGAACTTTCTTGTGGGTTTAATTCATAGTCTTCCATTCTTTCCCTGCAGGGAAAGATTGGCTTTGGAACCTCTACAGGGTTTAACCTCCACTATCACCATAGCTACCAGTTTATTGAGCAGCAAGTGTATGTTGGGTTGGGTAGCAAACATTTAAAAGCACATGTCCTTGACCTCATGTATCTCTCCCAATCATATAAGGTCAGCACCATTACAAAGAAACAAATTCAGAGAGGTCAAATAGATTATCAAAAGTCAAATGATTAGTAAACGAAAGAGTCAGGAATTGAAGTCAGATCTGATAGATTGCAAAGCCCATAGTTTCTGAAGTCTACAGAGACAATCTGTGCATATATTTCCCTTAGGGGTGTGAATGGAATGGGGTTTCAAAGTGGCATACATTTAATTTCTCTACATATTCACCCACATCCAAAAATGAGCATTGTTTTAACATCATAATCCAGGAGAGAGTACAACAGAGGAGTCAGTATCCCAGTCTTTCTGAGAGAATGCACCTCGACTCTGTTACACTCCAGAGCTGACCTTCCTATGTACTGAAAGTTGGCATGGAAAAAGAATTCTTTTCTGGCATTTACGTAATACTGTAGAAATAACTGGAATATGTTTTGTAGAAAATAGACCAATGATGACGTCTTCATGGGATTGGTTCTTTTTCCTCCTCATTCAAGATTTTAAATATTATAGGCTTATTTTACTTATCAGGCCAATTTGAAGTAATTTGCCATTTTCATCTAGAATAAAACTGTGTATTCTTTGTAAATGGTCTTTGTGGATGAAATGTTTTCCTTTCTAATTCCTAAAAAGCCTGTTATTAGGACTTAGAGGATCAATAAGTTTTATATTCCACAAAGCTTCTAGGAAGATCTGAATATAGAGAATGGCAAACAAAGGACAACCCCCGAATGAAACTGTTCAGCAGGTCAATAATTTAACACTTTCAGAAAGTATGCCATATCAATTCTCACACAGATCTCCAAGATAGATTTCTTCATTAAAAATCTATTAAGAGTTAGAAGGAATTTATTAAACAAATTATTAATATTTCAGGGCACTGCTAAATAGCAAATTAAAACAAAGATAAAATAGCAAAGGAAAAATATATTTCATGATTAAAAATGAACTTCCCCTTTGCAGTGAATTTTACCAAGAGGGAATTATTTCTCAAATATATCAGTTAGGATCTTAATCTTTTTTTTTTTTTTTTTTCTTTTGCATCATGAACTAACTAGTAGCCTGTGGTTTTTATCCAGTACTATTTTGGGTCATATGTTTTCTCCTTTTAAAAAAAAGATAAATATACATTCCTACTATTTATATTGGGTATTCTCCTCACAGTGCAAATTACCACAAATTGTAGTAAAAGAATGCACACAATTATTCTTTTCTTGGCCATGAGCTGACCCCTAATGACCTTCAGTTTATTCTTGGTGTTTGAGTTTATAATAATAGTAGATGTTTCATATTTGTAAATAACAAAATGCTTCCTAAAATATCAGGCATACAATAGTTTCAAGTTTTGTGAGATGTTGTTGCTTAATAGAAAATGCAATACATTCAGGTAACAAACTTCAAGTTATGACTTCATCAAAAACTACTTTGAAAAACTATTCTTTATTTGTTCTCCTTTTATTTCAGTCAAATATTTCATTCAATTAACTAAAAACCTGTTAAATGCAGTTTGAAAAACACTTAGAATAATTTATAACAATATAGCATTATGAAAGCTTCTAAAGGGTTTATTAAAAGCCAGTCATTTGAATTCAGTCATTTTTGAAGAATTGCTTATATATTCAGAAATAATGAAACTCAGTTTTGTTTTTAATGTTTTTATTTATCTATCTATGCATGTATACATGCATCTATGAAATATTTCTTGATCATTTTTTTTTTTTTGGTTAAAATGTTGCAAGTTTCTTAGAGATCCACTGTAGACAAAATTGTAACTATCCTCAAAAAATTGACAGATTATAAAACCAGACATGGTGGTGCATGCCTGTAATCCCAGCAATTTGGGAAGATGAGGTAGGAGGATCACAAGTTTGAGGCCAGCCTGGGCAACTTGGCAAGACCTTGTCTCAAAATATAAAAAGGACTGAAGATGGAGCTCCATTGTAGAGTGCCCCTGTATTTGATCTTCAGTACTGGGAAAAGAAATTGATAGATGAATGAAGAGCACGCAGGCAGTTACAACTGCTGATTTATGAATTCACATGGGTAATTATAAGACATCCTAGAAAATAACATGTGGTAAAAGTTGTGTCAATTTTAAGTGTTTGTGAGGCATCTTTAAAGCACCATGGAACATGCGTTCATCCTAATAACAACTGGAAGCTTCCATGATGAAATCACATACATTGTATGACTCCATTCCATGGTCCTCCAACCTGATGCTGCCTTTCGATTTCTGATTTTAGAATCTTCCTTAGATTTGCCTCCTGGTGTTTCCTTGAAAATATCTTGACATCATCCTGTGAATCTTTTTGCTCCTTACTTCCATGTTACCCATGACTAGACAGATTCTTAGACACTACTGCATTGATGAAATAGTGCTCTGTACTTGGAGTATCCTGTTCTGACCATGTTAGATATTTCTTGGTTCCAACTTCCATTCCCCATGAGGCACAGTACAAAGAAGGAATTCCAGACATTCTCTAGGAGGTGGAGAGAGCAGGTGGACCTTGGTGGAACAGGAAAGCTTGTTGGCTTGGCTCTTGAAGAATGAGAAGGATATGAGTGTGCTGAGACAAAGTCAATAGGAACATATTGTAGGATGGAGGAATTAGTATAATATCCTCACGAAGACAACTCGGATGTAGAAATCTGGGTACAATTTGTGAACTGAAGAGTGGGAAGAGCTAGATTTTGAGGAGGTTTAGGATATTTGAAGTGGTTATAGGTTTAGAAATGTGAGTTGTTTGTTTGAGCAGAGGGGAGATTAGGACAAAAACTTTTGCCAATGATCCAGCAGAGCATAGGGTGAGTTGGGGTTGAGAGATGGAAGACTATTATGACAGTCATTGGAGATACTCCAATGCAGGCTGGTGGCAATCATGTTAAAGGAGAAATGAAGTGTTGAATGGGGAATAGACAAGATTTTAAGGTCCCTTCCATCCATGAATAAGAGAAGTAGTAGAATAGAATATTGGCTTGGAAAACACTGTCCTGTTTTGTCACTACTACTGACCACAACCTTGGGTGAATTAGTTTTGCAAGTATTCTATGGTTTTTCTCATAGAATAGGAATAATTTTAGAATATATTTCATTATGTTACTGTGAGGTTTAAATAGAAAGCTTCAATGAAGTCTTTTGCGCAGAGTATCACATGAATAGGATCCCCAGAAACGTGTTGCCTGTATTGTTATTCAGTTTCTAGGCTGGAGATTCTAAACTAATAAAGGGGAAAGAAAATGGGTTAGGGAGGAAAAACAGTGCTGAGGTAGAATTCCTAAGATTTGGAAACTCATTAAATGCAGATCACTGGAGGACAGAGGACCAGGAGGAATTAATAAGAACTCAGGATTTTAAGAATGCATAGTTGTTAGCATTGGATAAAAAGCAACTATTGGAAATTAGAAAGGGAGGTTTCCTCCCCACAAAAAAAGGTTTTTCTGAATTTTCTTTTCCAAATTGACATAAGTTTTTAAAACTTAAATTTATGAACCAAAATATGTTTTTGTGAACAGAATTATTTTTAAAGTGTCTGCTTCTAATTTGAGTCTAGAATAAGAAATTTGACTTTTTTCCATCTGAGGTAAAAATCTTAGACAAAAATGATCTCTTCCACATGCCTATGGACATTGAGCAAGCTTTCAGTACTTGGTGCAACAGCATAGACTAGTGGCAGGAAGGAAGACTGTAACCAGGAGGCCTGGCTACTACTTACCATATCTAGAACCTGATTCAGTTTTAAGCTACAATTAGAAAACAAAATCACTGATAGCTGTGGCTATGGACTATTTGATAAAGAAAATAAAGCTAGTTATGATTTTTTAAAATAATGTAAGTCTTTTTTACTAATGAGTAGGATATTATTTTTTTTCTTTTTTGACTGCTGTAATAAGTAGCCTAAAGAGCAATGATCACATATTCAAATATAAAAAAGTACCTCCTTATTTCAAGTGGAAAACTTCAGCATTTTTTTTTTTTTTTTTTTTTGATATCAGGGATTGAACCCAGGGGACTTTACCACTAGCCACAGCCCTAGCCCTTTAAATATTTTATTTTGAGACAGGGTCTTGCTAAATTGTTGAGGGCCTCACTAAGTTGTTGAGACTGGCCTCAAATTTGTGATCCTCTTGCCTCAGTCTCCTGAGTCACTGGGATTGCAGGCATGTACCACGGTACCTGGCTAGACGTCAGCTATTTTAAAGACACCATGTACTAAAAACTATTAGTTTATAATACATAAACATGTAATACATTATATCATGGGGGTGGGAAAGCTGTAATTTTCTTGCATTTACTTTCATTATCCAAGTGGGTATTACATATCAATTAACAAGCATTTATTTGTACAACAGACACTGCAGAGAGAAATAAGACTCAGATCCCGAATTTATAAATTTGTAATAAAACGTGTGGAAATTATGCATTAGAGACAAAAGAAACAAATGCATATTACCTGTTGAAAGAGTCACAGAAACACAGAAGTTGAAGTGATTAACTTAATTCCTTTGAGAAAAAATAAAATGGTAGAATTGAGTATTCTGAATATTGTCCAGCATACTGTGGGCATTCAATAAACATTTATTTAGTAAGTGATTCTATAAATTAACTAGTTTCCCAAAACTTTGTGGTTAAAAGTAACTATTGTTTCATTATTTATCATGATTTCCTGTGGTTTGGAATTTGGGAAGGGTCTCAGCTGGGTGGTTAGATCTCATGGTCTCTGCTGGAGGTTGTCAGGCTAGTGCTAGGGACAGAAATGGGAGGCTCAGACTTCTTTCTCTTCTTGTTTGTGTCATGGCCTCCCCATGTGGTTTCTTCTTTGTCCAAGGTTAAGCTTTCTACAGCAAGGTGGCCTTGAAACAGACCTCTCAGAAGCCTTCAAGAACTAGCATTTTATTTAACAAAGTTTGATGCCTTGAATGACTGAGCCACAAAAGTCAATCATATCACTTCTGCCGTACCCATTAGTCAACACAATGAGTCCCCTGGTCCTGCCCACTTTGGGAAAGGACATGGACTTCCCTTTGTCCTGGAAGTGGAGTCAAAGCCACTTGTGAGAAGGGCAGGTTAGTGGGAAGTATTTTTGTGACAACCTATAAAAATTAAAATTGCCAGACTGAATTCAGTGTTAGTTTTTAAACCACGTAATGTAAGCTTTTTATATTTCTTTTTGCCTTTTAAAAAACAAAATATGTCATGAAATTTGAAAAAGAAATTGGAATGAACTTGAAATCAGAGGTTAATATAGATTATTTATGAACTTCTCAATTTCTACTGTTTTGTATAACTATTTCTCCTAAATGCATATCATTTAATAAGTAAAATCTCCATGTATGCTGTATCCATATGATTGTGTATTAAACATTTGCAAATAAAACAACCTGTTTAATTAGGTCATTATCATGACAAAATACTGTTCAGCATCATATCAGAACAACAACAACAAAAATCCAAAGAATCAAGTTGAAACAAAGAAGTATATATATATATAAACATACAGAGGCCACACACAATCTCCCAAAGCAAATCATAATACTTACTGCATGTATAATTTACTTAACTTTTCACCAGTCAACAAATGGCCTTGAGATGGTGTGCAAGACAGAGTCTCATTTGCCAAAGAATTTGTCTCATATTTTACTAGCAAAATGTTGCATGAGGATTCCACATAGATGAGTTCTGTTTTACTTTGCAGGCGAAGAATCTCAATTCCAAGAGCTTTGTGAGATACATGAAACATTTTAGGCTCATACAATACCACTTGGAGCAGCAGAGCAAGATCATTGATCACTTGCCTTTCACTTTGGATATACATATATCAAGGGAGAGTAGCAACGTTGAAAAGCCACTAGGTATAAACTGCAGCATTCCTAATGACTGGTGGTAATTGTCTTCTGCCCATGTGACCATGAAGCCATTCGGTGGAAAATGTGAACTAACAGATGTTTCAGTAATGTCCTCTGATTTCTGAATTTTGCAACTCACAAAGGGAAATTTCAAGCACTACATGTGGATTATTATTATTTTTTAAGTGAGAAAGATTAGAGAGTATGTTTTCAAAGTGGACCCCATTATACTCTTTAAATAGTAAAAAGTTGACTATCAAAAAAACTTATCTTTAATAGTTTATTTCTTAAAATCAAGTGCCACACATAAAAGTTTTTATATGCTATGGTTTAATTAGAATTTTAGGATGAGGTAGCAGGCAAAAAAGAGAATATTTTTCTCCAGGCCTATCTTTATTATTGTTGATAGGGTGAAAGGAAATAATATAATGAAGACAGTATTGGAAGGGAGACACAGCTGATAATTAAAACACAATTCTTTAGAGCATGATAAAAATATTTAAATTAATGTTTAAGGTATAATAATGGTATCGGAGTCTGAAGGTTGTTTGTTGCTGAGAAACTGGGTGCTGATCTTATTTTCAAGAGGTTCTTTTGTTGTTATAAATACCTCATACCATCTCAAGAAGTAATAACTCAGCATCTATCTCTTCTGCTGCAAATACCATTTTAGTTCATTCATCTCCTTCATGTGCTAGAACCAGACCTGGGGAAAAGTATTTTTCTCTTTTTCTGCAGTATTTCTTGCTTTGTTTTAGTTTCCTCAATAACTCTTTTTGTTCGTTCTACTCTGGAAGGTGTAGCCATTAAATGAGTTCACAACTTATATCTTCTGTCTGAGGCCCAGAAAAGTTTCTCGTATTTTTTCTTAAAGGTACATTAGCAAGCTTATCATTTATGAAATTTGGACATAAAACCCACAGTGTTTTAGCTTGAAAATAAATATCTGGTTCTTTTCCCATGGCTTGAACAACATTCCTGGGTATACACAAAGCTGAACATATAGAATCATGTAACACAGAAAAATAGATTATAATTAAAATATTTATTCTGGCTCATTTTATTCTACTATCTTAATGCCAAATGCACACAGGGGGATAGTTTTTCTAGTCCCTAACTATTCTATTTCTCAGTGAAGAAGCCACATTCATCATGCCATGTACTCAAATGAACAGCTTCACATTTTTTTTATATGAAACAGAAGCAAGGTATGTAGAAAGTAAGAGGAATCAGGATATAAATAATGAAAATATTAAAAGTAGTGTTTACAATAGTCAATTTTTTTATTAGTCAAGATTTATTCTACATGAGCTACTTATATCATGACATATCTCTTGGTTCATACTACCAATATTTTTATATCTACCAATTACAATTTCTAAGTCATTCTCTCATTAAATTAGTGGTTGAGCAGGTGTAGTTAAAATTGCCTTCAATCACTTCTGTGTTAATTTGAGAGAGGAGTTTTGCAAACCATTGAAATTTAATTTTAGAATCCCATTCAGTAAGCTGGGAAAAAAGGAAGATGAACTGGAGTTTTCAGTTTTGCTTTTACATGTGGTAAGAATTGGGGTGTTTTAAATTAAAGGAAAGTGATAACTGCTGAAGGGAATTATGACAATTCAAACACTTAGTAGATTAAAGTATTTGTATACATTATCAAACTCATCTCAGTAGTTCTATAATAAAAAAGAAGGTAAATGTGACATTTAACAGCCAGTAGTATCAAGTAATTGAGAAGTAAATTATATAAATATATATTTCATATATATAATGAGTATATATAGTATACCCATATACACATACAAGTATACCCAAATACATATACAAGTATATACATATACACACATGCAGAACTGGAATAGCTTATCTTTTCCATTTTATAAAAATTTCTCTTTCTCATCCATTTCTTTCTTGGAGAATTTCTTTCAAGAATACTTCCTAGAATGTTTTATTCCTGTTTCTATCTCATTTATTATTTACTTCTCATTTTAGTCTGTGTTTCATTTGTGAGGTGTTAAGGGGCCCACGATAGAGTACATAAACAAACTGACCAGAGGGGCTGAAAAGACATCAGGAGCCTTGCAATGAATCCTTTTTAAATGACATTTCCCTTATGAACACGGTCTATAGAAAAGTCACTCTTCAGTCAAGAGAATATCACCAATAGGCCACCCCTCACACTGCAAGTATGAAAGTCATTTATAGAATTGACATTTGTCTTCTGCTTAAACTTTGTCACTTTCCTTATCACTGAGCAAGTAAAAGTATACTGCTTTCCAAAAAAGCATCCACAAAATTTCAAATATTGTTATACTTTCTAGGTTAGTCCAATAAAACATATATGGTTATCATTATTCTTAAACTATTCCAAATATGCAAAATAATGTCACAAAATATTTGTTTCAAAGACAAGCCTACCTATCCTCCAAAAATGATACAGACAGATTCATGAGCAACTCTGATGCTACATCTTAGAACTTTTCCCAAACTTTGAAGACCCTGCTTTAGTAACAGATTCAGTTCTTAATATGAATTAAACATAAAGCATAGGAACAGACAAAAGTAAATTAAGACCAATGACTGCATTTTCAATTAATTTATTGGAAAACTATACCAAAGGAAATTTCACATTTCTTGATATATTTAGCTCAAATATTTGCTTTCTCACATACACTAACACACACACACACGCACAAATTCACCTATGACTTGTCTTCACTGTAAAGATACTAACATTCTGGATTCAATGATTTTCAGTGTCCAAGCTTATCCAAAACTTGATTGCAGAGGAATTTAAATAGTGCATCTTTTAGGCTTTCCACTCACTTCTATCTGATTTCCTTCTGCAGAGGTTGCCTTTTGATGGTCAGGATCAACAATTGAAAACATATTTTCCCTCAGGGAGATAACAATATCTTTTTATTTTTTTCAGTCAAACACTACATACTTTCTTTGTAATTTATTTTTGGTATCAGAATCATTCCATTTTCTCCATGATGCCCTTTTGAAATACAGATAGTCCCCAATTCACTATGGCTCCGACTTACAACTTTGCAACTTTGCAATAGTCAGAAAGCAACATGAATTCAATTGAAATCATCCTTTGAATTTTGAACTTGGATTTTTTCCCAGGTTAATGATACTCGCTCATGATACTGGGCAGTGGCAGCAAACCACAGCTCCCATCAGTCCTGCCATCATGGGAGTGAACAACTGATACTCCACAGTTTGCTGTGCTGCTAAGCTGATGTTTGGAAGGTTAAGTGCGTTAAGTGCATTTCAACTATGATATTTTCATATTTTGAAGGGTTTATCAGGTCATCCAAACCCATTTTAAATAAAAGAGCATCTGTGTATTTAGATTTTCCTTAAAATATAGTACTATGCTAGAGAATGTCTGTTTGTTCTTTTGATTCATAATGCACAGCTTCAGCAATACATCCCAACACATTATCTGTTTTGTTGCTGAAGTTCAATATTGGGAAGAGATCTAAGTTCACTTTCTAAGACAACTTCATGTACTATGTCAGGGTTCTACTTAGGATTCATGTGCCTTCTAGTGAAGCCAACTGCCATATAATTTATTTTCATTTCATTATATTAGAAATGGCATGGATGATTCTAGTTTTCAAAACTCCTATATACTTAATGCATTAAAAAGAAAAGTGCGATTTATAACTAGTTTCAGATTGAAATAGGGGACAGGCTGGTGACAGAATCAATTTCTGGTGTTGGTAATTTTGGCTGGGGCATGGGTAGGCAATGTTGCTAAGGGATGTCTCATATCTAAAAGCGAGACTAATAATAAATTTATAGGAGATGTGGCATGGATGCTGCTCTGAATATATCCTGAGAGCTTATTTGGAGGTTCTAGCAGGGAAGTACAACTACTTGTATACTCTTGACCTAAGAATGGTCCTTCTCTATGAGGGAAGGTCATCCTCTGCAACCAATTTGAAGAGGGATGTACATGGAATGGGAAGGGAGGAAGAAAACGCCATCCTAGCCAGAAGGACCAGGATCAGGACTGGTGATCTGTGGGGTGACAAATGTTACAGACAGATCACCCTTACCTTTTGAATACTTCTTTATTCTTTCCCAGTTATGTTCACATCAAGCTCAGTCAGGATTGTTTTCTTGAAACCTCAATCTATTATTGCTCTGAGGGAGCCAGACTGGTACCAGGCATGGTGGAGTTTGGATTCCACTACCACAGAGGTGACATCGTGTGGTTGCTTCCTTCCGAGTTCCAAGTTCATTAGGTAACATTTTTTTATAAATCTAATTTCCTATAAACAGTGGAAGTTTTAAAGAGAACAAAGAAAAAAACTGAGAGTAAATGTGTTATTTTATTTGACAGGTGTTTTGACCACTAAATCACTTTTAAATTCTTGAGCTGATATGTGTGTGCATGTGTGTGTGTGTGTGTGTGTGTGTTTTATACTAGTCATCTGGGCTGTGCTGCCTGCTAATTTAGTCCAACCTATAATCTTGGAAATGATTCCTTTCATTCCAAGACCCAAGCCATTACTGTGAATAATTTAAAAGCAGGGGTCTACCCTACTGGCAACCTTTTTCCACCTTGAAATAATTCCATTTACTGACTCTGTTGTGGTCATATCTCTCCCTTCACCCACTTCTTAGGTTCCTTTGCCAGCTCTTTGTGGGTCTGCGTGTTAAACACTGACTTTCTTTGTTGAAATGTTTCCCGGCCACTTGACTATAACATTGAAGGTACATGCAGTTCCTCACCATGTTCCTCCTTTGTGCCATTTATGTATCTTGATTTAGTCTTTTGTTTCTCAAGGAATGATTTTTTCCTAACTTTCACAGGCCTTCTACTCCAGCAAAACTGAATTTGTGCAGGACCAGCTAGTATCCTGCTCAAAATGTTCTCTTCCCTGCCCATCAAAGGGCAATTTTAGTCCTAGACTTTTCCTTTTTCATTCTGCTTAGAAATTGTACAACATTCATTGAATTATTTCTGGAAGATGTACCCAATAAGTATATATTAAATTTGAATATGCATTTCTTGCATTATAATAACTGAAATAAGCAAAATGCAGGCAGCAAAATACTGCATGAACTTACATGTATGTGGAATCTAGAGGGCAAAAGTCAAACACAGAAACAGAGAGTACAACTGTGGGTACCCAGGGTGAGGGTGGGATAGGGAATGAGGAGATGTGGGTCAGAGAGTACAAGACTGCAGTTATATAGACTGAGTAAGTCTAGAGATCTAATGTCTGCCTTGAGGCATTTCACTATTTATATGTGTATCAAAGCATCATGTTGTATACCTTAAAATACAATAAAAAGTCCTCCCCCCATAAAAAATATGCTTTTCGAGAACAAGGCTTGTATCATAGTGAACCTGGTAATGTACATATGTTATCAGATACTTTTAAAATAGAGTTTTGATTCATATATTGTTTTGATAAACTATTCTAGAAAAATTAGATTTCTGATTTGCTCAAACTCTTACAAGTCTTCGGTTTCAGCCAGTGGTTCCTCAGAGGGACTCAGCTATCTCTCCTACTATGTCACTATCCAATTTCTGACTCCTATAAGACTTGCTGTGTGTATAGTATGGGGAAAAAGCATTTGTCCAGTCTTCCTCTTTACAGGAATAACTGAAAGGGCAATAATGTGGCACTTGTTAGTTTTTAAAAAATGGAAGGAAGGGGGGCTTTTAATTGTACGGGAAATTTAATTAGATTTAGGCTAATTAAATTCATTTTTTTATATTAACATGTTCACAAATATTATTGCATCTCGTTAGATTTCATTCTTCTATCCTTACTGAACAATATTCAGTAGTAGTTTCAGATTACAATAAGTTCATTATGAAGATAAGGTGGAATTAGTGTAGGAAGCTCAGCTGGTTAAAGAGGTCTGTACTTTAATTACTGCAGAGGGTGTGCATATTAATTACTACACAAGTGATATTTACTGTACCTCAGGAACATATGACAGGGTAAAGATACTGACAGCACCAGCTAATAAACTCAGTATGATAATGAGGAGAAAAGACCATAAAAATAGAAGGAAATAAAATTATTCATAAAGTATATTGATCCCAAAGTAAAGACATTAAGCTCCGATGAAGGGCAACAAAAGGGAAGCTCTTCACTTTATCAAACAAATAACCAAAGTAGAGAAATGTTAGCAGGGAGACAGATTGTCATTATACTGGTCACATGATCACACTCCAGAGACTACACAGGAGCC
This sequence comes from Sciurus vulgaris, assembly GCF_902686455.1. Lineage (NCBI taxonomy): Eukaryota > Metazoa > Chordata > Mammalia > Rodentia > Sciuridae > Sciurus > Sciurus vulgaris. The sequence goes on from NC_136475.1 coordinate 49,336,611, forward strand.
ATAAAATGGGAGATTTTTAATAAATCAGCAGAAAGTCATACTGTCACCTGCAGGAACTGAGGTCGCAGTGGCTAAGGACAGCTCCTTAGAGTGGAGAAGTCAGACATGCTGCCCGAAGCTGGAAGTTACCACATGCCAGCAAAATTTGGCTTAAGAGCCACTGTCCCTTCTAGAAAAGCAAAAGAGCACCTAGAAATGCTGTGGCATTTTCTCTCTAGAAAAATGGAGGCCATCACCCATTTTTCTCTGTGGTTTGAAATCACCAGCTATAATTTTGAGGTGACCAAGGGGAACAAGTGGGGCTTGGGTGGATAATTTTTCCCAGGAAATGTTCAATTATATCATGAACCTGTCTAACTTCATATGGCTCCAAGGAAAGCTCAAATGTTGGCTGATTAAATTTGAGGTTTTGTTTGTTTTGTTTTGTTTCTGGGTCTTCCAAAGGGACAGTCATTTTTTTTTTTTTTTTTTTGCAATTATTTAGTCAACTACTTAACATTTGTAAATAAGCTCATTCTAGAAAACAAACAACTAAAATGATAATTTTTATTTTACATTGCATAACTAAATTAGCTTTCTGCTAAGTATTTGCTATTTTGGAATTTATTAGCCAAAATCTGCCACAAAATATGCTCATACTTAACTTATCATGAACAGGAAGTATCCTACTTATTTATTTCAATATGTTAAAATAATGATGTTGAAGACCAAAATGTTGGAATTTCTTTAAGATTATTTTATGAGAAAAGAATGGGGGGGGGTGTTTGTATAGATAGTGGTTTTAATGTACATTAGATTTATATGTTAAATACTTATGATTTTAAATCTATATAATAGAATATGCAGTTCTAACTAAAATATCTCAAGAGAATAATAGAGAACCTAGAGATCATGGAGAAAAGGACATACCCAGAAGACCACATGATCTGGGTCTGCATCTTGGTAATTATGTTAGAGTTATTTGGAGTGCAAAAGGTGAACAATCTTCATTTGCGTTGACATCTGTAAAGTCACGAATTGAAAGAATTAGACATCGAAGTGCACAAATCTCAGTTTGCAACTTGGGAAATACAAATAAAAGGAAGAACCAATCTACTCAGATCTGAAGTGTTTTAAGGTACATCTCCTGGGGCACAAGAGGAGGTAGTTCTGGACAGAGCCATAAGATAGGGGACAACATCCTTTATTTCCTCCTTCTTACTTTTTTCAAGGTCTTAATTCATCTATTCCTAATACTTTAACACTCTCACATAGCTTTTCTTTTGATGGTAGGGTTGGGAGTTTGTTTATCCACATTAAGGTGAAATAAATCCAGATATATTTTTATTTTAAAGCGTAAGGCTTTGTGTAAGCTCATGTGTTATAGTTGATTATGGATAAAGTAGCTATGTATAATCAATTGAATCCATCTGGAATTACCTAAATACACAAATAGTTATGAGCATGGCCCACGTAAATGATTTGACATAGACAGAAGTGGTCATGTAAATTTTATAACCATTATTGTTGTGTACTGGGTTATTTTCACCAATATATGTGTGATATGATGTTGAGATACCAAGAATGTAGGACTGTATAATACCTGCAACAGGGTGAGTAGGTGTTCATTAAATATTTTTGAATAGATGAATGGATAAATGATTAAGTGATTGAATGAACCCACATCAGCTGGCATTTCACCAGGAAATGCTTTGTTGTGCCTAGAGAGCTGGGTCCTATATGAAGCATAGACATTGACTTTTTGTACTGGCATTCCCTAATCACACTATCTCTGTCATCACCTGAGATGTAAATACTGGCCAGAGTGGATTACCACTGTGGTGTGGCTAGGTTCTTGTGTCATGTTTGGATGTAAATGATGAAAATGATAATGTCAATGCTCCTGTGTTGAAATCTGGACCAGGAAGCTTTCTGCAGCTCATCCCTTGGTAAGTTCAAACATTTTCATCGTAAATATAAATAGCTTTAGCAGACTTTTGATTATCAAGATGTTGAGGTAATTTTCTTTTATTCAAAATATTCTGATACTTGGAAACAAAAGAAAGGGTTTAGGTGCATACCAATTATAAGTAGACAGTCCTCAGGAACAGATGGGAAATTCTAAACCTATGCCCCATCAACTAGGATTTAGGCCAGGCCACTTATTAGTATTGAAGAATAAAAATCTTTGACAAAATAGGGTGAAACTTTATATAAAATTATGCTGAGACTATTTCAGATTTTTCTATTAGTGCCTTATGGGTTTCTAATTTGGGTTTACCTCTCTTTGTCAAGGTTTTTAGTTTTTTTTTCTCTTATTATTATCCCTGTTCTCTCTCATTGAGTTGCTACTGCCTTGTGCCATTACATTTGTTTTTAGCTTTCTTTCCCTTCCTCAGATGCTTTGCTTCAATGACCTGTAGTTCACTGTTCACCATTACTATTCATCTTCTTCCTATCTAATTTGGTTCTGAAGCTTATTTCTACAAATTATGCTTTTTCTTTTCCATGTTCCCACTATAATGGCTAATTTTTGAACTTGACATCCTGGAACTGCTCTTTTCCAGTAGAGGAGAGTTGAGTTTATTGAGAAATTGGTTTGGGGGACATGTATCAATGTCTAATGAAGGAGGGTAGTCCCTAGCCTTCCTCATTTATTTTTTTCCATGAATAACAGGGAGATAAAGAATGTTTGATACAAATATCAAATACACTTGGATTCTGATGTTCAGACATATTTGTAGATAACAGAGAACTTGGGAACTAAAATATCAGTGAGAAGCAATGCATTGTCACTGAAGATTGGGGTAATAATCATCAAGTTAAGGCAATTATTATTTTACATTCAGAATAAGTATATGAGCAATCTTATAAAAGTTGGAATTACACATGTAAGTTTAGACAAAGCAAGTGACCTTTAATATATGTACATTACATGTAAAATATGCTTTGTAATGTCTATAATTATAGGGAGCCACGAAGTCTTTTTTCACTATACAAAAAAATCTTGTTGATTTTCACTGTGGTGAAGCAAACTTATGGAAACTTAAGGTCCAAAGTATTTGAACCTTAATGCAGCTTTCTTCAGAGCTTAAAACTCTGAGTAATTTCATACATTAGACTCTAAGAAGGTTAACTTTCAGTTTTAATAAACAAATTTACGTTTGTACATTTTGATAATTAGGAAAAAGCATTTTGTGAAAAATTCAAGGAAGATTGAATAGATAATTAAAGATCACAACATTGTAATCAATAAATGAGATGGATATGATTGTTAGTGCCCATTCTGCTGATGAAGAATGAAGATGAAGGTACATCTTCATAAACATTTTCCTTCTTTTTCAGATTTTGTTGTATATTCATTACTACACACTAGGAGGTATGGCTAAGGTTTCCTGTAAGTCTTACGTTGTGATCCTCCAAAGAATTCGTTAAAGTAGTCATCCATCAGGCAATCTAAAAAATGCCTCGTGGAATAGTATTAATAGCAAGAAAAGGAACTAAAAAGGCAACCTATGGTGGGGAATTTGCAAGTCTTTTAGAAACTGTCAAATTGATCTGCATCACTATGAACCATTGAGAAGAGTGAAGGTGCTGTATTTGTTTGATTTAACAATAACAAATACCAAACAAAAAATGTTTGATTTCATTTGGGAAGCATCGTTTTTTCAGTTGCGTTTTCTCTGAATCCCCACCCTCTGTTCCCTCATTCCTGTTACAATTAGTCATTACCTACTGTTGCTTGTGGCTTGTTGGCAGTCTACAGCTGCAATCTGTTGCTCTCTGACAGATCGATTCTTTCAGCCCACAGACTCATTGCTGTATTCAGCCAAAATGAATATATATTCATATATTTATTTTTCATATGTATTATATATATATTTCATATATCTATGTATATATTTGAAAAAGTCCAAGTTACATTGCTCTGGTTAATGTGACAGATCATTCTTTTAAAATGATATGCTTAAAGGAGACCATTAGAGATTCCTGAATGTATGCAAAATGTTTGCACAACACCAAGGGACTCTCTAGGTGAAACGGGTTCAGAGTCCACATGTGTAAACTATGAAATTTGACGTATGCTTGTTTACTGTCATCACTTTTACAGAAGATGATCTCAGTGCAGTGTTTTAGTTACAGAAGAGTAGTTGCTGCTGAGCCTACTGAAGAGAATTTGTCGAAACCCTGTTGTTTATACCCACACACATATAGATGTATACACACACCACTGAGTCTAAATAATCCTAGTAAGATTCATATTGCTCGGGTGTTTCAGCAAAAGAAATTATAGTTTTGCTGCAATCAATTTAACAGTGAGAGGTTTGGTGTAGCAAAATATATGCTTCGTAGCCCTTCAAAATTTACGCAGTTTATACATATAGATATATGCGGTACATATTTTGAAGTGATACGTATGTTGAAATTTTTTCCTCACTTAAAACCATGCTGCATAATTGATTGGAAGAGTTACTCTCATCACAGTCTATTTTTGCAGCAAAGCAGAGGCTATTTGAGATGCTTCTGTTTTTTTTTTTTTTTTTTTTTTTTTTTCCTTAGATGCGTAACTTTATTCCAAGGAAAGGAAAAACCAGCTATTAGATAGCAAGATATTATTCATTGTTGTTTTGTTCTGAACAAGGCTGAATTAAGTAACTTTACTGCATAGCAGCATAAATATGTAAAAAACATATCTCTGTTAGCTTTTGATATCACTCTTGTCTGACTCAGTGAGACCCTCTGATGAAACACACACACACATACACACACACAAACACACACACATTCTCTCACACACTCATTGACATTTTACAGATATGTCATCCCTTGATTTTGCTATTTTATACACCCAAGGAACAGCTTACCTTTCAACATTTCTATTAGAATTGGATCACCTACATAGTAAGGCCTGAGCCTAAAGATTGCCAAGTTAAGAAAATTGGTTGAGCATGGAGGAAAATACTGTTGAAGCAGAAGACAGCTGTTTCACTGTGTGTTACACACTAGTGGAACAGCCTCCACCTCTTGGTAGACACATTTTCAAGTTATAAACTAGTCACTGCTTTGGTTCTTGTTTCCTGTTTTGAGTTTTTAAAGGGGGCTTCTTATTTAACTTCTGGAAAGCTACCAGATTTTCTCACTCTAAAAATGACTAGGTAGTCATAAGAAATTACACTCTAACCACCTGAGAAAAACTTAAAAAAATTTTATTTCAAGCATAACTTGGAAGGAGGCTGTAGGTATTATGGTCATTATGCAATATTAGAAATAAATCCATGACAACTGAAGTAGAATTTAAATAATACTCCAATACACAAAGGCCATAGGGACTGGTAAATAACATAGGCAGTATTAAAATGAAAAATCCTTATGGTTTTATTTTAATTGCTCTTTACACCAAATCTTTTTATGAAGAGGAAAAAAAAAAAAACCTTAAGTATTGTGGAAATTGAAGACTGAATGTTATTCTAAGTAAACATGTGATAAAGAAAGGGGCAGCTTTGTTATAGTTTGGCATTATTGTCTTCATAATCATTTGGAACACTCTTTTTCCAAAATGATAAGGATTTTTTATAATTTTTAAATAATTTTCATAGATTTAAAACTAGAAAAATTACTTAAGCAAATATACCAATTCATTGAAATGTTACCTAAGATTAAAGTCTATTTTTAACATAAAGTATTGTGCTTGGACTCAAGACTTTATCAGATTATCTGGATCTTACTAGAACTGAATAAATAGTGAAAAATACACAGAAACTAATTCAAACATATTCCTTTGTTCTGGTAAATTACTATATATGCCTCCAGCTCTTTTGTATCTGAGGTTCTATAAAAGGAGACTTTTTATTTTGCCCTCCCAGTGTATTTTATCCATCATTTAAAAACACATTTGAAATATATTGTGATTATGTGTGAAGTGACATAAATACATTTGGTGATTAATATTTATTTGATCAACTGTGAGTGCAACAATATGACTTCTAATTTGAAACCACACAAGTTTCCTTTTCAGCAATCTTGCCTTTCAGAGCCTTCCATTTGCTACATCACAAGCTGATCTTGGAAAGAGAACCTATGAGATGTACTTTTCTATACTCATTTTCCAACTTGAACTGTTTAAACAGGAGAGTCAGTGTTTAGCCCCATTTCCAGGTGTACCATATTGAAACATATCAAATGTGTGAGGGGATAAGGAAAATCTTGAACTCTAGGGTCCTGGGTGATTCCTGAGAACTTGGTCTGTTGAAATGTGCTGTAGAGTATGGATATTTGAAGGCTATGTATAAATGATCTTCAATACACAAACATATTCACACATAGGTTATGTGAAAATGGCAGAGTGAATGTCAAGAAGACATTCCCAAGGGTAAATACAGATCCTAGTCTTTGTCATATTAGTTATTCCTATTGTTTTATTTCCATCTCCCCCCTAGTAGTGCCCTTTGTGGCACTTCAGCTGTGATGAGATGGGCGGGTGAGCAGCTTCCACCGGAATTGACGCCAGCTGGTTTGGAAGACTGGCAAAACCTCAGCTCTCCCCATCTCTTCCATGTTAGAGATTGACTTTATTATCTGCTATAGCTCCATGCCATGCCCAGTCTCCAAAGGCCCAGAATGCAGGCATGTAACAGCCCTATTCACTACGGCACTGATTCTGATTTAGTTATAACTTCAGGAATTGCCTTTTAACAACAACTACAAAAAGAGTGAGGGTCATCCACTTCTAATGCTGGAAACCCTGTGATAATCTGTTCCATGCATTCAAATGAAAATATGACTTCTTGGCAGAGAATAGCATTATAATGTAAAATCCCATATGCTGTTATACAGTATGTTGCAATCTGTTTTACGGCTGCCTCTATTCTAACGAGTGAATACTGCCAATAAAGCAATTGAAGATAACACTAATTGCTTATTTCTGTGATCCATAATTTTTATGGCTGCCTTATAGCTCTTTAGTCAAATAGATGCTTTTTGGCCTTTAAGATCTAGAACTCATGCACTGGAGCAATTGAAACTGGAAATGCACACGCTGGCCTGAGAGCCTTTTCTGTACTTGATGAATAGGAAGGCAGCAGAAAAATAACTGAAAGATGTGAAAGAAAATAGAAGTCTTGAGTCAGCTCTAACAGGTAAACATTAGATTTTATCTATGTTTAGGTAATTTTAAAATACATATACACACATATGGCTGTGCATAAAACTAAATTATGCTGTAAGGCCTTCTTCACCTTTCATGCCTTTGGGACCCTTCGAGTGCAGAAGTGACCGTGGAAATCATGGTGGTGTCTGAACACAGCTAGCTGGAGATGCGGATTATGATGGATCCAGGGTTTTGCCACATGTTGACAGTGTGACTATATGATCTTGAGCCAGTGATTCAATGTTTCTGAGTTTAGGTTCCTATCAGAAATGCTGTGTTGACTAAATGGATGTGAAAGCACTTTTCTAGCTGCACAGCGTTATATCCGTGCAGTGACTGGGCTTGGTCCCTGTGTAAGGCCATTATGACATGCTTTCTCAGGGATAAGTTTAGAGAGACCTCAAGTTATTTGGCAGGTTTTCAAGAATTTATCTAGTCCTTTGCTACTCAAAGTTTAGCCTGTGGATCAGCAGCATCATGATCACCTAGGAATTTGTTAGAAATGCAGAATCTCAGGCCCTACCCTGGACCCATTGATCAAAGTCTTTCTTTTATCAAAATCCTTTGATGATTAGTACATACACTAAAGACTGAAGCCCTCATAGACAAGAAAGTTGAGATTCAGGAAGGCCAAATGATTCACAAGGTCACAGTGCTTAAAGTTAAAA